>NC_139322.1:20886223-21496223 GCF_056507025.1 Lutjanus erythropterus
ACATTCCCACACACACAATTACATGTACTGTCAAGCTTTCACTTTCTGTGGCTGTATGAGACTCTCATTAAGGACAGTATGTGTTAATTTAGAGTCAGCTGTGGCCTTGCTCGATGGTAGACCTCTAAAGCAACAAGTTGTGGGAATAGAGGGAAAAAGAAGAGAGGTCATCATTTAGTTAACTTCCAAAATGTGGCAACTGCAGACTGCCTGGTCAGCTTTTTCTTTCTCTGCCTCCCTCAGCTCCAAACCACACCTGATGAGCAGCTTGTCTCTAATCGTAACTGGTGAGCAACTCACTATTCACTCTGCAGCAGATGTCAGAATTAGAGAGAGGCTAAACATAAAGGTGACCAAATGAAGCCTTACAAACTGATTCCACGGCTGTAATCTGTTAATCACATATACACATGTACTAACATCATCATCATAACCATCCTTTTTTCTGGGAAGTGGTGCGATGCTGTAGGGACTTAGGTCACATCAAGATGAGTCACTTCAGTTCTGTGGAGTTACCAGAATTCCCCAAAATCAACAGAAGGGGCTGACTCAGACGCAGCAGTCTGCTCCAATTCCCAAAACAGGACACATGCACTTTCCTGCAGCTAACCCCACATAAGACCAAACACTTTTCTTCAGAAGTCTACTGTGGTTCCATTTGTTGTAATGTGTGGGATTTTACACCCTGACACAAAGACAAAAGGAGGAAGACTTAGGAATTCTTTTCAATTCAGTTTCTTTGCAAGTAACCATGCTTGTTCAAAAATCAGATAATTTCATGTAAATTTATCTCTCACTTTCATCCCTTATCTGCCATATAAATCAAGTGACAGCCCATCTGCTTCCAAGTTAAAATAAGAGATTATCAAAAAGAAAGTTTAAGCAGAGTACAGCGAGTGGGCCAGAGACATAACAAAACTAAAACTCAAATTTAACTTTATCTGGTGATTATTTAATGTGGTTACACAATTAAAAATAGCAGGAAATAACTGCCATAACTTGCAAGGCATCTTGAAAATATCAAGCATATTTTACGTGGGACCAGTAGAGTCCAATATTCTCATAGAAGGGTGTGAAGAGGCTCTGCCAAATTTGTATTTGACAATCTGAATGAGACTGTCTTTGATCCGACTTGAGTTAGTCCAATCTATAAATGGACACCTGCCCCACAGAAATTCGACCACATTCCCAAAAATATTTGATCTAGTAAGCCACTTTGCTCACCAGAGCCTGTACTTATCAAACTGTTAGAAGAAGTGTATAATTTGGACTTTGTTGAATTTGCAATAGTCATAAAAGTTCACTAATCAAATTCCTTTTTACTTTAAAATGCTCTTAAATTCAAGAGAGCTCCAGTACAGTAGTGCAGACTAAATCGTTGAGGGTGCAGAAGACAGATGTGAGTGTGGAGGAATGCCATTGGTCATGATGAATAATATGCTCACTGAAGCAACATGAATAATCAGAATGGCTTTCTGCTTGTTTCCATTACAGCCAATGTTAATTTCATTCCGAATTTCTAGATTTATATACCACAAATATATGAGACTGTTATTACTTTCACCTATTAATTTCTACTGAAATGTGGGGTAAAAACTTGTCTCTGATATTTGCATAAATGTTGACCCTCTAGAGTATTCTGAATTGCAATTCTTGCAAGTTTAATAAATACAGGCCCCAGTATATATAGTGCCATTTTAAAAAAGGTTGACAGAACATCAAGAATGACATTCTAGACCCTTGGAGTCTTTAGTTTTTGTTGAGACTTCATTATTAAACTTTTCTGTAATTTCCAAGTTCATAGTTGAAGGTGTGATCTGCATTACACACTGTGACATGTTAGTTGCATTCCCACATCTCCCCAACATGTGTGTATGGGGGACAAAAACTCATCAAATCCCTTGCAACATAATGAAGTTAGGGTTGCGGCAATTCATCGATGAAATCGAAAATACGTTTATTTGCATATTGTGCATCAACAAATCGCTATGAACTGCGACATCTGCTCAGAGCATGGGTTCACCTGGAGAACAAGCTGCAGAGAGCAAGACTTGCCTCGATCATGTAAAGTGTGGTTGCATTTTAGACAGAGATGCAACAGTTTGGCTCTCTTTAGCTCCACAAACTGGACATGACTTATCACAGCAGGACAAATTGCTCTACATGAGTGTTGGAAGTGAAGCATCGAGTGACCTGTCTTCTTCTGGCAGCTGCAGCAGCATCACCCCATTGACTTTCTGTCAGCACCCAAACAAGATGTATGATGATTATCAACACATGGAACATGTTTCTGTTAGTAAACGTCATTTAAGATAGATTTTTGTCTCTTCATCACCCCCGTGTTAAATGTGGCATCTGCATCACTGACAGGGATTCTAATAAATAAGGAGGAAAATAGAAAAAACTTAAAATATGCCACTATTATCATTATTCTAATGTGCTTTGTGTGTCTATTTTTCAGGATTATAATTGAATAAAATATCGAAATATTAATGAGACAAAGTTTTGATATGTATTTTAGGTAAAGTAATTGTTATATAATTGACTAATAACAAAATAATAATTTGATTAATCGATAAATTAATTGATTAATTGAAAAAAAAAAATCAATAGATTAATCCTCTAAAAAAAACTTTGTCGTTAGGTGCAGCCCTAAATATAGTAGTCAGGAACTGACCTAAAAATGTAAGTCTGATACTAAAATATAAACACTACAATAAGTAGCCTTTGTTTTATCCATAACACCCTGTGAGTGCAAGTAATCTGTCTGCTGATCATCCTTATTTTGGAGTACATGCTTGACACCCCTATTCAGGGTGACATCATGGTAGTAACACATGACTGAGAGTGAAGACAGCTTAGAGACTGGAGCTCAATTACGACTGGCCTAGTTTTGCAGGAGATATACTCACATGTGGAAAACTGATTTCTCGAATTATTATAAAATTCTTCTTTTAGGTTAACGGGAATCTCTTCCTGGTTTCAACAGATATAGAGACAAATTTCTGAACTCAACTGATCCAGTTAAGGAACACTAAAATGGTTCAAACTGCTTCACAATTACATTTATCCACATGAGCCACTTTCAGTCATGAACTGTAATCCATAAATGCTCTTCCAATTTTGCCAGTTTATTTCTGGTTTTGGTTTGGAAAGAACTTCAGTTCATTAATTCATTCTGCCAATTTAGGACCCAGCAACATGTCTGTAACATCTCCTACACTGTTCAAGTGCTACAGGCTGGTGTTCCTTCAGGCTGGTTTGAAAATGAGAGACACCAGTGGATTAAAGTGAGCATGGGTATTATGTTCAAAGTGTCAGTGTAGCTTTCGAATGTGTGAATGTGTGTACTATCCTTTGTTTATTGAGGAGAAAGTGGGGCTGGTCAACACACTGAGCCCACACTTCCACAAAAGGAGAAAAAGCCGCAATGTTGAAACAAATTTTCCCTTTTTGTCGCATGGGATCAAATATCCTGTTTTCTTTCACAACACACACACACACACACAAATGCATGACATAGGCTACCACAGACAGGAATGCAAAACCTTAGCCAAAAAAAGAAAAATGCTGGGAATGTTGGATGCGAGCCAAGGCCTTCAATAAGAAATGGACAAAATACATCAAAGCTTTGGCCAACTCACAGGCATCATCCTGAACAGAACTAAATGAAAACTCTATACAACACTACACCACTAATTATACAGTTCAATAGAGCATTATGAAGTAGCAATTCTTGCCCAGGTTAATGAGCAATCTAGCAACTTCTTCACATGCTAATCCTAACCTGACATGAAATGTCAACCTGCTCCGCAAGTGTTGGCTGGCAGATCACCTGGACACAGACTAACACATCTTAACAAGAGCTATTTAAGTGGAGAGATGAACCTGGTGAAGACCTTGCGATTACTTAAAATTAAGACCCAAGTTGTTAAAAACTATAGTGACAAAATTCGTGACAAACTTCTGCCAGTAAATGCGTGATCTAATGTTTCTGCTGATGGCTCCACGACGGGAAACCCTTCACAACCAAGGTACAGTGATGTTCTTTCTTGTCATTTGGTCATTTCATGGGTAAAATATCTCAGCAGACATTATCAGAAACAAGACGTGACGCCTTTGAATTTGAGACTGGAGGAGGGACAAGGTGGATGGCTGGATGACAATGATAAACTTAGAACAGAAACTTGCAGTCCCTTACCATACATCTTCCCCTCGTCTGAAAGAATGATCTTCCTCCTGCCGCAGGGAGGGTAGATGGCCAGAGCTTCCTGAAAGCTCTGCTCAATGTCTGGACTCCACACTCCTTCAGGGTCACCATCCAATCCACGGTCCGCCCCGTCCACCAGTCCTTCTCCATCGGCACCCTCCTCCTGCGCCCCATCAGGGCTGCCACGGCAACTCCACTCCGACGCAATGATGACGGCTCCGACCACAACACCTAGAACACACAGGGCAAGCCATTACTGAGAATTCACTGTTTGTTAAGCCCTGCCCTCTTAGTTACTGGTGCTATGACCGTCAAACTTTCCATTCTCGCATGGCATGCAGTCTACAGTAATAACAGTGGCAGATTTAAGACTAAAAATTAATGGTAAGATTTTATCAACAGTAGCTAATTGTCTAAATAAGCTAATGTTAGCTTACAAGTTTGTATTTTCAAAAGATATTTTTTTCACTTTTAACATTACAAGAGAAAGGGCTTTTAGGGTGAAGACCACCCAATGTCTTTGGTGAATGTAACGCTATCTTGGATAACATTGCTGGAAAGTAAACCTTCATCAAGTCCAGTAAAGCAAGACATAGATGCTAGCATCAGAGATGGGACAGCATGCAACAAGAGCTCATATATTGGGCATTTGTCATTTAAGAATTCCTTTCATTGGTTATCATGGCAAATTGCATTATGGAGTATCAAAAAAACAAAAGACACAATGAAAATGTCAATGTTTGTCCTGACTCAGCTTTCAGGACAGGTTTTGTTCCACATTAAAAAAGCATTACACCAAAATATCTCCCACAATGTGAGAGCAGAGAGCAGTATTTATTTTGATAGCTGATGAATTGAGACAAAAAAGGCACTGCAATCAGCAAGTTTTAAAGAAATTAATGCAGCGGTCTACTGGGTGTTTTGAAAACACAGTGCTGCTTTAAACCATCCATAAAAGCAACATATACAAACCCTCAAGTGTACAGTCTGTGTACAGGTAACAATAAACAAGACATTTTTGTGGTTAGAGAAATTTTCTGTATCTTAAACTCACTTACAGCAGGAAATTACCAGCACACGCACACAACAAAAACAGCCTGGACATCTATTCTGTATCTTTTTTCTTAAATTTGTTTTTTTTTCATACACAAATGAAGGGTGTTCATATGTTTTTCCTTGGTAACAAACTTTTTTTTTTCATTTTTATCTACGTGAAAATCCCTTGATCATGAATTGGATGAATTTCAAGCACTTAGCAAGTAAAAACATAAAAATCCAGTTAGTCTGTTCTGACTCTGGAACTCCTGCAGGACATCTTTTAAAACATGTTATTTTGGAGTGAGAGAAGTAGAGACACATGCCCTAAGCAGCACAGAGTATGGGAGGATGCCAAAGCAGCCATGAATGCTGTATCAGCACGAACCACACATGATTAAATTATGAAAAACAGCTTGATTTAAAACTAAAAGCAAAAAATAAAGACAACATATTAGAGCCTAACGTGCATCTGAGGCATATGTGCCAGTGGACAGGGAGAGACTTTATAATAAATCCAATTAATCTAAAAAGGATGATATGTAGTAGAAAAACTTGTCAGTTAATGTCCATGATTTGGCTTATCTCTTTGTCAATCAACAGAAAATGTACCTGCAACTAGCTATTTTGATAATCACCAAGTGTTTTCAGCAATTTTTCAAGCAAAAATTCTCAAACATTCTTCATTTCCAGCCTCTCAAATGTGACGATTTGCTATTTATCTGTCCATATATGATAGTGAATTGAATGTCTTAGGGTTTGATGGTGAGATAAAACAAGGAATTTGAAGATTATGATTCACATTTTATAGACAAAATAACTCACTGATAATATAAAGATTAATTGATAATGAAAATAATAAGTTGCAGCCCTTGTATGCAACCATGCTAATTAAAATAAAATCTGTTGGTTTTATGCATGAGAATGAAATAGGGAAATCAAGTGTGGCCTACAGCTACATCACACATTGTGTTGGACAGACAGGACTCTGCAGCTGCCAAGCATTGTGACAGATGTCTTGGACTCCATATACCACACCAAGAGCAAGATCAGATTCATCTGAAGTTGTTTACAGCTTCCATGGGTACAGGGTGTATTAATAGCTCTGGCATTCAGGGTTAAAGACCTCACAAGAAAAATGGCAAAACATTAAGAGCTTGTAAATTTATGAAGACACTGACTGCCAAGGTCAATGTAGACACTACCACTTGGTCCAGCTAATGAGGTTAGACCAGTGGATGGAAGCTGATAGATGACAAATTGACCATAGTTAGTAATGGCGAGACCAGTCAGTCATTTTCCTTAGCTAACTGTACTACGGAACCTAGTATCAAAGGCAGTACTTGAGCCTTATGAACTTCCCAGAAGCCTGCAACTTTGCCTGCATGGGCTACATGAGGAAATTACATTCTTTTGTTATTGTTGAGGATGCTCCAAGTCCCCTCAAACACAGGCACACATATGCAACATGAATGCTGCCTGGTGTGTAATGTTTTCCAGAGTGTGGCTAACGTGATCCCTGCCACAGAGGAACCACAGAGGATCAGTGTGGTCGCAGAGCTTTTCCTGCTGTGGTGGGCTTATTGGACACACTCTGCAGAGGGCCTTCCCAGTTTCAGTCTCTGCTGACAGGACTGTGCTGTTGCCATAGGGATCAGACAGGCCCTGTTGAGATGGTTAGGAAAGAGCAGAGTCTAAAAGAACAAGGAGGGGAGATACGATAGTCTTCCAAGTTTTACTGTGTGAGAAGTCAGCAACTGGGAAGATGTTCGTTTGTCCTGACTGGACCTGATTAACCATAATCTTCTGTTTGAGGTCCTGGAGACAACCTGGCCATTTTTAAGAACTCAAAAACACACTAATCATTTTTTAAATTACCCATGTACTTCAAAATCTTTGTTATATCAGAACTGCTTATAAGGAAGTGTTTTTTTTATATTTTAGGTGAGCAGTCGCTGGGGTATAACTGATCCAAAACGTAAGTAAAATAACTATATAACAGTGGTTCTCAACCTGGAGGTAAAGCTGACAGAACACTTGATGATTATGTTTCAATTTTCTAACTTTAGCCATGTGATATTTTCTCTTATTTAAACTCACAAAAGCCTTCAAATGAAATAAGCTGAGGTGTAAATATCCCACTTTGTTTTAACTACTCAAGGCTCATGTCCACACTAAGGTTACAACTTCTGATGATGGGTCATAGGTCTATATACCTTTATTCTACAGGGTCACAAGCCAAAAATGTTCGGAACTGCTGGATAGCATACTGTACATCGTCAGTGGGTGGCTTTTCAGGAAAAAAAATAATAATACTAATTAATTTGTTCATGGAACATTGAACATGGTCTTACAAGACTTTATGGTAATTCCCATGTTATAAAATCCTCTTAACTTTGAGTAAATCTTCAGTTAACTCAATTTAAATGATATATATTCACATATTCTGTCCTTATGCTGCTGAATTTCTCCTCTGGGAGATCAATAAAGGATTAGCTTACTGGCAGAATACTGTAGTTCAACGGCAGATATAAAAGATAAGAGTGTTCTGCTTTGACTTACACTGACAGAAAGGTGTTGTTTTAACTATACATTTATTACCAAGGTTGTAGTTTTATATAGGTGCAAACTGGACAACATATATGCCAGTACCAGTAAAGCTGCAACTGACCAATATCGTGCCAATCATACTGGCTGACTGAAATAGTGGTCAGGCTCTAGAAAACAATTATTCTTACTTTCAGGTGATTATACAGTAATGAAAACATGAATGTTTACTATTTGATTTCTGCCATGTTCATCCAATAAATACCCCTGAAACCTTACATACTGGACATTTGACACCTCTTGGAAAGTCTCTAAACAAACAGAGTTTTGTCAACTTGTGGCTGATCTGTTGTATTGGGTTGCATTAAAATGTAATATATACTGTAAAACTGGCAGGTTACTGATGAGCAACTGGGCTCAGATTTAAGAAACCATGCAACTGAGGCATCACAGCTGAAGCTTTGTCATTATGCACTGAAGACTATGCCAGTTTCAATATAGCTCCCAGTGGCCAAAAGGTCAGGTGTTTAGTGCAGTGAGAAGCCAGTAGAGCATTGAGCTAAATAAAGCTATGAGCTCAGCAAACACTGACAAGACACATGCACATGCACATTATGGGCTGCCTTCTGCGCCAATGGGAACAGCAGTGACATTAACTTGATTTCATCAAAGTACTTTCAGATTTCCGTGGCCCTTCTGATTAATACTAGGTTAGCAAAACAGACACTTGCAGCTAAATTTTAGAGCAAATCAACCAGGCCTGTTTCACAAAGACAAACTTTGACTGTGACTAAGATTTAACAGATAGTCTATCTATCTTAAGCAGGACTATGGCTTAATGAATTCTGGGAAAATAAAGACCTTTTTCAACTTAACCGTAGAGCAGTTTTTAATTGGAAAGTTTAGCCAAGACTTTTATATAATAAATAAATAAATTAATTAATTAATTAAAAAAAAAATCTGATATGGAAACAACATTGCAGTGACAGTAAACAGTGTTGTCCCACTGTTGAACAGAGATGTTCAAAACAGATAGAAAAATATGGTACAAGACGCAAAGAAATCATTGCTTTCCTCATAATAACGCTAGCAAACCATAAATTATGAGCCAGGTTTTCCTCTTTTTTTTAATCGTTGGGTGCTATTGATCAGTTTGTGGCACTGATTGTTACCATGGTAACATTGATCTTAAGCTTGAGTCAGCCTGGGGATAAGATGTCTAGTTTTCTGACTCACAATTAGTCCGTCTTTATTTTTGTGAAATGGTCTAATTGCAATAACCTAATATATGGGCAAAATTAAGACTAGTCTAGGACTACAGACTAGTCTAAAATATCTTTACGAAACCGGCAGCTGAAGCACTTGTATGAACTTCACAGCGTCAAACATAAAAGTTAGACCAATTTGATAATTCAGTCAGGATAGTTGTAGCTACCTGATAACAACAAAGGTGTCATTTCTTTTCTAACTTCTGTTGAACCAGTAAGACCAGTCTCACATGTTGGCGACACTTGAAATGAATCCTATCTGCTAGCATGAAACCTAACTAAGGTTAGAGGGAAAACTGAAATCACGTTCAACCGTTGGAAGCCGTTTAGCCAACTGTGAGTTGGCAAAATCCGTCTTTGATTTGATCCACAGTTGGGAAAAAACTTATACGTAACTGTGCCTATAAGTTGTTAAAACACTGTTAAACAACTTTCAAGTGTCGGAGGAAGAGTTAATATCGATATTTCAATGGATGTAGTACAGACAAGCCGATGATAACACGCTAGAGCTGGCATGCTAGTTTGTTAGCTTGCGGGCTAATAATACCTCCACAAACTCCACACTTAAGTCCGAGAGACGCCTGAAAAGTCTGAGTAAGTACAGTACGAGGGGTGAGTAAATAAAAGAGGAACTCCCTGGTCAACACACGAGGCTCTGAATCAGCAAAGCAGCAGCGGGAAAATGCGAAATATGTCAAATATCCCAAAACTTCAGGCACACGCGAAGCGAAGCAGCTGCTGCAGCAGCATGAAAGTTACTGCACACAACAAAGAAGCAGAAACTATCAGGGAGCACACTCACCTCACAATGGCTCTCCTGCCCCGCCGTTACAGACACACTCCGCTACTTATACGCTGGTTTATACGGCAGTTTTGCGCTCTGAATCGCGAGTATTTCCTCTGCAAATATAGTCGTGTTTGACAGAAAAAGGCGGAATGCCAAGTATGAGTTTGGTATGAAATCAACGCGCCGAGGACAACGCACAGCACAGAGGCGTGGCGTCGAAAACACGCGCACACGCAAAAGTTTTGTGGGTCCCAACAGAAACTCCTCCTCCCAGGACATCAGGCTATCCTTTGATGGGAGAAAATGGGAGAAAGGAGACTGCTGGTGATGATGTTCCTGTTCTCTCTCACAAAATACAGGCTAGATAAGTGGTGGACTCCCCCCTCAGTCTGGCACTCTTACGTAAATTATGTTTAACTCATCGGAAGCTAACTACATTTCATTTTTATATTTCATTTATATCTTAATTTGTGCAGTACTAACCTAACAATATATGTTATTTGTGCAATAATTCAGCTGTTTAATACTGTGTGCAATCATTAAAATTCAATAGTCCAGTACACTGGTATAATTACTGAACTTATTTATTTATACAGTGCATTTTAACTGACCTATACTCTTATTTACAATACTTCAACAATACTGTACACAATACTGCATCCTAACACACGTATCCCCCATCTTAGCATAATTGTTGTTTTTACACTATTGTGGACCACTGCTATATATATTGTTGTATATTTTGTTGTTTGCGCATTTGTACAACTCTCATTTATAATGCACATATTTTTAAACCTTTTTTTTTTTTTTTTTTTTAGATACATACCATTTCTATACTTTCTTGAATGGAGCAACTATAACACAATTTCCACTCAGGGATTAACAAAGTTTGTCTGATTCTGATTCTGGAAGAGGTATAGATCCTTTACTTAAGTAAAATTACCAGTACAGAAATGTTTGCAAGCAAAAGTCCAGCTTGAAAAATCCCATTTAAGTAAAAGTACACAGGTTTGCACCCTCTGACTTTTATATTACATAATTAGGGTAATGTGAAAACACCATGTTACTGTTGTTGCTGCTGGAGGTGGAGCTAGTTTGAACTATTTACAGACTGGGTTGTACCAACAAAAACTTATTAAGTCTAAAATAAAGTCTAATCTGCTTTAAAATGAGTAAATCTAGTTTTAAATTACTCATAACTAACAATTAAAAAACAATCTCTGTTAAGTAAATCCAAGTTTATTGACCAAAATTAAATAGGGTCTAATCTATATGGAGATGCATACTTAGCAAAATTTAAATAAATAAATAAATTGCTGGGAACTATCTGACCCAGTAATTTTAAAAGAGGGGATGGATTACCATTGGCTGTTATGTATTTGTAACTTTACATTGTTTGCTAGCTAAAAAAAAGTTAGCCTAGTTAGCCTTCTCAAAACTTTGCTGGTCAGATTAGAGCAATGTACTTATAATACAAATACAAACAAACAAATACAAATACAAACAATGCAATACAAATAAGACAAATAATACGAGATTAAAAACAAAGATTATTTGGTGGAGTGGTTAGCAACTTTGGATGTCTGAAATGTGACCCAGACAATATGCTTATTGTAAGACCTCAGAAGCCATAAAGGCTGTTTAATCTTTGACTATGTGTTGTATATCTTGTTAAATTGTCCACCGTGTAAAATCATCTTATAACGAACTAGTATGCTAACTGAAGCTGTCCAATAAATGTAGAAGAAACCTTGAAAATAAAGAACAGTACTTGAGTACATGCAGGGTACTTAGTTTCTTTCCACAACATAAGGTATATTCTGCTCCGGTAACTTGTCCTGTTTATAGTGACCCCCGATATTCAGCTTTTAGTGTATACATAGTGTTTATGCACACATGATGTCTCTTTGACACCGGTGTAAGAAATATTCAGATCCTTAGTTTATATTTGACAAGTTCTGCATTCAAAATCTTACTTAGGTAATAGTAGTACTAGAAAAATGTACTTAAAGTAACAAAAGAAAAAGTACCCATTGTGCAGCAATACTTCTTTGAGTACTATTGGATATTATTATCTAATCTTGTAATTTGTCAATGTGTAGCCAAGTTTAGATACTTTATATAGCACTGGGTAGTACTAGGGCGGGGTATAATTTAAAAACGATACCAATACCAATACCAATACCTTTAGTGATAACGATACCAATTAAGTACTTAATTTAATACCTATGTTTCGAAGGTTCCTCTTTATGAAGAACACTTACAGTGACTGACTGCAAACAAGACCATATAAATAGTCATTTTTTCTTGAGCTGGGTACCCAAAGGATTGAATGCAGGTATCATCTGACTGGAGAGGTTTTGATACTACTTGGTACTGGGTTATTTCAGTCAATACCTTAAAGATACTGAGTACTGATACCCAGCCCCAGGTGGTACAGCACTTTCTTTGCTTTTAAAGTGGCACAAGCCAAAAAGGTTGGGAATCACTGGGGCAGGTGAATCAAGTACCCATCACCAACTATGAACTGTGTTTAATGGAAAGTATGAAGATCTTGTGGTACAGAAACAAAGGCTGCATTACCAATTAGGCCAAGTGGGCAACTGCCCTAGGGCCAGCAAAGCTCCAGGCTTACTCTTTCAACAGCTTTGTGATAATTTAACAGAAAATATGTTAGGAAATATTCTTAAACAAACTATCAACTGATATGATTAAGGTGCTGGGAGTGGGTCTTGCTTTATTATTTTGACATAATATGGTAAGAGAAGGCTGACATTGTTCGCTAGTATTTATATGTGGCCCTACTACAATATTCTGTAGCCTACATGGAGTGTGTGTTTATTTGCTGCCATATATACACACAGCAGAAGCAGAAGCAGTAATTGTTGATGATGGTTATGTTTAATGTTTTTTAGTTTATTTTCATTCTTTATGTGATAAGTCCCCCTTATGATGTGACATAACATACGACACAGTGAAAGAATACAAGTCAGAGTGATGTGCTGCTGACACACTGGGGCAGAGGGCTGTCAAAGCTGCTCAGAGATCATAATAGGCTTGAGTCAGCCCTGGTTAATGATTTACATCACCTACAGTATTACCCCATACTGACAAGGTGAGAGTAATTAGAGGGAAAAGGCCCTGCTTATACAACCGACACATAACAGTGATTCTTTTGTAAGAGGAGATGCAATGGCCTCAGTCACGAGACTGACAAAAAGACTTAAACCCTCTTATTCTCAACATGCCCCTCAACTGCTGACAATAAGCTCCTGTTTAATGGTACAGCTTAAAGGCGGACGTTGGATCTGGACTCCTGCAGGACTCTCATTTACAAATGTTTTCAACGGTTGTCAGGTCAGAATCTGGTTTGATGTAGAACTCTTGACATTATCACCCCCATATTAAAGCAACAGTTCACTACACAATCAAAAATACATATTTTTCCATTTTCCTGTGGTGTCATTTATCCATCTAGATAGTTATGGTGTGAGTTGCCAAGTTTTTGAGATATTGCCCATAGAGATGTCTGCCTTCTCTCCAATATAATGGAACTGTCTCCAGGAATCATGACCTGGTTTTTCAAAAATAATCCACAGACCTTTTTGTGAGCAGTTTCATGTAGGAACTATTTTCTTTCTACTAAACTACATCCACCAACCACATCACCACACAGAAGGAAGTGTGCATCTACTCATGGACGAGAGACTTGTGACAGTGTTTGATGTAAACATTTTTTTTTGGATCCTCTTCATTTAAGCTATAACCGCTTGTCCATTAAAAGATGCACGCTTCCTTCTGCAACAGTTGTCAGGGTGACCAGATCCCAACAAACAACACGTGGGACAAAGAGTATGTTTGTGTGGGACAATGTGGGACACATTAACAAAGCTGAGAGATAGTTTAAAATGTAGATATTAAAAAAAAATATATATCTATTCTGCCCTTTAGTTTGTTATATGTCTATTTGACACCCTCTGATCGAATCAGTAGCAACAATTTAGATGATAAATAAGTAGTTTCCCAGTCTTTGTTGGAGCTGCTTTTCTTTTCTCTGTTATAGTTCCCATCATATTGATGTGACAGCACTCCTGCTACCTTCACAGCCACTGGACATATTTTAGATAATTGTCTGTCCTGCAGTGTTTTGACTTTTGAAAACGTGGGACGTGGGACAAGTGCAGTCTCACATAAAGTGGATGGGTGTGGTTCACCCTGGAAAGGGACACTGGTGATGAGTTTTTCATGTATTTTTCATATATTTAGCTGAGTGCTATCTAGCTCCATTATACTGGAGAGGAAGCAAAAAAAATTCTACAGCCCATATCTCCAAAACTTTGCAACTGACTCCAAAACTATCTAGATCAGACCTGGGCAAAATATGGCCCGGGGGCCGGATCTGGCCCAGTGATGTGGCCATGGAACCATTCATCATGAGCACTAACTAATCTAACTAAGTCAGTCAATATTTTTTTTTCTCTAACCATTAAGCCCTTATCAACCCTTTATTCTGAAAGGGGTCAGAGTTTATATTAAAATGTGACTTTATTCACATTCATTTCATCACATGGCAATTCAGGAAAGGTGACCAACAGAAGAAGTTCATCACTGTGTTACTCAGCTATTAGCTCATCATTTATGTGCCAGACCATTGTGCCCGGCAGCCTGATCAATTTCTCATGTGGCCCCCACCAAAAATAATTGCCCACCCATGATTTAGATGGATAAGCAGCACTTGACACAAGAGGAAAAAAATGGTTGGATGGATGATTTTGGGATGGACTGTCCCTTTAAGACTTTCCTGCCCCATCTACATCAAGTCAAGTTTTTTAATGCTCTGAAGTGACTGACTGAAATGTGATTGGGTACAAAAGTGACAGAACAAGATTGACAGTGACAAAAGTCACAGGATTGGTTGGGAATGGAACAAGCAAACAGTCACCACCTTGTCATCCTATTGGGGCTGAGGTTGTCTCTGCAGATGGCCACTGGGGGTCAGTATTACCACAGCCAGTGGCATTTCATAGGCCTGAAAGGCCACAGTTGACATGACACAGTTGGATGAAAAAAGTGCACATTTACAGCAAACAAGCAAACAAGTTTTTCATTTTGTTGTTACTGGTCCTGTGAGTTTTTTTTAAAGCTGCTTAGAACAACCTTTTAGTTGTATCAAGATGAATGATTGAGCCAAAATATTAAAAACAAGATACATTTGCTTACTTGTGTGTACACTGGTGTTGTGCCTCTGAGTGAAATATACAGTAGATAACATCAGTTGAATTTCCCTGGTACCTTTTTAACATGTATAAACATGTTTATATCTCCACCTGCCTCTCTCTTCTCTACTCTGTGGAGATCAGGTTGTTAATTTTCTTTCCTAAAATAGTGAAGGAGGAGATCAATAAAATTAATGTTAAAATGGCTACAATACATCTATGCTTTAGTACAAATATTAAAGAGGTCAGGTCCCAAATTTTACCATTGCCCTGATCTAATACATAAAGTAGTGAGTAAGCCTCAATCTATCTCTCTTATCCTTCAATACTTTCCACCTCACTGTCTCACTCACTCAGGAGCTGTCTGGAGGCCAGTCTCTTCAGGATTAATAATTACAATTTCCAGAGTGGTGAGGCTGCTCTTCATACCGGAAAAAAGAAACTGAATGGTCTTTCCAGTGCTCTCACTCCTCATCATTCTACTTTTTCTTATGTTGCCGTCATCACCTTTTCCCGACTTCATTCAACACTTAAATCATTTTTTAACATTGATATAATACAATGGAATCATAATTGTCCAAAACCCAACACAACACACATGCTCAGAGATACAACTGCACACGTATGCAGTGCAAAGACGAAGATCAAACTATCTTAACCCAGTTCCTCCTGACAATTTATTAAAATATATCTTTATTTCTTTCTCCTAATATTTACTTGGCATGTCTTCTATGTCTTATTCAACTCCTGTGAGACATACAGCTTGCATCTTATATTAGAAAAATTTCAGGGAAAAGAGGAATAAAAGCAGCATGTGTAAAAAAAATTGGGGTTATTCTTCAACATTCCATTTTCAGCTAACAAAATGCATTTACACAAGTTTGCCACTAGATGGGGCACCTCATCTTTCTAGAGTGAAAATTGCTCAAGATGGTTCAGTAGTCTAACCAGAGACAATGAGAGTGAAATAATATATAATAAAATATTATGTAGACATATTTATGAGTTCAGTTTACTTTAAAGCTTTAATCTGACTCTTACTGACTTCTCTTGGTGAATAAGGGGTTTAATTTATATAGCCAACCAAAACATGTAGGCCTACAAACTCAAAAACAAACAAAAAAACAAAAAACAAAAAACAAAATGCGTCCTATTTATTTACAACTATTACAAATGGAAAAATTAAGGGATTTTAGCCCAATCTAATCTCACACTTCGTCGCTGCTGGATACGGTTTTCTGTTCACGAGCCAATCAGAACCAAGAAAAACCTGCATCAGTCCACCTGTTGAACAGCGACTGCGTGAAGTCGTACTTATTATCTAACACTTACAAGAAAAATAGACCTATATGGATTTAACTGTCACTAACACAAGCAAATATGTAATCTAGATATTCGGACACACAAGTGCGCAGATAGTGACTTTATGAAGCATCTCATCCAGGTAAGCAGTGAGCTGTTCTGCTCTGATGTTTTAACCATGTTTTAGCTCTTTGGACATGATTGTATAAATGCCTCTAATGTAAGAGGTAACGTAGACTTGTATTTGTACTTTGCTTGAGATGACTCTACAGTAGAAAACAAATAATATTGGGTCTCTTCCGTGACTTGACACTTCATGATCTACTGTATTAACTTGATCCACTGTGTAAATAAGTGAGGAAATTTTGACTGTTTTCTTTTTAACGAAACAAAACATCGTTGCTGGTATCGCTTGAAACGTCTTAAAACCTAATAATCTGAATTGGGGATTTAAAATGTCTATAACACAGTGTTTACAAGTCTCGACTGAATTATTATCGTTACTTTTGTATTAACTATAGTCTCGCTTTTAAGTGTGTTACTGTGGTACTGATCACCCAGTAACAAACTACAATATGAAGCCAACATCAAACCAATGATCACAAACTGTGCGATGTGAAATAGGTCTTAAATTGCATTCATAATGGTCTTAAAATATCTTAAAAAGTTAACTTAACGTACAGAAACCTTGATTTACCTCAAATATCTTACTTTTATTTTACTCAGAAATAATTATTTCATTCAAATTCATTCAAATTGTCTTTTTTTTGGGTTAATCAATGACTTAATGTGCATATACTTCTGTTTGACTGGTATTCACTGATATTTATTTCAAATATGTTTTTTTCTTTCCTTGAGAGACTCAAATAATATTTCATACTATGGTTATTTATTTATTTTATTTTTAGTCCTGTATGTATTACCAGAATATGTATATTTTTTAGGGATGCATGATGTTGGATTTTTGCTAATATCTGGTGTATGGTAGATGCTGATATATGCACATATTTTTATCTGCCTACTGGAATTAACATATCATTATCACTCTTATGATGGCCCACTGGCAGATGCAGACATAAAATACAATATTTTTAAAAATATACACATTCACTGGAGAAAATAAGAAAACTGCTAGTGACAATTTTTCTCTTGGTGTGTCATAAATTCATTGTAATGACCAGGATGAAGGCTTTTAAGATGGCCAATTAAATTTTAAGTGTTTAAGGAATACAATTTTGTTCCTCACATGACTGAGACTGAGCAATCATTACAAATAGCAGTGTTGCTATTCATTACAGACACTTCAAAAATCGTCCACACTCATGTTGTGTGCGTATAATTAAAATGCCATGTTATCGGTCTGTCATATTGACAGACGTATGTTCTGGGCTGATACAATGTTTGATTTTAAAGTCTTTATCGGCCAAAACCAATGATGTGCTGATATTATTGTGCATTCCTAATGTTTTGTAATATGGTGGTGTCCTGTAATTCCATGTGGGATGTTCCAGATGTTTGGCATGACAAAGAAATAAAATTAAACTCAATTCCACTCAACTAAACATTACTATGGCATTATTGGATATTGTAAATCGGTAGTAATTGAACCACTGAGAATGTGTTTCATGTAGGATTTCAGTACAATAATAGAAGAATGTCTTTACAGTATTTTAGCTCCTAAGCTAATATTGGTCATTACCTGATTCCCAGAATATCTTGAGGAAGGTGATAAGAAGCAGATTTAGGAGAACATTTTGGAAGAGATGTGGAAACAGCGTGCTTAAAAAAATGGAGATATTTAATTAGTGCTGTAATTAGGCTAATTAACAGAGCATAAGGAGTCAATTAAAACTACGTGTTTAAAACTAAATGATTAGGTTAGCTTTTTCTGATGAAATACTCAACATTACCTTCTTCTATTTTTCCCTGTTAAAATGATTTTTTGGGGGAGGAGTCTGAGGGTCTGAGTACAGTACAGATTGTAAAACCCTCATACCCTGTGGCCAATTATGATTTTGGCCTATATAATAAAAAGTTTGACTGCAACATTACAGTGTTAAAACCTGTGCGGATCAAGTTGATGTAAGTGAATAAGAATCAGTATATCCTCAGTCTGTGTGCATGTGTGTGCATGTACCTGTGCAATGAAACAGAAAGTCCACTCAGCCTTATGTTTTTAAATAGTGTAAACATTTGTAGTTTTACATGTTCTTGTGCAAACCTCCCTGCACATGGGAGCCACTGAGCTGCTCGTGTTATTGATATCAGAACAAATAATAAAGTGAGAGTGTCCCTGTGTGAACTGGGTGTGAGCACCAAAACACACTGTTATCAGATTCAGCTGTCACACTCAGTTAAAGGCAGACTAACATCACAACCGTGGCACAGCCTTTTGAAACTCTGCAGGATGTCTTGAGCAATGATTAGCTTGTGTCTGACATGAGATCTACTGTAAAACACTACACTGTGGCTCGTTATAAATGCTGAAGGAATGTCTCAAACCTCTCTCCTCCTCCTGTGTGTGTGTGTGTTAGTGTGGAATAAAAACGGTTGCAGCAGTGCATTCACAGTACATCTGCCTCTGTACAGTATGGTCTAGCTGTGACTATATTTGTCCTCCCCTCCTTCTCTCTCTTGCAAGGGGACAGGAGAGTCAAGAGTTGGACGGCTGCCAAAAGAGGCCGGCCCGCCATGCAGCTGAAACTTTTACAAGCCAAGCAGGAAGAGACACGGGGAGCGATCGAAGAAGAAAAGGAGGAAAAAGAAAAAGTGAGAGAGACATCTAAAGCTCCCTTTTCTCTCCCCTCTCCCTGTCTATCTCCTCTGCGTGTCTGTCTGTCTCTCTTTTCTTTTCTTATTTCTTGTTAAAGCCATACTGTATTTGCCCGCCTTCGTTGGCAGGGGGTAAGTGTAGGGCTGGAGGACGGGACGGGAGGCAGAGGGGGGGAGGACTTTGGGTTCAGAGAGTTCAGCTGAGGAGAGAAATAAATGCATAAACAACAAAGGAGACGTGACGTCAGGTTGAGGGGCTGTCCAACCTGCTGGCTGAATCTGAGCCTCCATGGAAGAACCGGATTGTTCGCACCACATGTGTATGTGTCTGTATGTGTGTGTGTGTGTGTGTGTGTGAGAGTGTGCATGCTTGCCTGTGTACAGTATGAATGTGTGTGTGTGTGTGTGTGTGTCCATTGTCCTATCTTCGAGAAAAGACTCATGTGGAGTTTAAGCAGAGGAGCTGGACTATTGTGGTCTGTTTTGTCTCCGCGGTGAGTGTTTGAGGACGGGGAGAACCCTCCCGAACTGTGTGTGTGTGTGTGTATGTGTGTTTGGTCAGTTTGAGGACTCAATAACTCAGGTATTACAGCAGTTGCAACGAAGGATTAACTGTTTCATGTACCAAACACACAACGAGGCTTAGCTTTTGTCTTTAAGTGGTTGATGTGAGGCTTAAAATGAGAAGAAAAAGAACTGGTTTGTAATTTAACGGTAAAAAGTGTTCGTTTTTTTAGAATTACACTCAGCGTTTTCAAAAATGACGTCAGCTCAGAAGCGAGCTCCCTATTTGTTGGCTCGGCTCGGGATACCCGCTCAAACGCCAGCGATTGGTCCGCAAGCGGGCTATAGAGAAGGTCGGCCATTTATGAACAGATGGATTTATGTTTTCTCTCCTAATGATTGAGGTCATCTAGAGGCGACAGCGAGCTAATCCAAGATCCGCACTGGTGTTCAACTGTCTTGCTGGTGTGAGAAAGCAAAGGGAGACCTGGGAAAGATGCCAGCGGCTGGAGGGGGAGAAAAAAAAAGTGACATTCTCTGAAATATCCACCCTCCTCGCTCATTGATTCATTTAGCTGAACTCCCTTAAACCCCTCCTACTTAGGAGGGCAGATATTATCCCCGATGGAGGGAGAGGACAAATTGACGGAAGGCTAAAGGGAGACGTGGAGAAAAGCAGGCAGAATAAAGATGTCGAAAAAGACAGCGACCCTCCCTGGACTCCTCTTTTGAGGCAAGAGAACTGGACATACAAATGTCCATCAGTTTAGAGTTCGAATGTGAAGCCTGTTTGGGCTTTTTTGACTGTGAAAATGTGGTGACTGGTGGTGAGATGACACAACATGGCAGAAGTGCCGGGATCTGCGTGTTTTTCTCGCCATCTGTGTGTTGCTGCAGGATAGTTTATAAGTACAGTACGAGGTGAGAGGTGCGTTTTTGGATGTTGAGATGATTAACAGACAAATTGTCAGCATGCTCCCAGCGCCTGTCCCGCTGTTTTGTGTCACTGTCTCTACTCGCGACAGTTTTTGCCTCTTCTCCTCTTTATTTTTTCTTGTCTTTCTGTGTCTCACTCTGTTTCTTAACTCTTTTTCTCTGACTCCTCCTCTTTCTGTTCCCCCTCTCTCTCTCTTGCTACAGCATGTCCCTCCCTTCCTCTTTCTGTGTCTCTCCTCCTCCCCTCCTTTTTCTCCCCTTCTCTCTTGGCAGCAGTGCCAAAGTGGGCAGGCGGACCGAGGCAAACACAGCGCAGGGCAGAGCAGAGGGCGATCCAAAGGCTGGCGAATTGATCATGTGTATGTTTGTGTTTTGAAATGTCCTCTGTCTGTCTGTCCGTCTGTGCGTTTGTCTCCGTTTTAGGACATACGCAACTGCAAGTAATGTGAGTCTATTGTGAGAGTATTATGGAGCTTTTCTCTTTTTGTTGTGCACAGACAGAGTGTTTGATACCGTGCGTTTTTTGTGTGTGTTATAGGGCTGTGTGTGAGCAGACGTCCCTCTGTCACCCTGTGTACGGACAGACGCACTCACGCCAGTAGGAGGGGATTGTGGGAAGGGGGTGTAGCTCTCAGAGGGTGTGCTCTACTCTTCTCTTTTCCCTTCTTCCCGCCATCACGGCCCTCTTCTCCTCCAGTCCTCCAGCCCAGCCCGCCGCTCACGTACAGGCTCCAGGTATTTTTTATTTTTTAATCCTGCGACACCTCTTCCCGTCTTTCCCACTGCCCTGTAATCTTTCTCCTCCACTTCCTCTCGCCCTTCTCTCTGTCCTTCATCACGGTCTTCCTCCTATAAATGTGTCTATCGTCGTCGGTTGCCACGCTGCACTCCGCTCGCCGCCATTTTGGCTCAATGGACATAGCAGGAGAAACTTTTCTAGAGCTCAGAGGGACTCCCCTGACTCCCTGCTGACCATCGTCTTTCTCCCGTGTCCATTATCTCTTTTTTCTCTGTCCCTGTCCCCTTCTTCCTCTCTCCTCTCTGCTCTAGGACAGCCAGCTCTGACAGGGCGGTGAACCGTCTTTCTCTGGCTTTCCATACTGAACAGGTGTCTCATTGTAGACTGGCAGGAGGAAGGACCGGCCCTCTCGGCTACTTTCTGACCTCAGAGGGTCGACCGAGCCAGAGCGCCGTTGTTCAGGTCAGTACGACTTTAGCTGCTGACCAGCGCCACAGAGCTGCACCCACAGGACAAGTGAAACACTTGGCAGGTTTCTTATCATCCTGAGCCGTTATGATAGCTAATACGAGGGCAATATTTACTTTGTTTCTCATTCCCTTTGTGCACTGTTTGCACTCTCTGCCACTGTGGAAACTCAGATATGTAGCAGTTGTTTCACATGAACATGTGTGTTTATGTGCGCAGGCTTTATCTGTCTGCAGTCTAGGGGTGTGACAGTCTGTTGAATGGTGGCAACTGTAATGTTTGTCTTGACACACTGCGTCGTAGGCTCTTGAGTATGATACTTTGCACTTCAGAGGAAACTGAGGCAGAAATGAAACCGAGTTCAGACGGACAGACACCGCTGTAAAGAAAAGCGCAGGTCGTTGAGCAGAAATTGTAGTTTAATGTTGGTGTTCTTCAGTAGTCCTTTCTCATGTTGATTTATTTTCTCCTGTGGGATCCGCCTGTCAAAATGAACAGAAATGTGACAGTAGCATTTGTCTGATTGATGTGCATATTGTTCATATTAGGCCCTACACTGCATATTTTGATTACAGTCTCATGTCCGAGGCCAGAATGCCATGAAACAGAAGCAAAATGTCATTGTTTCAGCCTCCGAATTATATAAAACAGGATATGTAAATCAATCAACAGTCCGATTTGATCTTTGAACCTACTTTATTTTATACGAAATTCATTCAACTGCATATTGTCCATACAATTAGGAATCTATCCAGACTGCTTATTGTCAGTACTTTATCTCGATCTAAATACGAGTCGGTGTTAAGATGGCGCCTTCGTGCCACGTGTTTATGAAACAGTGAATATGGGCAGACCCTTTCAACATGGCCCTCACAATTTGAGGGTATACTACTCCTAATTCCTCTGCATCAGCCTCTGTCATTTCAAATAGCTCAGCTGCAGCATTAAACCGCAAATTAATTCATAAGAAAACAACCAAAAGAACCTCTCTTTATCTATATCGACATGTGACAGCGAAGAGAGGAAAATGTTAAGAAAGAAGAAGCTGGAGAAAAAGGGGAGAGACAACAAGGGTTACAAAGACAGAAAGAGAGGTAGGAGTGGGAGAGCTGTTTCCCCGCCCCTCTCTTATCCTCAGATGAACTTATCGTGTTGCCTCATAATGTTTCTGAGTTTTTCTCCTAGAGGCAGTCAGGCTAACTTCCTGCATTCAGCCTCGACATAGCTGATTGGTTGATATCTTGGCTGACCGGCCGCGGTTTGCAGAGAGGCAACAGGAAGTTTCTCTTCTCATGCAGGAAGCTGCAGCTGTGTCATCCTGACATACACCTCTCTGCACTCTTGCACATATGCTGTTTTTATACAGGCACACACACATATGCATGTATACCCTGTTTGAGAGGGCATACCTTTTTGTATATGCATGTGTACATGTGTGTGTGTGTGTGTGTGCATGGCTTGCTCTGTCTGTGTGGCATTAGTGAATGCTGTAACATGTGGGCGTGTAGCAACATGCCAGGCCAGGCATCTGAGCTATCAGAAACATTTGAAACCATGGTAACCACACATCTCATCAGCACATTAGCAAAAGCATAGACAAGTGGAAAAGAGGAGAGGGGATAGAGAGTAAATGAAGAGGAGGAGAGAAACCTTTGATGTATATTTTCTTCATTCAGAGGATTTAGAAACACATCTGGCTGTCTTTGTACTGGAGGGTATACTGCAGCAAAAACACCAGTGGTTCAGAAATCTTCCTCTTCTTTTTCCTATCAGCTAATAACACTTGTTCTCTTGAAGAAATCAGTTCAAATGTATATTTTTTTTAAAAAAGGAAAGGATCTCTGAAAGGAAATTCAGAGATTTGTTTCTAAACACAAAATACAAGTTAAATAATTGCTGAAAATCTGTGAAAATACTGTGGACTATGTAGTACTGAATTGTGGAGTGGACCTGTAAAGAAATCTGTACTATATTTACTGTAATAAATGATAAAATGGCCATAATATGTCAGCAGAGATGAAGGAAACATGCTAAGTTGAAACACTTGCTTCTCAGACAACAACACCACAGCTGCAGTGTCCTTTGAAATTTCTATTTCTGCCTGTAACTTGCATTTTGTTTGCCTGTTAAACGTTAATTAGAGTAAAAACTAATGCTAAATGTTCACAGAATGAGTAAGTGTCTGTTTATGAGTTGTAAGAAATCATTAATAATCTTTTCGAAGTAGTAGATGTTTATAACGGTTAAATTGGGCCGTATGTTAATGGAGTGTGGCAGGCAGTCACTGAGCTCCAGAGTGTGTATTTTCAGAGCAGTGGACTTTTGTTTTCAGGTTAACGGGCTTTGCTTTACATTGACAGACAATTGACTGTTATAAACAGCTGATCAACTGACAGTGTAGGACTTGTCGTCGGTTGTTATTATTATAATGTTACACTCCTGCAGCGTTCCTGCAGCCTGCTTGAGGTTTCTCGAATCTAGGGAGGAAGAGACAGGGGGAACTACGCAATTCAACCATAGATGGTATATTAAATCGGATTTCAACATATTTAATGTACCATCTATGGCTCCAACTTGTTATTTTGACTGCTGTACTCATTTATGATTGCGCAACTGTTACATGTTGCTCCTTAAAACTGTTATTCACCATTTCTGTGTGGAGGAGTTTTTGGGCGGACCTGAAATATGGCTCAATGAAGCACTGGAGCCATATGTATCATAACACTATATAAACTAGCACGCGTTAGCATTTAGCATTAGCAGTGCAAGTGATGAGAAGACTGGTTGTTTTAAATTACCAGGTTCTTTTCATTCACACAAACGAACTGACTCATGAACATAGCTGGGTCCCAAACTTTGATACTTTTGTGGGACAGAACAAATTGCTATTGATAAAGTGCCTTGTATTGAGTATTGAAAAATGCTTTGTCAATCAATACCAGATTTTGATACATACGGAGGTTTGATGGTTATTTATATGTTTTATACAGTCTGTAATACTGTACAGATACTTAAGTCCAGTTATGCTGGTTGACTAAAGTGTGCAGAGCAAAAAGTTTCTCCCGCTGCTTCCAGGTCGTTGAACAGCTTCGTCTTTTTACTCGGACAGTATTGTGCAATGGAGTTTTCTTTTTCTTAAAATGGTTTTAGTATTGACAAACGTTCCGGTTTAGGAGGCCATATTGAAGCCAAAGTATCCATACCAAAATTACAAAATTTTGAACAAAAAACAGCTCCATTCATTACTCATCAGTGACTCCTTCAGTCCAAACCAGCTCGGCAGTTTCTGTTCTATGTTCTTCTGTTCTATGTACTTGCCAGTTTTTTTTTAAATCACTCAAATTTGGCTGGGTGGTTAATAACACATTTTTCTGTAGTGTGACAAACTCAGAACACATATTTATTATTGCTTGAAATTACCTTTAAAGGTAGAATCAGCAGGATTTTACCAAGCTGTTCGAACACAGAGAAACATAGTTGATTGTTGAGTCTCAGGATGCCAAATGCCAACATTTTGGGTTGGTAAAGTGTCCTGAGCACAGCAAAAAAATGAGAAACACAGGCAGAAATCAGGATCTTTGCAGAGCTCTGCACAGTTCCACTGGGTCATAAGTGATGATTGAAACGGATTGTATTCATATGAATCTATACATTGTTTTAAGGAAAATGTCACATATTATTCCTTTAATGTTGTTGCAAACTAACCTGAGAAGCACAAATCTAAAAATTAGACATTTACAAAGGTGGAATCGTGTGCTCCGTTGCCTTTTTTAAACTTAGTATTCAACTTAGCTCTACTTTTGTATCTATGGTTGAAAGGATTTTTGGACACTGTAATAGTCAACACAATGGCTCCCTTATACTCCTGCCTTATCTGGGTCATACTATCTTTTCATCAAACACGTTACCCGACATGTTTACCTAGCTCCTATGCCTGTGTGTCCAACAATCGTCTGTCTTGCAAAACAGCGGAGATGATGGCAAAAGACTGGAAGCATTTTCATTTAATTAAAAATTCAGGATCAGACAGAATGAGCTTGTTTAATGTACACGGGTCAAGCAACTGTGCCGTGTTGTGTCTGTGTGGCTGTATGTAAGTACATGCATATGGCAGGGTGTTTCTGTATACATGCATACATGTGTGCATGAGCCTTGTTTGTTTGCGCTTGCTTAATGAGGATATACAGAACATCAGAGCGGGCGTCATGCCAACTGGGCACGGAAGAGCCTCAGTGCTGCCTCCTTCGTCCTTTAATGTAGGAATCAGGCATTCCTTGGGGAGCGGGGTAGATGAAAAAGCAGGTATGATAAAAATCACCACAGAGGATCAGCCCTCTTTCTCGTAGCTGCCAGATGCCTGGACGCAGTTTTTCTTCTAGATTAAGACAAGACACGAGTAAGACAAGACATCCGTTTGCATCTTTTTAACTGTGGGAATTCTTCATCCTGCCATTTATTGTGTGGCATACTTCCTCTGCCAACTCCAGCTCCCCCACCGCTCCTCCTCCTCCTCTTTGCCCACCACCTCCTTCCTCCCTCATTGAAATTCTGCCTGGCACACAGACACTGCCCATTCTTGGCACAAAGCTCAGAGAGAGAGACAGAGAGAAACACACAAGAACCTGTACCAATCGTCTGGTGCCCCGTCCGTTGTGTCTGCCAAGCATTCATCCCGTCTCGCGGACCAAGGGACCAGGAAATCCAATAGGTATTTCCCTGCCTCTGCTTCCTGCGAAAATCTGCTCCAATTCGGCGGAGTTTTGTTGGCAACTGAGTGTGCTGTGTGTGTTTGGGGATTTGCTGATTAATTTGTGTGTTTACGTCGTTTGTATTGGGCGAGGAATACATGCGACGGATCCCTCCATCCTCTCACAGTGTAGGGGAGGAAGCTGAGGCCTTTTGTTTCCACGATATTTTTCGTCTTAATTTTCGCATGGCTTTTTATTTGTTAAAGATGACGCAGTAGTCACGTTTTTTTCTGTGTTTTAATAGTACGACTGATTGATGTTAGAAGTTTGTAAAATCTGCATAATAAACACTGGTAATTCAGTTTAGCAGTCATTTTGATTGTGTTATTTGAACTTAATCCAGAAAAGATTGTAATGAATAGATAATGTGAGTCTTACATCTTGCCTTTTTGTAGGTGTTCATTTTATAAATTTCTTAAAAGGCATACTTATTTTATACTTTTGGCAGTTTTATAAAAATAAATTTACTTAAAATAAATTAGGAGTGCACAATTGATTGAAATGTTATTGAAATTGACTAAAGGTAGAATGGGTGAAAAAAACGCATTATAATGAAGTACTGTAGTGCTGCAGAGATGTTCTGGCCTACAAATCTTGTTTTCCGGATGTAAGAAAACATGTTTGTTTGGTACAGACCACAACAAATCTCATATTGTCAGTTTTTCTTTCCGTGAAAATGAAAATGAAAATCATCTTGCAGTATCTGTCAAAATAATTGATATATATATGTATATATATGTATGTATGTATATATACCATATTGTGCAGCTGTAAATCTGCATAATAATCACTTATTATTCAGTGTCGCAGCCATTTTGATTTTGTTCTTTTAACTTAATTCACCAAAGAGCATTCTAAGTAAATAATTTGATCACAACATCTTGTCTTTTTTGTAGGTGTTACTTTTTAATTTTCTTAAAAGGCCCTTCTATTTTATAGTTGTGGCAGTATTATAAAAGTAAACATTTTTAAAAGAAATTTGATGTTGCATGTCTGAAACAGAATCAGGTATTTATTACAATTGTCACAAGACCAGAATTTTTAATTTTGATACAATACTAGTTAGGGATGTACAATATGGTAAAACGGTCATTGCAGCTGTTTGGGCTGGAATTGCACCTACAATATGAATAGTAGAAATGATTGCATTTTGGCATTACAATTTTCATTTGTACTAAAAAAAGTCTGTAGCAAACAAACATGTTTCTTCTTATATCTGAAGATAAAGATATGTAGGGCATCTCTGCAGCACTACACTACTTTGTATTACAATGCTGTTTTGTCACATGCAATTTTAATAATATTGCAAGTAATTGTACATCCCTAATACTAGTATAAAAATAATATATTTGATACCTTTTTCAATACCACAGTAAAAGGAAAAAACGTCCCTCTAAGGCACATGCAACAGGATAGTTTTTTCTCTCTTTTTTTTTTTAAATTAACAACCTGCACATAATTGAAAGCCAAATTTCAGGCAGGAAAATAAAGACTTAATTGAACTTAGGACTTCAATGAGCACATTTTTATAGTTTCTGTACTTTTGATACTGTGGATATTTTATAATTTTCAACATGTGGCGTTAGTATTTACAGATGCTGTTGCTGTAGATCTGTTTGAACGTATTGAAAAAGATCAAATTCCCTGTGCTACAACTGACATGTTTGTGGAAAACCCAAAAAAAACACATGTAACTGTCACCCAAAGACAGATCAACTTACTAGAGCAGGAAACTGTCTCCAGAAAAACATATCCTGGTTGGTCACAGCAGAGCGGTGTTATCAGGGGGCATGAGAGGACAAGGCCCTTGGCTCACACAGAATCCTACTAATATGAATTTACTCCCGTTTAGCCACAATTCTGCTGTGACAGCTGCACAGACGGACTGTCTAATAGGTAGATGAGATTAACTCGATAGGCCACATTTCTTGTCTTTTCTTCGAGATCCCCTCAGTTGCCCCACGGGCTGGAGGCACATTTATTTTGGAGCTGTTGACAGAGAAAATGGTTTGACCCAGCCGAGCCATGTGTGCCCCTTTTATGTGCCACAGACAAAGTCCATGATCACAGACAACAGTGCCCAATAGAGCTCACATGACTGACCGAGTTTGGCCTCAGTATTTCCAAAACAGTCGGGAGTTGTGCAGGGAACAGGGCGCCAATTTTCACAATTAACCCAGAAGCACAGAATTCCCCACAAGCATTTATTGTTTATCTTTTTTTTTCATTCGAGGTTGAGCTCAGATGTCCTGTTAAATCTTCATTAATTTGACCCATTTACGTGCAGTACTCTGTGTTATATCACTATTAGTCCGCTCCTCTTATCCGCCAAATGCAGCGCCAGTCAGGGGATGTTTCTCGGCGACCAAACGGCTCATAGATCTGTCACTGGCATGGTGGCAGAGTTGGGCATCATGCCAATGCACCCCCCACCCCCTTCTGTCTGTCTGGTCTTCTGTAATCAGACTAGCAGGGTCTACTGCATGCTAACTATGGGCTGGTCTGGACCAAGTCTCAGGGGTTGTGGCTGTATGCTAATTTATGCAAGTTGTGTACCTCCTAACCCTGTCTCTGTCTATCTGAGGCACAGGTCTGGCATTTAGTCTGGCACTCATTAACCCTTCAGTCGCTGCCATGTTAACCTGCTGGCCCGTCCCAACCTTTATCCCAGAAGAGTTGAGCTGCCTGAGGATGAGCGAGGGCTTTCTTTGTGAGTTTAATAAAAGTTTAAGACACTAAAAATACAATCTGCGTACTCAGTGAGAGTGCCAAAGCTGAACTGTGAATGGTACGAGTGAATTCACAGGAACACGGACGTGCTGTATGTGATGATGCTTCTTCTCAGCGAACTTTCCAGCTGTCTGATAAGTTTTCTTAGAGTTGCTCTCTTACTTTGTACCCGTTGATAGTGAGCATGTCGTGTGGATCCGTTGGCTTCGTCTCAGTGCTTGGCACAAGACTGATTCTGCATAACTCCCGATTGAACAGCCACTCTTTCTTAATCGTGAGGCAGCAGGCTCAAAGAAAACCCCCCCTGAAAGGTAGACCTTATAGTGCTTTTAAGCAGACCTAAAATGGCCGATGTGCGAGACGCCATTTTGTGTTTCCTTGTTGTGTTTTGGGGGGCAGAATCCCAGCCTTGTATTCAATCAGAGGCAGCTGGTGGAAGCCATATTTGCAGGCATCTGTGTGTGTTACCTCCGTCTGAGAAGCAGCAGCCAGCCTACACAGGGATAGCCCACTGGAATGAGCTCAGTTTTTGGCAAAAACGGAAACGAATTCCTGGCACAGAGTCGAGCAGCTCTTTTTTTTTTTTTCTCCCCTTTCGATCACATGCCAGAGTCTCAGGAAGCCAGTGAGTTGTTTGTTTGGCTTTCACACATTGGTGCTCTCACTTTCCGATGTCTGCTTACCGTTAAATTATTTGCCTTTGATTTATTTTAACGGAATGGATTTCTTAAAGACATTCGGCTCCGCACAAACAAACAAACAAACCAAAAAAAAAGCTTGGTGGATGGGTGAGGATGTGCCAAAATGCAAAATCTCGCAGGGTCTTCTTTTGTTAAGAAGTGATAAATGTTTCTCCAAATCTTGGCAGTTGAGCACTTGTAGTCAGGAAGCACTCACAGTTTTTAGCCATAAGTCGTGATTTTGAATCATTTCCAGGAACGAAAACAAAGAATCAGACACAGAGATAAAACTGAATAATATGATTACACTCCTTTGCGCAGGGGCTGAATTTGAACACATCAGTAACATTAATATACACTTCAAAAGTGACAGTACTACCTAGTTTTAACTTGGATGTATTATACAGTTAATTAAGATAACCCTCTGTTCCTTTTTCTTTGCCATTACAGGAGAGTTACCTTTGTGGATCTTTGATGTTGAAGCAACGTGGATGCTGTCCTTGGGGCTGAGGTAGTAGATTGAATAGTTGTGGGGTTGTGTAACCTCTTTTTGAGATAACTATACAATCTACTGTCTTTCCCAAGGAGACAGCTGAGTCAGCCACTCGCCGACTGTCATCTCCAGATGGGCGATCACGCTGTCCAATCAAAACATACGCTCACAGCAATCAACATAATACACTATGACAAGCATTGTTTTTTGCTGTTGCTAGAGCAGGTGAATTAGATTTCATGTTCCCCAACAGGACATGAACGTGTTTGATTTGGGCTCTGTCAGGGTGAGGTAGTAGGTTGTATAGTTTGGTGGGTGGGATTGCACCCTGCTCAGGTGATAACTATACAGTCTATTGCCTTCCCTGAGGAGTGCACTGAACGTTCAACACACTCTCATGGCCGAGTGTCACACTTATTCTTTAGATTTCAGGGGAAAAAAAGGAGCAAGTAGATACAGTATGTGCTGCTAAAGGTTAGCGACTCATTGACTGAAGCTGTCATAAATATGTACATCTCAATAAAGTCTACTACCTCAAATCAGTTGTCCAAAAATCAGTGAATGACATCTTGACATTGTTTGTTTGTCACATGCTGCATTTCCGATGGTGTCATAGTTGATGTGCAGCAGCAGCCTTTGAGTTTGTTAGTCTAGAGCTCCCTCTAGTGGAGATTCATGAGATAGCTTTGACTTGAATAAAGTTTGCAGAAATGGAGTGGGCAACCAAATGCTTCTCTGGGGTAAGATGACCAGTTAATTTATGATAGGCAGGTCCTGGGTGTTATCAGTTTGTTATTTTATTGTGTTTTGTTTTTATGTCCTTTCTCGTAAATTGTGAGTGCATTTTTTTGCTTTTATTGCCTCTATTTAAGTGCTTTTATGGGTTTTGTGAATACTCACAGGACATACAGTGTGAATGGGGAAGACAATGAAGATCCTAGGACAGGTATTTGAGTTTGAATTTCTGTTCTCATTTGTAGGATGTCCTTGTTTTTTTTGTTGCTTATTGTTTTAGGGATTCTGTGTGTGTTACATGTTATCGTCTGTCCTGTTTTTTATTACTTCATTATGACCTTTATATTTTGCATCGTATATGTCTTCTGTATCCATAAAATCAATTAATGTTTGACCAAGAATATGTAGGGTTTCATTCAAACCAAACACTACATGCAGGGATTTCACTCAAGCACTCACAAGCTGCCTCACTCTCAATTTATTATCTTGAAGTAACAGTCCCCCCCAAGAAGTTGCGATGTTGCAGTCACAACAATTATTGCAAATTCTGCACAATCTTGAAATTTAATCCAAGCAGTTTCGATCAGTCTAGCAGTCCCACACGCAATGTCACACCTGTATGTCTCAATGAATCAGCTCACTGTTTTATTATTTATTATTTTGTTGTATTTTTTTTTTGTTTTTTGTTATGGGTACTAAAAAGAACACGAGGTTTGTCATTGTTATTGACATTTATCAATGGTCTATGTACTTTTATAATTTTGTGGTTGCTGTTTTGACTGAGTCTGAGCTCCACAAAGATTTTGTTTCATAGTGGAATACCCCTTGATCCACTTCATTTACAAATAAAAATATTTTGTCACAGTTTTTTTTTAATAATGAGCCTTTTGGTAAGGTTACCAAGAACACTCAAACTAGTGTGTTTTTATTCTCTTTTATAATGACTGCTGGACACAGTGATAGTCAGATTTTATAGTTGAAAAAAAACCTTCTGACTAAGTCTTATGACCTGACACCTCCCACACACTGGACTTATAATGACCCTGTGGTCCTTTGTTAGGGCGTGGTCTTCCCTCGGCTGCTTGTTCTCGGTCGATGACCTTGGTTGTCCCCATGGCAACAGTTAATGTTCATGAGAAAGCGCCTCCATATTTGACTGTAGGCCTGTTGGATCTTTGGGATGCGGTAGGCGTAGACCACAGGGTTGACTGCTGAGTTGGCATGAGACAGGAGAATACCTGGAAAAATGGATTTCACTGGTAAGTACTGTGATCTGTAAATACATGATATATGAAAAAAAACACATTTACATACAGTCTTTGGAGGAACTTTGCAAACAAATCTCTCAACATGAAAATAAAAAAAGACTAGAAAAGCCCCTGTCACCTGCCTGTATAGAGTGTGCCCTGTGTGACGGCTTCAGGACCATGAAACAGCAGCAGGCAGTTCATTAGGTGCAGAGGAATCCAGCAGACGGCAAACAGAATCAGCACCAGAGCCAGGGAGCAGGCCAGTCTCTTCTCTTTGAGCAGTGAGGCCTGGGCCTGAGGACAGCTCTCCTTCAGGCGGCCCTGCAGGCTCCAGAAGATTCGAGCGTAGAGGAGGGTCATGACCAGCAGGGGCGCCATGACACATCCCAGGAAGTTAAAGTAGACCATGAAGGGGAGGGAGATGACTGAGAGGAAGGTGCAGGGTGGGGAGGTGGAGGAAGTGGAGGATGTATTGGTGGAGTCAGGTGGTGACGGGGAGGAGTTCCTCCAGCCAAACAGAGGGGTGAATCCCAACAGACAGGAAAGAGTCCAGCACACAGACACGGCCATCCATGAACGCCTCTGTGTGGCCAGGGCTTTGTATCTGAGAGTGAGTGTTAAAACAAAGAAAGGACGAAAGATTGTGAATTATTTTTACAAATCAATAAGTAAACGTTTTAAAGTGAGACCCCAAATTCAAAAATACACATTTTCCCTTTCCCTTCCCTGTTGTGCTATTTACACATCTAGATTGATTTGATGTGAGTTGCTGAGTTTAAGAGATATTGGCTGTGTGCTGGGTGCCTGAAGCATTTAAAAAATACATTTGAAATACTGGACAGCAATGTCTATTTCCAGAAATCATGATCGTTGTGCTTGTGACAGTGTGGGACGTTAACATTGATGTTGTTGTCCTAGGCTGAGCTGTAAGTTCCTGTCTATGTTTGATGCAGCCTGGTGAGCACCAAACAGGATTTCAACATTGATTTCTAGTCAAAAGCTTGTTTATATTCAATCTGGTCACCTAAGACTTCTTTTCTAAAAGCTACCAGCAAAGGAAAATATGTTTAACCCTACAAACGTGTCCCTGCAATGGTGCACTGTGACATATTACTGTGACGTGACAATATTACTGCAACATTAAATGTTGAATGTTGAAATGTTCCTAGTAGGTACATTGCCGCTACATAGTCGAAACATTACAACAGAACAGTTATTCTATCGTATTTTACCAGCATCTGTTCAACGTGACATTTCCTGTGCTTTATATAATGACGTTGCTGTAACATTGAGAAAATGTCACATCTCCAAAAAGTGGTGGGGGTTTTGGGACAACATACGGCAACATTTCAAATAACGTGCTGGTGATGAAACTGGAATTTCACTGGGTACGTTGCTCCGTCACATGTCGTAAAGGTTATGTTGCAGCTACATTCCTTCAGTGACTTTAAACCAGTAGGGAATAATTTTTAGAATTTGCTCTTTTGTGTAAAATTTATTTCTCCAAAGTCATATTTCACTTTTAGACTCAGATGTAATTTTAGTGCATTTAGTGTGTCATATAGTGTCCTTAACATGAACTATGTGGGCTGTGTTCTGCCAATAAGAAGCTTCTATGACAGCGTAATAGGACTAAGTTCTTTATGTAAAATAAAGACATTGATCTTCTTATTGTAACTCGAATGCACAAATACTGGTATATTGGTTACAGCTGTGACTACTCTGGGATACATGCACCGGAACGTAGTATAAAGAGTGACAGAGACAACAAATTCAACAGGAAGTCGTGGTGGATGAATGTCAGTGATAAGTTAACACAGGACTTTCATCTGGGCAGCTAGGGTTTGTGTAGCAGTTCCTTTATTTCTGGCTTTCAGTTGAGAGATTTGGATGTAGTTCCTACGTGAGGGTCCAAAGTGATCATAAGCTATCTTGTTCACATTGTAGGGGATGAAAAATGTCACTGTTGCAAATCTTGGCGAAATATGGTCTAAATGTGGATGTTCACTCAATCTCTTCAAAAACTCAATGAGCAAACTTTAACTTTTGAACCTATTCTGAACGTCTTTTCACTGACAACCAGTTGTTTTTAAATGTCTTTTCAATGGAAAATGCTCACTGTGTGGTGATACAGTTGGTAAGTCTCGTTCAGTAGAAAGAAAATAGTTCCTACATGAAAATGATTACAACATGGTCTGTGGATTATCGTGAGTAATCAGGTCATGATCTCTGGAGAAAGACATTGCTGTTGAGTTTTTAAAATGTAATTTTGGGGGCTTTGAGCAACACTGTCTAGTGCCATCTAGTTCCATTATATTCAAGAGAAGGCAGACATCTCGATGAATAAATGATAGATGAATAAATAGCGCTACAGGTAAATGGAAAACTTTTTAATTTTGATTTTGGCTTGAACTGCCAACTTCAACAATATGTCTTTTTTCTATTTGTAAACTGTTGTTTCAGAGCGCTAACCTCACCTGAGTGGTGTGTGTAGCCGGAGGTATCGGTCCACAGCAATAGCTAGCAGTGACAGCACAGAGGCCTGTGTCAGCACCAGCACCATGCAGCTGAGGAGTAGGCACAGGTCTGGCGTCACACTCACCCAGCCATCCAATAGTATAGCCACGGGCACAGCGGCCACACCCACCAGGAAGTCAGCCACCGCCAGGGAAACAAGGAAGCAGAAGGTTGGCTCCCTAAGTGAATCCCGGATACCAATACACACCGCACACACCACCAACACGTTGCCAAGGCAACAGGCCACAGCAATGAGCACTTCTAGGACAGTGTAGCCCACCCAGCTCCATCCAGCCATCACTGAGGACGGAGACCAGGGAAGACAGAGGAGCTGTGAAATTTGATAGAGCCGGTTTCCTCGACGGTGGCGGACAGGTGGGATGAATTCCACAGCGGAGAGAAGTCCAACATAATCCTGTGTTTGCTGTTCACAGAGCGGTTCCTGCTTACAGCTCCTGGCTTCAAATGACCAGAAAAGGCATTGAACAGATGCTTTTTTATATGCAAACATGCATGCGCTTCTGTGTGCACACACAACAACAGGCATGCACTCCATGGAGACGCCATCTGTATTTCATCAGTGAGTGAAAATCTGTTCCTCGCTCTGATTAATGTGCCTCAGCAGATTTAGAGGAGAGGACTTCTGAATGAGCCACACACATTTTTAACAAATCTTTTACATGAGTAAAAGAAGGAATGCTACAATGTAGAAGGAATACACAATGAGTAAAGCAAAATGTACTTACAATATCAAAATTGCAAAACGGCCCTTGAATGTCATTCAATTTAACTTTATTTGTCGTTATACAAATACTCAGGGTTTTAAAGTGTAACAAAAAGCTGATACACAGGTCTCTCAGTCAGGTACCACTTTACAATAAGACTACCCTTATAAATGATGTTATATTCTAAATGGTTAATAATTATGTAATAAATCTGGTTGTAAACTTAATAAGTCAGTAATAAGCTCTTACAACACATTAGATAAAAGTGGTGACCCGTTGCTTGATAAATAGTGATCCCACATTTATTTGTACTGTTAAGCCTCAGATTTCATTGCTTATTTAGCTTATTTTGTCTTCTCTACCAGTCAGCATTTATACCTGCAAGCACGATCAGATATTTGTTAAGTTATGAGCATTTAACCACAGCATATTTAAAAGTCAAAAAGTTTTGTTTGGCATGTCAAATGATCAGAATTACTGGACAGATCCACAGTGATGTCACTAGTTGGTTTGAGGACAACTATTTTGAAGCCTTGAATTGGATCATGTGAGTCGCTATCTTATTCTTTTTTCCTTTCTACAACCTGAGCATGTGCAGTACCATTGAGAGCGTGGAGCAAGTGGCTGCGTATTGCGATTTAGGCAGTGGTTTGTTTTTGGAAACCAGAAACACAATGGCTGCTGCCTGGTTGCAATATTTCCATCAATTTATTAAAGATCTTTCTCATATTACAGCTATACAGTACACTAAATTATGTTCCTGAAAACATTTTAAGTGAGAAATAGGCAGTGTTGTAACAAAATATTGATCCATATTTGATCAGCACTGCCTGGTTTGACAATTTGGTCTGAGTTTCGTGAACCCTGTGTGTTGCACCAACCTGACAGGCCAGACTGTTTGTTACACAGAATCATTTGGGAAGATAGTTCACAGAAACTGTTTGGAAAAAGGCAGTTATTTAAAAAAGCATACTTGGCAGGTGATTGGATGAGCCATGGGCTAACTTCAACCAATCAGATCAACTCACCGAACTGAAGCCAAAGCTGGCTGCAAGAACAGGGAATACATCTTTTCCGTCAATCCATTTCCATCGAAAAGCCTTCAGTGCCATTCTTTGCTTCCCTTTCAATGAAGAAATACTCTCTAGTTCTGATATAACAGATGCTATCACAGTATCTGCGCTAACCTCTTCAGGAGCAAGACGAGTAGTTTCCATGGACACTTCCAGTTTTTGGCACACCTAAAACCACGCCTGTAACTGCCAGGGGTCCTTCTGAGGATACTCAATGGCTTGTGCCACTTCTTGTATGAACAACTACAGGTAGCTGAGAGCCTGGCAAGATGGATTCTCGCATGATCTCACAAAACCAGCTGCCTGGTAAGTAAAGTGTTGCACTGGAGGGACTCACAGGGGCGACAGTGAGCCCCTTGCTGGCCACTGGGAAGAATGCAGGTTGTGAATGTTGTTTGAACTAATTTTTACTAATTTATATACTGTTGGGTAGTTTTATCATAATGCATCGCATTTTATTAAGTTAAGTTTATTTGTTTTATATGTAAAAATCCAAATCTGCAAAGTATCTAATAGTTAAATTTGTTGAATAAATGTATGTAGGAAGGTACAAAAGTAGTACAATATAAAAATAATACAGAACACATTTGTTACAACTACCAGAACAAATAGTTTTGAAGTATAAGATCTCCTTCATCAGGAATGACAGTGTGTCTGTATGGAACACTATGTAATTTGGTTTCCAGCAAACATGTGAGTGGCCCCATCATTTGACTATGAAAATTAAATAGCTTTGCTTTGGCTAATTCATAGCAGACAGTAAGAGTCAACACCTCAGTTGTGTTCAGTGCATATGTGTCTTGCTCTTCTGTGTGTTGTGTGTTGGGACTGTGTTGTAGATGTTACTGATTAACAGGTCTGTTTTTATTAGCAGTTTTTCAATGCATGCTAACTTGGCATACAATTTTGGCTATGGGTGTGTGTTTGTTTCAGTTTATCTGTGTTTGCTTGGCTGTTCAGATAGTTAAATGGACAGAAAAAAGAAATATAGATAGATAGATAGATAGATAGATAGATAGATAGATAAACAAAATATTTGAGAAAATATTTCCATATTTATTCATTCATCTTAAAAAAGATATTATAACACAAACATCATGTTTTCACAACCTAATTTTGTCCATAAAATGATATTGTACCTGTTGAAAATCTGCAATTCTAAATAAAAAAAAAAACAGAAAACCACAACTTCTATATCAAGAATGACTTAAGTTCTACTTATGAAGTAGATATTGTGTCATAACCTTTTAGATTTACATAGATTTTAATGCCAGATGACTTTTCACACATTACCTATCCAGTGAGTTTGCTCCCTCTCTGATAAGGTTCTGTACCTACAGAAAGCTCTAACCTCCAGTGTTTCATCTTCTAGCTCTTCAAATACTTAGTATTCATTTGTTTCTGCATATCATACTGTAGAATTAGAATCAGCACAAAGGAACATTAACAGGACAACCACAATGATTTTCCCTGAATATCTGATGTGCTCATTGTATTTCTATGTTTTATATACTCTCCATCATGCTTCCTACACCGTGTTAGAGTCTCCCTGCAGGCCTCTCAGCGTCTTCTCATCAAACCGGTAGGTGAGTTTCCTCTTCACCTTCTGGATCTCGCCAGTGCGAGAGTAGTTCCTCAGCGCACGAGCCATCTTCTGGTAGGTCATGGTTTTGCGATTCCCCTTTCGTCGGCCCCACAGCTGCGCCAGACGCTCCTTGTTTTGGGAGGAGAATTGGAACGTGCCGGCGGAGGACTGCACCCACCAGATGCAGCTACGCATCGATGGTGTCTGGAGCATCTCAAACAGGAACTGGAACAAGCGCTCCTTCCTCTTTCCTGCAAAGGAGGAAGAGGATGTAAATACAAATATGACGTGACTATGACTCAAGATTCATGTTTTTACACTAAATATACCTAAGTTTGGTGTGTAGATATTAGAGGTGTGCAGACGCGTCATTATTTATATCTGTCTCTGTCCAATCAACAAAATTATCTGTCTCTGTATCTATTTTAGATAGAAGAGCAGACACTGGCGTGGTTTATACTGGTAGTCACGTTAAATCAGGTAATTAAATGTTTTTAACCTATTAGTCATTGACAGTGCAATTGTCAAAATGACTTAATATATATATATATATATATATATACTTTATAATGAAATATATCTCCACATCCTCAAACTGTACTTTTCATGTATCTTTTCTCTCTTTTTATTTCTGACTAAACTGAGTTTTATGAACTGTCTTAGACTTAGTCGATGCAACCTTTTTTAAGTTTGCCAAGGTAATCGTGGAGCTGACTTTTTCTGAACAGTAACGACCAATTTTGTGTAGGAAAAATATCTGTTTCCACTGTATTATTTGTGCTTCCCTGAACATATTCAGATTTGGGTGCATCCCTAGTAGATTTGTTGTAGTTTTGTGTTTTTGAGAGTTTTGGTGTGCAAGTGGAGATGTGTACCTGAAAGTGGGGCGAGAGGTAGGGAGTCCTTCCTGCCCTCCCTGTCAGATGATGGTGAAGGAGAATCTTGGTATTCATGGTACTGGGAGCTACTAGACTGAGAGTCTGAGTCAATGTATCCAGGCGCCTCGTAGGAATATGCAATGTGGTCCTGAAGCAGACACATATAAATACATATTAATAATTCACAAATGTAGCCATACATCTCATATATCTTGAATGGAGTAATTTAACAAAAACAGCAACTCTCCCTTGGAATGCTGAAATGCATTGCTGCACTCAGCTATGAAAGAAATAATTAAGCTTTAATTTTCTAAGAGATTGATGTCCTTAACTCACCCATTGGTTGTCATGCTGACTGGGCCAGGCTGCAGGCACGGCTTGATCTTCATATTCCTCATCTGGAGTGTGAGTGTCATAGTGCCACTCATATGGATGCTGACCCGACCAGCTATTCTCTATGGAGAATCAGGCAGAAGACACAGTCAGATAAAAGATATATACACTGTAAAAAAAAAGAAGAAAGATACAATTGTATTTTTTTTTTTTTTTTACAGTGTACAAGCACTGTCATCATCCCATTATCATCTTGTTCGTCATCATCACAGCCTCCTCCACACTAACCTATGATCCTGGTGCCCTGGTGGGAGTGTGTGTGTGTTTGTTGCCCCACGGTGGTTGGAGGCGACGCAGGTGTGTGTGCAGGCTGGACCTCCAGCGAGTGCTCTTGAAGGTACTCCTCGATGACCTCCAGGTCCACCTCAGGGCAGGAAGATGGGGCTGCTCCGCTCCAGGCCCCCCGATCTCCGCTCAGTCTGATCTCGGTCACGTAGGCCATCTGACAGACACAGAGCAGGACAGCAGCGGTGTTCAGAGGTCATACACAGTCTGGTTTTTACCTGAGCATGTTTGTTGTGTGGCGCTGACAGAGAGAAAACACTTTGCATGATGGGTGGCATTTATCTTATGCCTGTCACAGCCTGAGGTGATTTTATTATAGGACTGCACACCTGCTGTCTTTTTTCATGAGAACCCGTCATTGTTTTGTTGTGCACTATTGTTCTGTGTTGCATCATATGGTGAATAATTCTGCTCCGGGATGAACTCATTCATCAATTTTAAATGAGCTGTGAATCATCCATTTTTTCTCAGAATATTAAATAGCAATGATCATTCTCGTAATACAGGGCTGCAGGTAATGATTATTTTCATTATCGAGTAGTCTGCTCATTTTTTTTCCCACAATTAATCTATTAATTGTTTACCCCAGTGGTTTTCAAACTGAGGTCTGGGGACCAACAGGGGTCCTTGAGTGGGTTGTAGGGGGGTCCCCAGCAAAAGGAGGATATTTGAACTTTTCTTGTAAGTTGGAATAGCAAGGGAAGAAATAGTTTTGGCTGCTTTGATTGAATGTAACTTATTGTATAGGCTTTTGCCTAAATATTAAAAAAAAAAATACTCAGAGAGGACGCTGTATCACAAAATCGTCTCAGACTGGGGGTCGTTGACATGAAACAAGTTTCAGAACCTCTGGTTTAGTCTATATAATGTCAGAAAATTTCCCATAGCCCAAAGGGACGTTTTCTAATTGCTTCTTCTGTCCAACCAACAGTCCAAAAACCTGTGAAATGACTGAAACAATCAATTATCAAAATTGTTGGCAATTAATTTTCTTTCAATCGACTAATCAATTAATCATGGCAGCTCTATTGTAATATGATCATTATTTTTCCATCTACAGTATAGCATAGAGTTCCAAAATGACACACATTAATGATATTTGCATGCAGTGAACTGTATGATATGAAACCTGATCTCACCTGTGTGTTGTTGTGTTTGTGTCTTGAAAATGACCCGGGTGTGACTGTGTGTATTTTAGTTTGACTGGCAAATTTATGCAAGTGTTTGTGTGCCTTCAGGTTACAGTGATGTGTGTGGCGTAGCTGCTGCTCTTACAAATAACCTTCTACCCTCAGCCAGCATACGTCAGTTACAGTCAACAAGTAGGCCTGTCATCAAAACTACTTTGATACATTTTCTCCAGAATAATTGCAATAAACAATATCATTGTAATTTTAAATCCATTTTCAGCCACTGATATAATGATAATGTAATTGCATAATATAGCAGGTATGTCCTTTCAAAGAGCAATGGACTTTAATTCTTAACTGGACTGAAATGTGAAAAAATAATTAAAATATTATATTGTAAGTACAAACATTGTCCTTACTTAAATGAAATAGTGCCTTTATCTTAATTCATACCAGTCTTTTAATTTTAGTTGCTATTTACTTGGCTTTTCTGAGTAAATCACACTTTTTTTGTGATTCATACAAACAAACAAACACACTAAATAAAATAAAATAATATCTGACTCACCGTCTCCATTTTCGCCAACATAATTTGGGACAATCTGGAAAGAGAAAACACCCTTGTGAGACACCAAAATCAAAGCTCAAAGCTCACAACATGAACAGAGAAGTGAAAGAAGCCATCACACAAAAGATGAAGACATAGACAGTCATATGACAGTAAAAAACTGAACATGAATGAATGAGCACAACACAGAGGTTATCTGTACCTTATCGAGTCAGAGGTGTACTCCTGTGTTTGGTTCAGTGTTGTAGTATCCTCAGGCTGTGGACGGTAGAGACATGAGCATGTGGATGCTCACCTGAATGATGCTTCACCTGGCAACACCTCTCTTATAAGTCTCTGCACTCTTTTGGCCAACCCCCTTTTGGCCAGCAGTGCAGTTAGAGTGGGAGTGGTTTACAAAATAAAGGTTGTCTTTCTTGTCAGATTGTTTGCCTATCTTTTGCCCAGCTTTTTCAAGTGAGTTTTTAGCTGGTTAAGTTTTATACCGTGGAATCAAAACGTGTGGTGTATCTGTGGTTTCTTATCATTTTATTTGCCAAAGCAGAAGTACTGTGGAAGATAATGATGTGGCTTTATAATTTTTAGCTTTACATCCTGGTGGCACCAAACATGACACACGTTTGCATAAAGAACAATGCAGTGATAACTGAGTCTATGAAATTATAGGAGAAATTACAACACACTACTTGTGCATGAAAAACTCGTATATGAACTTGCTCACATATTTTCATGCATTCTACACTCCAGTATAACGTACACCCTATTTATCCACACAGTGTGGTGCAATTCACAGACCTTTCTCCACATATGGGAAAAATGTGTTAGTAGCTAGTCAAAACTCCGAAGCTTTTTTAAAATTTTATGGTAAAATATTGGTGAGTAACACCTGAAACAAAATATGACTTAGTGATAAATGTGTTTATGTTTCTGTTGATTGAAGACTATTCAGTTAGGAAATGTTCCACAAGACTAAGTGAGGACAACTGGGCATAAGGTAGTGACAGTTTATTTTAACTCCCTCTGTTTATCATCTATACGCATTATATAAACATGTAAGAAATTGTTTATAACACATTAAACCAACAATGAACGATTAGAACTTCTCCCATAAAAACACATTTGACATAATTATAACTTTATGATTGTTACTCTGTTTGTGTTAGCAATGATAAAGATTAATAACATTGAATGTAATCAATCTACAATAAAATAAAGATCTGAAATATAGTGGACATTATTTTTATGAGTTAATATGTAGGCCTCTACATCTTTATGTTTCATAGTCTGCAATGCTGTCAGAGAATATGCTGTATGTTGCTGTAGGAATAAACCTTTGATGGAGGGAATAAACACATTTGGTTGATTTGGTATAAGCAATTTATATGTTTTTTTTTTTTTTTTAATTCAGATTAATTGAATGATTTATCATTAATGTTACAAGTGATTGATTAAGGAAAGTGTGCAGTTTGTGCACCAGCATCCAATTAGGAATGCCTCATAGTTCAAGTTAAAGTTCAAGACAACTAATTTGTTAAAAAAAAAGACCTCATATATTTTTACAACCACAGTACAGTGTGCTATATACTATTTATGAAACATTTATATACATCTTATAATTGCTAAATAAGGAGCATTAAAACACAGTTAAATCTCCTGCATCAGTTAGTGGTAACATACTTATTTTTTCCTGGCAATAATGACCGTTGTTATAGCAGGCTTATTCATCATAAGATCTGCTTGGCACACTAAGGCCATATAACAATCTGATTCATAGATACTGCTTTGGACAATGACTTAAATAACTGACTAGTTAGTTAGTAGAGTCAAGCTTTCTCCCCATTAAAGACCTTCCCAGGCTCAATTCTGTGAACATAAATGTAAATTCAGTATATTGTTAATCAGCTTCCTAAGGGTATAAAATGACACTGTTCTTTATAAACCATTAAGGGGGAGCAAAGAGCCACAGGTATTGCATCACATCCCACATCAGGAACACATGATGTCATTCATAGTTTACTTTCAGTATATGCTACATTGTGTGTTGCGAGTGAAGATGTTCCCCTTTGTTGATGATACGTGTTATTATTACAGACGTAGATTCCAGTACACTTCTGGCAGTGCAACATGCATGTTTTTCTCAGGGTTTGTGTAGCTGAGGGATTTCCCCGAACCGTTTTGATTGGAGACAGACTCTAACAGTGAAGCAGAGGAAGAAGAACTTGTCAGACTCTAAAAGAGCCTGCTGTATAAAAAGAGACTTTATATGTCTGGGGTTTGGAGTTAAACAAGACAGTAAAATCTAAAACATCTATGTTATGTACTCAAAGTAAGGATAGTGAATCACTGAGGAAATTACAGCTGAGTTGGAATTACAGCATTGTCTGTGGCAGAATTTACCTTCCATTCCATTTTTTCCAGATTAGCGCAGATTATTGCCAGTGAAACTGTGAAAACTGATGGATAGAATGACGAGTTTCGTGTACACTTGTCCTCTCTGTATGGCGTTACTCTCTTTTAACTGCAAACTCATGTGACTTTCCTCCAACAGTCCAAAGACATGTAAGGTCGGGAAAGGTGCAGTCACCAGCTGCAACGGTGTGGCTGGTATTGTATTCACCTTGTCAGTGTGTGTGTGTATCATCATGGCAAAATGTGGTCCTAGAGGCACCTACCACCTTTTCCATGCACATGTGTTGGCTTGGCTTCACTCAATTTGACTTGACATGTCAGCCCAGTCCAGCGGGGATTTGCATTTCCAATACAACAGGACTACCCACTTGATGAACGTAGCTCGAGTCGAGCAGCTGTTAAACGGTGGATAAACACTTCACTTCCTATAAATTCTTCAGCACAGAGGTCTCCCATTATTTTGTTATGTAGAGGCTTTTATTATGAAGCAGCAAAATCAGGAAATGCTGGGTTCGGCATTAACTTCATGTAACTCCTATATGGCTCAAATCAGACTCAGAAACACTTTATTGATCTCTGGGGGGAAACTGAAATGGAAAGCAAGCATGAAATTCTAAAAAGGCAGATACATGAGTAAAAACAGCGACGCAGGAGAGAAACTTAACTTCAAAATACAGAGATTAGCTTCTAAAGACCTGAAAGCTGAACACACAATTGCAAGCACTTCTAGAAACCTTGTTCTCTTTTCTCTCCTGTCCAGACATAAGTTGAGTATCACTACATGCGTTTGTTTGAAGAAGAGCAATGGCGGGTTGTCACAGGTGGGCTGTGGTCGGCAAGACATCACCACAACCCATTTGGTGGGGGTCGGACTTGCTTTGGCCTCACTGCAGAGTAGGTCTTTTTTGGGTGTGACTCGGTACAGCACAGTGTGGTAAAAGTGGTAATAGAAATGCAAATCAGCATGGTACAGTCAGCGTGCCCAAAAGTTACAATGGAAAAGCCCCACAACTGTAGCGGGAACTACCACAGAAGTGGTTTTTAGCATTTCGCCAGGGGCTTATACATCTGTCTGTCGGTGGACAGGGTTTGCCAACACAATACCGTCACAAGTGCGCAAGATGCACTCACGAAACTTCACAGGTGTGTGGCTGAGATCAAAATGAACCCAGAGGTCGAAGATGGGTGTGGTTCAAGCGAGAACGCCAGATGTAAAGGGGTAGAAAGTATTTTTTTTAGTTATTTGTTGTTTGAGTTATTTGGCAGGTTTATACGTCTGTCTTTCGACAGAGCATCACAACCGCGCGTGATGCAGTGATGAAACTTTACAGGCATGCAGTTGGGATCAAAATTAAGCTGAATTTGAAGATGGGTGTGTACATATGGGTTGGAACGTTGACATACTGACATGTGTATTCCCATCACAAGATCAAGTACTAATTGCTGTTATGTAACTGTGTTAACCCTCTGATGTTCTCGTGACCTGTTAAAAGTGTTTTTTTTTTGCAAATCATGCTAGGATGAAGTGTGTAGCCAAAATGTTGACAGACACACATTTAACCTCAAGAAATAAACAAAACAGCAATAAATATAGTTTTAAACTGTCTTTGACATCAGTATTTACGGCTTGATAAGCAGTGTCATAATAAATCCAAATGGAGTGCCTGTTGCCTGTGACCTCCTTAGACTGATGATATATGATGTGTATGTTACGGGAGATGGGTATTTACACCCAGTGTTTTATTCCTGGGTTATCAACTTAACATGATAAAAACTCAAACGATACAGGAATGGCATCAGTAACTTAACAGCTTGTGAAGATTTAGTGGAGAGATTCATCAGACTGAAATATTACCTCAGTAAAACTGTCACAAACCTACCACAAAGAAACGAAAAGGAAAGGTCAAAGAGCATCAACAATTACTTGGCTGGTTTCTAGACTTCGAGAAAACATGGGTTATTTGGTTTTCCTAACATTTAAGGCTCATTTATGCCCCCTTTTCATTTATGTTGACATTGACGTTAAGGAATAGATCCACTGAAGGGTGCTGCTCAGAGTCAAAAGTTAACCCAAAGAAGAAGAAGAGTCAAAAGATTCTGACAGCAACAAACAGGGTGAGGCTGAAGGAGGATGTAAAAATGTACCTCTTGGCAGAAAGACAAAAATGCATGTAGCAGTGTGGACGGCATTAAGTACATTGTAACATTGCGTGAACTTCTTTGTCCTATGATCCATATGGTCAAGTCTTGGTTGCAGTATTGGCTACACTGCCCCCTACCGCAGTACTGCTCAGTTTCTTCCGTATACGTAAGCTTTCAGAAAACATGCACAAATTTGGATGAAACGACACTAGATGCTGCTCTAAAGCACCAAAATAAATGGGTGTGTTGGCTCAACAGACTCCACTGACAAAAACAGTAATTTTACCCCGCAGCTCATCATAAAACATACCACATTCAAACTTGACTAAAACAAAATAAAACTCACCAAAACCATCTTTGTTACTATTTCCACTGTTCCAACAATCACCAGCTCTTTGGATAAAAGTGCACCCTTAATTCACAAAGTTAGATGTGAAAATATTCTGGCTTTTAGCTTTAGCCAGTCTGCAACGTAATCATACAACGCTGTTGCGCTGCTGGTGCAAGTGGTTTTTCTATCTTACAGCAGCGCAAGTGCCATTTTTGCTACATCTGCATGACAGCAAATACACTTACACCTGGTCTGTGTAGCTGTGGGCGGGAGGTCTAAACATGAAGGCAAAATGAAGGCATGGCCTGGCATGTTTGCTATCTTGTGCTCGGTGCTTTGGAGTAAAAACCACTTGCGCCTTAGACCAGCTAAAACCTGGTCGACGTGCAAAGTCTGTGGTCTTTCAGCACCCGGCGCATTTGGCCGAAACACACACACATACGTCTTCACAATCACAAAACACCTTCATTTATGTTCATTCTTTTCCTCACATGGGAGTGTGGATTAGTGAATTGTCATTTATTTTCTATCAGCAATAAGGTGTAAATATTGAAGTTAACCGCGTACATGTGTGTCTTATGCTTGGCTGAGGTGCACACACGTCTCCACAATCACAAACAGCCGGGTGTGTGTGTGTGTCTTTAAAGTTAAACTCACTAATACAGAAAAATAAATTATTTACAATTATAATGTCTAATAAATCTAAACAGACCTGCGATGTGCGCATGGGACGGGATCACGGCTGTCAGATTGTCGTTATCAGATGAGTCAGCATGACAGCTGGAGCAGCTGTAGTGTTTGTGTCTGTGTGTTTATTGTGATCCAGAAAAACAAGGATTAAACAATTATGAACAACATACAAAATGTACAAGACACCATATTTGACCGCACGAGTCAGGTCTGACCTGGAGAGAGCTGGCTGGATATATCCGTGCGCAATTTTGTGCACTTTGAACTTCAGAAACTCTTTATGATTGTTTCCTAGCAGGACAGAGCTGCATAATAATGGTGATGATAATAATGAATTATAAAATACAACACATTTTCAAGGTGCTTCAGTGTAAAACAACCAGTTACATATCTGCATGACATGTGCGGTTCATTTATTGTATTGGTTTTTGCAGGCGTTCATGTAAAATAAATTATTTACACATGAAGCTGCTCTGGAAATGTCCTGCCGTCTCCATATATTGTGCACTCTCACGCTTTCAGTTCTCGAACCAGGAGATCTGTCTCCTCACTTTGAAAATCTTTTCTCTTTGTTTCCTCCTGGTAAATCCACCATCATGCTGCCATTGCTTGTGCTGCTGGCACACCTGCCTTTTAAAGGTGATGAGAGCTGACTTTCTGATCGCTTGATTGCATGTTTGGCCTAAACTTACCTGTGAATTAATGAGGGCAATACTACTTGTGCCGCTGGTGCAAGATGGAAAAGGTGGATTTGGACACACCTTGAATAAATTAAATCAACTGTGCCTTGCTCTTTCCACTTGCGCTTTAGATCAGTGTAAGATAGGGCCATAAGTGTTTGACAATATTATGCTGTTTAACCAAAAACAGCTGTTGTATCGCTCTCCTCAAGCCACCAAACTCCATTGATGAATACAGTAAATTTACCTAGCAGATCATCGTAAAACACACTTCATTCAAATTTGGGACCCACATGCACTAAGGTACTAACATGCATGGCCAGACCAGCTACCAACACAACAAGCAGAGAGGGTAAAATAACACCACACTCAGCCATACTCCTTCTTTGACTTCATTCTCTGCTCAGGACGCCATTACTCCACTATATCTTGACAGTTTTACATAGCAAATAGTTGTTTGCTTCTACATTAATGTTCAGAATCTCATACAACCTTTTAAAACTGTGCTTCTTTCTTTGTGGACTGTACCTATAGAACATGTTGCACAGGCACCTGTGCATATGTCCAGTTATACATTCTTCTGTCTAAACCTCTCAGAATGTTGATTAAAACAGTGCAGCAGCTGAGCAAATAGTGCCAGAGATTTCCCCCAGAGTGACTGGCTGACCACCTGGAATACTGCACTCTTTATTAACCCTCCCTCTCTCTCTCTCTCTCTGTCTCACACACACACACACACACACACACACACACACACACACACACAGACACTATTATGCACTCATGCACATATACTGTATACTGTCATGGAGTGTGAAATGCTGCTGCTTTTCTTGTATGCACATAGCACAGTTTTGATGACCCTGTGCATGTTTGCTCATGTGCAGGCACAAACAGTCAGAACCTAATGTACACAGAAGTTCTGATTCAGGCTTGACTGATAAATCTGACAGTGAGTTGTTTGTTTTTATTTTACAGTGCGCTGTGGTTTTTAAAGCGAAGTCAGAAGCAGTCGGAGAAACCTGTTCAGCAAGGTGGAGAATTATCTTCCGTGAAATATCAGAGCGTTTCCCGTACTTGACGCACATGACGTCACTCACATTTTTTAACCCCCAGAATGCTAACTGTATATGTAAAACAGATAAGGACACATCTATAAGTATTAAGTCACAGAGTAAGACAGTCTTTATGATGTGGTAAGACATCAGTTACTGTGGCTAATTTTCGCTTAAACGGCAAACGTTAAATATAACTCCCATCAGGGTGGATATAACCAGCCTCTACCACCCCAACAAATCCTTATGCATCAAAATTCTCTTTTATGATCCCTTGCTGTCATGACTCGGTGACACAAACACCAGTCACTACAGCATATTTTTTGTACGAAATTGACATCTTGCCAAATGTGGTAGGTGTAACTTGACACAGTGGCATGCACACATATGTATCTACTTCAACTTTATACATAACTTTTGACATCTTTAACCACTTGCCTTCTTTTGCATATTATGGTTTACCACATCATAGGTAATAATAATGCAAGTGGTCATTCCAAGCCAGTACTTAAATTACAGAAACATTTAAAGGGACAGTTTACCCCTGATCATGCATATTTAATTTTTTAATCCACAGACCTTGTTGTGAGCAGTTTAATGTAGAAACTACATTATTTTTTATTAGAAACTGCTCACAACAAGGTCTGTAGATTATTTTAAGTAACCGGGTCATGATTTTTGAAAAGAGACACTGGTTTTGAATTTTTTAAATGTATTTTTTTTCTGGCTTTGATCACCACAGAACTTGTGCCCTTTAGTTCTAATATAATGGGGAGAAGGCAAACAGCTCTAAGGCTGATATTTCCTAAACTGGCCAACTGAAACCAAAAAAATCTAGATGGATAAATAAAACTACATTCCAGGGGGTGAAAAATGCATTTTTGATTTGGGGGGTGAGCTGTCCCTTTAATCGATTATAAAAATAGTTCGCAACTAATTTTCTTACAATTGATTAATCATTGTAGCTCTGGTTTACACACACATTTGCCAAACATACAGACATGCACACACAGGACCCACAGACATGCAATAGTGGGGAGACAGATGTTAAAAGTGATGGGGCTGGCCACATAGCGGCGCTGCAAACACTTAGGGTTTCTTAGAGGCACCTTGGCAGTGCCAAATAGGTGAACTGCCCACTGACTTTCAGTCCACATATCGTGCTGTAGTCCGTAATGGACTTTAACTGGTCACCCTTCGGTTTCAAAGGCAAGTGAGCTACTACAGCCCCCGTATGCTCCGGCATTTTACCAGGTCAGTGCTAATCAAGAGTTTGCTTTCAAGTCTTAAGTCTGAAGTTAAAGCTCACTAATTAACATGTTACATCTCGTTTGTTTAATCTCTACAAGCTCCCCCACAAATTGTTAGAATGACACATTGTGGTTTTACTGAAGGTTATGTGACGGACTATTTCTTGGCTGGGCGCAGTAACTTTCTTGGGTTTCTGTTGGTTGCCTGGTGTCCTCACTGTAATATCAAGACTCCAGTCTTTGTGGTAAGCTAGTCTAAATGTCTGCTATTGGTAGTTTCATGTTTATCAGACAGATATAACAATGGTGTTGATCTTCCCATCAAACTTTTACTGGGACAACCTAAAAAGCCGGGTGGTCTGTGTCTGATGCACGTTCTTGTCAGCTTGCTATGGGTTGTCTCGTCACTTTCTAGATGAGTTAACAAAACAGAAATAATATTAAAAAAAAAAAAATCTCAAATTTAGCCATCCCTAATTTAACTTAACCCCAAGATTAAAACTACAGGACATCTCACACCTGACTGTAATTTGTGTGTGATTATCAGCTAACAAAGGTACAACAAGATTTTGGTTCTTTACTGCTGCACGGCTGCAACCGTGACTTTCATTAGACTATTCAAATATTTAAATGACTTTTACCTCAGGTTGGTAAATACAGAGGTGGGTTGGGTTTCCCCTCAATGATTGATACAGTTGATGCAGCTTCTATTCAAAGAGATGGATAAACTGAGTTTGCTTGGGTTCACCCTTCACTATGTCCCTGAACAAAAGAGTGCAAAAAATTATTGACAGAATGGGCTAAATTATGTCCAACAACAAAAATCCAATAAGATGGATTGGACAGCATATTGCCCTAATGGGCTTACAAACATTGAATAAACTTAATCATGTTGTATGCGTGTATTATTCAGTGTAGTTTGTGTAATTTTCCAAACTTTAGAAATAAAATTAGCCTATACTTTGCTACTCAGTCCATCTAGACATTGCAGTATAGTAACAATAATAGCTGAAGGACCAGCTTGTCAAACACTTTTCCAAAGCTTTATAAAAAGACTTGATGAACGTGTTCGGAAAAACCCTCTGTGTTCAGTGAAATGTGTGACGGTTAGGTTTCCTATAACTCAGCCTGCACCTGGAGGAGTCAGAGACGGTGATAAGACCAGAGAGACATTGGACCCTTGCAGTCAGAAAGACACAGAGTGAGGCAGGTGAAACCTGAGAACTGTCACTTTATCGGGGCATGTACAGGTATCATACTTATCTGATTTGTGTTTTTGGAACTGCCATAAAAATGTTGTCAATCCTCTTTTTTAAGAATGAGTGGGGAAGTCTGAGCTAAAAATAAAAGTTTGCATCTAAAAATAAACTCAGCAGAATGAAGGAATTTACAGAAGGTGAGATTTTGATTTCAAGGAATGTGCAGCCATACAGTTCAAACAAATGTCAGTGACATACCAGCTACTGCATACTATATATTACATAATTTCACTATATTAATCGATTTACAGAAATAAATAGGTGTCTTGTAAACAGTCAAATATTGTCTATTTGATTGTCTACAGGCCGTGCAGATGTGACCACAGTCACTTTTTTGCAATTAATGTTCATTTCAATCACATTTGCATATTTCTTAGTTGCTGAGCATATGCAGTGGTGTCAACGGTGTGTGTCAGACAGATTTGATCATCTGTCTGCCTGTATTACATGTGAGGCAATTGTGATGTTTAACGGTCACAGAACTGCGGTGAACTGGAAAACAGAGTCACACATACACACAAAAACTCATCCAAACAATGGTGACCATTAGCCATGAAGTACTTAAGAAAAGGCTTGTACTGGCCTTATCAACATGGTCATCAGTTACCGATGAGTGAGGGGCCAAGTGTGTGTGTGTGTGTGTGTGTGTGTGTGTGTGTGTGTGTGTTCATATGTATGTGTGTGTGTGTGTGTCCAGGTGTAGTGGGTTTACAGTTATAGCCAAACCCCCTAGATTAGTGAACATACGCAAATCACCTGTACACATGCTGGTTACTGGGAATTCCCCCAACGCCTAGACAAAAAGGTGTGTGTGCTGGAGTGTGTGTGTGTGTGCATGTTTGTGAGTGTGTCAAGTGATAAGTGATAAAGTCGTAATCCCACCATGAGCAAACACCAACATGTATTATATATGGTAGAATGTTAAATATTCAATAGCGAGCAAATACTTGATTTAATAACATTCAATTTGGGGCATAAATTACATCATTATTACATGTGAGTGTGTTAGTCCAGTTCATGCATGTGTTTGGGACTGATGGGCAGATCTGATGATGATTTTAAGGATTTGTGAGGAGCAACAGTTGTGTTTGATGTTCACACCCCTGGGCAGGGCTGCTGTGGAGGCCAGGTGAGTCAGGTGAGCAATCTGGCAGGTGAGGAGGCAGTTGGACATGCCGTGTTGTTGGCATACGTGCTGTGTACCAGAGACACTGGCAAGTATGCAAAACCTGAGGTTGACCCCCAACATTACCACCTCATTACTCTCACACACCTCTGTCTCTCTTTCTCTGTGCTCACCTTCTGTTTACTGAATGTAAAAATGTAACCTGCTTATTCATTACTAAATATTTATTGTTCCAAGTTTAATTTAATTTTATTTGTTCCCTTACTTGGGTTTAAAGAGAACTGTGTATTCTTGGTCTATTCTCTGAGATTCCACAGCGTATTAACACCAAGAAAAAAATATATTGTTTTTTTCCTTTCTACTACAAACAAAACATACATTATCTGTCTTTTTGTAAAAATCCAGGAAAAGCCCTCTTTTAATCTGTTAACCTTTGGCATCAAAGGATGAAACCTTTTATAAAATATGGGGGAACTTCAAAGATTTTCTGGAAAGTAACTTGGTGTGACCTTGATGAATTAGTAGATACAATATGGGACACATTACAACAGAACTTCACTGTAAACCTCAGACCTGTACCTGTAATTTTGGCTTTTACTTGGTAGATCTGGATCACATATTGTTTTTAAATGGACAAGTAGCATATATGTGATTACACTTTTGTTTACAGTACAGTTCTGTTGAAGTGTTTTTTTTTATCGCCCTGCAATAAAGTCAAATTAATTTTAAGTTTTGTTGCAATGTGTCCATAAATACTCTCTAAAACAGGGGTCTAACAGTAGGAAACAATACACTTCAGTTTACAATACATTTCTGTTGTAATGTGCCCTAAATTTACCTTTAAGAAAGTTTATTATGGGTCTAATAAAGAGGCAAATACTATCAAATAAATAACATATTATTTCTATTTTTGTCTAATTTGATACAAAGTATGGCGTGTTATGTTTTGTTGTGTACTGTAAAATAAGATGCAACCATTATTTGTTTAGGCTCTTCACTTACCTGGGTTACCAAATAATATCTGTTATTTTTGTATTGATATTATTTACCTTTGTGTGAAGGTTGTTGGGAGAGGAAGATGGAGAAGGACGATGGGGACTTGGGGATGTGTTTATTTGTTTTTGTCTTGATGTCTTAAAACACAAAATGCCCATAAATATATTAGTTAAAAAAAAGATTTTCATCCTAATTAAAACTACAACTTTGCAGTGCACACATGAATACGAGTCATGAATACGAGGATATGGTCACTGCTAGCAGTGCAGGGGTCAAGTGGTCCCGGTTCAGGAGGATAATATACATCACTCATATGGGAATGCTGGAGATAAGGAATGGGATTGGGAACCGGCTGGACTTTGCATTCCCACGGAATATTGTTTGTGCCCTGCAGTAGGCAGTCTTACAATCCTCGGCCTCAATAAACACTCATAAACCACACAGACACAGACACACACACCGGCCTTATCGTAATAACATATAAACTCGAGTGTGAAGACTGTACATAAATCATCTGTTTTCACAGCGAGATAAGCGACGGACAAAGAGAGCTGGAGCGAGAGTGAAATTTTATCTGAGCTCAGAGGACAAAATAAAACATCTCAGTGAGATTTTCCATCCCGCTTCCAAAGAATACAATACAGGGCCTGAGGGTCTTTGATGAGCTATTTTGAAGGCAGTCCCTGTGGCACAGAGGAAAGCCCACACACGCCACACTCAGTGAAGCCATGCATATTTGCCTGTAAGCACAGCTTGACCAGATCATAGTGTGTTCTCCTGCTGGAGGCCCACACCTCCACTCCACAGCTGTTGTCATGAAGGGAGGGTAGATAAAAACAATAGCTGTCTTTTTTATCAACCTCCCACATCTGAACTTGTCGCCTCATTAACAACAAACTCACACGTAGCATCTGTCTGTTGTCCTGCTTTACATGGTCGATGTTTCAGGAGGTGATAGTGCTTGATCCTCTTACGAGGTTAAAATTACAAAATGTTTCGCTGTCCTCTGTACATTGTTGCAGGAAATGATACTGTAACATAAAAACAATAATAGCATGTTTTGCTAATGTGTGAGTTGGACCAAATAACATCTTGACCCAATCAAGTCAATTCCCAACCGAAATATAATTCAGTAAGTACTATGTTTGTCATTTTTTCCACTGTAGTGCACAAACAGCCTCGATAGAGAAACTGATATGGAGCCAAAGAAATAAAAACTATTGTGAACTTACACATGAATTTGATTGATTTTAACAATAAACAAAACTAAAACTCTACAGCCATGCAAGCAGCTCTGTCAGGTTGCACTAAGTAAGGATGGGAATTGAAGATTTTATTGATAGCAATGCCATTATTGATTGTGTTCATCCCCTTATTGATTCTTTTTTATCTAGGTTTTCTTAGTCAAAGATAAAATCAGCTTAGCCTGACAGTATAGTGCTAATGTTATCAACAAAAATTAATTATTAATTATTATTTCTTCCCTTGTTTCTTGTGTGTAAATTTGACAGAATCAGCTATATCTTACATTGATCCAGCTGGTGACCGATCACGGTTGATCAAGCTGAAAACCAGTTGATTCCGGTCAACATCCCACTGGTCTGTGCATATTTAATTCTCTTCAAAGAACATTAAAATAGACGCTATAGTGACTGAATGTAAGCCTAATGTTACACTTTGAACCCTGCCCGTGAATGTATGGAAATACTCAGAGATTCTTTTACTTCAGGCTAAGTGGCATAATGAAGTCTTTCAGTTCAAGCGTTTGCAATTAAAGCCAAGTTTGTGTTGCAATAATTTATGGCCTTGTCAAACTGTGCCTCAGGTCCTCAAATTTACATCTTAAGGTCCACATCTCTGCAGTATGAAGGCCTCTTGAGAAAAAAACATGAAACAAATAAAATCTTGGGAAACAGTCATCAGAAAGGGATGGAGAAATTCCAAAAGGGACATATGACAACAATGCACTTCATAGTTTTATTTGATTGAATGTTGAATCTTGGAAACTACATCCGTTCAGGTTTTTTTGCTGTGATTTCTACACCTTTAGGGTTGTCCGGTGGAGTGGGGATAATTGTGTCAAGCATGCATGGGCTGCACTTTATGGTTAGTCTGCTTTAAAGAGAGCTTACGATATTATGGTAGGAGCTTCCTCTTTCCACAGAAGACCGCGTCATTGGCTGAGTGACGATCGTATATTTATCACTTCTGCTTTGAGTGTGGTCAGCAGAATGAATGACAGGGCAGTTTGTGTGGTGAAAGACTGAGAGTTCGTGCAGTTTGAGTGTCTGTGCTGAGTGTGCAGTAACTGAATCAAAGCTAGAAGAATAGTGCTTATAAAAAAGTCTTTATCGTGTACGTTGTTTAGTTTTGACCAGCACTGAATCATAATGGCAGAGGTGTCAGAAGTATGCAGATTCTTTACTCAAGTAGAAATACAGATACTTGTGCAATAAAAGTGCAAGTCAACGTCTTTACTCAAGTAAAAGTGAAAATGTACAGGCTCTGAAATTCACCTCAAAGTATAAAAGTAAAAAGTTGCCCTCTCTGTATGTTATGTCTTGTTACGTCTTGTACATAGTTATGTCTTTTTTTTCTTGTTATGTCTTTTTATGTTGTTTCTTTTTTTGTCTTTTTACTTTTTGTGTCCTGTGATATCTTTTAGGTCCTTTTTGTCTTGTTATGTATTTTACATCTAGTTATGTCTTTTTATATCTTTATTATCTTGTTTCACCTTTTGCATACTGTTAGGGCTTTCACATCTTGTTATATCTTTTACATCTTGTTACTTCTCTGTTGCATCTTGTCAGGTTTTTTACATTTTGTTACGTCGCTTACGCCTTGCTACCTCTTTTGCATCAATTTTCGTCTACTTACATCTTTATTGTCTTCTTACATCTGTCATGTGTGATATGTGCTGATGTATTTACCAAGGAATTGTCTTTTCTCTGTTATTGTCCCATCCATTTAGGTTGAACTCAATCTTGATGTTGGGAAGGCAGCACACAATGAAAATAATCAATAATTCCTCTCAAAAGCATTAAAATTATATAAACAAACCTCTTTTGAAAATGTAAGGAGTAAAAAGTACAGGTATGGAGTAAAAGTAAAAAGTTGCCAGAAAAAAAAAAATTCTAGTAAAATAACTGAAAGTTCTTCACATTTGTACTTTGTTACCACCTCTGCACAATGGTTGTAATTAGGAATTAAAATGATGTATTTTATGATTACTGATGAGGATAAAAAACATTAGAATACTTTCATTAGCTAAATAATATTTACAAAAGCACATGCTTTTATTGCAAAATGTGCTTGAAGTCGGACTGCCACAATTTCACAACACCTGCTGCAATCTGATCGACTGGAACTTGAAGGGGGCTCTCCAACTGCAAAACAGACTACGTATATCAGCTTCTATCTGCGATGATTCCAAAGAAAAGACCCCGATCACACCACACATTAAAATGCCTCGTCAGCAGAAACAGCTTCAGGCCTAAGGCAAGGAGGATTCTGACCAAAGGGAAATCCCAGACACAGTAACCACAGACTGAAGAAAAAAAAAGGGAGAAAGTGCGATCTTTGTGATGAACGCTTGGCCGCCACAAGCCAGTTATCCCTGTGGTAACTTTTCTGACACCTCCTGCTTAAAACCCAAAAAGTCAGAAGGATCGTGAGGCCCCGCTTTCACGGTCTGTATTCACACTGAAAATCAAGATCAAGCGAACTTTTGCCCACGGGAGGGTTCTGTCCTCCCTGAGCTCGCCTTGGGACGTGATGAAGAAGTGGACCTGGATGTGTTGCAATAAGCTGCTGGTGGAAGAGCTGGACACAAAGGAGAGAGAGCCTCTGCAAAGTGTCCATACTTCTCTATTATCCAATTCGTCATGGTGGTAAACATAAGCAAGCTTTGTTTGGACTGCAGTATCGTGAAATTTAAAAAGCACTTCCAATTCTTGTGGCACAAGTGTCATCTAGTTCCATTATATTCCAGAGAAGGCAGATATCTCCATGGTCAATTGCTCCAAAACTTGACCAATCACACCAAAACAATCTAAATGGATTATTCATACCACAGGTAGGAGGAAATATGTGTATTTTTGATTCTGGGTTGAACTGCTCCTTCATGATTTAAAAAAAATCTGATAACAATAAACATAGATATTTCCTTTTTCACATAAATTCACAACATAGACAAACGGTTTTGTTCAGGATCCATAAAATTTGTCTTGACACATTATGTAATGAGTGGATTGAAGATCAGTGCTTTCAGTGACACTGTTTCAAAATGACCTCGAACATCTATTTAGCATTTCTGCACTGCAACACCTTTTCCTTTTCATTGGTCAGCTTATATTTAGAGCAACTTTATTGTCCTACATAGGAAATTAATTTTGTCCAGAGCAACAGACATTAAGACACTGTAAAATCCACAGTAAAAACAACAGCATACAGAATAAACAAACACGTTTAATCGCAGAGACAGAAACAATATATCCAAATAAAGAAGTCAGTCCAAATCTGTAAAATCAAATTTGATATAAAAGTGCAAAAGTAAGTTTCTGAGTGTCTCTCCATGGGTCAGGTTGCTGCTGCAACTGTATTTGGAGTGGAGGGGATGAGTACTGTCTTGTAAATCTTTTCTAGCTTTTGGAGAATGAATTTGTTAGACAGGCTGGTGACTCTTTCTAATTCTTTTTATATATGTATGTTTTCAACAAAATAGTGTTTAACTATAAATATCTTTACTGTACTTAAGTAGAGTTTTCAGGTATCTGTTGTATTTATTTTTTTTGACAACTTTTTTGTTTTACCCCCTATACTTTACTTTGTTTCAAAACAGGCTTGTTACTTTAGTTTTAATACATTTGAGGGAGTTATTGATTATTCCTCATCATTGAGACTGAATGAATGGAACAATAACGCATAGAAAAGACAATTCCTTTGGTGTGTCCATCAGGTCAAATGATGTAACAAGATGAACCAGGAGAGAGGCAGACTTTACTACAGAGAAAATGCTTTCATACTTTAAGCACATTTCAAATCCTGTAGTTTTTTCACTTTTACTTGTGTAAATAAATTGATTCACTAATTCTACTTTTACCTTGCAGAGGTTCAAGGAGCTGCTGTGTCTATCAGTGTCCAGTTTGACTGTGCTGCCTGTGAATTCAACACCGGACTTATCTGCAAAGCTTCATAAAGAACAATAATCGCAGTTTGGTCCATTGTATGGAGACTGTGAGACTAGACGATTGTCGCCATCAGCTGGTTGCTCAGTTCCTGACCTGCTACAGTTCTGTCTTTTGGCTGAAGATGGCGCCATTTCTCCAGTTAACTCAACAGTCAACTCATGGAGCCCATAAAGAGCAGCTCACACAGCATAATGGTATGATTTAATAAGATTATTATAATCAGGCTCTCAGTGATGATAAGTTTCATACTTCCCAGGTGCCTAATTTTTGTTTTTATAGCTGTAATCTTTCAACTGCTGCCATGTACTTTTCAGATGACTGGAATTCTCTGTGAAACCTGCAATAATACGGCTCCTGTCTTCATCTCTCACTACACTGTGTTGAGTCTCCTGCCGGTCCTATCTAGGTTCTGCATGGATGGGACTCTATGGAGACAGTCCAATACTTTGAGTCACTGTTAACATTCCACATCAGTCTCCCTCCACACTGACACGGCTGATACTATCATGCACAACTGGGTACGACGGCACGAACACTCATCACTCACATTCACCTCATACACACTCTGCTGCAGAGGTGAACTTGCACACAAACATACGGAGGCATGATTAGGCAGTCTTTCCCACAGTGATAACAACTTTATTTCTAGGTCAATCAACTTTTTATAGATAGTATTTATAGGTGTAACAGTCACACAGACAAACACACACACCTACAAACTCTTTAAAAAAACACACCTTCTGATTGCAGCGCCACTGGCGTCGCTCAGAATAGCATCAAACAGAGTGGAGCGTCTCTCTCTTTGGCAGTGTGCAGGTGCAGACCTGTCTGCTTTAGTCGGCCTATTTCACCATATTAACCCTCGTATATCACACTGTCACTGCAGAGAAAACAAGCAGACTGCAGATCAAAACACAAGAAAGCTCTGTATTCATATCACAGAGACACCTTAATGAAAGAGAAAGTGTTTGAGTCTTGTACATTTAATGAAATCCACCCTCTTAAGATCAAATGGAATTATTTAGCTTACACAGATATATTGTTTGATGTGTGCCAATGAAAATGTCAGTGTAATAATCTTGGCTGATACCATCTCAGTGCACAAATATTATCAAAACACTTTAAGAACGGTACAACAAAACATTTGTATAATGTTTTTTAAAGCATGTTATCCCAGGCCTACCTTAAAATAATAAAGTTCAAGGAACATAAAAAAAAAAACTTGACACAAATTTAGGGCACAATGTTCTAGCAATGTTATTAGTAAGCATTTTAAGAAGGTCATCACGAGGACTGGATATTGTTTCCCTTAAACTGAACCTGATATCAATAGAGTACTTCATTTGATACCTTTTTTTTTGGTTATAGCTATACTGTACAATGTTTTGGTGGCATCTCAGCATGCTTAACTCCTAACTCTGTTAAAAACACCATGCTTGACTTCACTACACCAGACTGTATGGGCTGTAGCTACTGCAGTAATGGACTAATCATACACTGCATTAAGGTATAATATGCAACACTTTCCACATATAAACAGACTCATATGAACAGAACTACTAGAAGTGAGTGGTGGTGACTGTATCTGCACATATCTTGCTCTCGGCCTGTATTTCCGTATTTTCTCATTATTTTGCTAGGATCAAATGCAGCTATCATTTGACTGGAGAACTGATACTATTTGGCACAGAGTTATTTCAGTTGATACAGCAAAAACCATTTTCCACAGAAAACACTATCAAACCTTTGCATGGCAACACTCTCAGAACAATATATTATAGCTGGGTTATAATTAATTAAATGAGATTAAATGCAATTCAACATTATTGAAACATACTGAAGAAAAACTTCACTGTACAGTTTGTGGTTACACAGATGTGTATTCTTTGCTATTTTGGCTGCTTTTTCTCCACACTTCATACAGTCTATATTCTTGCTGACAGAGAAATGAATCGGCCTGATTTTAGTCTCTCTTTAGTCTGAATTTATCTGCTCCGGTGTAAAGTCCATGGTGTGCAGTGAGGGAGGGGCTCCCCCTTATGTTCATTGGTAGTTATTGCACCAATGAGAGAAAAATAAAAATATTAAAGCAACACTATAACATTTAGTATTTTTCATTGAGGCATTACATATTTCTACTTTTTTGTCAGTTGGTGATGCTTCTAATACTGCTGCTATTTTAGACCCCAGTAATACCGATACCACGTGTTATGCAAATATTATACTTTCATTTTATCATCTAAGCTTTCAGAAGTTTTGATTACATGGATGGTAGTGTTGGTTGGATGGTTACCACTTCTGTGGTAGGTGAATTAAGACTGAAATATCTCAACAACTGTGAGATGGATTATCGTAAAATTTGGTCCCAACATTCATGGTCCCCAGAGAACCTGACGTTGGTGTCACCCTGATTTTTGTCCTCAAACTTTTCCCACAAATTTAACATTTCTTGTATGTTTAATGTTTGTTGAGTAGCTTTAACACGACTCGGGTACATCAAATGGTAACATGTATGGTTAGTAATGAAAAAGGTCCCTTGCAATTAAATGAAAATATACATATAAACAAATTATTCCCACTGCTGAAACATATGGGGTATCTTGGGTGTCACCAGTTCTCATTTTAAATGTTATGCAAGGTAACTTTAAAGTGTGAATTTTATAATCGTACTGTGTTACTAAATTATTGACTTTTTAATTACAAAAAAGGTATCAAAGCACAAATGCTGTACCAATTACAGTTCTGGAGGTGTGTTATAGAAATGGCACAAACTTCTGACACCCCCCCACCAGCTGAAGTGGAGAGATTACCACCCTGTGATGGAGTGTTCTGCTGAACTCCATGACTAACCATGTCCCCGGGCCCACTATTGTCCCATAACACAGGAGAAAATACCTCCACCCCTGCCCACTCGCCAGGACCACCACCCCCTTCTCTCCACCCACCCTGCCCCACCCTTGCATCCCCGTCCCCTTACCTCATCCCCCTTCCTCGGCCGCTCTTTCTTTCATTCATTTCTTTCCTTTGTACTGTGAGATGCAGAGAGGAAGAGAGGGACGGGGGGGTTGGGATGGAGGGAAGGAGAGGGACCTTTTGTTGGCTTTCAGGTGGTTTCACATGAAAAGCCAGAGTACACACCTAGGTTGCTGCCACTGGCGACCCGCGGCGTCTCACTTGCTTCCGCTGAGTATACCTGAGTTAGCCTTCAATTGCCTCTGTACAGCCCAGACATGCACAAATACAGACATTTGCGAGCACTTGCATATAGACATCTGCATACAAGTATGCACAAATACAGACACACACTCCTGTCGACTGTCTGGAAGGTGTTAGATGTGCAGGGGTAGGCTGTGGAAGAGCTTTTATGAAGGGGGGAGAGTGTTTGTGGATGAGGAGGTGAGGTGGGATGGAGTGTGTGTGTTGGGGGGTTGATTGCACGGCTACTTTGTCTGTTCTCCCCCTGAATGGACTCTCCTTGCAAGGAGCTCAGGTAGCCCTGTGTGTGTGTGTGTGTGTTTTATTCCCAGGTAGACCACGGTGAGTGCTCTCAAGTTAGTGTCAGGTGTCAGGTAGCTACTTGTCTTTGTGTCTTCAAGGCTGCCGTTGCTTGGATAGTGTTTACAGCCCAGAGAGCACAGCGGAGAGAGGTGGAGGATGGGGGAGGAGAGGGGAGGGAGGGAGCACTGGCTTTGATCTGATGCAGACTGTTTGATAGCGTGTGTGTGAGTGAGTGAGAGAACGAGTGTGAGAAAGATGCAGAGAGAGGGGGAGAATACGAGTGCACGCATACTTTTTCAGTGGCACGTACAAATGTCTGCACACATGCTGACAACTGTGTGTTTCATTCAACCCAGGGCCGGACACAGGCCTTTCTGGGGTCCTGAGAGGAATCTAGAAAATGTGTGTTTTGAACTTTATTGACATTCAGAGCTCATTAAGTAACACTGAAATGTAACACACCAAATGTGCCACAAAGAAGAAGCAGTGGTCAAGTAGCTGAGATGTGCTAATCTTGGAGAAAATGTAACTAAATGAATTGTCAAATCTTGCCATTGCGTTGCACTTAGCAGTACTGGCTTAAAGGGACAGTTCACCAAATACACCTCTGGCCTGCAGTGCCATTTATCCATCTGTACTGTTTTGGTGTGAGCTGCCAATTTAGTGTTTCAGCTGTATTTTTTTTTTGGTCCTTTAAGCACCACAAACCAAGTGCCAGGGGAAAAATATGCATTTTTGATTTTGGGGTGAACTGTCCCTTTCAGAAAATGAAAAAACACAACTTCAGCACAGCATATCACCACAATATCATACTATACAAACAGGCATCATATCATCAAAGCCAAGAGCTAAAGCAAATCAGTTTATAAGTCCAAAAGTGACAAGATACAGCAATGTCAAACAAAATAGAAAAAAGATCAAAGATTAATGTTACACATAAAAAATGAACTAGCTAGCTAACTACATTTTTACCTAAAGTACATGCAACTTACTTCAATGTGTTGGATGAGGTTTATAAAATTAGGTTTTAAAAGCACTACATCATGGAACTGTTGTCTTTTTTAGATTTTGGCATAAAGAAGTGTGGCCAGATGTGGCCAGGGGTTGTCACTTGAAGCTGCCTCTTGTTCTGGGTTTTTCTCTGTCATCATCACTTCGCTGTCGAAAGACAGGTGGTGCTTATTTTTCCTCCAGGCAGCGAATTGTAGATGTGGTCTTTGCAAACTCTTACCACCCTGTACTCAAACCCTGCAAACTACAGCAGACTTACAGCAGGCTAGATGTAACTTACCAATAACTGGTAAATGTTGTCAAGGAAAAAGTAGATTACTGGCTCCCAAATATACTTGAGTAGAGAGTAAAAGCACAGTTTAAAAAAGGAACATGAAAAATAGTTTCTTGTAACTCACCCTTGCAAATAGGCTGTATTATCATGGCTGACAGACAGCATTAAGTGGAAGTCATTATTAACCTCAGCAAATTAGACCTTGAAGATGTACTACATGAGTATTTTTTTTAAAGATACTGTAAAGCAACAATAAATGTGTGTTCTGAGTTTGTTACGCCACAAAAACATGTTATTAACCACCCAGCCAAACTTGGATGATTAAAAACTTGCTAAGTATAGAAAATTAGGTCTCAAAATCATGAAAAAATTAGCTTATAGCCCTGAAACACTGGGGGCGTGTCTGCTCAACTGTGTAAGTGTCAAACACCACTACGACCTGAAAATGACCTGAAACATGGACGCTCTGTCTAGCAGCTTCATTGGACACGTCGAGACAAGTTTAAGCCACTGGAGCCAGAGCACAGAGACAGGATGGTATTTTTTTTTCCTTCAGTGTCAGGTTGTTTGAACTGAAGTGAGCTGAACTGAACTGCTGGGCCGTAACTGACTGTTAAGGAGGGTGAAGGGAGTGGGAGGCGGTGTTGTTCATGTGTCGGTTCGTGAGGCTTGTTGGGGGACCATGGCTACGGCACATCACCGAGCCATGTTTCAGGTCTGCCAAAAAAAATCCTGAACACAGAAAGCGTGAACAACACTTAACTAGTTTAACTCCACAATTCAGTACTACATAGTTCTCAGTCTTTTTACATGTTTTCATATGTTTATGTTTGTTTGGTTTGTTGGGGTTAAAAATATTTCCACATCACACAGAATCAGGCAAATTTATAGATGCCATTTTTAAGTTTCTGTGTGAGGCAAGAAGGTATGCTCAGTGTGAGATTAGCCTTGCTAGAGTCTAGTCTGACTAATAGATATAGACTGCAGGTGTAAGCCTGCAATTGGATACGTGTCTCAGGTGGCATTCGCCTTATTCACTATCTGCCTTTTCAAAGTTCTCCATTGCTAAGAAAAACAACAACTGCTGAGCTAGCAACCTACATGCTGGAAATATCAAATTTGTACCTGCATTGCTAATGGTAAGAACTTAAACAAGCTAGCAGCTGTTATCTTTTCTATTGCATTGAGTTAGCCCTTTTAATGTCAGGGCTCGCCGCCCGATGTGCAATTGTTCCACCAAAACACGTTCCCCCGACAGAAGGCTAGTTTTGCCTACCTCTGCTAAAAAATACATATACTATTAGCTCTATGTCTTAGCTTCCAACAAACTATTTTATAAACCAATTTTAAATGCATTTCTCCCCTCTGTGAAGTCAAATCAGCTGCTGCAGCAATGTCATTATGCACATAGGAATGAACTTTCTCCCCCCACAGGAACAAACTGGATTACAAAGACTCACATTTAACCTTACACACATCCATCAGAACTGTCAGAACAGGTGCAATCTGAACAAATACGTTGCTTACTTTTGGAGTGCTGTTTGCATGTTTGTGATTTAGGGGAAGAACGATGACAGGCGAGAAGAGGATAGGAAGAACAAAATAGAGAGAGAGACAGACAGACAAAGAGGGAGAGAGACAGGCAGGCGACCAGACATGCAGGTTTTTACAGTATGTATGTTTTAGGGCTCCCCCGGGGCCAGACAATTAAAGAGCATTTAAAAAGATGACAGAGCTCTGCGCCTAAGAAGGAGAGAGGTGGAGTTTGCAGGTGTATGAAGAGTGTGTGCATGTTTTTGTGTATATGCATGTGTGCCTGTGGCAATGTGTGTGTGTGCTGTATGTGGGTGTACTGAAAGATCATGCAAGGTGTTCCTGAAGAGTCTGTTTATCTGCCTGCTTGCATTTGAGGAAAGCCTTTGCAAAGAAAAAAAACATCCGTATAAAACTCTGAAATTACTTGAAAACAATTCATGCAGCATTTTGTAACTGACAATAGACAGAGAGAGCGACACTGGACATTTCACTACAAAGAGGGAGAAAAGAGAGAACAGAGAGAGAGCCTGAGAGAGAGGGAGACTATGTGAAGAACAGCTCTGAAAGAGTTTTTGTGGGGCCATAACAAAGGCCCCTCAGAAAACACAGTGGCATAGGAATGTTAATTAATTAATGAGAAACTATTCAGCCTACAGAGAATGGTGGAGAAAGAAAGACAGAAGGAGAGAGACGGAGAGACAGAAAGACCGGCCGGAGGGGTAGACAGCCTCAAACTGGGTGCAGAGACATTCACAACTGTGTAGTTTTTATTTTTCAAGTAACACAGTGTGCACTTATTCAAGGTCAAGTTTCTATGCAACATTTTTTCATAGCCTGTTTAGGGAGTCTGAGTGTCATGAATTTCAAAGTTGCGTCTTTGGTCTTGTCTTTGCATGTGTGCGGTTGTGTGCATGTAACAAACTGCCGCTGTCAATGGAAAGCTCCTCAAGCCTCGGCTTTCCAGGAACTCAAAAAACAGCCTTGTTCTCCACATTGACTACCACGCATTTTTGAGCTAATCCAGTGACGTTTGAAAAAATTTTATGAGCCGAAGTGGTTGTCAGATTTTATCAGCCCATGGAAAGCCAAGTAATCCCTCTTGTAAAACATGAAAATCAGCAAAACTAGAGTTATGGGGTGTGATTTAATACTTTAACCTCATTAAGGATTTCCTCTCAATTTCTAAGATGTTTCACAATCATCAATCCATGTAGTGTTTTATTGTAGTATTTTTTTCTGTTGGAAAAAATCATGATCTCACCCCAGTTTTAGCCTCAATGTGCTGGTTACCAATGTCTTTTAGAATCCATTTTAAAATAATGGTCTTACAAGGCTTTACATGGCCAGGCGCCACAATATATCAGTGACCTCCCAACTCCTTACTGTCTAAAAAGGCCTCTAAGATCTGCTGGCTTAGGCCTGCCTGCTGTTCCAGAGTCCAGGTTAAGTTCAAAGGGTGATCAAGTGGTACTGCTGTACTGGCACCTCAGATCTGGACCAGACCTCCAGTTAGTATTCTATCTGCTGAAACCGTTACTGCTTTTAAATCCTGTCTTAAAGCTCCCATGAAGTCAAAATTGACGTTTAAGTGCTTTAACCACGTATGACTTGCACTATACGTCACCAGTACGTCTGTGAGTGATTTGTGGATACTCTTCTGTATTTTTAAGGATATTTCAAAGTTTGTCTTTTCCTGGGCAATTATAAACTGTTGATGACTGATCAACATTTGTGTCCAGTAAAACGCTTTCTTACTTAAGGTGCAGCGGAGCAGGGAAAGAGAATGCATCCATTCATTGGAGCAGAATGAAATTTCTGGTGTCACTTTACAAAATCATAACTTCATAACTTTATTTACTGATTTGGGTGAAAGTGGAACAAAAGTGTCTTCTGGTTTCCCGTCTGATGTCATTTGGCTGCTGAGCTTCAGCTCTTGCTGATTTAATTATAGAGTATCCTGATGGCCTGATAGCTTTAGCTTACTAATTGCTCAAGTAGCTAACCGTAAGTGTTTGCTACCATTAGCGGGCAACAGAGTCGGGTTCAGCAGCCTCCCAGCGAACACGGCTGGTCACCAGGATGAACACAGCCTCTGAGACCGACAGGTAAAACAGTACCAAGGTTGTTTACAGAGTTTCCTGATGGAAAGATTTACCTGTTGCTAAGTGAGGTTAAGTCCTAACTGCTGCTAGCCCAGTTAGGCATGACTCAGTCCTGGGCTGCTGGGAGCCCAACCCAGCCAGAAAACAGCCTCGGTGCTGCAGCCTATTTCTAGGAAACACGTAAGCAATACTCGCTAGTACTCAGCTAGCTGTTTTATGGGAACTTTACACATTTTTATAGACTTTTCTATAGACTTTTAGCTTGAGTGCTAGTCCTATTTGTGTACATAATACAGCTGTGGTATGTAACCACACGATTTTCCATTTATTTTAATAGTTTCACTAATTTGACTTTTTGGATGATTAATTTATACATTTCTTCTATATAGTCATTTAATGTGCTTTAATTTTATGTTCTTGCGTTTGTCTTTTATATTCACAATTGTTTCAGTCTTGTCTATGGGAAGCATGTCATACTCTTCGTGTGAAAAGTGCAATACAAATAAAATTATATTTATAATTATTATTACTACAGCTTTTATTGCTTAGTATTTGCCGTTGGGACATACTGAAATTTAACAAGAGGAGTGAATAAAATCGGCACTGCTTTGAAAGGCAAGCCAGTTTTTCTTTCTTTGATTTGTTATAATTATAGAATGCATCATTAGGTGGTTATGCAACATCCTGTACTTACAGGTGCACAGCATGTAAAGCTTAGTTGTGTAACATATGAAGCAGAGAGTCTAATTTGATAGCATTCTTGTCCAGCTGTATATGGCCCTCATTTGTCCGCCTCACTGTATTAGGAAAGTTTTAATTTCAACACTAAATCTACACAGGCAAGAATTATGTGCTGTAATAACAGAGAGGAAGGCCGGATGAGATTATTTTCAAGATTATGTGGAAAACCTGCAAGTGAGCACAGATAGACTGTGAAATAAAGACAGGCTTTAGCCCGAGGCAGCTGACACTTCTTCACAAATCCACACTCTTCTCTCTATAGACCGGAGTGTGTGCATGTGAAATGGATATGTGAGCTCCTTTGCGCCAGTCGCTTATAATCTGTTATTTTCTATGGGTGTCCATGTGCATGTGTGCATGCATGCAAGGCAAAGCGAGCGTGCATGTGTTTCTGTGCGCGTACGATCGCGACATTCCAGCAGCAGAAACCTGAGAAGGTGTGACTTACGAGACACTGGATTCTGCTCTTTCTGGGGACTGAGGGGTGCTGAAGTGTCAGAATTCCAATTTCCTCCAAACAGTCACTCCCAGTCACACACTCTGACCCTCTGCATCGCTCTCACACGGCCAAACACACTCTGCTGCCTTCATTCTTATCCTCAAGAGCTTGCTTTTGCCCCTTCCTCTGTCTTTCAGCTATAAACACTGTCTCTCATTTTCTCTCAGTTCCATTCATAAGGTCCCACAAGGAGAAATCTTGTCTCACACCACTGTACTACACTGCCACCCCCCTTTCTCTTCGTCAAACTAAACACTCACTCTTTCTCTTCACATTGAGCTTTCAGGCAAAGTAAAGCAGGGAGGAAAGGAATAGAGGGAGAAAGAGAAGAGGGAAGAGTTTGAGAATCGCGGGCCCCTCCTACTTTCCGGAGATGCTCCAGCCCATCCCTAAATTGTGGGCCAATGAGGGTGGCTCATTCACAGCTCATGCGCTCCTTCTACAATAGGTAAGGAGAGAGAGACAGAGAGATATATACAAGGAGAGAAAGAGTGACTGTGTTTGGGGGAGAAAGACGGTGAGGGCAGAGTGGAAGGGAAGAGGGGAAAGAAGTTAGAGCAGAGTTAACCCCGGGGGATGAAGTGGTGACTGAGAAAAGAGGAGAGATGAAGACATAGAGCTTGTGACAGGGACAGATTTACAGTGAGGACAACCTGCACAGGAGAAAAAGACAGTAAGGAGGCTTTTGAGGAGTATTTGGAAAAGCAAGGAATCACTGGATCCACCTCACTTCATCAAAGCTGCCTGAGAGGACAAAAGAGAGCGTGACAAGGCAGAAAACCCTACAGGTGTAGATGCAGGCAGGTGGACAGTCAGACATGCTGCCTGTGCTTCTGCTTCTCCTCTGCATGGCTGGAGGTGTTCGGGGGTCAGCCTCCGGAGTGTGGGGGTACGGGAGGGTCCAGGACAGGCAGGGGTCAGCTGCGGTGGCAGCACCGCTGTGCCCATCTCCGTGCCAGTGTGAGGAAGATGGAATCTTCGTCATGGTGGACTGCTCGGAGTTGGGACTATCATCTGTGCCAGCCAACCTCAGCCCTCTCACCACTTACCTGTGAGTAACTCGTTTCCTGGGGGTGTTGTCTTGTCTAATTTCACTTTAACCTTTCCACAGGCCTCTAACTGTATCCTGACTACTTCCTTGACCCAAATCATCCTTTCTTTTATCTCCACTTTCATTCTCCTCCCTAACTTCTTCTCTTCACCTCCAGTTCATCATATTCCAATGCCAATTTGTTGTATATGCCACTCTTGGTTACCAGCTGCTAACGCTGATCATTAATTTGTAATTGAGAAAAAAGCTACTTCATGCTGCTTGGATTATAGCTGGGATTCCTCTTTTAAAAATAGAGCAGAAGCCAACAGTCGGTTGGATCATGTGTGACCAGGAAACAGCAGCAGAACCAGCATGTAGATAAAAACGGACAGGGGCAGAGTGGGAACATGTATGTGTGAGAGTGTGTGCGTTGACCACTATGGCAAAATTACTGGACCACTTCTTTCAGTATCAGGTTTCCGAGCGCCAACTGGAGACATACTGTGAGAGTATGTGTATGCATGTGTATGTAAGTGTTTTTGTGTGTGTATAGTATGTGTATGTGTGTGTGTGTGTGTGTGTGTGTGTGCAAGCTGCAAGCACATGACAGAAGCATATGTTTGAAAGAGGAAGTGTTTGAACACAGATGTCGAAATGAATGTGAGGTTTAATGACAAGTTTTATGCCACTAATCTGTATCTGATGATGCCAAAACTCAGTGGTTAAACGTATAGAAATTGTTGGCATGTGACCTGGAAAACACTAACGTGATTTTCTATTTTCCTTTGCTCAATAACCTGACAAAGTCGCCTCTTTGAAGGACGTAATGTGCAAAAAGTGAAGAAAAGTTAACATGATTTTTAAATATGATTTGTGAGCATGTGTTTGAAAGGCTGGCCGGTGAAGTGACATTTTCTGTAAATACTATTAAAAGCATGATCATTAACATTAATCATTAAGAGTTTTTACTGTAATGAGTTGCAGGGATTAAGGCCAGCTCGCCACCAGCACAATAAGAGCAGCTTTGGACTTATATTATGTAAAACACATGAGATGTGAGCAGTTACTTACACCACCCTGCTGTGGCGTGCAGCCAGATCTTACAAATTGCTTCACTGCGTAAGCCTCTGTGGACAGATTAGAGACAATTTGTGATAACTGATATTGAAGTGATAGAAGTCAAATCCAGGAAACAGGGTGTGATAGAGCAGTTGCTCACTAGGGGCTCTACAAGTATTGCAAGAGTGGTGGGACAGATTTCAGAGGGAGTGAGGGAAAGATCAACAGTTTATGTAGCAAACGACTGTAGAAGAGACACATAAAAGACAACTCCACTTGAATGATGCCCCGACTCTTTGGCTGTGATGGGAGTCTGCGATGGCCAGATTTCATTTCACTGTGTTCCTTTGAAAGTTAAAACACATGTAGAGTTTATGGAGGTGAATTACAGTCTCGAACTCTATCCAGGAATCACTCTACCTATGAGAACGTCTGGTGGTTGGCTCGACAGTGGGGCACGTCTCATGGCTAAGACAGCACAAAGAAGCCCATTTTACACAAATCCCACTAACAACTAATAACATCTGGCTTTCGTCTTCAGTGGGCATTCAGTGCAATCGGCATTCAGTCCTGATAGGGCTGGGTATTGTTTAAAAAAATAACAATAACAGTACCAATACCAGTACCCCTAAAGTGATACCAATACCGATGGAGTACTTCATTTAATAACTTTTTTTGAAAGAATACTTGTAGTGACTGGCTGCAAGAAAAAACATACAAATAGTCATGTTTTTCTAGATCTGGGCACCAGAAGGATTGACTGCAGGTATCATCTGACTGGAGAAGTTTTGATACTACTGCCACTAATACCCAGCCATGAGTCCCGGGTCAAATTATGCTGCATCAGTCACAGGTTTTATCGGCTCCAACTCTGATTGGCGGTTAAGTAAACACCTTGGTGGACATGCTAATTTTTGCTCACTTTTGGTGAAGGCAATGGATGCTTGTCGCCTCCATCAGTAACCTCTGTGATGACCTTTTCCATACACTTGTGCTGCTCGGCTTGACTTGGTTTGACTCAGTACGTCAGCAGTTAAGTGGCTGCAAAACAGCTGCACATTGCACACCGTTATTTTATTACTTAAAAGCTTTTATTATGATGCAGCACAATCAGGAAATGTTGGGTTTCCATAAGCAGTAACTTCTCACAACTCCTATCAGCTGAAAGCGAACATAAAACAGTAAAATAAGGCAGATACCTGAAAGTTCAAACAGCGATGCAGGAGAGAAATTAAACTTCAAACCACAGAGCTTCAGTCAGAAGCTACAAAAGTACTGAGAGCCGAACACATCTAAAAACTTCTTTATCTCTGCTCCCCTGCACAAACATAAGTTGAGTCTCAGCTTTCCAGCACACATCAGAAAATACAAAAGGCAAACAGAATAGAACAGAAAGGCAAACAGGCCTACTGGCAATGAGAAATGGGTTAATCGCATCTTTAGCAGGTTTAGCTGTGCTTAAAAAACCTGCATGTATATGCTAATTTTGATGTAAAAACGGTATCATACACAAGGAGGGATGAATCTGAGAAGGACAGTGTTGTGCCCCACTAAAATAAAAACAGTGATGACCTGAGACTCCCTCTGTGAAAGTGTACACTGCTCTTAACTGCTCCATGCACACACACAAACACACATCATTCCCTACAAACACAAGAGTAATTGTTCATTTCCCCTCGTTACCTAACAGTGGAACTGGACCAATTAGTGAGTTTGAGGGCTGATTTAGAATAAGATAAATAAACTCAGCGACCAACCGCACACGCCCACACACACAGCATAGCGCTGCAGTGGGGAGGAGATGGGAATATAGGACAGCAGGAGAGATGCCGCTACAAATTAAGATAGAACATCAGGAATCACAGATTTCTCTCTTGCCTCGCTGATACAAATCATCAAACACAATCAAAACAACCTCTCCCTCCTCACCCTGCCCACATGCATACACACACACACACACACACACACACACACACACACACACACACACACACACACACACACACACACACACAAACACACACACACACACACACACACACACACACACACACACACAACCCAGAGCCGAGCACAGCAGGCTACAGTTTCTCATTTTGTCTTGGGGTATAAAAGGTTACAACAGCGGAGAGCCGTTCCAATCCTCACCAGGATCTGTCGAAGTGTCCAGCACGCCCCGCTGTGCTGTGCAGGCTGGATTAGCCTCTCAGCACATACTGTGGGCTGCCGAGGTCACAGGGATTTGCTTGGGAACAGTCCACATTACAAACCACATCCACACAACGCTGTGAAAGTGTATGACATCATTCACCCGTGTCATCTGAGAGCTCTTCAAAGTGAGCGCAACTGTACGTGCTATAGTGACCGAGAGGGCAATCCAGGCTATGCATGATTCACTCCATTTTCTAGAGTTTATTTGCACATTTGGATGACCCCGCTGCACATGGGTCAAAACATAATGGAACACCAATCAATAAAAAAACTCAATACAGGTTGACTTTGCAGAGGAATTTAACTCTTCAGGAAGATGCTCCGAGCAACTCAGAGGAGAGTGGGTAGAGATTTATGACAATAATCGTTTCCATGGGCAACTCATGAAATGAGCTGTCATGTGAGACGCTTTGAAAGACCTTCTCTTTGATATCAGATTAGAGAGGAAAAACAGTGCCCAAGGGTTTGTGTCTGCATGTGTGTGTGCATGTGTGTTGAGTTTGAGAACACTGTGTACAGTACGTATATTAGAGGTTAGTGCTGTTTTATGTGTAGCTATATGAGAGATAACTTGTCACAAGAGAGGGCTTCACAGTGACACAATGTCTGTCACAAATGTTTGCTCGGAGCAAATGAATTACTCAACTGTCAACTTGGCAGACTAGGGCTGCTCTGACTAAAAGGTTTCCTAGCTGACTAGTAGCCATTAGTTCAAGATATTAGTCAACTAGTTGTTGCATTCTTATGATTTAATTACTTAAATGTGAATTTGTTTGCAGTGATTGCTGAAACCATATAAAAAGGTTTTTTTCTAGATCTAGAGTACCAAAATGACTGACTGCAGGTGTTGTTTGACTGGAGAAGTTTCAATACTACTTGGTACTGGGTTATTTCAGTTGATACCTAAAAGCTAATAAATATCAATACCCAACCAAAGTTTCAACACATTATAACATCTCAAACAACAAATCAGAGCTTTAATGGATCAGAGGTTTACTGAACTACATCTGCCTCTGGTGGGGATTATCAGCCATATTAAAGGAAACACCAAGCGTATAACCGGCAGAATCCCGTATTTTGGATCTGACTACATGAGTGTCTCAAAAAAGAAATGAAACCTCTATCACAACAAGCTGAGGACAGTGAAAACTGCAGCTATTGCAAAAACATAAGGATCATTGGCTTGACGGAAGGTGTGGAGGGACAACAATCAGTTGCATACTTTGAATCCTGGCTCCCCAAGCCATTGGGCCTGAAAACCAAATCGACAAGTTAACTTGCTACAAAGTCGCTCCTCAACCGCTTCATGGCCCTCCTGTCCACACTAGAACCTGTCATGTCTTCAGAGTCCTGGTCAGAGCTGCTGTAAATAACCTCACTAGTGTATTCCCAGACGTCAAACTGGCCTCCATCAGTCTTGCAGGTTGTGACCCAGTCTAAGAGGACTGCTAATTGAGCTTACTAGCTAACGGCAGCTACTTCACAGTTAGCAGCGGTGCACTGGTGACTTCAGTGGCGGCTGAGGTTGGTTTATTTGACCGCTGACTTGGCTATAGTTCTGGTTCTCATTCTGACGACACTCTTTGGGCCTGAAAACCTCCCCCTTCAAAGCCGCTGTGCAAGCGGTGTAAACAAACACCAATTTCCCCTGGTGCAGTTAAGTGCAAGTGCCCCATACTGTTACGAGAGAAAAGGTCCGTGTTGCAACTGTTCCCTGATACTTTCGTTCGGCCCTATTGACGAGGCACAGCTCCTGAATGGAGTTTGAGGTGGGATTTTTCTCTGTGACTCACAAATAAATGACTGAGACTCTTCTCAGTCAGCGACGATTTAGTCGACTGTTAGGGGGCAGCCCTATGGCAGTTCTTCTACATATTTAAAATAAGAGAGTTAAATAAGGAATTTGTTCATGACTTGCCTGGCATGATATTTGAATATAGACTGTTTCTAAGGTTGTCAGGTGTTTACACATCTTCTAACTTCCCACATTAGTCTTAAGTGTGTGTATGTGTAAGAGGAAAGGAGTGTGTGTGTGTGTGTGTGTGTGTGTGTGTACATCATACTGTATGTGGGTCCAGGGCTGCTCTGTGACTGGAGTTGAGCAGCCATTAGGTGATGCTTTGTGGTAGCGGTGAGTGCGGTGAACTTCTAACGGTGTTTTGGCCGAGGCCAGGAAACCACAGCTAGTGCATTACCAGACAGAGGAAAACCAAGGAGTGTGTGAGTGCGTGTGTGTGTGTGTGTTTGCATGTGTGTGTGTTTGAAGACCACCCAGACTGCTGAGGGAATTTTTTTTTTTCTATCCAGTGGAGGTGAAGCAAGAATGTAAGAAAAATGGAGAGAAGGAAGATGAAGAAAAAGGGTGAAAATTGTCAAGGAGAAAGGAAATTGGGGATTGAGAAATGTGTACTGGAAGAATTTGAAGACTCAGTTTAGTTTAAGCACACACACATCGCACACATACTGTACATACACATACAGGAGACAACATCCTGTCCCTGTACGGTGACCGTGACTGTAACAGTCATGTGCGTGTCATTTAGCCATTATGTTGATGGAATGATTCCTATCATGAGCAACCGGGGGTCACACTGTAAACATCATGTCTGAGAGACAGAAATTGTAAGGGATGGAGGGTGGAGGGGGATTTGAGGGGGAAAAATGAACAAAAATAGTGTGTTTGTGTGTGTGTACTGTCAGTGGAGGGTCCTCTATACAGCAGCTATCAGCTCCAGCATCAGTGTCCTGGCTCCAGACGTCTATGGTAGCCCCCCGCCTCAACTGCGCTCCCCTCCCCACGCTCTCTGTCTATCCTTCCTCCCCCCACCTATTCTCCTTTCCTCACCTGTTTCCTCTGCCGGCCTCCTGCATATACAACCAGATTCCACACATTAAACTGCTTGAGTGTGCACTCTTATAAATAAAGGTGTTAAATAGAACCATAAAGCGTTCTTCCCCTTAAAAGAAGCATGTTTGGTTCCTGGTGGAGCCTTTTATAAAGGTTCACCTTGGAAACCTTTCAGAGCGTTCTCCCTGGAACCCAACATAAAGGGCTGCACAATTAATTGCAATATTATCGAAATCGTAATAGCGCCAAGACCAAAAACTAAATCACAGAACAAGAACCAAATTGCGACTTTTTGAAAAAAAGAAAAATGTGTGTGAAAACAGCCTTATTATGAGTGCTGTATAGATGCCCAGGTTCACAAATCTTGTTCTCTAGATGAAAGAAAACACAACTGTCACATCATTATGATTTTAATAGTTTTTGTTTAGTAATCATGATACAAAAATGATCATTTCTACTACTATTGCATATTGCAATTGCAATTTCAGTCCAAATAATTATTATTCATTCATCATTATTACATTTTTACCATATTGCGCTGCCCTACCTAGAACCCTCTGTGAAAGATTTCACCCAGAACCCTTTCTTTCGGTTCTATCTATAACCCTTCCACCTCTGAAGGGAGCTAACACAAACCCACCCAGGGAGTTCTACTGAGAACTCTTTTATATTTTAAGGGTTTTGTCTAGAATGTACTCAGGGGGTTCAACTGAGGATGCTTTTATATTATGTGTATCTTATCTTTTCAGGAATTAAACTGAAGAACTCTCTTTTATGTTTTTTGGATGAAAAAGGTTCTTAATGGAACCCTGAGTCTTACTAAGAAGCCTTGCAAACCCCTTCTTTAAAAAGTGTTCTACCAAAACAAATGGTTCTGGGTAGAACCTCAGACCTTCAGGAAGAACCCTTTTGGAACCCTTATTTCTAAATGTGTGTGTGTATTTGGAGCAGGTGTTGAGGCTGGTCATGCAGCACTAAGTGTAAATGTACAATCACTGATTTGCAGTGTGCCTCTTAGAAAATCAAAATGAATGCTTATAGCTCAGGGCAGCAGAGCGAGAAAAGTGGAGGGTGTGTACCCAGGCCAAATGGTGTAAATGTTTTCAAGGTGTGTATATGTGTGTGTGTGTGTGTGTGTGTGTGTGTGTGTGTGTGTGTGTGTGCGTGCGTGTGTGTGTGTCGGTTGTGGGAGGAGGTGGTTTGGCTACCAGCCAGCTAACTATCAGCTGTGATCAGAGTTGGGGAAGAAAGTTACGCACTTTTGATTACACAGTGGAAGAAAGCAGTGACAGATGTCATTATAGTTAATCTGTTCTACTTAAAAGGTTTCAGAAGGAGGATTTTACCTCATTCCTTCCTTTATTCTGTCTGCTCATCCTTTGTTTATTTCTTCCCTCCCACAAAATTTCAAGTGTTTTCCTCAAAGTGCCAATTCTTCAGCCCTCTCCTAGATTCTCTGGAGGCCCCACGTTGAGCACCAGCAGAAAAAGCCACTTGGGTCCTGCTACAAAAGTGATATTTATGCCAGCAGGGTGTTGGAGAGAAGGGATAGGCAGTTAGCTTTGGATAGTGCAGCGGTTTGTGGTTTCCTGAGAGCAACCTGGGAGGCTTTTAAATATCGCTCAGGGACAGACGGCAGGTAGGCAGGTAGAGGACAACAATGGAAACAATGACAATTCTCTAGGGAGCGGCAGGCAGAGAAGACACAGAGGCCATAGTGTGCTCTGCCGCTCCATATCCTGTCCTTTAGAAACAAGCAGAAAGCAATCACGACACAAGATCTTGAAGGGAACTAGGGTGGAGGAGGTGGAGATCAGGAAAGTAAAGTGGAGAATGCACATCAGTCTGCATGTGGACAACAGTGGTCGGTGTTTGTCGGGGTCAGACCTGTGGCCGCTGACCGATATGTAGATCTGGATGTTTCGTGCGATAGAAGCGTGACACGAGTGTGACACGTCGGCCTGGAATGTGCTCCCTGTGACGTGTGGTTGAGGGGTGAAGGGCTTCTTCTGATTGAGAGGATTCAGAATGCCTGCATGGCCCAGATTCCTATTCAGCCCCTTTCCAACCCTGGGAATCTATGGGAATGTTTGTGTGTGTGTGTGTGTGTGTGTGTGTGTGTGTGTGTGTGTGTGTGTGTGAGGCATGAATCTGTGCAAGTGCACCAGCCCTCTCTTTTCCACTACAGAGAAGGCATTGTCTAATCTGGGGCCAGGCCACGACAAATGTCCCTAACTGCTCTAGTGCGTGTGCATGCATATGAGTAGGTACACATGTGCATCCATGACCTGTGACTCTGCAAGCTGTCATTTGTCATTGTCAGTGTAAGTGCTTATGTCTAGATAACACATTCATGAGACTTATCAAATCTGTTGTTTTTTAAAATCCATTTTCAACTGAAACGGAGCAGATTATTTTGATCAAATATAAAATTCCACCACAGTTTGCACCAAACAAGATCCTCTCATGTTGTTAGAGTTGGGCGATATGTTAAAATTTTCCAAACGATCATCATCAGCCCATCCATCAGCGATAAGCGATATCTTCGACCACCCTCCCACCTCCTCCTGTCCTCTTGGGTCTTAACTGGGAGATGTGCGCAAACGGCAAATTCACTATGTTACACATGCTGTGTACATTCATTACATCCAAGAGACAAAATAAACTCACAAAGTGTCTAGAAATTACATGTTCTCACACTTAATTTCCATTTTAAACGGAGAAATACAACCATACACCTTGTGAATTCAAGTTTCTCTTTTTTACTGAACTAAGACGACCTTAATTGGCTCGTTAACTTCTCAGAAAACACACTTAATTTATCTTTGTTAGTCTGTTCACTCTTCCAACAATCACCAGCTCTGGTTTGGTCAAAATAAATCCTTAATTCACTGCATGAAAAGAGTGTAAAGAGTCTGACTCTGCAGGCTGTTTCCCTCTCACTCGTCACCCAGTCTAGGTCACTCATGGTCGGTTGAGTGGGTGTTTACAACACAGCTGGTGCAGAGCAGAGGCCAATTGTTATTTACATTACAATTCTTTAAAAAGATAGCCTATATGGTATCAAGTGTGATATAATGGTCAATAAGCTACGTTGTGTTGTATTTTAAGTGTTGCTTCTTCTTCAGACACATATGAGACTCCGCAAATAGGCAGGGGAGGAGATTAAAACACTGTTAAAATTCTGGCTTTGATTTGAATTATTGAAATTGAAATTGAAACTGAAACCTAATAAATCCACATATTTGTCTTGAATGAAAAAAACAAAAAAAGTTAGTTTCAGACATAATGGAGAATGTTTACATGAGTGGTGAGAGCAGTGTATGTAGGACATACCTCTGTGAGTTCCCCCTGTACCTCAACATGGTTCTGTCTGTCTCTGCCTGCCAATCTGTGTGATCGCTGGCCAGGCCTGCTCACTAAAGTGGCTCATGTGGGGCTGGCAGTGTGCAGGTGATGACTAGTAAGAGCTAATGATACTTAATGCTCTTTCCAACAACACACACATGCACACACCCACAAGACCCCCATGTGCACATTACACACAAGGAAACGCACTGCCTGAGCATGGATGTATGTAATGCTTGCTTGCACATACACACACACGCGCGCACACACACACACACACGCTGACTTAATGATGGTTAATGCCGTATCCAATCCCCCTGCGCAGCATCAAAGCGTCCCACAGAGCAGTGCTGATACAGCGATGCTCGCAGGGATTAGGTTGAGAGAATGGACCACTGGGACGGGAGTTAGGTAAAGGGAACAAAGGGGCAATCACAGACACACTTAAATATCACACACATGTGCACACACCTCAGGGCACACACAGGCACACATAGCATGTCCAAATGGGTGCTGCACAGGAAAGACCAGAAAGTAGGAGAGAGGATGTAGAAAACAGAAGTTGGAGAGATGAATGAAGCAGGGAGAGGAAGAACGGAAAGGACTCTTAATTTGGAGGGTTAGGTTAACTGAATGCAGAAACAGCAGTCGGGTCACCATGGTGGCATAAGGCAATAGTGTAATTCTTGCTAAGACCGGACACTTCACAGGTGTGTTTTCCATCTGCTGTAGAGGGAGGCTGCAAGGAACTCTGCCACTGCAACTGCAGCCAGACTTACTCACGTCTCTATTACATGTCTGAGAAGGAGCAAAAGAGGAAATCTGGACTTTTTACATGCGTGGCAAGAGGCCAAACTAAATCTCTTTAAACCAACAGCAGCCACATGTCCTCATCAGCATGGGGTAAGATTTCATCAAGTGCTGATCTAAGATCAGGTCTAGATGTTATCCGCGGGTACTGTTAAATATACGGAGCAGATGAGCGGATCATAGATCTGTGAGTGCAGCAGTAAAGGAGCAGTGAGCCAGCAGTGGATTTTAGCGGTCTTCTAACTAGATCCAGTGTCCTCCTGTTTCTGCCATTCAACCAAATGAAGTCATAATAGAGCCTGACACTAATACTCATCGGGTTTCATTTACTGTTGTATCCACTGCTGAGAATCTGCCGAGAATCAGTGTGCAGGAAAGAACACCTCTCTGTAAGAGATACCCTTTCAGGATGTGTGGAAAAGTGGTGAAATTTGTAACCCTTTTCCACACATCTTTGCTGTTATTTCAACAGATCTCAGTGGCGCGTGTTTGTCCTGTGCTCAAGAAACATTTCCTTTGTGTGGAATTAACTGTTGGCTTCGATTTGGAGAGAAACAAAAACTGCTTTCAGGCACATGTCATGTAACAAACATTGAGGGGGGAAGTAACATAGTATGAGTACTTCCTTTGCTTTCCTTGACTTTAGTAGAGTTTTCAGATATCTATACTTTACTTCAGTATCTATTTTTCTGACAACTTTTAACTTTTACTCCCTACATTTTAACCAGGGTTTTTGCAGGTTTCAACAAGTTAAATTTAAGAAATTGTAAAACCATTCTGAAAGCAATTTAAGACCAATTTCATATTTATGCTGGCGAAAAAGTACAAAAGATATGAAAGAATATTGGAGTCCTGGAACTTAACGAGTGTAGAGTGGGTCACGCTGGGGCTGGACTTGTTGGTGTTGCTCCTGATGTGAATACAGAACAATATTGTGCGATGGTATGCATTTTCAGGTTGTGCATTATGGCAACTTTATGTTTTTCTGATTTCTCATGTGTCTCTTTATACCCATCATCCTAATGGGAGTGTTTCTTGCACAAGGTGCAGCAGGCTTCAAATCTGTTATTTTGAGCTTGTACTGCTGGTTTTGTTTTGTAGTTTTGTTGCAGTGTGACCAATACAAATACGTATTTACCAAAAACATGTGTAAAAGTGTGACTGAAGTTAATGCAATGCAAATGCAACTTCATAATACAATCATGTTTTAAAACCTGTCAAAACTGTTTTTATTTTTAACATTTTAAGGCCCAAAATTCAGATTATTGTATTTTAGACATTTTAAGGCTTTTTAAATTAGATTAGATTTTAGTTTAGATTGTTATTTCAAACATGTTAAAAGAAAGTATGAAAAACAAACAAACATTCAGCAGACATAAATAATTCAGTTTTTGAAGGACCTACAAGAAGCAAGAAGGGACACTTTTTACTTTTATGCTAGGAGTACATTACAGAGCTTCACTTTTACTTGAGGGAAGAACTTAAATCAGTTCTTCTACTTTCACTTTCAGTCTTTTTGTTTTTTTTACAAGTGCAGAAACAGAATTTAAAACATTATGATCAACAGAAGAACAAACTGCAGGTCTAATGAAGCTTTTCCACTGGACATCTTTTCTCTGCGGTAGAGTCTCCATCTCGTCTGTTTCATCTTGTTGTGTGTTTCACATTGTTTCGTGTGTGTGCCTGATATGCACTGATGGATGCACAAAAGAATGATCATGTGTTCCATTTATTTTGAAATTTGTCTTGATGTTAGAAAGGTGGCAAACAATGATGGAAAATAAATAAATAATTCCTCTCAAATGCATTAAGACTAAAATACTGTTTTCAAATTGTAAGGATATTTGTGTTAATAGGAAGTAAAAGGTTGTTAGAAAGTACAGGCACCTAAAAAATCTACTTAAGTACTGTAACAAACTATTTGTACATCATTATTCCCTACATCTGTGTGTACTTTTGCCACCTCTGCCAAACATACATGAAAGTTGGACAAAATATAAAAGTCAAAACAACATATTAGTGGACTAAGGGCAGGGCTATGAATGCCTTTCTGCCTTCCAGAGCTATGTCCTACCCACAACAGCTGCCTGTCAGTCCTGTCCACATGTTGGAGGCAGTTGTATGTTGTGTAGTGCCGACTGTTCCAACACTTCCTGTTCCATTACCGAAGTGCTTGACCTTTCACCCCCCTCCCCTCTGTCTCATGACAGGGTGTGTGTATGTGTGTGTGGGAGGACAAGGAGCGGACATAGAGTGTGTACGTGCACGTGTGTATGTGTGTGCACGGTACACCGGGGTATGAATAAGTCCCAGAGGGCATGAATATGTTTCCCATGACATGGCCTCAGACTAAACAGCCGCTCTCTCCACCCAGACATCCGCCTGTCATTCTCCCCTAAAACCGCAGCGAGCGGAAAAGAGCACAAAACATGGGAACACAAATACACAGACGCATCTCCCTTTTCTGTCTCGTTATCTCCTCCCTCCCCTCTCTGTTTCTCTGCTCTTTTGTGGCCGAGTCCTCCCCGTGGCCCTCCTTGTCCAGGTGAAAGATTTCTCCTCGCCCTCTCCCTCGCTCTTTGTCCCCCATGAATGAGAGAACGAGAGAATAAGAGAGGGAAAGATAAAGAGAGAGTGCCTTCGGACACAAAGGGCAGTGTACCCCTCCCAGGAAGTCTGGGAGAGAGGGAGAAAAAAAACACACACATCTTTAGAGGAAGGAGGAGGGGAGGACAGCATTGTGCCCTCCTTCCTGACTCTTTGTGTGTGTGTGTTGATGCCTCTGTGTGTGTGTGTGTGTGTGCAAGCTCATGTGTGACCACGAGAGAAACTGAATGCCAAAGCAGTTAGTCTATTCAGATAGAAAACACACTCAGACCTCACCCTCACACACACTCTGCTCTCTCTGTCAAACACACACACACACACACACACACACACACACACACACACACACACACACACACACACACACACACACACACACACACACTAATGCACACAACCATTTAGGCCCTCTTTAAGGCGGCGCCCGAGCATTGACTACCAGTTGTATTGTGTGGAATAAAAGATCCTCTTTCATCATGGCCTTAACTGTTTCAAAGAACTAAGCGGAGAGGATCAGACTGGCTGAATCCGACTGAAGACATTACTGTCATAGTTACAGTAAAAGACAGCCAAGGTGTGGTTCAAGCAGCGCTAATGCAGAACTCCTACCCTCGGGGCACGGCTCTGGTTGTTGATTTCTACTAAAGATCTATTACTCTAATGTTCCTCAAAGATAAGCCGCCTTCAAAGGTGCAGAGCTTAAAGCCATTATTGGCTGTTTGTTTGCTAAGAGTCTCCACCTGAGCGAGAGAGAAAGGGATTGGCAGGGGAGGCAAGAAGAAAGAGAAAGAGAGAGGAGGAAGTGAAGGGAAGACCTCCTCAGGGTATGACTCTAAGTGATTGTGTATGTATGTGTGTATATATGTGTATGTTAAGGATGTGCACGATTAGTCGACTGAACTACTAAATGTCGCTATACCCTTGTTAGTCTGAAATACTAATTGGTTAAACTAATTATTGATATTCTATTCATGCACAACACCAGTTAACTGCACTCGTAGAAATAACGGTTCTTCAAGGGTACTTCCTGAAGGGCTAGTTCTTTCTAATATAAACCAAAGAACCCTTTGTGGAAAGAGTTCTTGAAGGATCGTTTAAATCCTTCAAGAACTTTTTCGGCAAGGGTTTGTCAAGGGCTCTGTATAACATAATATAAAAGAGTTAAAACCCTTGGATTATAAAAAGCGTCTCAGTAGAACACCCTGGGTGGGTTCCACATAAAACCCCTGGAATATAAAAAGGTTATTGGTAGAACCTCCTGAATTTGTTGTAGATAAAACCCGTGGAGTATAAAAAGTGTCTCGCTAGAACGCAATGGGTGGGTTCCAGATAAAACCCATGAAATATAAAAAGGTTCTTGAGAGGGTTTTGGGATGGTTCTAGATATAACCCTTTAGGCTGGGTTCTAGGAAGAACCCTCTGAAAGGGTTACAAATGGCACCTTTATAAAAGGTTCTACGAGGGACAAGAAAGGATTCTCCTACTGAGACAAACAGAGGAATGCTTTATGATTCTTCTTTACTTAACAGTGCATTCAAGATGTTATCTAGTGTGGGCTGGAGCCCCGGCAGACAGCAGTCCCTCCTCTGCCTGTGCTGATGCCTGGATGTTGTGGTAAACAGTAAAGTGAGACAGATAACACCTGGTATAACCATTGCGGTTTGGCAGTATTTTCAGCACAGGCATGTGGACGTTAACCTGCAGGGAGAGCTGAAGTGAGAGCTGCTAGCTGCTGGTGCTAGCATAGCTTATGTTACCCACACTGTGTGGCAGCTAATGTTACAATGTTATTATGACCCTTTTACCCACAGATGCTGTGATCCTGCTTAGTCTGAAAAGACAACACAGTTGGTGAGCTGTTGTCATGTTCTGTAGGAAAATGTGCAATAATCATAATGCACAGCACAAATCGGCACAAATTCCAGCAGCATTTAAAAACACAGTTTGGTTATTGAAGAATGTGATTAACAGCTTCAAATGACTTTTAATACATGCAATATTTTTGGAGACTGTTTAACTTCATTCATTTATAAATTGTGGTCAGTTTGAACTGTTTTCTGAGTGTTTTCTGAGTGGTCGACTGGTCTAAATTAAAATTACCTTTTAATTGACAGAGAAATTAGTGGCTAGGAACATCCCTAGTGTATGTGTGTGTATGTAGGAGAGAGAGTCATGAAAAACATCCCTCTCAAGGGCAACAGTGTAACCCTGCTTGTTTACATGCTTTCGTCTGCTTTGTTATGTACTGTACCTGCATGCAATTTTATGCTTGAGCAACATGCCAGAAACTTTTTCCATTCAAGATTTTTCTTTTCTACTTTGAGACAATGAGCACTCTCCACAGTGAAATGTATCAAGTCATCTCTCCTCTGCCGGCTCCTGCACGGCTTTGTCTGACTGACACATTTCACCATTGATGATAGAGACAGACACCTGACTGCTGATGGCATCTGCCCCACTCTGAGGGTATATTCACTCGCTGGGGTGGTCTATCATCCGCACCACAAAAGCCACCCGGAGCCAGGAGTGCGCGCACGAGTGCCTGTGGATGTAGCGTGGGTGTGTGTGTGTGTACTTCTCTGTACATAAACAGGGGTGTTTCTCATGTGATGTGGCCAGTTGTTTTGCTGCGCTAAATCACCAGCTCTTGTCAGAAATGCTTCCAGTCTGAAATTGGCTACAACGGAGCTAGGGGCACATTGACACCCACACACACACGCTTTGATCACAGGGCCGATAACATACTTCAGTAGTTCTGTTGACGGTGAAGAGGAAATATGATAAATCACATTATTGTAACTACTGGACTGTGTAACCCCATGAAATCTCCAATTGAAATTTGAAGCAGAGATGAGGAGGGAAAGAAAGAGTGAGTGTAAGCGATAGAGTGGCATAAGAGAGAGAAGGGAGAGAAAAGGGCCAAGGCTGATGAATGGAAATGTACCTCTGCTTCTTCATGCTTCCGTTCCCCCCTGAAGACAAGCTCCTTGCCATGGTTACTCTATCAATCACAGCATAAAGCAGTCAAATATCCAGTGCTGTTACCTTTCTTCTTGTGCCAAACCTTCCTCTCTTACATTCACATGCACACAAGCGTACACACACACTCACACACTGAAAAATCTATCAGAGCACATTGTATATCTGAAACTCATGGAACGATGCAGGCAATAGGATGGAAAAATGCTGTCCAACTGCTGCAGAGTTTGATCACAATTTCACATACGCTACTGTGCCTAAAGGGACAGTTAACTCCAAAATCAAAAACACAAAAGCACATAACTGTAGTGCCGTTTATCCATCTAGACTGTTTTGGTGTGAGTTGCGTGGTTAGCTGGCTTCTCTTTTCAGCAGGTTCTACCTAGAACCCATCTATGAAAGGTTCCGAAAAGTCCCCTTTTCATCAAATTAGTTGTGGTTCTTGAGCAAGTTCTCAAGATTCTTGGAAGCTTGGTCCCAGCAGGAGAACCAGCCCACGTTTCCAACAATTTTGAGCGGAGCAACTGTAATGAAGGCTCGTCATCAACAGAGGGCGCCCACTTTGGTTCTCAAGGAAAACCTGCTAGTTTTTGTTCCAGCTGAGAACCAACATTTCAGGTTCCAGAATAAGTTATGTTTGGTGGAAATGCTCAGAATGGTTCAAAATTCCGTAGTTGAACTGGAACAGGGCTGGTTCCATGTTGGTGGAAAAGGCCTGTTGGGGATGGTCGAACAGACAACCATTCTATGGTGTAATGGTTGCATCTAGAACCGTCCCTGAGGATTCTATCAAGAACCTTTTCTTCTTTTAAAGGTGGCAACAAGAACCAACCCCATTGATTCTACTGAGAACGCTATTATTTTGTGGTACAAAGAACCCTTGACAAACCCGTGATGAAACAGTGCTTCAAGGATCTCAACAATCCTTGAATAAGTCTCTCTTTTAGGGTTCTTTGGATGAAAAGGGTCCTTAATGGAACTCTTAGTCATACAAAGAACCCTTGATGAACCCTTTCTTCAAAAAAGGGTTATTCATGGGCAAATTGTTCTGGATAGAACCTCAGCCCTTCAAGAAGAACACTTCTGGAACCCTTATTTCCAAGACTGAGTAGAGTGAGTAGTGGTAAATTCTCCTATAGAAAGAAAACTGTTCCTATATGAAACTGCTCACAACAATATTTGTGGATTATCTTGAGTAACAAGTCATGATTTCTGAAAAGAGACATTGCTGTTGAATTTTTCAAATGTATTTTTTTTGCGCCTTAAGTACCACAAGCCGCTTTAGTTCCATCATATTCAAGAGGAGGCAGACTATGTCCTACATCCAATTTCTCCAAAACGGGGGATCACTAATGGCTTTGTCAGTCATTCTGCAGGTTCAGGGTGGAAGGGGGACAAAAAGAACAGTTAAGAGTCACATTTATGAGTGTGTTTGTTGAGGAATGAGCACGGGTCCTCATGTGTGCATCCTCTGCTCCAAATACTGCTTTGCAGTTTTTAGTTCATCATTCAGCCGCAGACGGAGATCTAAGGGGAGGAGGTGGCCTGTGTGCCTCTGGCAGTTGAGAGATGTGTCGTCCTGTGACTAATATCAGGCTGCTTTCTTGACGCCACGATGGCCAAGATAGGGCAGGATGGTTCCCTACTAAATACTCACACAGGAAAAATAAAGAGAAGAAACCACATGGACTTCCATTCTGTCCCTCACACACACACACACACACACACACACACACACACACACACACACGCACACACACTATTATTCTTATTAATATTATTACGTGGTCACAGCGGATGGCCACCCACCCTAGAACCTGGAATGGAAGTCCATGTGGTTTCATTTCTTTTTCTTTAAGTGGCTAAAATACATTTTGCTGCTGACCCCATCGCCAGCACTATATTGTTTAGCTTCTGTGCTGGTGCTCCTCTCAGCTTCTCCAAACTTGGGGAGTGCCGAATACCTCAAATAGCCCTTCTTCAAATGATCCAAACTATCCCTTTAAGTTGGTGAAAATAGTTTGGTCTCTGTAAATAATATTCTAAAGTGTACAGTTTAGACCTGTTCGATATGAAAAGTGCCTTGGGATAATTATTCCTGTGTTATGACAAAATTATTATTATATAAATTATATAATTATAAGTTATATGAATAAAGTTGACTTGACTTGACTTGACTTGATACACACACACACACACACACACACCCAGACCCACAAAGCAATTCATTTCCATGCCTCGGCAGCATCTATGAATGATGTGGTGAAAGCATGACCAGGAACTGTACCCACCACATCTGCAGGCTCACTGGAAAACAATAGGGGTGTGAAAATGAGCGACAGACATCTCACCACACACACCGCAGTCACCTATAAATGGAAAAAAATATTATACTGCACACACAGACACAGATACTGACGCACACACTTGCACTCAGTCTCCCTCTCTGTCACACAGCACACACACACACACACACACACACACACATTAGAGATGCCCATAAAATGGGGACACATAACCCCAGTTCTAATTGTGAAACTCCCATACGCTGCGGAGCCTGCAAAATCTTTAAGCGCTCCCTTTCTCATTTCTTTTGCGGCCCGTTTATTTGCGCTGAAAATATCTGCACGTCGCAGCGCCAGCCGACACAATGCACATGTGGTAGTCATCAATCATAATTATCATGGTTTAAAAAAGCCACAGCTGTTATTTGATTTTAAAAACAAGCCATAGCGCAGTGCCTTCCAACGATACGTCAAGTTGTCAGCGGAGGCCTTGGCCTGCACAGCAGAAATGTCTCTCTCTCTCCGACTTCCCAATGAGCTCGCTGGAGAGCACAGCCGAGCTGAGCTGCATTCAACCTTTCCCCATGACTCACCACTGTGTGTCTTTATTTTTAAACATTTTCTCTCTCCATTGCTGCGTGTTTATTCTGTCTGAGTGAGGCCGCTGTTATGGACTTCACACAACGTTTGTTTATGGCTTCTTTAATCAGGACCAGATAATGGAGAGTTGTCTCCATCTGTGGGCGCATCCCAAGAAGCTGATGTGTGTGTCTGCATGTATGTGTGTGTTGCTATGTTTTAATGATCCACCCTGAATGTTCCAATAAATATTTTTCTCAGTAAAATATTAGTACACAGGCGGTGAATAGGATTAAGGTGTGTATGTGTATTGTTCATGAGGCCCCATGAGGCGATTGTGTGCTTCCTGTGTTATGTGTGATGTCACCCAGGCTTGATTATGTCAGTTGGTTTACTGTTACTGCCGGCTGTGTCATCTCCATGGCAACTTTGTTATCACTTATATTTACCTCTGACTTTAATCAAGCAGTATAGTGCATTACACTTGTTGTATTCATTCCCAAATTACTGCCTGGAGCCTGAGCGGATTGTGCCAAAACTGGGACAAACATGATTCATATGACATCATCACAGTACTTTAGTGGGGAGCGAGTCCCATGGAGGCATCATTATGTCAGCAAAAGTAATAAATTATACATCATTTGGTTAAATGTACTGTATTATTTTATTTGTTACTTATTTCAAAAAGTAATTGGTTATGCTATATTACACTTCTGGGGGTTGAGGTGCGCTTAAAAGAACATTTAAAATTTGAGATTTGACATATTTACTGATTTGTTCATTCACTTGTGCAACTGTTATTGCAATATTTTCTGGAAGCTGGATTCTGTGCACAAATAAGAATGCTATAATATTTAAAGACACTAAAGTTTTTTATTATAAACAAACATGGCCACATTAAATTTCTCACACCAAACAGCATTGTGCATATCCTTAAAGCTCTATAGCTTCTAAAACATTTGCAACAACTTTTTAAAATGTTTTGACACCCACATTATTTACTCTGCGGTCTCCCTCTTCCCCTCTTTTATTGGCCCATTACCATCACCAGCTGTCAATATGCATTACCGCTCTCACAAATGTGTGTAATACCTCTGCTGTGCTCGCAGTGAACTTTCAGAACGCAAGCAAACAACACAAACAATACAGGGACCTGCTTATCAAAATGTACAACAAAGTCATGGTCGGTGTTTCGTAATTGTGACTTAAATAATGAAATGTGAAGATAAATGTCAGAGTTTGCACTGTTACAGACCATTTTGAGAGAATCAGACATTTTTTCCTCAGCATTTATTGAAAGCATCCATCAGAGGCATATGTGTCCCTGAGCAGCCTGGTTTTATTCCCAAGTTGTCAAATACTGATGTTTTGTCAAATCCCAAGGCGACTAATACAGACACACAAGTACTGGTTAGTGGCTGTACACACTGCACCGGGTGTTCAGACGACTTCATGTATGAGACGCTCCTGACTTTCGACATAATATAGAGGGTGAAAAAGCCTGTTTGGATAAGGTGGGCAGTATTGTTAAGTCAAACAAATGCGACTTTCATCCAAGAAACTGGGGTTTGTTTCCCGTGTGAAACCAAAATGATATCAAAACTTCTTAGGTACATAATGTTATGTGCATGTGCATCATGTGACTTTTGTCTTGTGACTTGCTTCACTGACACTAACCTAACCAAGGCGTTTTGGTGTCTAAACATACCAAACTAAAACCGTTTCACAGCAGCAATCACTGCATAAATGTGCCTTCTTGGCAGCGTCTTGTACAGCCGCTGACAGGGCCGCATCAGTAGTTGATGAGTTGGGATAAGAACGTGTTGCCCCGATTTACACCTTGAATCTCCTCTCTCTACAGTCAGACCTCCCAGGAGGCGGCATCAGGAAATTCCTATGCAAGGAAACTAACATGCCATTATTATGCTTTCATAAGGAAAATATTCAATGTCTGCAGTGGCTCTAGAAAGGCTACATAATTATCTGACCTACAAATCTCATGGCAACACAGCGAACCTTGCAAGCTCATCACATGGTGAGAACATACCTCCTAACCCGAAGTGACAGTGGAAGTCGACATCCCAGCGCCAGTAAACTGTTGGTATACTGAATTTTTCTCGTAACAACTGCTACACATGACAGGCTGCTCAAATACTCAAAGTGGTGAACCAGAGTATTGCCATGCAGTGTTTTTTCCACATCTCCCCTGAAGCTGAATATAGATCACGCCTGCGGATAAATCCATCCAGCCCCCCGTCAGCTTGGCTGACTCAACAAACAAACAGCGAGTGTGTCAAAACTCCCAACTGCAAAGGGCTTCTGAGAGCACAGTTTACTCTTGCTAGCCCGGTGGTCTGGCTTTATGAGCAATGGTTAGTGTCATACACACACACACACACACACACACACACACACACACACACACACACACACACACACACACACACACACATGCACATTCGAGCCTCACTCTCGAAAACTCATATGAGACCCCAAGGGCTGTGAAAGCAAAGAAGGGTTGACGTAACACCTCTTTACTTTCATTGTGTTTATCAAAGAGATGACCTTACATGACTGGGGTCACAAGGTTATGTATGTTTTCTACCAGAGGCTGACACGTAAGTTGTCCTTGAACTATCCCAAGTGTTAAAAAAATTAGGTTATGTGTGTGTGTGTGTGTTGAATGGGTGTGTGTGTGTGCATGCATACATGTATCTGAGCATCCTGCACCTCTCCCTCTTTGACCGCAACGCAGCTGCGTCAACACTCACCCCCCCAGCACGCCCTCTCACGTCAGAGTGTGTGTCAGAGACGCAGAGAAATGGAGTGTGTCTATGTTACAGCGATGAACAAAGGGGGAAAGGAGGTGGTGGTCCCCTGAGAAACCTGAGGAAGAAAAAAAAGAGATGAGGAGAAAATGGAGGGGAAGAGAGATAGATATGGAGGGGGTCAGATCTCAGAAAAGGTAGAGTGAGACATCTGGAAAAGAGAAAGAGTCACTGGGACGAGGAGGAAATTACAGCTGCCCAACAATGATTCATTGGGGAAAATTCTCCTCTACATCTCCTCTCCTCCCTCTCGTCCTCCAACCTCTCCACCTAACCCTCTAACCTCTCCCTGTGCTCTACTCCCCACTCTGTATGATTGATCGCCATGTGAAAAATGCATTCTAAACATTTGTAATTTTACATGTCTGGAGCACCTTCAAAGAACATCGATAAGATGCACACTCATAGAAATAAAGGCGCTAACTAGAACCATAAAGGATTCTGTGGTTTGTCCCCATAGAAGAACCCTTTCTGGTAGAACTTTTTAAAAATGTGGAAGGCTTATATCTAGAACGATCTGTGAAAGATTTGACTCAGAATTCCCTATGAGAGGTTCTTCATGTCTTTATCTAGAAGGCATCCATGGAGTTCTATCGAGAACCTTTTTATATTCCAAGGGTTTTATCTAAAACCCACCAGCAGGTTTTACTGAGAACCTTTTTAAAGTCCCAGGGTTTTATCCAGAACTCACTCAGGGGATTCTACTGAGAATCTTTTTTATATTTCAAGAGTTCTATCTAGACTGCTCCCAGGGGTTCTACTGTGCACCCTTTAATATTTCAAGGGTTTGAACTCATCTCACCCTTTTACATTATGTTCGAAAGAACCCTTGACAAACTCTTGATGAAAGGGTTCCTCTAGGATAACAATCATCAAAACAACAATCCCTGAAGAACTCTCCATTCAAAAAAGGGTTCTTTAGAGGCAAATGGTTCTGGGTCTGTGGAACTCTTTTAGAACCCTTATTTCTAGGAGTGTACTTCGATACTGACGCCTGTCCTTTTCTCTCTCCAGGGATCTGAGTATGAACAACATCAGTGAGATCCAGTCCCGAGCCTTCCACCAACTGCACCTGCTATCAGAACTGTGAGTACAAAAATCATTCCACTCACATCCAATTAATAAACCTCCATCGTCACAACTCACACATGACAAGAAACAGTCATTCCCCGAGCCGCTGATGTGCGCAAACCTCAGTGATGGGGATTGATGACTCTGGCCTGCGTCTGATCTCTCCTACCGAGAAACTGCCTTCAGCAATAGGCTAGTAGATCCTGGGACGGCTGCACAAAAGAGGGAGGCGAGGGGAACCTGATATTCACTCAGAGAGTGAATATATAGTCCTTAAAGTGTTTAGAGAGCAGGTTCTGTGCTCAGCATCCAAGCCGCTGCTTTCTTGCCCTCCTTGACTTTGTTTCAGCTGGACAGCTCAGCAGGAGCAGTGCACACATAGACACGACCCACTGCCAAGACAAACACACACTATAGGAGAACTTTAGGTCACAATTGGGGGAAAATGAAATGAGCAAAGATTTATGTTTTTCTTGTTTATAACATTAGATATAGTTACGGCTGGGTATCATTGGATATGTTTTGATATAGGTGCCAATACACTAAATGAGTTAAATGCCAGACAGACATGACTTATGCTTTTCTGCCCCCCCCCCCAAAAAGAAAGAAAATTAATTCAGTAAACTAAAGAATATTTAGAATAAGTAAAAACAAGATTAAGATCTCTGTGCCAAATTTCTTGACTCCTATACTGTGAGTTACAGACACACTTTGGTCAGTGGTTCACAAAGTAGAAGGTATTGGTTTCATTCTGACAGGGCTGATGAAAGCGTACATGCCGCAGCAAAATCACAAAACATTTTAAACATGTTTTCGGTTGACCTGGCCGATATCTGATTCGACCACTCAGCAGAAATTTAGCTAAGTCTCGGTTTGACAAAGGCTGCCCACAGCCACAGATATGCCCCAAGGGTTTGAATGTGTGCGTAAGTGTGTAGTAACTCGTGGGGGCTTATGTGTGTATATAAGCTTTCACCTGATTCTTTTACTTGTGAAGCCTGCAGTGTGTGTGTGTCTACACAGGGTGTTTGAACAGTCCACTGTTTTCTTTGCTAATTCTTGCAGCTGCAGCCTGTGAGGCATGAGCTAATGATGATGAAAGCAAAAAGTTAGCTGGAGAACCATTCACTTGGCAGTCAAGCTGGAACTGAAGAGGAGAATGAAGCTGAACAATGAAGTTATGTGACACCTTGAAGCTCGGGAATTAAATTCAAGACTTTGATTTATTGTCATTTATTAAGTTGCTGATCTAAACTTTTGCATTCGTAAGAAACGCTAAAGGTCAGACATTGCTCATGGCGTAATAATCAGAACCACACAGTGCAGAGTGATGCTGAACATCGATGCTGACATTTTCCTGCGTTGGGGAAAACGGGGGGTGGGGGTCTTGGATGCTGCTCCACCTGCAGTGTTTGTCCAGAGACAATCCTCCCAGTGTTTTACAGCCCTGTTGATCTTGCTTCCTCTGTATCGCTCACATGTTCTGACACTTTATGGAGACGTTCTGTTGCTTTGTAACTCTTCCAAGGAGGATGTTCCTGCCCTAAAGCCAATTTTTATAGCCTGCTGACCATTTCTGGAAACACGCTGAGACAACGATGATGTTCCAAGGCAGGGAGAAGCACATTTTTTGACATTCATTCCTGTCTGGAAGGTTTAGGGAGCTGAGGCATAGCCAGTTATGGTAAACACATTATAATTACAACAAGTTATAGCTCTTAGAAAAACAAACCGGGGCTCTAAACACAAACACGGTCGGTTTGAGAGCGAGACTGTTTGATGTGGGTCTACAGCACTTGTTGGTAGCGCAAGGAGAGGCGAGGGCCAGGCAGGTTGTGACTGGTTGAGTGATAAATTGTTTGATGTTGGGCTCTACCTCCCTGCCTGCCCTCCCTTCACTCTATCTCTCTTCTCTCCAATTCATTTCTACAGACCCCGCATCTCCATTTTACTGCAGGCTATTGCAAGCTGTAGTCACTGCCTTTGATAATTTTTCTACTTTCCCCCCTTTTTGGCTCTCTTCACATTCCTGCAAACCAAAACAAATATGCTTATGGCAAGAAGTCCAGCTTTCGTCTAGTTTTAGACTATGAGGAGGAGAGAGAATAAAAACTTATGAGCCACATACAGAGTTTACTTGAAGCGCTGCTCATAAATATATACTATGTTATGCTGTCTCTCTGCTCAGCTCTATAGTTTCAAACAGCTAATCCCTTTGAACCTCAAATTAAGTGATTAAATTCATTTACAAAGCAGGTAGCAAACCTCCCTTTGATTCATTGCGGCATTAATATTGGTAATAAGATGTAAGTGTAATTGCCCCTCCCTCAAGCCCTTTCTCTACTTCTCACTCCTCATTTCTAAATCTTGCTCTATTGATCTCAGATCCCTCTCATTAAGCCTTCATTTAGTGCTTTGATCAGTGAATTGTCTCTTAATTCAAACACGAAAACCTGCACGCAACTGTCAGTCAGATGGAGCATGAAGAGAGGTGACTGAGAGGCAGACTGCGTGTCTATAGATTAATGAGAGGGCAGCTATGCCCGCAATCCGGTACAGACTCTGAGACTGGTTACTCATCTACCTTCAAATGTTCCACTCTAATATCAAAGACGAGTCATCTATTCCTGATATAATTGCAACTTGGAAGAAGCAGAGGGTGGTTTTAGGTGAAACTGTCCCCCTAAAAGCCCTTCCTGAAAACCACTTTAGAAGGCGACAGTGCTTTATACCTATCATCAGTATAAAAGTCCTTGCTGTTCATACCTCCAGAGATCACATTTCACTCCTTTTTTCCTTTGACTCCTTCATAATCAGCCGTTTGGGTCGAGCCTGTCCTGCTCGTCTTATCATTATCTGTAGTTGTCACTCAACTTCTAAATACATAGCAGGGGCCTCATTTTTAAAATGGACTTACAATCAAGTATGACTTACTCAGATAACAGATGACCATGTATAAGTAGTTATTTACAAATCCTCACCTTGACAAGGAAATGATCTTGTCTCTAAGCAAAGTCTAGACTTGATGTAAGTGATTTTCCTGCTGGTTATGTCAGGGTATTGCAATTTGGAACACATATGCGCCCAAGCCTAAAATGAATGTTGCCTTATCTGAACAGTGTAATATGAATTATGCGCTTTTTTTTGGTCAACCTCCTATTTAGGCCACTGAATAATCCATGTAGCCTGGCTTCACTCTACACTACCATTGCTGTGATCTTGTCTTCCAAAAAGTTTGTTTTTTTTTCTTTTGATCAATGGCTTCGTGACTAAACCCTCATTTCTGCTTAATTTTAATGTCTATAGATCACACATTACAAATGGACGTCTTAGAACCTGTGTAAACAAGGTTTTTATGCTTAGTATTATTTATGAATCGAACCTGAGCACGCTGTTGGAAATGATTTTAAAAATAAGTTCAAGCACAAATCTAAGAGCATTTTTTTTTAAATGAAGCCCCTGAACTCTGTTCGTTCAGTATGAACTGACAAGTATGATATTCACTAGTTTAATTTAAACCCTCTGTCAACATTGGCTTTGCCTCTTTTGATGCACAATATTACAAGTTTAAGCAAAAGGGCGTAGAATATGGTGCAAGCACCTGTTATCAGTTCAAATTCACATCAATCTGATCTTGTCTTCAAACCTGGAATATCCATCAAGCCCTGGAAGAGTGGCCTCAGGTGATCTCTGGCTATCACACAAATGAAATCCAAATGTGAGAGGAGTGTTGAGTGGAGGCCAGTGCTGCCCGGCTTGTCTTCCTTTTAGTGATAAGATTGTCTGCTGATAGGCCAGGAGAATGACGTAGGTGAGGGTTAAGGGGTTACGATATTGGCTGTCTTGATACTCCAGGTGCAACACACAGCTGGAACTATCTAGGTCAATTAAATCTTTTCCTTTAACTGCTACCAACATTGGGTTTGTCTGCTTGTCTTCTTTCTCTTCCGCAAACACGTACACACACACCCACCCACCCACCGTTTTCCATGTCTATATTTTACCCCAATAATTTCAGGGGTTAACGTCAGGTTAAGTGGTTGACCCTCAGAATGAACCTCTGAACAGAAGGACGGATAACGTTTCTATTGATGGACCAAGGGTGTTAAAGGTCATACATGCATATATACTTACAGACACACCCACACACAAGCCGCCTTCTCTCTGATAAGACCTGTTTATCCTCTCCTTCTTCTTTCATCACTGACTCCTATCAACCATCCTGGTCCTGCTGCCACTATGATGTCCTATCACTACCTGAGATAGTATTCCAAAATATGATGCTGTCTTCGCTGTCTAGGTCTTTAATCCGTCATTTTGCTTATTACTTTGAGGCAATAGAACATTGCGATACATAGGATAATCAGCAGTTGGTATGCTTCAGTAAAGCCCTCACTGTGATATCAGGGTGGTCTCACCTTTGTGAGTCTCACTCCCCTCCCATATGTTTGATCTACACCATCCACTGTTATTTTATCTATGAATCACTTCAATAGAGCTGAATTATTCTGAGGTGGAACTTTTATCTGTGCAGTCCAGGGGCCAAGAAAAATTCTAACCATCCCCAAATCAAATTAAAAGAAAAAACAGTTGGAGCCATGGTTTGACAAGAGCAAGGCGCCTTTCATTAGAATGAGATTGATGTGGAACGACTAGGAGTCTAAGTGCGGAACATTCACTCATACGTATGATCATTTACACACACACATGTACACACATAAATACACACACTGATATCATGGAAACAGTTGGTCAGTGGCAACTGCTGGTGCTCTGTTGATGTCTATCAAGAACGTCTGAACATTTCTTTCCTTTTTCAATATCCATCTTCACTTTCGACATAATTATCCATTTGACAAATGAAGTCGGCACAAAAAAGGCATGATTCCACTCTAATGCTGTTTTGGCTCCAATGGTGCAGCTAATAGAGAAAGGCTGGTTGGCAGTAGGACATGCACATCATACCATGGCCTTAACTACAATGTTTGTTTTCTAAAACTCTAAATTACTGGCCCTCCTCATCCCCCCAGTGAAAAGACATTTATTTTTCTTTGGTGCTACCTATATCTTTTTTCCGTCCAATGCGTCTGCAACTAATCACTGCATTTGAATGAGAACCAAAAGAAGGCACTTAGGGGTCTTTGCAGAAAGAGGCTTAGATCTATTTTACTGGTGTCAGGACCTCAGCAAGGCCTATTGAAATGGTTACCTCTGGAAAAAGTAGCTATTGAAATGGTCCCTGGTGACCGGCTTGTGCAAAAGTGAGAACTGAAATGGTATTGAAGTAGCAGACCTATCGTCCTCTATGGGACAACAAAAGGGCCGTATACAGGTTTCTTTATGAGTGAAAGTCAGATCTAAGAGCCAATTGAGCTCCTTTATCTTGAAATAAGAATGAATATTGGAATTTGTAGGGTCAAAGTGCTGTAGTCACCGCAGATCAACTGGCTATATTGAGACATCATGTGGCGCACATGAAGTCTGTTTGAATGAGTTTTGACTGTGGTTTGAAAGGCATGACTAAATGGCACCACAATAGCTTGGATAACGATCAGTCCATTTTGTATTCCAGTGTGTCGATGTGGGTGTGCATCCATGTGTATGTGCGGGTGTGTGTGTTTGATAAATACGAGCATTATAAGAGTTCTAAACTGGGCTGAGTGTGAGATTTGGCAGGCGCGGGTGGAGTTGTGTGGTTTGCCACTGCACAGTAATAAGAGCAAGACATGTTGACATGAGTATCAGATGTCAGAGGGAGTTTGCTGGGAGCCCTCGTCCATTACCATCTGGATGATAGTAGCTTGGAAAGGCAGACAGAGCTCTATATCAATATTTCAATATGCTGGCACTGGTGGAGCAACTCAACCAGAGGCAGCGGGGCTGCTTAGCGTAAGGCTGAAATGTCAGGGAAATGTCACCTGCAGAGCGATAGTGCGAGAAGGAGGATGCCAACGAGTAACTTTTAACTTGTGTGTGTTTAATAAAAGTGGGTGGTCTCGAGCTGTGAAGCCCAAATCTGTGTTTAAACTGCGCTTCCAGCTCATGACCTTGAGAGTTACTCTGTTGGACTGAATGTTATTTATTTGGACATCTTATACACACTCACAAATGACCATTAGGTGCCGTGTTTGATAAACAAACTGATTGGATTGCTTGTGTGAATGTGTGTGGTTTCTCTCCCTCTGCTGTCCTCAAGGCCCCTCAAAACGGGCCCAATTTACCTCAAGGACATGGAAAATAGCACATGCACATTCACGCTGTGCATACATGTGCACACATATAGTGCACACCTTACTATATACACACACATAAACACACTCACATGCAAATACACTTTGACGCTGCACTTGTTGACCCAGTCTCAGTCTCATTCAATTGAGTCTTTACTCACTCATCAGGACTCCCAGGATTGGTTAAGGTTTCAGGGTGTGCTGTGGGCCAATAGCAACCACATTGAAGGGAATAGAATATTGTTATTTGCATACTGCCCCAGCAGTAACCCCAAAGCAGGAACTCAAGGATGAAGTCATATCACAGCTCAATCCAAAAACCTAGAATAAAGCAAAAGGCAAAACTTCTCTTATGAGACTTGTAAAATTTTTTTGTGTGTATGTTCTTATATTTCATTTTTTCTCCTTTTTGATCTCTGTGTTTTCTCCTTTAGGCGTATCTCAGGGAATCAGCTGAGGTATATCTCAGGCCATGCTCTCCAGGGTCTCCACAACCTCAAAGTTCTGTAAGTAACCTCCTCCTCTCTCCCACCCTATCCCGCTCTGGTGGTTCAGTCCTCATCCCAGGTGGGTTGTTCCACTCCAGCATTCTGGGGGGGTGGAGTTGTGCTCCCGCCTTGAATAAAACACACAGGCCATGCATCATTAACTGTAGTTAAAGTTTATGGGCTGGGGGAGACCTGCCCCGCTTGCAGTTCCTTCATTGCCAAACAAGCCCTGTTTCAGTTGCAAGCATGCACACACACAAAGACGCACACACACAGGTGTAACGCAGGGACCTCCCAGTCACACCACCCACCGAGATAACAGCAAGTGACAAAAAAATCACTTAAAAACGCCATTCAAAGCTGCTCTCTCAACACCCCATTTCGCAGAGTGTGTTCATAGCCTTATGATCCATGGCCACCAACTGTTAGCGCTGCTGTGAAGTATTAAATCACCAAAAAGTGCAAAGCAACCATAAAAACCATGGTACTTTCTGACTTGTGAGGCATCTAATGAGTTGCGGCCATATTTCTAGCGGGTGCAAAACAAGTGTATTAAGGAGGTTTTCATGAGCCTTGGCAACCACCTCTATTCCTTTTGGACCCTGGCTGAGAAGAGTTTGAGAAGCCCTGCCACAGAGCATAAACTTAGCGAGAGAATTGTGGTTTGTAATTTGAGGGAATCTGGGGGATTACCAGGCGCACAAGTTGATCTTCTTTCACCTTGTGTTGTGAAACTCACTGAGACAGAATGAGTGAACCAGCCATGAATCCTAGGCTATTATGTCATTACTGCAGAAGGACACACATATCCTGAATTCATGCTTCACACTATAACACCCGAGCAAACTTTGGACAATCTCTTTGACCTCAGAGCAGCTGAGCTGTTGGTTTCCTTCCTCAATATATTAGTTAAAGTCAGGCCGTGTCAAACACAAATGGACCACTGACCTTGTGTAGGGTAACCGCAAGGTCCCTGCTGATGCAAACACACACACACACACACCCAGACACCCAGACAGAGGGTTATGAACCCGGAGTGGAGTACACTGAAGCTCCCCGCAGGGAATTTCTTTCAAACAGGAAAAGACTCAATTTGATGTATTTATCATGGCATCATCATCCCAGTGGAAACATTCCCCTGATCCTCTCAAACCTAAGCAGCATTTTTTAACACTGAAGCAATCATCAAATATTACAGGGGAGACTATTGTGAAATACACTATGAAAGCAAGTGACACAACGAGTTGTGTTACAATAACTTCAGATCCTTTGCTTAAATGTATAATCAGGAAAATGTACATAGAGTATTAAAAGTAAAAGTACTCAAAAATATCTGCTGTGAATGTTACACTATTATATGTTGTCATTAGATTATTATATTATTATCATGAGTTAATGTAAAAACAGGATTTTACTGTTGTTGCTTCAGGTGAACTATTTTGTATAGGACTGCAACTAATGATTATGTTCATTATGTATTAACTCTGCTGATTATTTTCTTCATTAATCGATTAACTGATTTGTAAAAATGTTTCACAACGTTTGTTTTGTCAAACAAAGCATTATTTTTTTTAATTACTAAAGAATAAAAGAATATACTCAAGTAAAGCACATTAAAATTGTATAGTACTTGAGTAAATTCACTTTAACCACTCAAATTTACTCTTAGCTCAGATATTTAATTGTTGCTGACACAAGGCCTCACACTCACAGACTAACAAAGACTACTGTGGCACCATGATGCCACAATAAAGGAATAACAGCACTGCTGAGAGTGTCACACTGGAGACTGTACGCCTCCTGCTCTAATGTCAGACGACTGGCCACGATAAAAACTTTAAAGAAAAAGACGGAGAGAAAGACAGAGAAAGCGAGGGAGGGAGAGGAAAGAGAGAGGGCTATTGTTTGCTCCCCACTTCCTCCTTGCTTTTTGCTCCATTCTTCTGAGAATGACATCAGCAGCCCACCCAAGGAGCTTCTCTTTCTCTTTTCTTCTACCCTTCATTCTCTGCTTCTCTTCAAGCTTTCACTGGCCCTTTCCTCCTTGTGTCAGATTTCCTCACGATGGAATTATTTGTTCTGCTTGATGCGCCCTCACGCACGCCACACACACTCCATCACGTATAGACCTATTACACCTACACTCTTAAAATTAAAGGTTCCTGAAGGGTTCTTCTTTCATTCTTCTACCAAGAACCATTTGCTTCTGAAGAACCGTTTTTTTGAAGGGAGGGTTAATTAAGAGTTGCTTGTAAGACCAGGGGATTCATCAAGAAACCTTTAGATCCAAAGAACCCCTTTTTCTCATAGAACCATGGGAGGACAAGAGTTTATGGGTGAAACCCAAGTAAAAAATATATTTTTATATTCCCCTGGATTGGGTTCTACATGAAACCCTTTGACTATAAAGTGTTTTTTGATAGTACCCCCTCAATGCTTTCGAGATGATACCTTTAGAATATAGAAAGAGTTCTCTGTAATCCTCTCTGTGGGTTCTTGTTAGTCCCCTTAGAGGGTAGAAAGGTCCTGGATAGAACCCCACGAGAGGGTTCGGGGTAGAACCACTAAACCACAGAATTGTTCGCTTTTGAACTAGGCCGTTTCCACAAACCAGTCCTGCTCCAGTTCAAGAACCTAATTTTGAACCGTTCAGAGAATTTCCACCAAAAAGAAATGAAAGGTTGGTTCCCAGCAGGAACCACAAAGTAGCAGCTTTTCCTTGGAAACCAAACTGGGCATTATTCTACAGGTCATTGTGCATTGTGCCATGTCCTCTGTTGATAACATCCTTGACTACAATGGTTCTGCTCAAAACTGTTGGAAACACAGGGTGGTTGACTTGATAGCACCAAGGTTCCAACAATCTCGAATGGAACCAGTTCAAGAACCAGAGCTGCTTTGCCAGATAAGGGCCTTCTCACAGGGGGTTCTGGGTGGAACCTTTCACAGATGGATATAGGAATGGCCTGTTTATTTTGGGTTGTAGGCAGAACCCTCTGATAGGCCTTTTCACCAACTGTTCTGGTTCCCGCAACTAATTTTGAACTCTTCTAAGTATTTCCACCAAAAATAAACTGGTTCGGATCTGAAAAGATAGTTCTCAGCAAAAAAAAGTGGGTTTTCCTTAGGAACCAAAATGGGCCTATCATGTTCTACAGTTTATCATGCATTGTGGAACACCCTCTGTGGATGAGCATCTTTAATTACAATGGTATCGCTTAAAACTGGTGGAAGCTGGGCTGCTTCACTGGGCAGCACCAAGATTCCCAATGGAACATTTATAAAAGGTTCTGCCAGGGACAAAAAAAATGGTTCTGTTATGAGGAAAACTGAAGAACCCTATATGGTTCTAGTTATCGCTTTTATTTCTAAGAGTCTATAACTGAATAATTTATATATGTCTTTCAGGATGCTACAAAACAACCAGCTGGAGAGACTTCCTGATGATGCTCCATGGGATTTACCTAACCTCCTGTCCCTGTGAGTCTCTCTCTGTTACACACACACACACACACACACACACACACACACACACACACACACACACACACACACGTACACACACGCACACTAATCATGCTACTCTACCTCATGCAGCAGGGAATGAAACATCCCCTGGCCACCCACCCACACATCTCAGCTGTAACCGCAGTGCAGGTATAGAGTACCACTGACATATTACAGACCATGCTCCCAATAGTTCTGCATTCAGCACTGTACTGCCTGACGGTAGGAGTCACAGCCTGACTGTGTCAGTGCAGTTCATGGTAGCATCTGGAAGCCATGAGGGAAACAGCAGACACTGCAGGCCAGGGAGAGCATCTCCAATGAGCTGTGAAACAACCCCATTTTCCATCAATTCCCCCTCTCTTCCTCCTCTGCTCCTCTCCTCCGTTCTTCTCCCACCACCCACACCGCTATCCCCCTGGCTAATGAGAGTGTTTGGTGGCATAATTGTCTCATCTGTGGGGTCAGTGTATGCATATGTGTGTGTGTGTGTGTGTGTCAGCGTGAATGTTTGGGCGGGTGCATGTGGACCACCTCATCTGTAATTCCTCAGCCCTACCATCTCTCCCAGCATTGTACCGCACACACACTCCACGTCCCTGCTTTCCAGATTAATAATTCTTTGTAAATATCTATAAAGCCATTTCCTTCATCACACACTCAGATTGCTGGAGTTGTAACTTAGGAGGGGTGTGCACATGTAACCTCTCAACAGCGTTTCCCTGTCTGGTATAAAGCAGGCCTACTCTCCCTCGACACCAAGCCTGCGTACACACACACACACACACACACACACACACACACACACACACACACACACACACACACACTCATACTTCAACACAAACATCTGTATACACATACTGCTCAGGCTCTCCTTGCGTGAGTGTATGTCGAACCTCACAATTGTCTGTCATGATGATGTCTCTGTCTGTGTGTGCACAAGCATGTGTGTGTGTGGGTGTGTATGCAGGTTTTCTGCAGGTTTCAACAAGTTAAATTTAAGACTTCGTAAGACCTTTTTAAGACCATTATGAATGCAATTTAAGACCTAATTCACAACTACAAAAATGTTTATATAAACTGTTCATCTCTACTCAGTACATCCTAACCAGTAAGAACTAAATCAGATAAAGAGTTAACTTGCTGTATGAACTTATTAACGCTAATTGCAGCACCTACTAAAGGTAATAATCAAATCTGTAAGACACTTCCATTAATCATTGTTTTGTTAATTTTAAGCTGCCAAATTAAAGAGTGGACCAAAACCTTTCACATTATGTTTTCTGACATATTTATGAACCTGTGTTAAGACTGATTTTTCACAGTTTACATAATTTTTAAGTATGGTTTGATGTGGCACTAATGGCTGATGCAACGGGGACCAGAAATGGTGATTTAATAAAATGCCTCACACCTGAGTGAGGACGTTGTGTCAGAGCTGAAGGCTCCTTCAGTCTCCGTCCAGTCAGTTGACTTCTATTGCAGAAATTATATAATTATGAAGTAATTTACTTGAAGAGTTATATTTGTTGTGTTTGGAGTTTCAAAAAAGTTGCAACAGAAGTTATTAGTTCCATGGTAGTTTTGTTCTGCAGTTTTGTGACACTGTGAACAACAATATATTTTTTCAAACACATTTAAATGTGAGACTGAATTTAATGAAGCTTAAAGTAATGTTAACTTCATAACTTCAGGCCTACAATTCAGATTATTGATTTTAGACCTTTTAAGACTTTTTAAAGACCTGCGGAAACCCTGTGTGTGGTCTCTCATTTTTTTCACATAGAGATGGTCTCAAGTAATGAAAACACACACACACACACACACACACACACACACACACACACACACACACACACACACAGAACACACAGAGTACACACACAGAGCCAGTGTATAGAGACGCACCTTGTCATTACAGTAATGATAAGCCCAGCGGAGAAAGATTACTGGAAGGGCTTTGGAGAGTGAAGCTTGTCGGCGCCTCTCACTGACATAAAACACGCCAGGTAAAAAGAAGAGACAACGTCTTAGACAGCACACAGGCTTTAAATTGGTATAAATGTATAAAGGAGGCTTTCATCCGGAATAAATCATGTCTAAATCTCGGACAAGAATTCTTTTGTCAGAAGAGAACTGAAATGGAGTCAAGAAATTTGTCTCACCGTTTGGAACAGGCTAATTACAACACACAATGTGAGTGCTGTTGTTTAGTTCAGTGCCATCAGAAGACAGACAGACGTGTTTTGGGTCCCAACCCACAGGTTAAGCAGCATAATCAGCACTGATGAGCTCCACAAGCCGCCAAGGATGCAGATCTCATTACAGCTTAGGGGGGACATGCACTGGGAAAGAAATTGAACTGCTGTCTCTGTTTTGATTGCTGTTTGTGCTTATTACATGACCTTTTACTATGAGCCAAGAGAAGTAGAAAACAGGTCGGTTTTGGCCCCACTTCCTTCTTACTTTATGGTGTTTACAAGGTTCATTATTAGTATGTAGGTTAGCTCAATTTATGTGAATTATGAACGTTACAATACTCTGCTTCTGGTGGTCTTTTGAGTGGACGGACTGGTGAACTAAACTCCATTCTAAAAGCAGGTGTTTTATGGTAGGGCCATATTATTTCAGACAAAACTTTAGTTACTTAAGATAATTTCTGATTTGTTTTGATCTACAGGCACAATTTTCACTCCTCATTTCCTCAGTAACATCATTAATTAGCCTGTGACACACATACATATATTGGATGGCCAGGTTCCACAGTTCACCATTCATCTATTAGATCTATTCTTTTACTTTGCTCTTTAGGTAAGTAAAGAAAAACGCAAACTGAAAGTGAATTATTTCACAAGTTGGGTGGGCTTCTTTTCAATATATATTTTCAGGTACATCATTTATTTAGAAATAATATATTGGAGGAACTATTGGGGATTTGGAGGGACTCGTCCCCTTGTGCCCCTCCAAGTTCCTTGACTTATAAAACTTGGCCATCTGGAGAACTGAACCAGGGGAGGCAGGTTCCACAGATCTCCTGGATCATTTAAAAGAACTTTCTCTTTCTGTCTCTATTTCTCTCCCCTGTAATCGTAGCTCAGACTTTGATGTGATGGACAGGAAATACTTGCTGCTTTATTGGCTTCTGTGGAACATTCCTGGTTCTGTCTGGACCTTCTGAAAACCTGGCAGGTCCACCCAGAGGAGCAATTATTATTTTGCCCTGGAGAACAAACCAGAAAGTTGAAGGGTCTTCCGTAGCTTTCATCCTGTGATTTGGGTCAGGGACAAACAATGTCCACAGTTGGAGAGCACAGGATGCACAAGGACGATGTTTAGCACTAAAAAAAAAGAAAAAAAAAAAAGAAGTGTGCTCAGGAAGTCGACAAGATGAGAATTTCTTGAAGCTGTTTCATTCTTGTGTATTTACATGCATGCTGGAGGGTGTTTCCCTGTGTGCTTGTGTGTGAGCATCTGCCAGTGTATACAGTTGCCTCTCCTGATGGAAAATTTCCCTGGGGAGAAAAGCCCAGAGTTCAGAGTTCAAGTTCAGATTTCACTTTGATGATGCTGTTTGTTTGGGGAAGCCTCTGAGGGGTGAGGAGGCTGAAGAGGAGCTGTGGTGCAAGAATCAAAGACCCACAGTGGAAGATTGATAAGGGAGGATGTTTGAAAGACGAACAAGAGTTAAGGAGTGAGACGCAAAGGGGTTCGCGGCGGCTGTGAGTGCATCAGTGAAGATGTTGAGAAACAAAATGTGAGTTTGAGAGAGGCTGGAGGGAGGAAAAGGAGATTAATGAATGAGTGTGAAGGGCCAAAGAAAGAAGAATAGCGGGAGGAAGTGGTCTCAGCTTGTCAACTCTGCCCTGAGGGGATCATTCATCACTATGGACAGTGTGTATGCATGTGAGCATTTACGTGTGTGTGTGTGTGTGTGTGTGTGTGTGTGTGTGTGTGTGTGTGTGTGTATCACAGTCCACACTCATTGCCTGTGGGTTGAGGGACACGAGGCAGAGAGGGGACAAATGTTTGTTAGGTTTGGTTGAAGAGATGAAAGTGCATGTGTGAGAGCATATGTGAGTGTCCGGTGTCATAAGTTGTGGTGGAAATGTCAGTGACTGATGGCGACAACAGCAGGACTTCTGCCGCATTCACATGCTCCTCAGATGATCCTATTCCTCTAGTTGGGAAGGCGTTCTTCTGACTTCGGTGTGCTCATGAGATTTTAAGTCATAATGTAAAAAGAACATGGATACTGCACCAGCACATTCCCTAAAACCGCAAAAATATTACTTCAGCTGACTTGTTCAAGGATTCAAGGCTATTTACAACACAGGGTTTTAGAATTTGTGTTATAGTTCCTTCATGCTACACCCAAAATACATCCTTTATACTGATATTCAATTATATCCAGAATGGAACTGGATAAAACATAAAACAACATGAAACACTATGTTATTTACATACCGTATGTAAATGCATTCACCCATGAAATAATTTTGCAGTGCATTGTCTGAATTTGCGTCAGGTTGAATGTTGAAAATATGGTTGACATGTTCACATAAAAAGTTAATCTGATATCTGGGAGACATCAACTTTGACTGTGTTTGAGCACAAGGCATCATCGATGTAAACACAGAGTCCTCCTCCCCTTGTTCTACCAGAGACTTGTGTATTGCATCCTGTCAGATTGGAGTGCGATTCGCCCATTACGTGCAACACTTTGATGCAGGATGTTGTGGTGGAGCAGGTTTCTCTGTGTGAGCACAACAGCCTCTGATCTCCCGTTGTTTGGCCAGCCTGAGTCCCATTTGGTCCGTCTCATTTTCCTGACTGGACATTAGCCAGGAGCAGCCTTTCGAACCGGCTGGAGGATGGCTCTTATCCCTGCTGCCCTCCTGACTGTCGCAGTGCATCCAGCTGATCTGACTGCATGTTTGAAAGATCCTGGCTGCATTTGCTGATTGCCTCAGGATCCGCTGCTCTTTAATCCAAACCCCAAGCTTCCTTTTCCAAAGACTACGAGTGAATTTCTGTCATAGGTGATACATGTTTCAGCAGTAAAGTTGGAAAAATTACATTAAAACTAAAAAGTAGCAAAGTTTTTGTTGTCAGGGATAATGCTAATAAATAACTTTTAACTAATCTAGGTGACTCTCATTAGAGTTAGGTATTGATAACCAACTCCAAATAAAAATTGATTCAAAAATTACAATTCCATATAAATCATTAAGAAATTTTAATTTCAAATTAAACTGCAAACACCTACCATATATTGACCTGGCTATCCGTTTGTGCCTATAGACATAGCAGTTGAAAGCAGGCATGTTTTACTGTCTCTGTTTGTCTTATTAAATTGTGAGTCTAGAATTATTCTCCTATTAATCTACTCAGCTGCTGCTAAGCTGCTCGACTAACAGGTGAATAGCAGAAATTGTGAGTCTTGCAACAATCACCCCAATTTTGCAAATGCTATGATTCAAAATGGATTACAAGGACAGGAAACTCTCAAACCCTGAAATGGACAGCAGCTTACTATTACAACCTAAATACATGTTACAAATCACATGTGAGCAAAGCACTGAGATGCAATATGTGAATAAAAAGTTTCCAACTGAACATTTTCTTTTCTCCACCATCTTTCTGCGTATATGACGTCAACAGACCAAAACTCAGCAAGTTGTGTAGCAAAATTTTAGCAGACTTTATGAGTTTTTGTTCCAACTTGAGGGACATTTACATGAATTTTCCCAGTTGGGAAATAGTTTTCCAATTATTCTAACACCACATGAATGCACCATTCAATGGAAAGAGTGAAGGAGGAAGGTGAACAGCTGAAGATGCATCTTTAACTGTTCCTCCCTCCTTCACTTTTTCCCCTTTTCCAGACATGGAGGGAAGTCAGCTTTACTCAACATAAATAAAGCGAGGTTGAATAAAACTGTTCCTACACGTTTGTGTCTGTGTTTTTTTCATCTTACATTTCATACATGTCTGTGCTGGTGAAGCCTGACGTGGCTTATTTAGCATGGGAATAAATCATAAATGAGGAGCTTCTGAGAAGCTGCTGCAAAGATGAAAGAAGGAGAATTAAGGATGTGTAATTCTCATAATAACCTTCCTGTAAGCCAGTGTTTCAATGCCACGATACACAACCTCTAGTGCACGCACAAGCACGGATACACACACACACACACACACATAAGCAAAAACGTACTGTACTTAGACTTGGTGATTATCTCACCCTGCAGGCGTCTTGATGCTAACCTGTTGTCTGAGGTTCCGGCTGGGGCCTTTCGGGGCGTTCGCTCTCTAAGACACCTGTGGTTGGACGACAACTCCCTGACAGAGATACCGGTGACGGCTCTGGACTCTCTACCCTCCCTGCAGGCCATGACGCTGGCCCTCAACCAGATCACACACATCCCAGATTATGCGTTCACCAACCTCTCCGCCCTTGTCGTCCTGTAAGTGACATCTTGATTTGTTTACTTACTTAAAACTCTCCTGAGTCTGAGTTTCTCAACTTACCAGAGAAATTACTTGTTCCGTTGACTTAGAACAGGGCGGTGATGATTGCAGTGTGGAAACGTTTTTGAGGAGGTAATTTCTGATTTGTTGAAAAATATTTTGTGGCCTTTGTCCAGGCATCTCCATAACAACCAGATCCAGAGCATGGGCGCGAGATGTTTTGAAGGTTTACACAGTCTGGAGACACTGTGAGTATCAGACACGCACACACTTACAAACTTGTGTTACTGTATTTGTGGGGACCTGTAACTGACACAATACATTTTAGGGTAGAGGTGTTGAAAAATAACAGAGTTGACTATAACTATGATATTAAAAAAACATGATATTGATATCATGTTAATACTACACATATGGTAATACTACTACTACTAATAATGATAGTGCCTCTTAAACAGAAAGCAGTTATACACTACACACTATTCTGACTGTAGATTATTATGTAATAAAGTTAAAGATGAATTTGACTGCATTATTATTGTTGTTGTTTTTAAATGCCCTAGATATATCACAATATTATTGTGAAATATTTTGGCTACAATCACTGTATAGTGAAAATCTGATATTGTGAAAGCCTTATTCTAGGCCAGGGTGATATAGCTGAAAAATCTTCACAAATCTTCTATATAGATAATTATTGAGAATTCTTAATAAAGACGAAATGAAAAAAAAGTTGAATTCAACCACTTATTTTGATTGAACCTCTTTATTTTGAATTTAGTCATCTACTTTGACTGTGACTCAAGGCACAGAGGTAATAATTCTAATGCTAATACAACACATACATACATAAATTATTTACATAAATAAATAAAAACAAATAAGGATAAATGACCGTTCCTGCCTTGATAAAAGGATGTTCATATTTTGTTGATTTTGGAGGCCCATGTGGACAAAAGTGGTAGTTTCCACTGTAATAACCACAAAATAAAATATCAGAAATGAAATTATCTAAATAAATATCTCCTCCTGCCTCAACTGGGAAAATGTAAATACAGTCTCATTTAATCTGATTTCAAGGAGAATCAGATCTGGAGGCAGGCACTATAACAACACAGCAATAGCCACTCTTGTCTCTGATGGTCTTGTTAATTTGTGTAGGTCATATAGAGGTATCAGTATTAAATAGACACTGTTTCAAAATCAGTTAAAAACTCCTACCTGGCCCTTTAAATGCTGGTGAGCCTCTTTTATTTCTTCACCATCTGCATTCATTGTCTCCCTCCACATTGATGGGACAACTGAACAACACACCTGTTAAATGATTGACCGTTCAGGTGTCACTTGTAGGACACTTTACTATCAAACGCAGATCCATTGTGTTGCTCTCATGGTGGTTTGCATTTAATTAATTTAAGTGAAACTAGTGAACTTGAATAATTTAACTATTGAATCATTTTCTTATTACTATTGATGAAGTGTCTTTGAACAACACAGATCCCTATTGTTTTAGCACCCAGGTCTAATGCATTCCCTGGCCACTTAGCTTGCCCCATCACAACTAACCTTAAACCTGGCCTACACTTAATGAAACCCCTGACAATAACACCAAGTCTTAACAATCAAACAGCCCTTTAAAGTTGTGAGGTCCAGCATTTTGTCCCCACAAGTAAAGTGAGCTCCCGGTTCTTGGACCCCGCAAATATAGTTAAACAAGCCCATAACCACACACATGCACACACACACACACGCGCATGCATGTATGCACACACTCTGAAGTGATTTCATTTCAGGTCCAAATGAGTACCTGCTCCGTTTCCCCAAACACTGATGCAGGCTTTGTGATGACAAAGTATCAGCAAGTATCAACATTCATTCACTATGGCAGTGTTTAATCACATTGCCTTAGAATAACTCTAAGATATATGAAGATCTCCCTGAAACATAGCCTCAAGAAGTTAATATAACCAAAAACCATTAATTTACTGACAGTGTGCGTCTGACCTGTGTGCCTTATCCTTTTTTTTTTGTGTGTGTGAAAGCGTTTGGCGCTGCTTGTTCCACCTGAAATTAATGTGTTTTTATAAATTCAAATGGACCACGTGTGCCAAAGAATAATGAAGTGTAGCGGTAAATCATGCAGTCATAATGATTAATATCCTGGTAATTCCAGCAGGTGCTTGAACGTTTCTCAAAACCACAACCAACAAATGAGCGGCAGGAATGTGAAGATGAAAAGTTCGTCTTTGATTACCTTGAAGTAACATCAACAGATCCCTCTGTTTTTTGTAAAAGTAATTGCTAAGCAGCGCTGAGGTCAAATACAGCTCAGCGTGGCTACAGGAGAGTTGTTTGAGCGTACGTGCCGTAGCGTCGATAACTGGATCTTAACCGCACGCCAATATGGAAACCGCAGGAAACTGACATAGTCTCATGAAAGAGGTGGAGAAAGAAAGCGAGAAAGTGGAGACAAACTGAGTCTCCTGCAAAATTCATGGTGGTCTGATGAAAACACTGTTTCTGGCATGCTGCTTAACAACCTGTTGAAGTGTAAAAAAAATTATGCGTTTCTTTTTATGAGTATGTGTGTGGGCACATGCGTGTGTGTCTGCACAATAAGCAAGTACTTCTGCCACTGCAGGGTATGAGCCGTCTTAACACTCAACTTAAAAGCCATTATCCATGCTGGGAAATGTGAGGGAACGGGGCGCAAGTCAGAGGAGCTGTGGTTAAGGGGATGAAGGGAAACTAGAGAATGAGAAAAAGAGGGATGGAGCTCACTGGACCAGAATAGTGTGTGTTAAAGTGTTTGGGCCGTCAGCGGCGAGGAGAGACAGATGATTCAGCGGGATAAGATGACAGGTGTCATTGACGTGGGGATTGCGCTGGTATGAGGGGTTAATCTCTCACAGCGGCCTCGCTTATGAGAAATATGAGAGACCATCTGCATCACCACCACCCTCCCCAACCCCTAGTGTATATTATAAAATCATTACTACGAAGAGCTGTCCAGGGGACGACTGTTGGAAAAACGCAACAGCATATGCAAACAAGACGGAGCAGACACAGACAGAGAAAACATTTCACAACATCCACTGCTGCTCAGGGAAAAACACACATATATCTTTACGTACTTCAAAGGCATTTTTGCCTTGTACTTGAAAAGAATAAAAATAAAACCAGCCGACTATGACTTAGTACTTTTAGATATCCTCTGACCTGGACTGCTAAGAATCTTCAACGACTGCACATGTCTTAATATGGCAAAAGACATACTATGTCTGCACAAACATGCTCACTATACACTTTTACCATGTACGCAAACGCACACCTACCGTACATAGTCATATACAGACTAAAGAATACAGTAAAACTGCTTTCCCTGCCACCAGCATAATGAGTTGTCTCAACTATAGCAACAGTTGTTTTGATACAGTGTTTCCTGGGAAACTAATCAGAGACAGACCTAAATAATCAGGTCAGAGCAGCAAAGGTCAAGGGTCACATCCAAACTTCACACTCGACAGCTGTCAGCCTCTCACAGAGGAGAGGAAATGGCTACGCACACATATTTAAACACACTTTCTCACACACCGAATATCATATATGACTGAATTATGAGTTGAATAGCGGGGAAATAATCTTCCATCTCGCATTGGACTTAAAAGGTAACTTCTATATCTTTTAACCTGGACCATATTTTCTTGTGTTTTTGTGTCTAAGTGACTAATATAGACAAAAAATTTTGTAACTGGTACAGTATTGAGCAAGAGTGCATCAACCAGCTATAGCGAAACTGAGCTGTGATGTAATCCCTCCAGGCGACTCCACGGCATCAAAGTACATCAACTAAAAGTTTGATTTTGCTACTGACAGGCTTGTATAACAAAATAGACCTTTTTTAAAGAGCATGATACAACTATTTTATCGCTCTCGCCAAAGTAACCAGACTCCCTTTGCATTCAAACTGCAGAGAAACAAAATAAAAGTCACCTCAAACTCAACACAGTCTTGGTTCGTTACAACAATCATGAGCTCTCTGAGCCTGTCAGTGGCAAAAACAAGTTCTTTTTGTGGATGTACTTTGTCTGTGCTCAGAGGGATTACGTTGTGACTTAGTTTCGTGGCTGATGGCTACAGTGGTCTTGCTCATTACTGGTCCAATTTCAAAAACCTTTGTTCCCACTAGACACAAAAACATGGAAAAATAGGGTCCCGACTGAAAAATATGGAAGTCACCCTTTAATGTTTCAATAAATTATTTAATTATGACTGTTTATCTCGCTGTCTCTCTCTCAGGGATTTAAACTACAATGATCTGCAAGAGTTCCCTGTGGCCATCAGGACACTAAGCAAGCTTCAGGAATTGTGAGTACACACACACACACACACACACATATACACACACACTCACACACTCAAAAACACACCTGCCTGACATGACTATCATGGTTGCGTTATCCCGAGTAATCCCGTTAAGTGATTTTAATGTGGCACTCGGATACAATCTCTCTCGCCCTAAGCAGGTGCTGCCTACACACCCACGCACCCACTCGCCCGCACGTACACACAGATGCGCACGCACGCACACACCATGTTTCCCCTCAGCTTCAGCAGATGTTCTGCGGCGTGCATATGTGACACAGATACAGCGTATGTGTGCATGTTTACATCTCATTTATCCAAAAATGTTTTTCAGCTGTGCAATGGCAGGTGCAACATGAGGACATATGACTTGCCTCTCGCTCACAAACACACTCTGTCTTTCCTCCAAACACACACACACACACACATACACACACAAAATCAGAAACATATTGATAGACTGTCTGACTAACAGTATGTTTTTATATTTGCAGGGGCTTCCATAACAACAATATCAAAGCCATCCCCGAGAGGGCCTTCGTGGGAAACCCTCAGCTCCAAACCATGTGAGCTTAGTGCTTAATGCTGCAATGTGCACATACTGTATTAGATAAACACATAATTGCTATTTCATGTCAACATCAGGTACAACACAACTCATTCCCCAAAACAAACAAATTAATCACAGTACGTCCAAATCAATTGTTCTTTTTCTTTGCTTGCAGTCATTTCTACGAGAACCCCATCCAGTTTGTGGGAAAGTCCGCTTTCCAGTTCTTGCCTAAGTTGCACACACTGTGAGTATGCGGTCAATAGAAACCATTCCAGTGAGTTAGCCCAAACACTGTTTAAATCATCCTCTGTCCCCAGCAGTGAGAGTTGAGTGGACATGTGTAATGGCCTACTGAATGATGTTGTGTTAGCGTATTGCTGCGCTGTGTGTTGATGTGGTAAGAGAGAGTGTGTTGTAAGAACATGTTGAATGGTGTGACTTATGATGTCTAGTGAGGCAGCCAAAACAGCCTGTGTTGATGTTGGAGGAAAAGTTTGATGGCTGAAATGAGCTGTTAGACGAGGTCTGTGCACACATGCATGCGTGCGTGTGTGAGCGAGAGTTTTCTGACACTTCTCTCACTTTTTCAACTGCAGTTCCCTCAACGGAGCCACCCAGATTCAAGAGTTTCCCGATCTGAAAGGAACCACCAGCCTGGAAATTCTGTGAGTGTCTCTTTCACCTCCCCCCACGCACACATGCTGCCTCTGGAGGGTAACTTTAAAAATGTAGTCTGATACAGTTACTGCTTATGTAGCCAGTAACCTACTCCAAGTATCACAATATTAATGTAATGTAACATGATCACTCCCTGTTACTTTTGGATTACCTCAATACCTATCATCTGTTTATCCTAATATAATGTTTTATGTTCATTCTTAGGTTTAGTAATTGTCTTTTATTCTGGGACTTGTGTTTTTAGCCACACACCACCTAAAGTCCCAAAATATTTTTTCAGTATTAGTAGTATTCACAGGTTAGCTAGCTAACTGGATTTCTATGTAACCAGCGTTGGTGATCAGTCCTACCCCGAACATTAACATGTTTATTTAAATTAGATGTTCAGCTGTGGATAATGACAGCATTTTCACAGCTGAAGGCAGAACTGTCACTGTATTGTGATGTTGCTCCTCTTTTCTGATTTTAAGATAAAATAATGAATCACCCATATTGAATAAATGGTTTTCATGGTAAGAAATTTGTAGTCATTAAAGTAACTAGCAACTAAAGCTGTGGAGTAAAAAGTACAAAATTTGTCTCTGAGTTGAGTAGAAATTGAGTAGAAATATAAAAATGCATCAAAGCCTTAAGTCACAGTGTTAGTGTTACACTCAAATACAGTAAGTAGTGCGCTGCAGCTACTGATGATTTTCACTGTCAATTAATCTGTGGATTATTTTCTTGATTACTAGTTGTCTGGTCTTTAAAATGTCAGATAATGGTGAAAATGTTGATCAGTATTTCCAAAAAGCCAAGATGATGTGCTCAGTGTCTTGTTTGTCCACAGCCCAAAAATATTCAGTTTACTGTCATAAGGGAGTAAAAAAAAAAACAGAATTCACATTTAAGAAGCTGGAATCAGAGAATTTTGACTTTTTTTATCAAAATAGTTGGCAATTAATTTAATAAATGATTAATCTTTGCCTCTCTAAGTACACGTACCTCAAATTTGCACTTGATTTGTGCTTGAGTAAATGTACTAAGTTACATTCCACCACTGGATGTCATCACATCAACTACAAAGAATGCGAAAAGACATAGAGATGGAGAACAGAGATATGCTCCCGCGAGTTCAAGGACATGAGAGATAAAAGAGTGGAGAGAGATAACGATAAGACACACAGAAAGCCAGGAGAAACAAAAAGAGAGAACATGTGTGTTTTAGGATTCTAGGAGAGAAAGGGAAAGAACAGGAGACCCAGAAAAGGGATAGGGAGGGGTAAGCTAGTTATGTCAGCCGGTGACAGGTTTGGCGAACCTACACAGCTCCCTGTCTGACCAAGTTAGACTCACAGCACTGGAGGATCCTTTCGCTTGCTTGCACTTCAACAATGATCAGAGGATTCTCTTTTTCTCTATAGGACGCTGACTCGGGCCGGTCTCTCAGCTCTCCCTCTGGATCTATGTGAGCAGCTGCCTCGCCTCAGAGTGCTGTGAGTACACACACACACACACACACACACACACACACACACACACACACACACACACACACACACACACGGGGGGAGAGTGAGAGGTACAAAAACTGATACACAAAACCCAACTGTGGAGAGTTGTGCCCCGAAGCAATCATTTGTACAATCACTGCGCTGTGAAATCCAATCACCCCCCAAAAAATTATTGTCCTGCTATATCGCCTTGCTCACAGAGCCGACTGTTCGCCCAAATAATCCTGTCACCCCCATAATTTCCCACGCTATAAATCCACAGCTGGTCACTGTGTTTATGTGTACTTTTTGTGTGTGCTCTCTGTGTGCTGTTGTAGGGAGCTGTCTTACAACCAGATAGAGGATCTGCCCAGCTTTTACCACTGCTCAGCACTGCAAGAGATGTGAGTTCAACCCCCAACACAACTGCTCACACATATGCATCAAAACCACCCTTTTTTTACGTTTCCCTGCACATTTCACAGTCTGCTTATTTCTGCCTATATGTATTTTTCTCAACAGAGGGCTACAGCACAACCAAATCAGGAGGATAGAGTCAAGCACATTCCAACAGCTCACCTCTCTAAGAGTGCTGTAAGTCAACCTTTCATTTTCGTCTGCATGTCACTCTTTATTTTCTTGAAAATTCATTGTCCATATCCATGGTTCACAACCTTTTGAGGTTTCGGCAGATGGCTGACAGGATGGGAAGCACTTTACATTACATCTTAGTATTGACATATTTATAGCTGGGTAATAGTTTGATAATAAACCAGTAACAATTAAACTTACAAATGGCAATCTTGTTTGCAAATGCACCATTCAAAGATGGCCACTATTCCTCAGTTCAATGGATGGGAGAAAGCAGGAGAGAGAAACAGTGCGAATTAGGAGAGTGAACGCTGTTAGCAAAAACAGAGCAGCACATCAGAGAAATAAAACGTTATTTTCAAATTTTTTTCCCCACAGCATTTATGGACTGAAGCACAAATAAACTGGCCCACGCCTTCGTGCAACGCTGGGTTTTGTGCGAATACAGCCAAAGCAATCATCAGTCCGCTCTGCCTCTGTGTGTTTCTATGTATGTAAAACTCTTTCTGCAGGTCACACCAGAGACACAGAATGTGACGTAACTGGTGGTCGCTACATTTTTACAGTCTTAACCTTAAAACCTGCATGCTGTGTTGGCTGGGGGCTACACACCACTGCCAAAGCATCCAGAGTAAAGCAAAACATGAGAGAATAAGAATATAGACACGACCACACACATCTCGTGAGCAATAAGTGATGACTGACAGGTATTATGTTCATATGAGTGTATAGGAAACTGTTGCATATTATGTCTTCAAGTAATCAATAATAATACTAGTTTTAATGGCTTGGTATTACTCCAGAGTGTGTATTTTGTGGGCTTTTGTTTTCCACATAACTGGCTTAGCTTTACACTGACACAGGATTTACAGAGTTACAAACAGCTCATCATCTTACAGTTTAGGACTCATTGTCGCTTGTCATTGTCAAAGTATAATGTTGCACTCATGTTGTGCTCATGTAGATTCAGTGTCACCCAGCAGGCAACCTGCCTGAGTTTTGAGTCTTGGGAGGAGGGGGGAACAACTCGCTGCAATAATTTTAATTTCGACTAAAGTGCCCATTTTTGAACTCTACGATGTTACATGCTTCATCTTTAAAAAGGAGTAAGGAGAAATGTAATAAGCTGATAACAATGATGTATTACAGGTTGATGTTTTCACAGTATTTTAGTTTACTGTCATCATAATACATTTAAAATCATGCGAAAATTCTTGGAAGTCAAAATTGGAAATAATCATGTTAGAATACTAAAATTCATCCTCTCTTATGTTCCAAACATTGTCTTTTCTTTCAAAGTAATACTGTTGATGATATGCTCAATGCTGTGACTGGAAACATTTGCAGCAGTTTCTGTGTAATGACCATGAATCAGGGCTGTAAAATACTAAACTACGCATTTTTGTTTAATGGTTATTACACAGATACAAACAAAAGCTGTGATGTAAAGTCCTACCCATAGTTGTGCTCCTCAAGATGTTGTATGTTGTTTCAGGTTTCTTTTAAAATAAAACAGTGTGTGGAGGGGAAATATTGTAATGAGGTTTTCACAAGTAGACATCGATTCAAAAGTTGGGAAGCACTGATGAAGATCAAACTAGGTAGACTTATGACTTATTACTGACATCTAGTGGTGACCAAGGTACAATATTCAATGTGGAAGTACAATTCCTTTCAGTCCATTTCATTTCACATTGATTATTTTCCCTGTCAGTGATCTAAGCTGGAATATGATTGAGTGGATTCACCCAGATGCCTTCACCTCACTTCACTCCTTGATCAAACTGTAAGTAAACACACATTAAACAACTGTCACTCAGACTCCTCTCCCTTTCATCCGCTCCTTACGCAGTGTCACTCTTCTGAAGAATGCATGGCTGAATTTGTGCATCCTTAATTAAAGTTAAGCTGTGTTTCAGAGCCTTCGCCTTGTACAAACACTCCCCACTTGACTGTGGGTGCCACAGAAAACCTGTTGTCTTTGGCTGGTTCTACAGAGAACACTGATATGCATTTATTGTTTGAAAAACCCCTCTGTGTGGCCAGGAGTCTCATCTCAGGTCATGCCAATACAAACTGCTTCTTTGTGTGAAGCATGCTTAGGTAAACAAGCAGATACACTGCATCTGACAGGAAGTGTTATCTGATAGAGAGCCTTGTCTGAACAGTTTAAAATATCTAAGAGACAAGGCCTTTTTGTTACCAAGGATGACCCTCGGCAATATATCTGCAATGAAAACACATGAAAACTTGACCTGATCTGACACCCGTCTCCCTCTGTTTCTTTCTGTCGTCATCTCAGGGACCTGACTGAGAACCGTCTCAGCTCAGTACCGGTTGCAGGTTTGGGGGGTCTCACCCATCTCAAGCTGAGGGGCAACACTGAATTATATGAAGCCTTCAGTCCTGATCACTTCCCCCGTATGAGGTAACACACACATCCACACACCGATGTGCATCCTTTTATTCTTTCATAATGTCCCCAAGGTGAACTTTGTACTTGTACTGTTTTCTTACCAAAAACTGATTTGACAGCCTAAACAGGTGTGTATCCTGTGGCTGTAAGGAACAATACATCGCTTCCCTTCCCTACAATTATCCTTCGTTTCATAATTTTCTATTAATATCATCAATTTACCAAAAGCAGCCAACCTTGACAATAAACTAATTGCACAGTGTCCCTGCAAGCAGTCCCTGAACTGAAGTGAAAAATGAGGAAGCTTTTGTGGCAGCAGCAAGTTAATTCTTGTTACAAAAATCCCTGAAGGCCTGGAAAGGTACAGTGAAGTAAATATGGAGAGTGAGTTTCAAAGACATAGGAGATGGCAGGTGATCAAGTGGCAATGTCGGCATTACTGTAGAACATCGTTCAAACAGAACTCCTGGCAGAAAACCATTTCAAAAGCATTGTACAGTAAATGTGTAACACCATCCACTCCACAGTTAGCTGATCCAGACTTTAGAAAACTGACAGTTTCACCTACATTTTCCCTAGAGATGATAGGTAAACTGACTATATTTTTCATATGTACAGCAGCGGTGGGAAGCAAGTTGTTGTTTTGCAAGTCACAAGTCTCAATTCTTTGCACTTAAGTCTCAGGCCACAACAGGCAAGTCCTAAGTCAAGTCCCAAGTCCTAAACCTGTGTTTTGAGTTCTAAAAAGGTCATACAGCGTTCTTCACCAAAAGTCATTTTAACAACAGAGCCTCAACTTATCATTCTTTGTGACAATCAAACTATCTTTGGTATAGTTCTTTTCCTAACTGGAGCTCAGTAACACAGTGTTAGTTCGTCATGGTTTTCTCAGCTTGGATGCTGCCAGATTGCTTCAAAGAAAGTAGATCTGGGGAATTAAGTGTAGACATGGTGCGAATGAATAACGTGAACATTAATTGATTCTCAAAATTCAGGGAAATGAATTGATTCATGGCACACTTTTTAAATAACATACGTTTTAATCTTTGGACTTGGGGGAAGGTATCAAGTATTTTCAAATCAAAAGGCTGAATTCCAAGTTAAGTCACGAGTCATTCGGGTCAAAGTCCATAATAATTAACTACTGTAGAGCTGCAGAGATGTCATGGCCTACCAATCTTGTTGTCCAGATGCAAGAGAACATCATCATGATTTTATTTTTATTTTTTTGTGAAAATGAAAATTTTGATTCTATCTATTGTTAATACTGTTCCATTCTGTTTGTTACAGGGTAATTGAGATGCCTTATGCCTATCAGTGCTGTGTGTATGGTTCCTGTGATAGCTACAAGCCAACCAGCCAGTGGGACACAGAGCAGAGCACTGATGAGGACCTACACAAGAGGACTGTAGCTATGTACCCTATCCACGCTGACACACACTGTAAGAAAGCATGCAATTATGCTCTAAGTCCAAGCATATATACAGTATATACCGCACATGCTACACACCCGGGTAGAGAGGGTAAACTAATAGATGGAAATCTGAACCCCATATGTCTGTGCTTATTGCCGAATTATTGACACAAGCCCACTTGAAACATGTCAGAGCCTCGCTGAAACCACAGCTACCTGGCAGCTGACACAAACTTACCCTTGGGTTTTGACCCTTTCACGCATTCCTGTGGCAAGCATAAAATATAAACACCAATAAACCTAAATTAAGATGAAATTAAAACCATTAAACCTGCACCATTAAAGCTGAAAATAAACAATTGCTGGGTGTGCCAAAGGGTAACGATAACAAAAGATGATTAAACCATGACATATTGCTGATTAAAATTTATTCACCTTTAATTGTTAGACAAACAATCCTGATGATCAGATTTCATGCAAGTACCAATTATTGTCTATAAATATTATTTTCTTTCATTGCAAAAGAATGTTAGATCACCTCCCTTATTGCACCAACTCCCTGTAGCCAGTGCCACACACGATGAAACATGCTTATATCACGTACACATGCAGAATAAGCCGTCATAAAACCTCACACAAGCTAAATAGCTCTTATAGAACAAGCCCTGTAGTGCTGGACGTCTGATTTTTGACCCTGACAATGGTTTATTCCAGATGATCCTGACCTGGAGGAGTTCCAACTAGAAATAGAGGAATCCAAACTACAGACCAGCGTCCAATGCACACCCACTCCAGGTAGGAAGTTATACTCTCAGGCCTTTTCCACCAACATGGACCTGTCCCATTCCCAATTTTGAACTGAGCTTTTATCATTTCAACCAAGAGTAAATTGGCTGAACCAAAGTGGTCGTGTCGTATTTTGCACGTCATTATGCATTGTGAATGATATCCTTGATTATAATGGAGCCGGTCAAATCTGATGGAACCATGGGCTAGCTTGCTAGATAGTACCAATGTTCCAAGAATCATGAATGGAACCCAATGAAGAACTATTTTGGTGGAAAAACACCTTTTGAGTGATGATAATGAAGTTATCGACTGACTTGCAGTTTTTGTCACAAACTGAGGCATAAATTCACCATTTAAAGTTTGTTTATCTACAGCTAATGATTTGTATGATTGCAGGCCCTTTCCGCCCATGCGACTCTCTGCTGGGCAGCTGGCTGGTTCGTGTGGGCTTGTGGTCCATCTCCTTGGTGTCTCTGCTGGGGAACTCCCTCCTGCTCCTGTCCCTCTTCGGCTCACCCGGCTACCTGTCGCCGCTCCGCTTCACAGTGGCCTGCATGGGCGCTTCCAACCTGCTGACGGGTGTGTGTACATGCACCCTGGTCCTTGTGGATGGTCTAACCCTGGGAGAGTTTGGTCACCACGGTGCCCGCTGGGAGGGGGGGCCCGGTTGTCAGGCAACAGGATGGGTCTGGGTGTTTGCATCTGAGGCAAGTGTGCTGCTGCTGACTCTGGCGGCTGTGCAGTGTGGCGTGAGCGTGACATGTGCCCGTGCTTATGGGAAGTCCCCATCCCTTGGGAGTGTACGCACATGTGCACTTTTCTGCCTCACTCTCTCCCTTACCCTTGCTTCTCTCCCACTGGTAGGTGTTGGGGAGTATGGGTCCTCGCCTTTCTGCTTGCCCTCACCCCTGCCACCTCCATCCTCTCGACTGCCATCCTCTTTGGGCTTTCCCTTGGCGCTCATTATGATGAACACCCTGTGCTTGCTTATAGTAACGGGTTCATACATCCGCCTTTACTGGGAGTTACTCAGGGGAGAGTGTGAGGGCCTGTGGGACTGCGCTATGATCAAACATGTCGCCTGGCTAATATTCACCAATGGTCTCCTCTATGTTCCAGTAGCTTTCCTCTCCCTCTGCTCCCTCCTGGGTCTCCTCTCCCTGGGGGAGGAAGTGCTAAAATCAGTCCTTCTGCTTCTCCAGCCCCTGCCTGCCTGCCTCAACCCCCTCCTCTTCCTTCTTTTCACACGAGACCACTCCCAGTTTTTCTTCTGGCCTCACCCCAAAGCACGTCCTCAGCTACGCAGGGACCGCACCCTGGACTCCCTGGTATCTGTGGAGACAGAGAAGAGCTCTTGCTCCGATTCGTCAACACAGGTGTCTCTTGCTGATGCCGACACCCTGTACAGTGGGGTGCCCCCTCTCCAACCACGATTGGATCCAATCAGGTTTTCCCACTGCTCCTCTACGTCCTCTGTTCCTCTCATCCCTTGCCAGATACCCACTCCCACCGCCAGAGATAGAGACAGGGTGACAGAACGAGGGAGCCTGAACGACGATGAATGTCTGAAGAGTTTGGATCAGGATGTGATTCATAACACTTGCTCTCTGTATCACTCCACCATGACTCCCTCTCTGACCTCTCATCCATGAGCCTACAAGCTAGCTGTCTGAATAGCTGGGACACTATGGAAACTCAAGGACCATCACCGAGCAGCAGCAGCATAACCAGCTCTGGGTTATCAATCCTCAAGCACTACAGAATGAGTCCACACAGAGACTGTAGAGTACTCTAGAGAAGTCTGTGAGAACACAACAAAGTGCCTCTGAGTACAACTAAAAGTTCCCTTCACAGTAAAGACTATTAAAGGAAACAATGCGATACCACATGACTGTTATATTAAAGGACAATTTCAGACACTACCCAGTGGACTGCGTCAGTCATGGACTCACATGACAAAAAGAAAGCTCAAATAAAAGCTGGTAACTACACAATAAAATCTAAGCATCGGACAAATCAGATGGTTTAGCCAGGGGGAATTTAGGTAGAACCGATAGAATTCTAAGTGTAAATGTTTATACTGAAATGTGATAAGACATGCAGCTTAGAGGTTACAGATTGTTTGGTTATATTTTAAGTGGAGTTCTCTTATTGTTTTTGTTTTTTTTTAATATAAGTTTTATCCTATTGCTAAGGTCTGTTTCAAAGAAAGGGAGTCATCATCAGACAAAAGAACATTTTACCAGAGTAAGCTAATATTTTACATTCACAGAAATGTTATTGATATATTTCTTTGCAACTGTTATGAAAATATTATTCTCTATGTGGCAGCAAAATGCAAGAGGAAACAGATGACACATTCAGTTTCATATGGTTTACATTATTTTGTCTCAATTATGCAACTCTGCCCCACCAGAGGGAAGCAGTTATACAGACTGAATGGGATGTAGTTATCTTTCTACATACATTAGAGTAGGCTAGCAATATGTACATACAATGTAACTACCTCTGAACTAGCATGGTATTGACTCACTACAGCCTTATGATGTTTGTCTCCCTTTTGATATGATAAACAGCAAATATATAATTTTATATATTAAGAAATAAATCCTTAGTTTGTAAAAACAAAACTTGCTATTTAGATGTACATACTTTGTATACAAGTGGTAAGCATATGTTTGAATAAAATTATTATCTTCATACTGTATATAAATCAACCACAATGCTCTTGCTACTATCCTGAAACACACTTCCACACCACACAAGAAAGATGTCAACCTATTGTATGTAATACGTTAAATAAGCTGAACGATCAATTAAGGTTAATAATAAACTTTAATATCACAATACAAACACTTAAAACTATACATATAAATTATGAATGCGTCTGGCTAAAAAAGAGAAATACATACATAGTAAAGTGAAGTAAGTATCAGCACTAAAATCGTTCTCTTTACAAGTGGACAGAGAAGAAGAGACACCTGTGGCTCCAACAAGTGAGACAGAACTACACACAGGTTCTCTTTGCTGGCTCCTCTGCCTCTGGCTGCGCACCAAATGCCTCTCTTTTGCGGGATGAAGCTTTCTGATCTGGGGTATTTTCTTTGTTTTCCTCCTTGACTCCCTGAACAGAAGACAGATACAAATATTTTAGACAATTACAACACTGCCCATCTATGCTCCTACACATCCCAAAACTGAGAAGTGTAAAAATGTGGAAGCCACATTTGGGTATAAAGCATAGTACACAACATTGTATCAAGGGAGCACAGCACCACCTTGTGGGTAAAACATACTAATACACAGGTACTGTGGAGCAAGTCAAAATAATCTAGAGCTGCAAGGATTAATCAATCAGTTAACCATCAAATTAACTGAAAACTATTTTGATAATCGATAAATTGGTTTGAGTATTGTTTTTAAGAAAAAAGAAAGCCAAAATCTCAGATTCCAGCTTCTTAAATGTGAATATTTTCTTGTTTCGTTAGCCCTCCATTACAGTAAACTGAATATGTTTGGATTGTGAACAAAACAAGATTTTTGAGGATGTTATCTTGGGTGTTAGGAGACGGTCAACATTTTTCATGTTTTATACACCAACTAATCAAGAAATCAAGAAAATAATTAGCAGATTAATTGACAATGAAAATAATCATTCTTTGCAGCCCTATGCACCCTACACAAGAAGTTCAGTACAAAATGAAGTCATGGTATCTGCAGACTGTGAAATTTCAGCATTCCTGTAAGTTTATTGCAAGCCACACTGTACGGCATGGATCTAATAAACTTGAGTACAACATCAACACACCATTCATGATAGGTTTTAAAAAGATTAAAGGAGGAAAATTGCCTATACAGTAAATATGTTATAACTGCTTCATCCATAGAGCAGAGTGACTTACCATGTTCTTCTGAACAGCATGATCTTGTGTCCACTTCCTGGCCTTCTCCATGAACAGCTGTTTGTTGTATTTGAACTCTGACGACTGCATTTGAAAAATGTAAGCATTTCTTTACAAGTATAAATGGTGGAGATACACAGTTTGATGACGGTATCAAAATTCACATGCTCTCTACGACAATTTCAAGACTGCTAGAGGGAGCACTTTTGTGACAAGATGGTGTTTCAGACTGATATCTGAACAGCTTATTCTGCCATTTACCAAAACCTCTGGTTTGTAATAAAAATGCATATGGGAAAGAAGATTAAACTCTTTTCCATGGTGAAAGCATAGTGTTATTTAGTTCTCAGCCATTGTAAAGTCTAAAACTTTCAAAAACTCTACTATTATATATTCATATTTGTGTGATGAAGTTCACAAAAACAAAAACCACAAACCACCACAATGTGACTGTGTAACAAACATATGATGCACCAACAGGTAGCATTGTTTCTGTAAATGCAAGATTATGTGTGACTCACAATATCAGCCATGAGTGGGTCATCTGGATTGGGCTCAGCCATGAGCAGCTGAATGGAGGTGAGGACAGTGGAGATGTTTAGTGATGGCTTCCAGGCACCCTGAATTTAAAAAAAGTAGAAAACATTAAATTTAACATGTTAGGTGGTATATCTCCTCATTTATGTCTCAGCAGAAAAACACAGAAAAATTATGAAGCAAAAAAGGAAAAACCTTTGGGGGAAGTTTGAGAGCATCATGGCAGATTCGTCCTGAATTGTCAATGTTTGGGTGATAGATGGGGGTCAAGAATCGTATTTTGGGAGGTTCAAATGGGTACCTATGAAAGGGAAACAGCTGGTCAGTCTTACTACACTGCAGTAAGTGTTTATAACATAGAAATGGAAAAGAGAACACATCCATCAATGTTAAACCTTTGAGAAAACGTACCTCTCTGGGACCTTGATCTCCAAGGAGAACAGTCCACCTTCATATGGAGTCTCCATTCCACCCACTATCTCTGTAAACCACAGGAAGGAAAAAAGATGTATGATCAGGCAGCAGAAACAATTATTGGGCTTGTCACACACATATGTGGTATATTGTGGGGAACAAACAGTTTTTGCGTCTTCTTTCTTGAAAATTGTAAACATAGACAGTTGATGGACATGAAATGGACTTTCTTATACAAATTCTAATTAGTAAAGATTACATGTCAATCAAACATAATATGAAAAAGAAAACAAGTTAATCAGGGGCTACATACAGTGATTATTTAAGATAAAACAGTGTGTGTTCATTTTTTCGGCCATGAGGGTTAATGTATCTTTAAACAACCACAAAAAGGGAGGGAGTTAGAGAGTCTTGCCTTATATGTGTGAAATTTACCAATTACAAGTATAAGATTTTTCCTGTAACTCAAAGGTTTATTGTTAGATTCAAATTTTTCAAATTTAATTGTTTTAGAACAACCTGTAAACAAACTTCTCTATGTCACTCCAGAAAACAGACGACACATGACTGTTTATGGCTCACAAGGGACATTTACAATTACGTCAAATTTGGAAATTATTGTTACATGGGTAAATGTTAAGCAACATAGAAATGGCACAACCATGCTTTGCTCCAGTTTGCATTAATGTTTTGAAGTTCTTTCCATATGTGTTTGTTTGTGCGTTGCGTGTCTGTTAGTTCTACCTTAACTCTACTATTTTTGCTCTGGCCTGCAGTGCTGTTAATCCATCAAGACTTTTTTGGTGTGAGCTTTTGAGATATTGGCTGTAGAGATTTCTGTCTTCTCTCCAATGTAATGGGACTAACTGGCACAAGTCTTGTGTTATTTATAGTGCGAAAAAAAAAAACAACAACATTCGGAAAATTCAAAAACAATGTCTCCTTCCCAAAATCATGATGTGGTTGGTCAAAATAATAATCCTTGTTGTGAGCAGTTTCATTTAGGAACTACTTTCTTTCTTAAGTAGAATCTGCATCTGCTCACAATAAGGTTTATGCATTATGTTGAATACTGGATCATTATGTCTTATAAAGAGACACTGGTTTTGAAATTTTCAAATGTTTTTTTTGGTGCTTTGAGCACCACAGACCGGATGGACGGACAGGATGTGTCATTTTGTGCCATTATGTGGGGAAGAAGGCATAAATCTCTACGGCTGATACCTCCAAAACTCTGCAACTAACACCAAAAAAACTGTAGATGGCTAAACAGCACTACAGGTCAGGGGAAAACATGTATTCTTGGTTTTGGAGTGAGCTGTTCCTTCAACATTTTAGTGACATCTCATTTATTCAATCACACCTGAGGACAAACGCAGTCGTAGTATAAAGCCCTGTTGGCTGTGAGTACTTACGTGCCCGGAGCTCATCTATCCGTTCCTCGGTCTGCCAGCATGTTATCCCGGGAGGTGGCTCGGTGCTCAGCATCTGAAGTTCACGCTTCAAACGGGAAGCCCTCTGCATTCTGCCAAAAGGAAATATACCTGTGTATTCGTTTTAAACCACCGAAAATATTCACTCAGTTTAGTTAGCTCTGGTTGCTCAAACATTGCTTGTTTCGATCACTTTAAGAAGACATTTAGGCTAGCGCTGTTTTATTTTAACGATAGCCATCTTGTTAAAAGCTCAAGCTAACGTTTTAGCCTGCTAGTTAAATGATGTGGAAACATGTTAGCAACGTTGTGTTTCTCCACTCCGTGGACGAAATAAGGTGTTGTTTTGTCGAGATTATATAACTGTCACTTACTTTTCTCCCGCTTTAGCAACAGTCGTCCACTTCACAGCCGCTGTTTTGCTCCCACTTTTAACTTCAACACTCTGACAGGAGACGACATGAGCTGTGTTTTGGATTTCCCTCTCTGCACGTCATCAACACTGCGCGCGCTTAACTTCTTCTTCTTCCGTTTTAATGGCGGTTTGCAACCAAACGGAACGCGATCGACACCTACCGGTGATTTGCATATGTTTTTTCCCCCTTTATGCAAACTATAAATTAAAAAGCACAAAAGACAAAAAATAAAATACATAAAATAAAATAAAATGTAAAAGATATCTGTTTATTGTCTTGGTCTACTTAAATGATAAAACTGATAAATATTCACAAAAAAAATAGTGTTTCCTAGATTTAATCAATTTCAATTTGTAGTGGAAAACAAAGTTTGTTTTTTAAAACTTACATTTATGTAGAAAATATTAGGCATTGTGAGTACTATCACGTTTTGTGTACAAAACAAATCCAATATTCTAACCTCTATTATGAAACCAAACCTAGTATTACTATAAGCTACAGCTTGCACAATCAAATTATTACTTAATACTAAATGGTGAAAATCCTCCCAAAATAATTTACATTAGATATATTACAAGAGAACCTGTCAATTGTTTCCATTTCTGTTTTACAAAATGCACATTCATTAGAACAACTATTTAATCTAAGCAGGCATAAATGTCATTATTTATTTTAAGTGTTGTTTTGTTTTGCACATCCAGTGAGGTAAAGAGATGACTTCAGTTTTGTATTATGTCAAAGTCTATCTTTAGTGACTTTATCAATTTGCTTAAATCATAGGAATAGTTTGGTGTTTAACACTGACACTAATGAGAGATTATACATTATTAGTTTTTTGTTCATTTTTTTCTGACAGAACAATCACCCCTTCATACATCTCATACAGTGTTTATCTCTGTTTATTTACTTATGGCAACTTTAATTATAACACAGTAAAACAGTTGCAGTACAACTTTATTCTTTGCTTGTAATTTGGTACTTGTAACTGCACTTTGCAGCAATATGTCTCTTCACTTCTTGTTTTCTGTGATATGATTTAATTTTAATGTGGCATGGGAAATTTGTGTCACAATGAAATTTAGTTATTAAAGACAAAAGGCTTAATGATTGTCATTTAACATAAGCTTTTTCATTTGATTATGACAGTGAATGTCTACATAAAAAGAAACACAAATAACACTGTATCAAGGTAATTTATTTTTCATTATACAACACAGGGTTGCACAACGAAATGAATGTTGTAGTACCTTCAGCCTGCCCACATACAACATATATATAGAGTGCATTTCTTTTTAAATCTGCCTCTGGGAAATCAGAATACACACAATCTCTCACCTTCAGTTTGATTTTTAATCTCATTTCCAGGCAGTAGCATAGATAGCCTGAAAAGTAATGCCTTTGTGCTGTTTGTCTTCCATCCTGATGTCAGTAAAGCCAGAGTCTCTCAGAGCGGCCATGTAGGCCTCTGGGCGCCAGTTCTCTCCTGGCATCACTCGCTTTGCTGCCAAAGTAGTTACATTGGACAGCCTCAGTGTGGTCAGCATCAGGCCTCCTGAATGGGTTATTAAGGATGAAAAAAGAGGAGTAAGGCAGTAAATCACCAGACCATCTGAGACAAGTTTTAATTTGAACAACAAACGTGTCTTGTAAGCATCGACATCATAGCGCACCTGGTTTCATGACTCGCTGTATCTCTGTGGCCCCCTTCCTGAGGTCAGGCCAGAAGTAGTAGCAGTTACAGTGAAATACTTTATCCACAGTGCTGTCTGGAAGAGGCATTGCTGCTACGTCACAATGGTGTAAGGTCACCTTCCCACTGGACACAAGTTCCCTCAGTTTCTCACTTGCCATCTGTAAGAGAAGAAAAAGAGAAATGCTCTGTTATATTCCAATAATAATGTTCACCCTTTCACATGCAATATTGTCCCAGGCTATTAGTTATCTCAGCTTTTGTCTGATTTTTTGGCAATTGTTTCTTCTTGTGTGTCCTCTGCTTTTGAGACAATCTGTAATAAACTTTAAAGGCATGTATGTCATAAACAAATTCATACTTCACCTGATGCATGTACTCTGAGTAATCCACTCCTATGAGGCGGCCTGTGGGCTCTGTGAGCAGTTTGGCTGCTGACTGCAGACCCCATCCCGGGCCGTGACCCAGCTCCAGCACAGTGTCCCCAGGTTGGATCCCAATCAGCTGCACAGTATTTTCCTCCAGGGCTCGGTTACGCGCTGTGAGTAACTTACTGACCAGCCACCCTGCCACTGATCGTGTTGGGTGGCCCAACTGTTTCCCCAATTTTTCAGCCCACATCACTGAAAAGACATGTGGATATTTTAATACAGGTTGCTACAAAAGTATAAACCACTTGTTATAGCACTTGTTGCTCACTACTGAGCATCTGACTGATTTGTCAGTCTGGCAGAACATATCAACTTCAACTTTCAACTTTATTTGTCCAAGAAGGGCAACTGGTTTTGCACCAAGACAGATTCAGATGGTAAAAAAAACCAGAAAGTCTGCATATACCTTCAAATATATTTGATAGGTTTACTTGCAAAAACAGATATCTCCATTTTTATTTATAATCCTAAATCATCGTTTTTCTTTTTTTTTTTTTGGTGCACTCTATATAATATCAACAAAACAGGTATTGGTAAGATATTGATAAGATATCTCTTTTTTTAAGTTTTCATAAGTTAGTTTTCTTTATTGTGCACTCAGTACATTTGGTTCTTAAAGCATTTTCTATCAAACGTTACATTAAAAATGTTCAAGTGCAAGAAGCAGCCATGGTCACCCATCAGATCAGTAACATTATTGTTTTATTTTCCTATTGATTGTAATGGTACTATGATCCCACAAGGTGGAACCCTGTGGAGTGGAGCAAGGTTATGGGGAATTATCATTTTCCAACATGTAAGGATTTGTAAGTGACGTTCTGACAACTTGCTCTTTAAGAATGTCAAAGTTTCTTCCTGATCAGGTGAAAACTGGGTTGGATGCAACCTTTCATCTGTCGATTTGGTGCAATTCTAGGTTGAACTTTGTATCAATACACCTGGCTACACCCTCCATCCAGTCGGAGTGATTCCTTCCTTTCCTCCCTTTCTTCAGGATAAATAAAGTTCTATCTGATCTTATTTGATCTTTTATATCACAATGGCCACGATGATTGTCACGCTCATTTAGACACTTCTGATCTTCATTAGCCTTATTTCGTCATTGTATACTAGATAAAGCCCACTTTATAGGATTACAGACGCTTGTAGTCTATTGATTACATATAGCCTTGGTGGTTATTTTCTCTACGCGTATAAACTCTGTGGCTGGGTTCGTCGTATTGCCGAGAACCACAATAAACTGAACTTCTTGACATGTCTTCTCATGTTTTCCCTTACCTAGTTTGTCGTGTAATACGCAGTGTGGTCCTGCACACGCAGTCGCTGGTCAGTTTGGTCGCCTGGTTGAGTTAGAAGAGGAGGAGCTCCGAGGACTATTTCTACTTTAAGAGCGCAGGCGCTGTTCTGTCATTCACTTTCTCACACTCCCACGGGGTTTTTTCTCAACTTTGATACACTTCCTGCAATTCTAATTTAATTCACCCGTCCATTATTCTTCATTCAGGCATTTAGAGTGTGAAATAAAACACACAGTAACCGCTTTTCCTAATATTTAATTAATTTAAGCGCTGATTAATGCAGCGCTCCCGTGAACGTGCTGCTGCTGCGCCGTGCAGCCAAATGTTTTTGGAAACGTCGTCTGCGGTCTCTTCCTCCAATCAGCCCTTTCTGCGCACACCCCCCACGAGGAGGATTGTGTTTCTTTCGTTTTCATTTCCCGGAAGGATCGAATGTGAAAATAGTGCAGTTTTATTTCTTCGAAAGTTATATTTATTATTTCGTGTAAAATGGAGTTTGGGGAGGTTTGACCTTCAGTTTATTTGATTTACTGGACGAGTTGTTTGTTGGCTTACAAGGAAATCATCCTGATTTTTCGTACAGTCGAATAAATAAAGGACATTTCCATGGAGAGCATTTCCCCGTCGCCTTTGGTCAAGGTAAGATAAGGTCTTAGAGCAAACCTTATTACAATGTGTTGTCTTTAAAAAGCGAACATTGAGCCCAACTGCATTTGTTTTTTATTTGAGATTTAGAGTTTTCTATTTTAGGGCCAAACTACTACTTTTAAGCTACTGAAATTTTAAATGTTTTAAAATCATTCTGTATTGCTGTTTCCTTTACCGTCACTAAGTGGTGCGCGAGTGCGTGTATTTATGGGCACTTGTGTGTATTTTGTAGCAAGAAAACAGATCAAACAGTCCTCCATCCATAATGCATGGAAACCAAGTCACCATTCCTCCCAGTGTGCATCACTCCACACAGAACCAGCTTCCGCTGGCCAATCCTCCCACTCAGGAAGACCTCTGGCATCTACCTGGACGGCTGCGTGAGTCCACCTCTCCTGTGTTTACCTGAGAGAAACCACTGCATAAATTATATACAGCAAAACGTAGATATAGCAGCCACCACTAAAGCTTCTACTGTAGTTACTGACAAATGATTTCTGAGACCAATGAAATACTGATAGTGGGTAGTAAAAAAAAATGACATCAATATATCAGCCAATATTCTTTATCCAGAATGTATTGTACACATTATAGAATATATACGTTGACATTTTTTTTGCAGTGATCCCCCAAATGTTATAAACCAAGATATGTTACTGTTTAATGTAAAATATGGCCGGAATTTAAATTTAAAACCATCAAAAATTGAACTAACATTAACAACATAATATGAAGATGTAACTGTAATGACATCACAGACATCTATATATTGTTTTGTAGTCATATCTGCTGAAGTCAAAATTTGGACTAGACTAGTAATAGGTATTATCTGTCTAAAATACCACTTTATGCCTCAAGAGGCAATGGTCCAATCCCCTTGTAGTTTCAACAGGAAGCAAACTTGCCAACCTTAATACCTCAAAAGCAGGCAGGATTTTTTGTACTAAAAAGTTTGAGTTTCAGAAAGAAAAAAAAAAGGTGTGAAAATATGTCAGAAATCAGGGGAAAATACAGGAGAAAATACCCGAGAATACCCGAGAAAATCAAGAAGGTCAGCAAGTATGGCTGGAAGATGTCTGCAAATGGCAAGTTTGCTACCTTCACAAGCGTCTGAGCTTTTTTGTCTAGTAAATAAACAAAACTCACAAAATGTGGAATAAGAATTTTTTTTTTTTTTTTTTTACACCTTTTGAATAAAAGTTTTACTCTTTAAATAACTAAAATGAGCACCTTTCAGCAGAGAGTGAAGTGAGCAGCAGTTAGCAGTTACTCTCAGGATATGCTGCCCCCTATGTGTTTAGAGTTAACTTCAACAAGTGGCTATATTTTACATTTAACAATAATTTTTATTAAAAAATTATATCAGGACACTGAAAGAGTAAATTTTCACCAGAATATTTATTTATAAATAGCTATAAATAAAAAAAACACACACAAATAAAAAAAAAAATGCTGCCCATAAAGCTAAAAAATTAAAAACAATCTATATTATGTCCTGTAAATGATTTGTTCACCAGGTATAAACCCCTCTCTGTGGGATAAGGAGGATGTTGCCCACTGGCTCCACTGGGCTCAGAAGGAGTATTCGCTGCGTCGACCTGAAAAGGGACACTTTGAGATGAACGGTCGAGCCCTTTGCCTGCTCACTAAGGAGGACTTCAGACGCCGCTGTCCCAGCTCAGGTAGAAATAGAGTGAATATGCAGGAAGAGGGTCTCCAGACTAGTTTCGCGCCTGTGTTTTCATATGCACCGTCTGTTTTCTGCAGGTGATGTTTTGTATGAGATCTTGCAGTGTGTAAAACAGCAGAGGAGGAGTGTCATCAGTGAATCTCCAAATACGTCTCCCCCGCTGGCAACTGGGAACATCCAGAACCCAGTCAGCTGCCAGATACCCCCTCAGACTTCCAAAGAGCCCCAGCCTCCCACAGTCAATAACAATCAAGGTCAGTAAAGTCTACGACACTGGTCCCCAACCTGGGGGTCCTGAACCTTCCCAAGAGTCACCAAAGCTGTACTGGTTTCCTTCATTTAAAAAAACCTTTTAAAACAAAATAAACATATATATCTTAGAATTTAATTTATTTATGTGAATAAAACTAAATGAAATAGTTATTTTTAAAGTTCAGATTATTATTTAAACTCTCACAGGATAAGTATTAGGCCTAAGCCTATTAAGTATATATGATTGTCAAAAATTCAAACAATAACACTAAAGACAGAAAATTGTATAAAAAGTTCCTAAAAAATATCAAGAAAGCTCATCTGCTCAAAATTCATCCAAATCACTCGTTCTACACAAACTTCCTTACGTTATCGTGTTCACCACTTTGATTAGTTGTACAGTTTATCAGTTGTTCTTTACTGTTATTGTTTGTTATACAGTGAATATAATGTGGAATGTCTGCAAAATATGCCACAACTCCAGGGGTCATCAACTTTTCAACAATAGAAAAGGAGTCCCTTAGGAAAAACGGTTGGGAACAGCTGCTCCCAATCTACTCAAACAGTGCAGAGAACAGATCAACAGGACACTACAGATACAGGCATACAGCCAAACAAATATTCTAAAGCAAATATTATCAAAGTATCAAAATGATACGCATGAAAGATCAGGGTAACACACTATCTAGGTCAGATGGTACTGTACTGTTTAAACAGGACCACAGGGCACAGATGAGAACGCTCATACACTGTGCAGACACAGTGTCCACGCATGCTTGTCTGAATGCTTTAGTGTGGTGCTAAAACTTGTTTATCCTGGTTAGATTGTGAGCACAAACACTTCCTGATCCGCCACATGTACAAGTACAAACAGGAATTCATGCTGTCTTCTGCATTTGTTTCACTGTACTTGTGAGTACATCCATTGACTTCTTACTACCAAACAGTAAGCTTAACCCTGACCATGGTAATGACTACCCTCAGACCTTAATATAGTGAAATTAACTAAAATTTACATTTCACTGTTCTTGTGAGGATCAGGGGTTAAATAAATACATGTAAACTCCTGTGTTTAAAAATAAAAAAACACAGTAGAATGACTAATGGCCACTTTCAGTGTTAAATTGTTCTAAGCAGCATATTTATGTTGTTGTTGGTCCAGATCTTTAGAAGTATTACTAGGTTACATACTGTTTTTTAGTTTAAGAAAGTGCAATGCATCATATATAACGTCCTATATTTTGCATTTAAAAAGTTTATTTGCAGCTGCACTCCTTAGATAAATGTGAAGGACCAGAAAGCACAGTATTTTTGTATAAGGTTGTACTAACTGGAAGTCTTTAGTGCGAGTACCGTAAAACTGTGCATGATTACAGATTACAGTGCTTGAGTAAAATTACTGTGTTACCTTCCACTTTTGGTGCAGCCATTTTACCCTTCAGTAGAGGAATAGAAACACACATGCTCTTCGTTTGACCCGACCATAAAAAAGGTACTTTCCACTGCAAAGAGGTGGATGTGTGCCAACGGGTGTGCCGTGGTTGCCTGGCAACCAATTATCTTACAACTCCAGAGTCCAAATAAGTGACTTTGTTTTATATCTTGTATGCATGTAGTGAAATGCCCTTATTGTGGTGTAAATATCATTTGGACTTAATGTTGAGGCTGCTGTAAAATGACTTTTGCTTTCAGTTTAGCTCATTTTTCACAGTTCCTCATATCTCTCTCTGACAGTTTCCCTCGCTTTCACAACTGCAGTGTCGGCAGCTGTTGTAACTGCTGCTCCCAATGAGCCCATGTCACCTCTCAGAGATCACCCCACGATCTTTTATACGTACCCTGTCCTACTCACGCATACTAGTGGGTATAACTAACAATAATACCAGAAATACAGTGATATTATTTACTGCGATGTCTAATTTTCTGTCCCTCTCTCTCTGTTGCTGTCTGTATCTTTCCTTCTCTCTCTCTCTCATAGATGGATCAGCAGCTGTCTCCACATTGCCCCACGACCAAGGTCAGCGTCCTCCCCAAACAGCGAGCATTGTCCAAGAGCCGCTCAACCTCTCCAGCCGAGAGAGACCAAGAAGCCCTCTGCATAAAGCCAACGGCCGCATCCCAGGTAATCCTGCGCTGATTTATTAAAGTCCGTCTCCACTCAAAAAGCGTTTTTCTTCTTGTTCCTACAGTTGGATGTTTGGGCTTCACTGTACAGATGATGTATGTGTAGCGTTTGACACTATAAGGCTGTTTTCACATTCATCTTCTCTCTGTGGTCATTGAAAGTCTGATTTTAAGGGGTGGGGCTATGAGCATGATTTCTGACATCACAATTAGTTTGAAAGTCAGTTCTGGTCTAATTTACGACATATACAAGCGTGATGTAGAACGAGCACATACACTGAGAATAGACTTTACAGTGAATACATGTGCTTAAATATGCATATTCATGGCCTGTCATGTTTTCTTAGAAGGAGTAGATGTAATTTTTAAGGTTTTGAATGTGGAGTTTTTACTTTTTTGCAGGAAAAAAAACATCAGATATGCATTTTTGTTCCAAGCAGACTATTTGTATACATGTCTTAATACATGTCTGAAGGGGATATTTAATAGTTGTACTATAGAATTTATCTGTAAAATACATAAAAACAAAGGTGCACTGATACAGTGAGTTAAAAATTGGACATTTTTTTACCACTACGGCCTAGAAAAACTCATAAACACAACCCTTTTATAAAACTATCAGCTTCTCAAGTTCTTATATTTATTTTGATTTTGTTTCAGTCTGTCTTGCACTAGCATTGTTCTTTAGCCACGCTTTTACTTCAGCTGTCTTCTGTGTCACTTTGGTTTCGTCTGTGAGGCAGAACAAAGAGTAACACGAACCACAAAACCTGAAAACAACTTGAAGGGACTGTAAGAGTGACAGTCTTACATATATATACAGGCTTGGATATGAACAAGGCTTTGAGGTTGAGTTGCAGGACCACTAATATGGGGGAAACACCAGGTCAGTTGTCTCAGGCCCTAGGTCAAGGGAGGTCCCTGTTTTTTAAATAAATGATTTATTAAGTTTCAACAATATAAAATATCCAGTTTTAAACAGGAGAAAAGCAGAAGCACTATGCTCACTTTTTTTACCAAGTCTTGCCCCGCCTCAACTTCAAGTAGCACACAGAGCAGAACAAGACAAGACACACATCAAGAGAAGATACAATAAAATACAAAAAGGAGAAAGGGACATTTAAGAAAAAATGGAAAAAAAAGCTTGTAATTTTTTAAAATCTTTCTCATTTTTCTTGAAAATAATCTTTCATGCTATAAGGTCTCAAAAGTTTCGCACATTGGGGGACTTTAGGGATCACCCTGTCCTGAGCATGAACAAAGCAAACAGCAGGCCTTTTGAATTGTACTTGAAAATGCTAATAAACAGTCTGCTGCACACTGCAAACTTTATGGATGGTTAATAAAGCGTTGATTGATTGATGATTATTTTCTTGCTGTTTTAATCATGGCCAGAGTGCAGACTGCTGTGGGATTATGTGTATCAGCTGCTGTGTGATGACCGTTACCAAGAATACATCCGATGGGAAGACCAGGACAGCCTGGTGTTCAGAGTGGTCGACCCCAACGGACTGGCACGTCTCTGGGGAAACCACAAGGTGAGCGCCCACGTCTGTGTGGTTCATGAACACAGCTGGAGGACAACACAGGGAAAATGAGGGCGCCTTCATCATAAATGTTGTACCAGAGGCGATGATGATGATGTGCGATCTCTTTTTACAGAACCGAGACAATATGACGTATGAGAAAATGTCCCGCGCTTTGCGGCACTACTACAAGCTGAACATCATCAAAAAGGAGCGAGGACAGAAGCTCCTCTTCAGGTCTCAGTCCCTTTGTCTCTGTCATTCTCTTCCCATCTTCTCCCACCAGCAACACACACATTTATTGTTTTTGCCTCGTCTCTGCCTCCCCACAGATTTCTGAAACTTCCACAGGACGTCAGGAAACCACTGGCTGACCCTGCCGACTCCCCAGAACGCACTCCGCCTCAGGACGAGGACTTTCCAGACAGCAGTCCTGCACACGAGTTCAGCGAGGACCGTTTTGAGGTTTCTCCTGATCGTTCTTCTCCACAGCCTCCTCCATAGAAAAAAGCTTAGTATACATGTTAAATACATTAAATGTTAAAACATTAAATGTCCTTCATACAAGACAACAACACAAATCCACACAGAAGATTGCGTGTATTTATGTTGCAGTTTGATCTTCAGAAAATAAGTCATGCATGTACAGGTTTAACATAATGAACTGTTTTTGTCAGAAATTCTTGCATTATAAGATTGCTTTTCATTTTGCTGTGAATCAATGTTTGTATCAATGTGATCAGAATGAACACTAATATAAAGGGACGAGGAAAACTGTGAAAGAAATCACATCAATATTCAAGACGCCAAATAATCAGTAGAACTTAAATTCCCCAGGCTTGCTCATCAGAATTACAACAACAGGAAATGCACCTGCTGCAGGTAAATGGTGGAAATAACTGTGAAATTGTTCCAAATTGTTTTGTGATTGTTCATGGTCACACAGAATGTTTATGTTGCAGGTTAAATGCCAGTTTGTACATGTTGCACAGTTTTCTTTGTTTTTTTTTTGTTTTGTTTTTTTTATTTTCCTTTGTTAAAGGACCAGTGTGTAGGATTTAGTGACATGTAGTGGTGAGCTTGCAGATTGCAAACACCTTGTCATACTTTCCCCATCCAAGTGTGTAGAAGAGCCTACAGGGGCCTATAGTAGAAACATGATGGCTGTGCAACATAGTGGCCTTCATGGAAGATGACCCCTGCACTCTGTAGATAAAAATGGTTCAGTCTATGTTGAAGAAAACACAACAGTTGTTATTTTCAGGTGATTATAAACTAATGAAAAAATATCTTATGAATATTATATTCCATTTCTGCCATGTTCTGCCAGTAAATCCCTGTAAATCTTACACACTGGACCTTTAAGTTTCAAATTTGGTGTATCCCAAAGATTGTCAATATTTCCCTGCTTTGTAAAATAAATATTTTGTATGGTACCAACAAATCTGTTAATTTGAATACTCAAATGGTGATTTAGACGTTTCACTACACTGTTATTTTATTACAGATGCTTAATGATTAGATTAGAACGCCCTTGGTAAATTATATAGTCATAACAATTGATCATTCATGCCGTATTAATGGAATGTGCACATTGTTTAAAACAAAGACAATAAACAAAACAGTACAGTGAGAACCACAGTCCCCTCACTGACATCACTTACAGCATTAGCAAGCTTATAAAACACAGGCAACATGAGGAAAACACACACACACACACACACACACACACACTCTCACAGTTCTCCTTGTCTGACCACTGAGTGAAAGCTGGCATCTGTACCTGCAGGGGGCGCCGTTGTAACATGGTAACATGTTTGACCACGGAAAGAAAGCATCTACCTCTTCTACCCCACCTACTTATAAACAAAAGGCTCATTCAAAAAACAAACCAAAATGATAGATCATTACAGGAAGTCAGTCACATAAGCATTGCAATGTAAAAACAACAAAACAATTTCTAATAATTATTCTAATTGTACTAACAGAAATATAGGCAGTACGGGTTGTTTAGGATGATATGGAAGGGAGCTCAAAAACATTTTGGTTAATTGAAGCTTGGAAGAATTAAACTAATAAGTACTCGTACTGGTGTCATTTAAAATAATATTTTTCCTTCAACAGATATGTCCTTTATTATATGTGTATTATATGACACAAGTGACTGTTTTCATGGAAAGCGCTGTGTTGTATTAATATAGACAATATACATTTTTGTTTCAGTAAGATAGATAAGATATTAAAAATGTGACATAAAAGATTTAGACACAAAAGTCCAAGATTTTCCAAAATATGTTAAAACTAAAACAATTAAAATGAATAACATTCAAAATTCAAAAATGTATTTGTCACATAATTAAATTTCCAATGTAACAAATAACTACCTTAATAAGTTACTTAAAAATACGGCACTTTTGTCCTTTTGAAAACTGACCTGTCCTATGACCCATCCGTTTTTGCTCTGTGCTTCAGTAACAGTTGAGCAAGCTTGGTACACAACAGAACCTCGGCCAACTTTCTTTTTTCCTGTTTCCTGTACTTTATGTATGCTATGTGTTAGGTTTGTCTCAGAAAACCAAACTTTGAATATAATTAAAGGCAGTTTACTGAGGGATGTATAAAAGTGACATATAGAGACACATATTGTGTTAGCTAATCTCAGCAAAATGCTAATGCAAAACTAGCTAACTGATGTAAATTATCTAGCATTTACCAATATTAGCTATTAAATGTCACTAGCTAGTTAGCTAACATTTTGCTAACATTATCTATTGAATGTAACTAGCTGTTAACAATTGGTGTAGATTAGATAATTAGTTTTGCTAATATTGACTAACTTAAGATGTTAAGATGTCCCCAGCAACATCTTTTGACCATTTTCAAAATTTGGTTTTCTTTACGACATAGTCAGTTGTTACTGGGACCACTACTAGCATCTAATAATACAAACCTGTTTTGTAAAATGATAAATGATCCTTGTAACCTTGAAAAAAAATGTTTTTTCAGTGGTTTGTCTGTGCACTTGTTCTGTTTTGGTTTTGTTATGTACTTTTATGGATTTATACTCTTAATTCATAGTCATCTAGTTAAGGATTAGAAGGTTAGAAAACTGTAGCTTGTTGTTTTTTTCGAAGTATTAGGAAGGCAGGCCAAGAAAAGCAAACAAAATCACATCCACTTTTGAGACTAGATATAGACAAACATTGAGAGTGTTGTCTAGTCTATCACATGGCCATGGCCAATATGGTATGTCTAATTGAGACAGTTTAAAAACACTGATTGTGAAACGGATGCCCAGTTTTCACTGGATTTCTCGTCTCAGCCTGTTTTGACTTCTACTTTTAAAAGACAGAAAGGACTTTTTGCTACATTACTTTCGTCATCTGTAAATTGAAATCATTCAAAGCCTTTAGAAAATGGCTCCGGGAGTTTCCAGTTGTCATTATCGTGAAGTTCCTCCTTCCATCTCCTTCTCCGGATCTGGATTCCTGGCCACCTACCAGCTTGGGGTTGCCCAGTGCTTCCTACAATATGCACCCTGGATGCTCCACACGGCACCTTGTGTCCTAGGTGCATCTGCTGGGTCTCTGGTAGCAGCTGCTGTCGTCTGTGAAATGAGCCTGAGTGAGTGACTTTATCTTTTTTTTTTCTGCAACTTCTGTTGCATGTACAGTAATCACTGTTTCTGACTCAAACTCCTCTGTTTCACAGTCACTATCAAGGACGAGATGCTACATTTTGCCAAACAGATGAAGGCTTTTACGCTTGGACCATTAAACCCCTCAATCAATGTTTTCCGCTGGTTAGAGTTAATTTTACACAAATATCTCCCCTCCAATGCACACCAACTCGCCAATGGACGTCTTGCTGTGGCCATGACCCGTCTGACAGATAGCAAGCTCATCATGATGTCTGATTTCCAGTCCAGAGAGGACGTGGTGCAGGTCAATCACACATTCAAATCCTAATCATTTTTAAGAAACCTGAGCAGATAAAAAACAAAAAGTGGACAAATAAGAACAGGCATAGTTTTTACACATACTTTGTTAATAATTATTATGGTCTTTATTATCATCTTTATTTCCGTGTTGTCCACAGGCTTTGCTGTGTAGCTGCTTTGTGCCTATGTACTGCGGTATGCTGCCTCCATCCTTCAAAGGAGTGGTGAGTGTTTATTAAATAAGATAAGAAAAGATAACATATATTTTATTGATCCCACACTAAAGAAATTTACTTGTTAAAGCAGCTGAAGGATCAAAAGTACGGGTAGAAAAAGAGTAAGTGCTTAAATTACAACACTAAACTAGAATAAACTATAAAGTAAAAAATGATATATTACCATTCTTAAGAATTTGAAAATTATGTCCCACCCAAAGAAAACACTGCATTTTTGAGTGAAAATGTATTTAGAATTATTTAGGATTTAAGATTTATATATATGAAATGTATGTAATTTATGAAATGTTTTGGTCTTTATTTTTTTTTTAATTGCCAGAAAACTTTTTCTGTGCCAGAAAACACCCTCGTCCCAGACAAGAACCCCCAACTTCAAACAATTTAAAAATGTGTTAAAAGCCTTTAAAGTTGTGTCCCAGATTTCCATGAACGCCATCATCTATAAGTGATGTGCAAAATTTTTGATTGTGAATAAAAACAATTGCATATAGAATAATGAAGTTAATCAAATGCTCAAGAGCACTATCAAAAGGAACAGGAAACATCAATGTCTGTCAACTTAGCAATAAAAGAGTTAGCAGTTTGAAGGGTATTTCCTTAACTTTGTTTGAGATATAATACCTCTAGGGTAAAAGCCAAGCCCTTCTCCAGAATTTGAGACCTCCAAAAAAACTTGCAGGTTGTGTCATATTGGTTTCACCATAACATGAGTGGTTGGTTCATAGGACAGCATATTACCAAATTCATCAAAAAGATTTCACAGTTATTCCATAGAAAAGATTTATGAGGTAAGACATGGATAACAAAAGACAGCTTCCAAACTAGAGGGGCTTGCTGATCAAATTTTGACAACTTGAGAGACAATCTACCCTGCAAAACAAAAGAAAGACCTCCAATTTTGTTGAAAGTATGGGTTGGGATGACATACCAAACTAAATCATGATTTTTTTCTGAATCAGTTAATCTTAAAGGTATTGACAATATTTATTATTACGCTGTAAATGGATAATTGCAGAGATCACAGAGGTTTGGTGTCACATGAAACAAGCAGGAAAATCCACAGGATGGTTTCTTAGCATGAATAGATATTATCGCACAGAATGATTGTACAGTAGCATACATAAGGATGTGTCTCATCTCGTCTTACAGCATTATGTGGATGGAGGTTTCAGCAGCATGCAGCCAGTACTGCCTCTGTCCTGCAGCAGCATTTTGACTGTGTCTCCATTCTCTGGAGAGATGGACATCTGTCCTGCCGACAGACCTGCCATGTGGGACATGGTAGTGAGTGGAACCACCCTGAAGGGCAACGTAGCCAACAGCTTCAGGATCCTCAATGCTCTCTACCCCTTGGCTTTAGAGGTCAGACCCCTGTTGCATCTCACTGGATGCTAAACCCTCCATGTGCTGACTTTTGCTCTTAGTCTATTATATACAGTATAGTATGTATACAGTATAGTATATAGTACCTCATGAACTCTTGGGAATGTACAATAATTAATGTGAGAACAATGCATTAATTAATGCTGCAACTAAGTTATTTCAGTCATTATGATTTCAGAGTTATTAATGATGTTCATGTCTTCTTGAATAAAACCTGACCAGTCAGAGCACTGTTCATGTATTCTGTTGAATTTAAAGTATAAATAATGATTACCAAAGTATTACTTCTTCATGACTTCAACATGTTAGTGGCCCTTAGGTCTTATATATTGTATATTCATCAGTTTAGTTAGGTAAATAAAATGCTACCAATTAAACCTGTGTTTGACAACAATCTGCACTATTCAGAAAATCAGTTGTTTTCTTTTAAGGATGATCTCATACTTTTTATGTTACATAATATAAGACTGCAATGACCCATAACATATCTGTGTCAGCCTAAATGTTTAAGTGATTCATTTTCTTCAAATAATAATAATAGGGTTTAGGATGCAGGACCCTTTACTGTGCTCAATAAAGCAGTGTGAATTACGGGACTCTTTTGAGGATCATTTTGTGTGTTGTTCTTCCTCTCTTTAGACTCTGGAACAAGCCTTCGACAGCGGCTACAAAGATGCTATTCATTTCCTTCTGAGTAATGGTGGGTCAGCTGTGTTTACACGGAAAAAAATAGAATTAAATGGAATTGAAGACAGTATTTTTTTTTCTTGACCTCCGTCCTCTATTTCCCTTTCATGTCTTTCTCTCTCTTGTGTGCAGATCTTGCTCCATATGTGATGATGAACAAGGTATCCCAAGAGCCACCTGACGGCAGCCACAGTAAAACACTGACGCATATGGAGACTGTAGAGGAAAAGGAGGAGATGAAGGTGGAAGAGGAGGAGATGAAGGTGGAAGAGGAGGCTGCTGCACTTACATCTTTTACAGACAACAGATGCATGCAGACAGGCAGCTCTGCTGAGCGTGGATCAACTGGATCAACTGGAAATCGACCAATCAAACAATCTCCTCCCCATTTTGACATGGTAAAGAATGGTATGGCTGGCACACACACACACACACACACACACACACACACACACAAACTAAGCAGACAGCATTCAGCAACCTGCCCTGATTTCTTGTGCAGATATATAGAAAATTTTAAGAAAAATAAAATTACATTACCTTGTTGTGAGCAGTTTCATGTAGGAACTACTTTCTTTCTGCAGTAGAATCTACTAGAACTGCTTTCTTTTCTACTAGACTGAAAGCACCACAAGCCGAGTGACATTTAGTTCCATTATATTGGAAGGCAGACATCTAAACAGCTGATGACTCCAAAACTCTGAAACTCACACCAAAACACAAACAAAATGGATAAATAGCACTACAGACCAGGGGGAAAATATGTATGTTCAATCTTGGGGTGAACTGTCCCTTAAACTTACAATCTGTCTGCAGTTTGTCACGTTATGTATGTGAATGAAAATTAAGCAATCCACATAAGTATTAATTAAATTTAGTACAACAGCTTTACTGTAACTCCAATTTACATTTACATTACGTCTTAGTCCCTTGTTAATACAATCAAATTTGAGGCTGTGTGACCTTCAGATTGTTACAAAGAGTCCTTCTAAAAAATTGCTTTCATTTCAGTTCTGCTGGGCAACGGGGTGACCTATCTAAGTGTGTTTGAACTCCCTGCGAGAATCTTATCCCACCTGCTCCTACCTCTCATGCTGTCGTTTTATACTGTACTCCAGAGTAGGCACAGGTAACAGTCACACTGAGCACACAGTACATAACACAGACAAAAATGTAATAACCACCGAGGACACCAGGGTTGCTCAGAAACATTGATGCTTACTTGTGTTTGTAAGAGGAACAGTTTTGGGAAATGGATATAGTAGATGAGATTTATACCACTCCTATATGTGTCTGGTAGATATAAGGCTACAGCCAGCAACCAATTAGCTGAACTTAGCATAAATTCTGGAACCAGGCCAACTATATTGTCCTGTAAAACTGAAATCAGCCCGTTTCATATAACCCCAATTTACAAAACATTGGGGTGTTGTGTAAAATGCAAATAAAAATGGAATGCAGTGATTTGAAAATCTTTTTCAGCCTCTGTTCAGTTGAATGCAGTACAAATACGAGATATGTAATGTTCAAACTTATAACTTTTATTGTTCTTTGTGATTATACACTCATTCTGAATATTATGCCTGCAACATGTTTTTAAAAAGCTGCGACAGAGGCAACAACAAGGAAAGCTGTGGAATGCTCAAACAGAGTTTGCGGTGACAGGAGAAAGTGTCATGACATTGTATGAAAGGGGCATCCTCAAAAGGTTCAGTCATCCACAAGGAAGAATGGGGCGAGGATCACCATTTTAAGTAAACCTGTGCAGGCAAATAGTCCAACAGTTTAAGAACAGTGTTTCTCAACACACAATTTCAAAGAATTTAGAGAGTTTACCATCTACAATCCATAATATCATTAAAAGATTCTGGAGAAATCTCTGCAGGTAAGGGGCAAGGCCGAAAACCTATGAATGCCTGTGACCTTTGACCCCTCAGACAGCAATGCATTAAGAACTAACATGACTGTATGAAGGATAGTTTTAAATGATCTGCAAATCACTGCATTATGCTTTCACTGATGTTTTAATGATGTGTCCTTTTTTTTTTGGAATTGTAGTTGTACTTCGCTTTTTGTACTGGTTAGACAAACAAGATATAATATGTTAATTAGGGAGATTTAAAGGTGTTGGAAGGTTGATTTTCTTATGTTTAAACACAGCCAGGCTAGCTGCTTCCTTTCTGTTTCCAGTATTTAAACTAAGCTAAGCTTATCAGCTATTGGCTGTGATTCATGGCATTGCTGCTCAGTCTTGCCTCCAATTTTGCCCAGTACCACTCCCAGTATTGCAGCAGGGGGGCAGAAGAAAGACTATTGCACATATTCAGTGTGCGTATCATGGAAGGAAACCTGCTGAAGCTGAAAGTTTTTAATGTATGTGTTGGCTGAGTGAGCAATAGACTGCTGCAGGAATGAGCCCTAAAACCTGGAAATTAGTTAGAATATTAGCACTTCAGGTTCCTGAAGTCATCACTTCAAACACTAGTGACCATGGTGTAGTTCCTTTATATCCTAATGCTAGCTTTTTTACTTCTGGTGACTGCATTTACCCTTTAAAAATGATCAAAAATGGTGTTCAAATGTCACAGTTATCTTGCTGAAGAAAATGTTAACCTTACATTCATGGCCTGCAGCCAGCAGCCGATTAGCTAAACTTAACAAAAAACTGGAAACAGGCATAAACTGCCCCAAAACTGGTACCTGTCATTTTTAGACTTTTATACTACTCGTTTTTCTACAGGTTAGACAAACGAGATTCAAAGGTGTTGGAAGGTTGATTTTGTTACATTGAACCAGAGCCAGGCTAGCTGTTTCCCTCTGTTTCCTGTGTTTATGCTGGACTAAGCTAACTAGCTGCTGGTTGGAACTCCATATTTGGTGTAGTAACCCTACTCCTAACCCTAACAGAATAGAACACTGTTAAGAAATCATATTTTTTTTTATTTTAAAGATGATATGCTAAATAATATGATGTTACATGCAAATAATAATGAAGTCTAGATGGGTTTTTGCTTTACTAAATTCCTGTTGACGAATCAATGTGAATTAAGGGCACTTCCATCCCACAATAACACTGTTAAAATAATGATTTTGTTATGAGACACAAACAAAAAACCCTCACAAAATCTCAATTTAGCAAGTAGAAATGCACTGTAATTTGGCACACAGTATTTCAACGAGTTTTTCTTTCTCTCTCTGCTAGCCTGCAGGTGTTGTTCAAAGGGGTGCCTGAGACGGTTTTCTGGGCTTTGCATGGCTTGAGACACTTTATAGTGTTCTTTTTCAACATATTTGTCTCCAGCCTCAAGAAGAACGTAATGGACCGGTAAGACTGTGTTCTTAATTGATCAGGTACTCTGGGCATTGTGTTTGATGCTTTTAGATTTACTGTTTGCTTATTTGACTACTATTTTAAAAAAAAAATTCTTGCATATTGTATGCTATGTTCTTTGTAACATCTCATGTTTGAACTAACCTGACTTGATTGGATTCAACTCATCTGGACGCATCTCTTTGCTTTAGGATTGGGCCCGTCATGTTGCTGTGGCGGTGGGTGAAAATTCAAGCACAGTATGAGGCTCCACGAGGGCAGAACCAGAGAAAGTTTCCCACTTCTGCCCATTCAAAAGAGGTCAGGCCTCAGAGTCGACACAGACGGTTCATCACCCCGTCAAGCTCTAACCCGAAACCAAACTTACAGTAAATGCAGACAGGGTCACTGACTTTAATAGGTCACGAAGTATAATTTTAAATACTGTATTATTTGTGCAATGAAGACTTCAGGGTTGAGTCTTGCTTTATGTAAGCTGGTTATAAATGCTTCTATTATTTTTAAAACTTTTCAATGTATCGCTGTGTCTGTGGAGTGCAAGGCCTAGTCACAGTTGTGGTAATAACTGGTCCTTTTGTGGTTACATAGTTAAAATGTATGAAGTTTACCAGATAGCACACAACAGAAAAGTTCCATGAGAATAACCAGAATTTACCCTGAAGATGGGATAGGGTGAAAACTCATGATCTGATCAAATCAATATCAAAACAGAATTAACACTGCAGCCTGGGTCCAGACCGTCGAATCCACCCACTCCACCTTGGCTGTTTGTTTTGGAAATGAGGTATAAAGAGTTAACAATCCAGTCTGATATCAGGCTATTAACATTGCTTGATTTCTGAAATAATAACGTTGTCTACTGTTTTCCGGGATTTCTGTTGTGGATGTCACCTGACTTATATGAAAAATAATTCTAGTTATTAAAAGTTTTCACTGGAACTTCGTCAACAAAAATACTTCTGTGTGAGTCAAATTGAGAGTAGCTCCAGGGCGCTTATCCAGAGTGTTCCTAATTTAATTTTCACATGAGAGGTGACAACGAGTCCTGTGACCTGCTATTTGAACACTGCACTCTTTTACTCCTCTCCCACTTGAGTGTAAGCATTCACTGCGTCACAACTACTATGCACTGATTTCATGCTTCAGTGGTCTGCAGCATGCTCTCATTTCCTTTTCACAAGTGGCTGCAGGAAATTCAAGGAGTTATGACAAATCAAGCCAACGTTAGAGGTTTCCATGTCCTTTGACACATTTCCTTTAACTACTGCAAGATATTGTAACCAAGATTTAAGAGCTGTTGGAATCTTGTTCCTCTGTAGACTGCAAATGAATAAATGCTCCTCTTATTTGTTTTGTATGATGTTTTTTTTTTATTTTGTGTAAGCTATGTATTGCTGTTAGCTGATATGTTCCAGCCCATGCTCACTGCCACTGCTTCAATTTGAGAAACCTCTAGTGATTAAGGCCATCACTGAACTGAGTCTTTTAACAACAGTTACATACATTTAAGATACAAACTTGCGCCCTTTCCTTAAAGAACCCCTTATCTATTATTGACCAAGTGATATATTTTATGGATATTTCATATTATATCCAGTGTATAATAATAACGGAACAACTGATAAACTGCACAATTACCTCAAATAGTGAACACAATCACAGCAAGAAGTTTGTGTAAAAAAAGCAATTAGGATACATTTTGAGTAGACTTTTCCCTGTGAATGTTGCATCAGGGATGAGTTTAACCAACATTCATACATAATGAGAGTTTTCTTCACAGAAGTTAATGAAATGCTGAGATATAGGCCTACTGTATATTTTAAATATAGTTTTCTTACACCCCTCAATCAAGAAGGGACTGTGACCCCCTGAGAAGCTTTGGTGACCCATAGTGAAGGTTGGGACCCCTAAGATGGGAAACAGTGCTCTGGGTTCTTAAGAGTTTTTGAGGCCATGGGACCCTTAGCTGATAGAAAGCCGGAGAAGGGACCCTCCTTTATGCATTCTGGTGTCTTACTTGGTTTGCACTTACTTGTAGCTGATTGGTCAGCAGGAGTATAGTATGGCTAATGTTAAGTGTGTTATAGTCTGACTCACTGAATATACTGTGGGTATAAACTTGCCATTGGCTGCCTATTTTGGGTAGCCTCTGCTAATGACGTGCATGACTTATTCCTGTAAGCTCCTCAGTGGAGCATAAGGCCATAACGACACTATGCCAATGGACTTGGTTTTGAGCAGCTGGACCCACATCAGTCCTGTTGTCTTTGCTTCGCTCTTGACTGTTCTTCTCCAGTCCTGTTTGAGCTCCCCACTCTTCTATTCCCATGTGGATCCCAATCCAATGCTTGCCTTGTGACATTCTCCACTTTTTGTATAGTGTGTGCAATCCACACCCATATTCTCTTCTTCACATATTAGCTGATGTGTTTTTGGTTGGTTCACAGGTTAGTGCTGCAGAGATCTTCTAGGGCCTTGCTCTCATTCCTATCTCTAATTATTTCACACTGTGACTTCTTAATGATGTTGCCTGTCTGGATACCTTAAATGTCATTTCATAAACACCCACAAGATGGAGCATTGAACAAAGAAGGAGCCCCATGCAGTGGGGCTGACTGGGAGTTTAACATGCTGTGATATCAAAAAGTCCACCAGATCTCTCAGCCAACCCATGCAGACCTGGAAAATACACATCAATCAAACATGAAAACAATATTTCACTTTCAAATGTTAGTATGGAAGAAGCCATTCAGATTTAAGTTTCAATCAAAACTCTTTGGATTCATTTTTTTTTACTGTTACCAGCTTTGTACTCTGTCCCTGCTGTATCCACATACTGCAGCCTTTTTCCATGTTAATAAACCATGTGAAAAACTGAAATACAATTGCTGAAAAATTAAGCTAGAGTGAACGTAGATGCATTCTGGATCTGTTCTATAGGCTGTCTGCAAGGAAATAGTTTTTCTTTTGACCACAACTCCACAACATTCACAAGTATTCTGGGGCATGTTCATGCCTTTATCACAAACAAAGAGTACTATGCAAGACTACTACAGTACACCCTTTATCAGCTAATCCACCTTTTACACGCCTGCCTGAAGGGTAACGTGTTGTCAGAGAGCTGGGACGGCCCATTTGATCTCTGTGCTCCATGCCCTTTTCATACAGATGGCCCGTTACCTGCGGAGAGATCCTCTTATATAATGAGTGTGGATGGATCATACGGATAACACACACATCTGCTGCTGTCCTACACCAGTCACTGATCCAGCCAGTCAGCCAGCAACCAGCTGGCTTTGTAAAGTCAGAGGAGACACAGTGTGGTGTCTGTACAACGGAAACATGGAGGGATTCATGCATCCAGCATAAGCAGAAAAAAAAGCAGATTCTGATTAAAAAGCATAAGAAAGTGTCATCTCCACTCCTCTCCTGCCCTCTATCAAAGGCCATTAAAGTTTGATTTGGGTGAAATAACTGTCATGGCTAAAATTAGAGCACAAGCTGCTCCCTGTCTCTTTGGTGATGATACCTCTCAAAGTACATGACCTTTTTGCTAATCCGCCTGGCAACAGGCTGAACAGAGCGCTTTTAGGTGATGTGACCGCACGTTGACATTTGTTTGTGGATGTTTGTCATCATTTTTGATTCTCACAAAAAAAAAGGTGTGCGTTGTCCTGTGTGAAAAAGAGAGAGCAGAGGAGAGACAGATAGGGGAGTTGGCCGATTTTATACTGATACTGAGTGTTACTGCCTCACTGCTCATGATTAGTAGAAATGGATCGCCATGGAGAAAAGAGGATGACCTTTGAGATGACGAAGTAGGGTTGTCACCTTTTGCAAGACTATCATATAACATGCATTGACGAATAGACAAACAAGGAAAAGCAAAACATAAACAGGCTTGGAAAATGCTTTCTCACAGAGATTTCATAATGTGGTTTCTTTTCCTTTTTATTTTAAGTGCTGTCAGATGCTTAATGGCGTAAGATGTTGGGGAAAGAAAGAAGTCAGATGAGGACAAAGTGAGAGGAGGACTGTTTATGTCTGATTGGGTACTGGTTCAACCTGAGGGAGAGACATTAAAAAGATCAGGAGAGGGACTCAGAAACGTTAGAAAAAGGGATAACAGCAAGTACAATGATCATATAGTCTCATAGAGCGGGCCGTCCAATAATCTCTGGGTTGGTTGTTTGATCCCACGCTCTATCTGTCTGCATGTCAAAGTACCCAACACCTGTTGCTCCTGATGGTTAGGTCAGTGCCTGCTGTGGGAATGGGTGGCAAATGAAGCACATTTAATAAAATCACTATGTGAATGCAGTTCAAAGCCTGAATAAATGAGTAGAAATTGTAATGAATGCAGACGCTTTCAGGACAAGCTATGGCCTTCACAGTCATCAGGTCTAAACCCGATGAAGCACCTGTGGGGAAGTTTGAAACGTATTATCCACCACCATCATCAAAATAGAAAATGAGGAATATGTTTTGGAAGAACTGAGCTCCTGAGATTATGAATCTATGCTAAGGAGCAGAGAGGCTGACATGAAGGCTCTCGGTAGAACAAAACCTTGCAATTTAAGTTTTTCCTGTCCTTTTGTTTGTCATACACCTGTATCTCAAAATTAGGGATGTCCAGATCAGTTGGTTGCAGATTGTTATTGGCCAATATTCAGTAAAAAGTATGTGATCCATTTAATATCGTTGCCTTGCAAATCATCGATTTAAAAACTCTCACAACTTGTGCAGTAAATCCAAGTTTCGTTTATCTAGTCATATGCTCACTTAAAACAAACCTTGCTAATGACATCATCACTGGGGAAAGCCCTGCTGGGGTTAAACATCCTTGTTCATGCAGCTGCATGAGAGCAACAACTGCATGCATACGTGTGTGGTGTAGTCCCACCTCCTATCTCGTTCATTGGCCAGGAGCTGTATGTCACACAGCATTTATACCCTAGGTTACACTGCCACCTGTGAAGAAAACAAAAACAAAAAACAAATATATGTCTCACAGACAATCACCAATTGGGATTGGCAGCAGAAAAAAGTGATCGGGGCATCCTTACTGAAAATACTGAATTTCTGTGCCCATTTGTTTTAAGCTGGTTTGAAGTCAGTTTTGCCAACTGCTGTCTGAAAAATATATCTATGTGTCTTCATATACATTTCCGTTTTAGTAAGATCTTTCTGCATCTACACAAGCACGGGCGTCTGTGTGTATGATCACTGATTTACACTTGAGAGGGTTTAAGATATTAGAGATATGTTCTGTGCTTCATACTGTATATCCCTTACTTATGGTATTAGCTCAGTTTGTGCATTACTGTATCTGTAAGTGTATCAGTGTGTCTCTGCGTGTGTGTGTGTGTGTGTGTGTGTGTGTGTGTGTGTGTGTGTGTGTGTGTGTGTAGTATGGCTGTCAGTCAGAGAGAGTTGATCTGATATGTTTTCTCCACCAGAAGCCTTTCAGAATCCCATAAAATCTCATTTCACACATAAACGCACAGATAGGACACATGCACATGTGTTTTAGAATTTGCTGCAATTATCTTACAGTATATCTGTAAGATTCTTTAAAAAACATTGTCAATGCATAAATGTAATTGGAAGTTAATTTCTCTAAATTTAACTTCTTCGCCTGACTGGTACAGACTGAAATCAATAAATGAATGAATTACCATGAAATTGGACATTCATGTCACTCAGGGCCTGAATCCAACGACTTTAGTGTTGCCTTAAGCATTCCTGTAGGACAGAGGTGGGAAGTTGTACTTAAGTAGAGTTTTCAGGTATCTGTGCATTACTTGAGTATTTATTTTTTTTGGCAACTTTTACTCCCTACATTTTAACACAAATATCTGTACTTTCATTATTGCATGCTGCCTTTCCAACATAAAGACTGATTTCAACCTAAATGGATGGGATACTAATGCACAGCAGACGAAACCAGAGGTAGCAGAAATACACACATTCCTTACTGAAGTAGAAGTACAGATACTTCTGTAAAAAAAAAAATTGGTAAAAGAAGAAGTACTGATTAAATTTCTTTACTTGAGTAAAGGTAAAAACTACAGGCTCCAAAATGTACTCAGAGTATAAAAGTGACAAATAACCCTCTGAAGGACATTTCTACTAGCTGTTTCTAGCTGTTTCTACTACCTGAACCTCACCTTTTCTCTGTGGTCAAGTCTCCCTCTCTGTCTGTTTTCATCTTGTTACATCTTTTGCATCTGTTTCATTTTGTTATGTCTGTTGTGCTCGATATGCACGGATGGATACACCAAGAAATCATCATGCGTTATTGTCCCATTCATGTAGGCTGAAATCGATCTTGACATTAGGAAGGTGACAATAAAATAAACAAATAAATAAATAAAAATAAATAAAATAAAATAAAATAATATAATATAGTAATTCCAGGCGAGTAAAAGTAAAAAGTTATTAGAAAAATAAATACTCAACTGAAAACTCGAGTTAAGTGCAGTAACAAAGTATTTGTACTTAATTACTTTCCACCTCAGGACGTAATATGATGAAAATGATGGAAAAGACATAAGACTGAAACGTGGGCAGAGGTTGATGTTCAGTTATCTTTGCACAGAAACAGCTGTAGAAATGTCCTTCAGAGGGGTACTTTTTACTTTTATAACCTGAAAACATTTCAGAGCCTGTGCTTTTTACTTTTTCTTGAGTAAAGACGATGAATCTGTCCTTTTACCACTTATTTAGATGTCTGTACTTCTCCTTGAGTAGAGTGTACTCTGCTGTAGCGCCACCAGGAGGTAGGTAACATGGTGAACTTTAATGGTGAACATGGGAAACATTATACCTGCTAAACAGCAGCATGTTAGCATTGTCATTTGGCCCAATGTGCTGCTTTATCTATGCAGTCTCACGGAGCTGTAACAGACTCCACTCTTGTTTAAATTTCAGTTATAGCACATGAATATGTCATATCAACAAATTTAAGGAAATATATTTAAGTTCCTTAAAATGCCCAGGCCTTATTTGACCACTGAGTTTGTTTGTCTGTCTTGAAGAAAGGTAATCTGTAGGATCTGGAAGGGATCATTTAGATTAATTCTGTCCACTCAATCAACAGACCTAAACAGATGTTGACAGGTTTCACTAGGGAGCCCAACTTACGTTTTAATGAATGGCTGTGTTTCTCTCTCGCTCTCGCTCTCGCTCTCTCTCTCTCTCTCTCTCTCTCTCTCTCTCTCTCTCTTTCTCTCTCTCTCGCTCTCTCTCTGTGTGTGTGTGTGTGTGTGTGTTTGTGTGTGTTGTGTCCACGTGGATCTCTTATACCCTCAGCAGAACCCTGTGATCTAACTGAGTAATAAACAGCAACAGATTGACAGTTTTCTGCTTCTAATCCTTTCCTCCTCCTCCTCCTTCGTCTTCCAAATTTGGAGCCCAGTTGATATGGTGAAGTAAAATGAAGTGAAAAACGGTCTTGATGATTTTGCCAGACACCAAGGCATATCTTTTTCTTGTAAAACAGACTGGCAGCACTCCATTTGTCTTAATTTTGACATCTTCACCTCCCTCCTTTCTTGACATCTCCTCACTTCATCGAATCATACTTTTAATTTAGAAGGTATTTCCTCGTAAGTAATGTGCTACAGTGTGATGCCAATAGCAGGATTAAAGGTCCAATGTGTGCATTCCTTTTTCTCCACAGGGGTAAAAGGGAAATCATTGTGGTGTTGGTGTGTTCACAATACCTTTCATTGCTCAAGGAATATAATATGTGGGGCCACTGTCAGACTCACCATGATGAAAAACACAATAACTTCCAAGGACAACTGAGAAGAGTTGCTTGTACATCACACACACACACACACACACACACACACACACACACACACACACACACACACACACACACACACACACACACACACACACACACTCTCTCATTTTTGTCTATGCAGCTGTCTGCACCAGCTCCATGCGTGTCACGTCCCAGCTTCCTCCTGAAGGGTTAATTTAGACGTCACAGGAACTTGGGAACTTCTTGAGCTTCTTCTGTACTGCTTATTCATGGGCAAACTGTACATTTACTGCCACCGGACAACTTCACAACTAAACTTTAAACTTTTCTGATTGCAAGCACCTGTCTGTTTTGAGTGCATCCTCTGGCAATCTCTATTCAGACATATAGACAGAAAACTGCACAGAGAGTTTGGCTGCTCATTTGCTGTTGATGCTTTGAAATGCACTGACAAGATGGATCTGATATAGACAGATATAGGACACAGGGCCTCCTCCACGGAGGCTGCCATTTTGTACCACAGTGTTTCCACAGTGGCCCAGAGTGGACAAAACAAACTCTAGCTCTGGAAAGGGCCTTTTGCAATGTCACCTCTACATTCCACCACGGGTTAAACTGAGGATTTTCAGGGCTCTGCCATTGCACATAGGCCGACACTCTTCCATGTCACACATCTTTGGTAGCTAACTGTTGCATTAAGCTCAGAGGAACGGGTTGTCTTACCTTGTTATATTTTATTTACAGTTTGCTGAACAATATTAATCAGATTTTGTAGTTTCTGTGCACACACATGTGCCAAGGACAACCCTGAAACCACAGAGCCCCCCCGGTAACAAATCCCAGTCTTACCTCTAGATGCCACTGAATTGTACACACTGGTCCTTTAAATGTATATCATTTTACCTTTAATAATCAATGATTGTATTGTTGTGCATATTAAACACATGTGACAGTAAACAATTATATTAACATGCTATTGGCAAATAAATTTCCCATCACATCTTTTAATTACATAAAATATAAGTAAGTGATGTAACCAATTTAAATTTGTTGTTAGCTGTATTTTTAACGCTGTGTGTTTTTACCCTTCCATTGCTATAGCTGTTTCTAAATATAAAAACAATACACAATTCAAGCATTATAAAGCTGTTTTTTTTTTTTTTTTTAGGAATTGTGACTAATCCTTTTCATAGCCATACCTTATTTTTGGAGCAGAGACACTAATGAGTCAGAGAAGACTCCAAAGATTAGCAGTCTACTTCCTTTTACACTTATGTGTAAAATATTTACAAGGCTCTGCGGTTAGCTCTTCATTCGATCCCATGACTGGCTCTAATGAAACACAGTTCTGTTCTGAGTTGGAAGATGATTTAACCATTGCTGGTGTGTTATTCTCTCATAACCGGCAGATATGTGCCTAAGGTGCAGTGCTGTTCCAGGGCACAGCTGGGATGATTGTATCTCAGCTCGTTTTTATTTTTGTTTGTTTGTTTTTTGTTTGAACAGGGTACTTTATACAGACTGATGATCTCTGTTTACAGAAATCTGTTACTCAGTATCTTACATTAACAATGAAACACATTCATACCCAGGACAATCACAGCCAGATTTGTTGTCCTAAGATGTTCCAGTCGAGCATATGTGGGTCAACGGCCTTGTTCAGGCCACAGACACCTAAGTGGTGGCAGTGTGGGGTGACAGGATATTTCTGGGTTTTACAAAAACTTGATGAATGAGTGCCAATTTAGGGAATATGATTAAACTGTTTGCAGATAAGGCAGATCACATTATTCCTGACACCTTTTTTCTTCTCAACCAGATTCGGGGCCTGATTAAAAAAAAAAAATGTTCTCACATGATCCAACGGTGTGTTTCCGTTTCAATTCATAAAAGAGCGTTAAAAAACTTATGCATGATCCAAGAAGTCCATTTGTAACTCATGCAACTGTGATTCATAAATCTCAGATTAACTTAAAATTGATGGCATCTGTCTTACAATCAGCATTTCCCCTTATATATTGGTAATAAAATGAGAGTTTAGTTAAGAATAACCATGAACCAAAGGAGAAAAGCAAACTTCTTGCAAGATGAGATCACTTGAAGCCAGGCTACATGTTTTATTGGGTGGACTAAATAGTGAGTTGACAAACATGTAGCTGGAGAGTCTTAATTAATTCCTCACACCTTTAATATATCATTACCATCAAATAATTCATACCCCGACACAAGTCACCTCTGTCAAGTCTGGACTTTGCCTAGAATTAAGATCATTTCCATGTCAAAGTAAGGTTTTATGAAGAACTTATACATGGTATTCTGCACAAGTCGTATGATCAAAATCGATCATAAGTCTGTTGTATGAATAAGGCCCCAGGTCTAGGCTGTACTCTTTATAATAAACACAAAAGCGACAATGGGAAGGAAAAAATTCTGGAGCAGAACTAGGTGGGCAGCCACCCGCCACAACCAGTTGCCATAAAAACTGTAGTTTTCTAAAGTTACTATTCCAAACCAAGCAGTTAAAGGGGGCACAGTTTGATGTAGGCCACTGAAAGTGAAAGTACTGAAATGGAATGATTAAAATATTGTAAATTTAATGTCATGTTTAGGGGCTAAACAAAATGTGTCTGAGGGCCATCACTCACCCACTTGCCTCACTTTGAGAACCCCTGCTCATTCATTTTTAAATTAAGTGATTTTATATTTTCTTTAGTAGACATCTGACCTTCATGGTTGTTCTGTTTGTTCACGTTTGCTCATCCAGAGAGTCATGGTGACTGAAGTTGTGAAAGCAATCACAATTCTAACAAGATAAACTGACTTACTGTCATGACAATGCTGACAGATTACAATTTGAATGCTCAAAACTTGCAGCCACTGTCACTGATTATGAAACACCAGATTTGTTCCAAATATCAGCGTGAAGTGTGAAAATTCAGTAAAGAATGAAGGACTTTGTTTTAGTACAGGAAGTCCAAACAAAACTTTTTTGTTTTTCCAAGTGTTTTCTTCAATGGGCCTGGGTCAATCTGGGTCTTACTTAGGGCTATTATCACCAAGGTAGTTTTTAATGAAGGCCCTGTTCACCTCAAATACACTGTGTGCCAGTTACTTCCACTGTGTCACACAAAATCTATTTCCATCCTGTGCCAATTGTGCCCTCTTCTGTCTGTTTTTTTTCATTTTCTCACCTCTCACTCTGGTGTGGAACTTTCCATCAAAGCAGCTCGTTAATGATGGAGCACTCTCATGCATCTTTAAGCGCTTGACAGGGATCTTCCACTGGGCAGTTTGAGCCGAGGTCACACACATGCACACCTTTTGGAAAAGTAAACAGTGTCGTTTAGTTCATTTGCGCTTGAATAATAAAAGGGAGAAAGATCAATAAATAAAATGTACTTGAACTAAACCAGATAGGTAGGCACTTTAAGGAACAACACAGAAATCCTAGATCTGTGTAATGTGTGTATGAGAAAGTGTATATTTTTAAATAGTTGTGTGTGTGTGTGTGTGTGTGTGTGTGTGTGTGTGGGCCTTTAGAAGCTCAAACAGTTTAATTTTATGTCGTCCCAGCAAATTAACTTCAGACACTGCATGCAGAAGATAACACTCCTACTGTCACCTACACAAACAGGATCTGAGTGTTTTGGGGGAAAAAAATCCTGGAATCTTTCACACAAAATGTTTGCACCTGCACCAGGGTTGCACACTCAATCTCATTATGTGTTTAAATTCCAGTGTGTTCCTGTTTTATCTATATATGTGTGGGTGTCCTGTGTGCATATATAGCACGGTGGGTGATATACTGAATGTATGTATGTTGATGTGCTGTCCCCTTGATCTGATTTAACTAAAAAAAGGTTAGTGTCCAGGCTGCCTTCAACTTTTTAGTTTACTGATTTGAAAAGACAGGTTGAGGTGATTTTGTAATGCTTCAAAACAAATAAACTTTTCTAGTCAAATAAACGTGAGAAAACATTCCCACCTAGTTTGACATCTGACCAACATTACAAACAAATTTAATTTCCTTTTATATTCAGCTCAACATTTTGATTTAGAAGAACTCGTGTTTCCCAAGTGTTTCCCATGTTTGTACATAGTTACCAGAAATTTTAAGTTTAATTAACTTGAATAAATAAACCTGTTTACATGAAGTTATTGAAAAAAAGAGTCGATTCCACTGAAATCCTGAATGATTTTTTGCAGCGAGGTGACAGACAAACTTTCAGTCCAAAAAAATAAAGTGCAATTTATGTTGCCTACAACACCAAAAACAACAAATAAAACAAAAAATATAGACTGATTATGCATTTATATATTGTAGATTATAGATTGTATAAGAATTACTTTGGCAAACTGTTTTGAGGTGAGAGTGAGAAACTAAGAAATCCATAAAAATAGTGGAGATAGTTCTGTCTTTATAACTTACAATTTTTAATTTTTGTATGAATTTGTCATTTCAGTTATATAATTACATGTATTATACCTGATTTATTTATACGTCAGTTACGGAAAGTTGTCTGGATGTATCAATTATTGAGTTGGGTAATCCCTTGGATTTCATTACTGATTACAATTTTGATGAGGTATCTAGTGGCTGTAATGGAATACAATTTTAGTGACCTGCCTAACCTCGCCAGGGATGCGGTCAGATTGACTGGCTGTGGTTAAAACCCCACAGTGCCATGAGAATATGGGACACACACACACACACACACACACACGCTCACACAAACATGCACACATTTTGGATAAATCACCAGAGAGAGAGACGCGGATTAATAACAAAAGCTGTTTTAGTCCTCAGTGATACGATGTGATATCTGGATTTAACATTTCAGATGGGTATGTTCATCTCAAATTTGAGTTTGTGGCTCAACAGTGTTTCTAGTGAAAATACAGCTGTCACTGTAAGCTTAGCTGGACTATCAGCAGACAAAGAAAGATGCTATCTTGGAAAAGTCTCTCTAAATCTGTTCAATTGTGTGAGTAAATTGGTTTAATATCTCTAAGAATTAAATTAGTCCTTAAACAATCATCTGCTGTTAACACAGAGCAAAGCAACTCTGCTGTACCAATTTAAATGATTAGCATAAAAGCAATGCTTCATGGTGATGAAGAGGAAAGGACTCTGACATTACCTCTGGGTGCTGAAGTGGCCTTATGGGTGAGACAGAAACAGAAATTTTAGTTTAAAGCCGTAGTTCCCCACTTTTTTTCTTGTGAAATGCAGTACCATTGTATTAAGAAATACATGTTTCCAAATGTTTCTTCTTCCAAATACACTGACAGAACTAAGTGAATTGGGGAGAAAGACAGGGTTCTTTGTATTTTTAATTTGTATATTTTCTTTTCTATTTTACTTTAAAGGGACATTTCACCCCAAATCAAATATACATATTTTTACCTGTAGTGTTATTTATCCATCTAGGCTGTTTTGGTGTGAGCTACTAAGTTTTGGATATTGGTCTCATATTTGTCTGCTTTTTGGAGGTTACAGCTGAGCCAAAGAGGATGCAATTAACGTTTACATCCCACACTGTCACGAGCATGAGCAAATGTGTGCTTCAGTGGCCTGTAAGAAAATAGTTCCTACATGAAACTGCTCACAACAAGGTTTGTAGATTATCTTCAGTAATTGAGTGATGAGTCTGGACACAGACATTGCTGCAAGTCTAGTTCTGTTATATTTGAGACATTGCAGACATCTATGGCCAGTATCTCCAAAACTCAGCAACTCAGTCACATCAAAACTATATCAATGGATAAATAGCACTACAGGTAAGAGGAAAAATATGGATTTTTGATTTAGTAGTGAAGTGTCCTATTAAATATTCTGTCAAAGCACTCCTAAATTAATCAGATTCATAGACCTTTGTCAGATCAGGAAAAAGCACTGGTGGAACTAATAACATTAGCAATGGCTCCAGCCCAGCAAATATTGCAATGCAAAGCAGCAATTGCTGTTATATATCAGTTACATTCACATTTGACATGTCAAAACTTCAGTTTGAGGATCACTGGGTTAAAGCACAAAGTTTTCAGTACATATATTAATATACAATTATTATGCTGCTACTGTGTTTAAATAAAACTAGAAATACAAATACATATCACTAACCAGGACAGTTGACATGACATATTAAAGAATCTTCAACGTACACTGTCTCTCTATTCTCCACGCTGCAGAACATGAACACTATCAACCCTGACAATGAACTGGCTTATAATCTTTTAATGAACTTAATTTTAATGAATTTTAATGAAGACTTTGTTTCTGTGGCATGTTGACTGCTGGAAGGAGACTCTCCGGAGAGTAATGTGACATCCTGGCATCATAACTCTCTGATATCACTGACAAGAAGACTTTAATGTTGAATGAACAGTGTGTCTCAATTCAGACTCTTATATGTTCAAATATTAAACAAGTTCCTTCAGGGGAAACGCTTTTGAGAATGCCAAATTAAGCAGTGCTACTTTCAGGGGAGGACTTGTAACAAAAACAAGCCTTATTGTACTTCATATTACACAAATTATACTTTTTGCATCATATTAGGACATCGCTTTGCTTTCCATTTGGGGTGTGTGTTTGTATGTGTGCGGACATAGAGATTTACGTGTGTGCCAGAGATCTATTTCAATTGTAACCTATTTCCGCACCTGCTTGTAACCTATCTATGTGGCCGACAGTCCATTACCAGAGACCAGGTAGCGTGTGAACACCGCTCTCGTCTCCTCCCTCAAGTGTCATTCATCCCTCCTTTCTCTCTTTTCATTGCCAGCTCTGTTTTCACTCGTTGTCCTTGGATGACCCTCATTTGCTACAGCCATGTAGTAATAATATAGGTCATACATCCATTCATAGTTTAGAGTTACTGTTAGCAGGTAATACTGGAGGAAATCCAACTGGTTGTACTACAACAATTGGAAAACACGAGGTGAGTAGTCAAAAAAAACTCATCTGCATTAGAGAGTCTGAAATTCTGGAAACACTTTGTTTGTGTCATTGTTCCTAACCCTGCATAATAACACAACAGTTGTGATGTTACAGAATAAAATTCAGCTCTAAAGTTGCCTGTGAGTACATCTTCATCTACATTGCTAATTAGACATTTCTTGCAAATCAAAAGTTTTTGTATATTACCAAACACTCTGTAACTCTACAATCTAATGCCCACCAGCTTCCAATTATGAATATGCATAAAAAAAAAATCATCATTATTGGTGTAAAGACATCCAACAAACTTTTTACACCACAAGGCATCTGTTACTTTTCACACTGCATCACATTTGAAGGAAGCAAATGTTTATTCTGGGATCCTGTTGGTAACTGCAAAATATTGTTTTGTATCATAAATAAAATGGGGAAATGATATCTTACAGTATCATCCAGATTTCCTCCACAATTAATAAACTCAAAGTATTTACTGAATCCATATGTTTAGGTTACAGGAGCCTTTCTAGACCTGACACGAGGTGTTGAGAAGAGTCCAGAGAGAAGGGTATCAGATGAAACTAGCTGGCATCGATAGCTATGAGACTACTCCATGTCAACCAGAGACTGGCATCCTGTTGTTGTCTGGAGGACATCCAGTTATTCGGCCGCTGCAGTGCCACACAAGCCTGGTTGATCTGACCTCTATTCGTGTGTGTGTGTGTGTGGCACAGTGAAAGCAGAGACAGGTTACTGAAAGTAATGACAAAATCTTCCCTGAAGGGGAACACCGATGGAGATAAGGAGAAAATGCAAACACCATCTCATTCTCTCTCTCTTCTTCTGTCTAACAAACAAGCACATACATCTGTGTTACTATATTAGTGACAACCCATTATCAACACTATCTATCTATCTATCTATCTATCTATCTATCTATCTATCTATCTATCTACCTACCTACCTACCTACCTACCTACCTACCTACCTACCTACCCACCCACCAACCTACCTACCTACCTACCTGCCTACCTAGCTACCTACCCACCCACCCACCCACTACCTACCTGGACCCCGTGAATATAGTTTAACAAGCCCACACACGCACACGCCCACACACACATTTCTATAAACAGGCCGCAGAGACATGAGAAGACATGATTTAAAATCCCAGAATATATTTCATTCATTACAGTAAATGATATACTGAAATGTTGAAAGAAATACAAATACAGTGTAATGGTCTTGTTGGTGTAATAAACCTGCTGCAGTCTTGATGATGGAGATAGTCATTTCAGGCCAGTGTGCCTCTGAACTCGCTGTACATCAGTGACTTTACAGACGAAGGGCTGACTTATCATAGAAGCTCAGATCACACTGTATAATCATCAACATCACCATGAGGCCCTCAAACACAGAAAACAAATACATATACATACATCTGTGATCATATGCTCAACCAGAGATTCAGAAATTACACAAGTCTAGGTTATATCATGTTCCTGATCCAAATTACCACGCCATTTATTCTACTCTGCAAGATTTCTTTTATAGTAGGAAACCATATTATAAAAAGGATACTCATAAAGTGTACCACATTACACTGATACAGTATAATTTACATTTATATCTCCAAAATAAGACAGATCATGGGACATGTTGGCCTGTAAAGTCCCCTGTTCCCTGTAACAAGCTCCCTTTATTCCCTTTATTCAGCATTTATCTTTGGCTTCTTTCTTGTCCCTTTCACTTTGTCAGTTTATTCTATTTATTTTCACATCATGGTGTCACTGACATGGTGTTCACTTCCTCAGTAACATATTGATTAATGGACAAAAATGATGATGTTATGACATTAAATCCTACATTCTGAAAGACAGTGTCTACCTCATAAAAAGATGTTTTTTTTACTGTATATGGTTAATTATATTTCAGGTCAGAATGCATTTCTTTGTTGGAAAATAGCTTTCACAAACAAATGCTAGAATGGAGAGAGGCTACAACTTATACATTTTCAAGCAAGCTTAAATCAAAAATACTGAGCATATATGCATGATATAAACATAACATAGGTGTTACTGTAAGATTATGTATGGCAAATTCAACAGTATCCCAGCGTTACATAATTTAAGGCACTCCATTATAATACATAGTGTGGAGATAATGTTAGACTGCTAACAATAGTGGAAGATTCTCACCCACTCTACTCTTCTAAGAGAATGAATAAATACAATAGAGTCATGATACATTTTTAAATAAATAAATACGGCATGGCTATAATCTAGAAACTATACACAATTTACTCATCCACGACATTTACAGGAAAAATGTGTCTTTTTTTGTTTTAGTTTATGTTGTTTTTTTACGAGCTTGGTCTTATTTGGCTTTCATTCTTATTCCTTATGATTTTGCACAGTTATGTGGACTGCGGCAGCATGTATTAGGTACCATGGAAAAGTTGACTCAAGTAACATTTTTTTTAAGATGAGGAAAGGTCCATTTGTATCACTGGGTGCAACACCATCAGAGTAACATGACCTGTTACTCACATTTTCATAACCTATAAATCAACATGAACATTTTATAGAATCTCATCTATATGTTGTCTTGTGTATGATGTATGTGTGTTTTCTTTAATATGTATTTGTATGTACTGTAACTTGTTGCTATCTGTGAGTTTTATTTTTCATTTGTATGATCCTGTGACTATCATATGACCAGAGTATGTATTTAAAGATGGTGCTCCTGTATATATATAACAAAGTCTGATGAAGAGCATCAGCTTGAAACACCACTTGTGTGTGTGCCAATAAATTGCTCTTGAGGGAGCTACAGTGTGTGGACTTTGCATTGTGTTTTCATTGCTGCCTTCTATTGGCCCATAAACCAGATTTGGATCTGCACGACTATTACAGTATGCACTAAACCTAAGTCTAAGAATCATGTTTTATGAAACTGGTGTGCAAAATATTATAAGCAATAAGATCAATGGCCAAGACAATGAAATAAGACCAAAACTCTAAAAACAATCTTTAAACATAAATAATGTACTGTTGAATTACGTTTCTGTGCAACTAAAGGAAGAGTTCTAACACATAGTAGACTTGAAATATGTTGACATACAATCTTGAACATGAACATAATGAATTCTTCTGGTTGTCTGTTTTAAGTGTCATTTTTATATTAGACACAAAAGAGGTAATTACAGCACATCCTGTATATCCTTACAAAATATAGTTTTCACTTGGTACAAACATTTTATCTCATTGATCCCTTTAGACCATCAGTTGAAGGAAATCATAATAATTAATTTCCTCCATATTCTCTACTTCTGTAATATGTCTTTTCTGCTTTGTGGCAAAGTCTCTCCTTCTAAATGTGTCTTCCTACAGTTGTTGTCTTTTGTCACTCTGCCAGATGCCATTGGCTTTATTGAGTGAGGTGTTGCTACCCTGTTTGGTACCCGTCTCAACATTCATGGCTTGCTCAACAGCATCTGCCAAGGGCAACTTGTCCTCTGCTTCTGTCTCTCTGTGATAGAAGTAGTTGAAGTTGGAAACAATGACAGGGACAGGCAAAGCAATGGTCAGCACACCTGCGATGGCACACAAAGTGCCCACCATTTTACCCCCCATGGTGATGGGACACATGTCCCCATAGCCTACAGTGGTCATGGTAACCACAGCCCACCAGAAGCCATCGGGTATGCTAACAAACTGTGTGTTTGGCTCGTCTACCTCAGCAAAGTAAATAGCACTGGAGAAGAGGATGACTCCGATGAAGAGGAAGAAGATGAGCAAGCCAAGCTCACGCATGCTGGCCTTCAGAGTCTGTCCCAGGATCTGGAGTCCCTTAGAGTGACGAGAGAGTTTGAAAATGCGAAACACCCTGACCAGACGGATGATGCGCAGAATGGCCAAAGACATGTTCTGTCCTGAGCTCTCCTGTGGCGTTGTGACCATTTCTGTAACTACAGTAACAAAATAAGGGATAATGGATATAATGTCAATCATGTTCATGAGGTTGTGGAAAAATTCCTTTTTGCTAGGACACACTAAAAACCTCACACACAGTTCAAAGAAGAACCAGGCAATGCAAGCAGTCTCAACAATGAAGAAGGGATCGGAGAAAGTTGTGGGCTTTACAGATGGAGTCATAGAGGTGTAAACTCCAGATGAGTTGAAAGGCTGTACCGCTGTGGGCACAACTGGGTCAGTGTCATCTCTGAATTCTGGCAGCGTTTCCATGCAGAAAATAATGATGGATATGACAATAACAAAAACAGACACCAGTGCTACACCTCGGGCTGCATTTGAGCTCTCTGGGTACTCAAACAGCAACCAGAATTGCCGGTACACATCGTTGTCAGGTAGAGGGATCTCAACGTCCTTTATGAATCCTTCATCTTCTCTGAACTGCTCCATGGCCTCACTTCCAAGTTCATAGAACAGAATTTCATCTGCAAACACATCCAGTGGAACGTTAGCAGGACGTCTGATCTTACCCCCCGACTGGTAGTAATACAAGATCCCGTCAAAGCTGGGTCGGTTCCGATCAAAGAAGTACTCGTTCCTCATCGGATCAAAGTAGTCCATCCTCTTCAAAGGATCTCCTAGCAGTGTATCAGGAAACTGGTCCAAAGTTTTGAGCTGTGTCTCAAAACGAAGACCGGCAATGTTGATGATGACTTTCTGGTCTCCATCATCCAGCCCTCGTTTATCTACAAATAAATCCTCGCAGCACTCCTTAGCAAGCCGACTGAAGATCGTCTCACTCTCCTTAGTGCCCTCACTGCTTAGAAGCAATTTCCAGTTGGAAATCATACTGGCACAGCTACTGCGCCCCTGTCTACTCGGAGTTGGCATAGTTGGGGACTGGGGTACACCTAGTGTCTGTGTATGTGGAGTAGGTGAAGATGAAGTGGATTCCCACATGCAGGAGGGGACATAACTATGGTGGGAAGGCGTGGAGGACAACGGAGCGGCTCGCAGAAGATAGTTGCTGCTTGGGCTGCTGTGCTCTGGAGGCATGTCCACCGTCAGAGCTGTGGTTTCATCAGCGTAGGTGTCCACCTCATCCTCCAGGCTGCCGTTGAGCTCATCCAGGCTCTCAAAGTCTACCAGGGCCACCTCCATGGCTGCAGTTCAGCCAGTGCAAAGCCTTGGGACCCCAGGATAAGATAATCACACGGACACAGATAGACAGATGGGGGGTTCAGTCACCTGAATCAGCAGCAGAGCACCAGGGCAGCCGCTTTTCAGCAGCACTTACAGCGAAAGGACAAAGTGAAAGCCTCTTCTATTCTTTATTCCTTCCGACACCTGTAGAGTGAGAGCCAGAGAAAGAGAGTCAGCGTGTTTCTGACAATAGTTTAGGGTTTATTTTCTGTTAGCTGTCACCAGGTGATGAGGATATTCAGTTGGAAAAAGCATGTTTGATCATGACTGTTTGTTTCTTAGATGCCCATCTCTCTGGAAACAGGCAGTGACGACTGAGAGATGGAGATGCAGAAATGAGGGAAGAAAGAGTAGGAAGAGGGCGAGGCAGCTAGAAGATATAAAGAAGAGCAGTACCAGGAGAAGATTTTACTCTTTTTGAAAGAAAGACATAGTAGAAAACTCCTCGCTACATCTTTCTAGTCTGTCATTGTGGAGGCACTGTGATGAGTCACGTAACGGTGAAAAAGGAAAACAAACAAAAGTATATGGATATAAGTGTGGCTAATGGAGTGCTTATTTATTATGTGTTAAAATATCTCATCATCGCATTTTCAAGTCCCACTTTACTGTAAATATACAATATCTCTTATTAACTAGTTCTAACATATTCACACTGGCATACATGTGCACACAAATTATTTCTCTTTCTCACATTGGTCATGCCTTGACACCCTGTAATGACACCAATGCAGGTAAAAGCAGAGGATAGCGCAGACTAGCTGGGGCTGTGCATTCATTAGTGCATAATTAAATGACTGCACAGTGATAGCACAGATCGTTGAGCTTCATCCAGACACCAGGGCTCACATTAAACTGTGTGGTACCACATAATAATTTCTTCTAGAAATCCACTCTGCTCCAATTGTGCCATCTGTTTCTGCACTCAAATTTACCCGAGCTTGTGTGACTTTTCATCAGCATGAAGAATACACTGCTCTCTGAGGTGTGCACACATTAGTGTGAATGCATTTATCTGCATGTGTGTTTGTGTGTGTGTTTGTGCACAGTGTTCTACATACGTGTGTATGTGTATGGCCAAGTGCTGATGCCTGCAGATGTTTAATTAAAGACTCTAGAGATGAGTCACCACCTAAAACCAGTGCCAGTGATACCAATCCAGCTGGGAGAGAGGGAGAGATGGGCCAGCTGACTGAATAAGGAGGATGACATGAAAATTGTTGGGAAGACGGATGTGGGTGGAAGGACTGGGTGGTGGGATGAGGACAGAACGCAAAAAGAAGGAAAGTGACAATGAGAGAGAGAGAATGGGAGTTGATGGGTGGGTGGATGGATAGACAGGATGATGAGAGAGCAGCCATGACAAGGAAAGAGGGGATGTTTATCAAGAGCAGAGGAAACAGATGAAGATGAGGGCTAAAATAAATAAAAACTGTGATAGATTGGGCATGAAGGAATAAGGTTGTTTCATAACTGGTAAGATGTCCAGTGAGAAGAAGTTGGAAACAGAATCATTTGGAGGGAACTAAAAATACTTGACGAAAGCAATATAAAAAGTAAAGAGATTAATCAAATCAAACCCTTTTCTTGACTGATCTTAAAGGGATAGTTCACATTATTTGAAGTGGGGTTATGTGAGGTATTTATCCATAGTCAGTGTATCACACAGTGTATTATACAGTAGATGTCAGTCGGCATGCCCCCAGTTTTGAGAAGCAGCAGGAGTATCAGTGTAGGAAACTAAGCAATGTGTTGCAATGGACAGGGTCAGCAACAAAACTTATTTCAGCCACTTAAAAAGCTCGTCCTAAAAAAAATATCAATAGTGTACATTATGTTTAAAATATTTTCAACACTACCATCATTGTAGTAAGCCAATATCTCTCACTCAACCAGACTCATTTTGCTCATGCTAATCATCAACATTTTGATTAGTAACCATAATCAATAACACATTTTTTCTCAGTAATAAATTTACATTCATTTTGTAATTCAATTACATGTAACTACTTACATGTAGTTATTTGCTTTCCATTACTGTTAGTATCCCATTAGATGTTGTGTGAAATGTTGTCATAGTATAATTTTTTGAGTAAAATCATATTTTTTGAGGTCACAGTGACTTTGACCTTTGGCCAACAATATCTAATCACTTCATCCTTGTTTTTCAGTGTTTCTCAAAAAATTTGAAACACAGAGATCCTTCAGCATAGAGTCACGAATGTGAACAAAATAACTTCCAGGTCCAGTTTCATAAAATATTCTCCCATTGTTACTCCAAATTGGGTGTGTGCCAACTGCCATCTGTTGTAGGTTATACACCGACTATAGATAACTACCTCATATAACCCCACTTTAAAAAATTCCAAACCATCCCTTTGAACCCCACAGTCAGGATGACGTCATTCGACACTTTGACCAACCAGAACTTTCTCTTGATCCTAAAATAGCAGCTGCAGACAAGAATAAACTGACAAGGCACTCGGACTTAGATCAATACCTGGAAATTAGCCAATGAAATTGGTCTGCTTGACCAATTCCTAATGGTTTTCCAATAATTCAGTATGCCATCAATATTTCATTTTCCTTAATGTAACAGAAAGAACTGCCAACTCTTAAATGCCTGTCTCTTAAAGTAATGGGGAGACATATGACAGATCTGACACTCCAAGAAGATAAATGCTTTCCAAAACAGAACAAGGTGGTTGCACTGATTCAGCTATTGAACTTAAACCACAGAAGTGAAAAAAAAAGATTGAGACTGAAAGTCTGTGTTTTAGGGTAAGATTCTGCTTTCTCTGAAAACAAAGCTCCATCTGACTCAAGACGTGAAACCTGGTCTCTGGGTTACAAATCGAATTTCATGAGCTGCAATGCAAAATCTGCTCAGGACCTTCAGACAAGCTCATAGACAGAGTAACACTCAGTCAACACACACCTTACCTGCCTTAGCAAGAAGTTTACCGACCATGTGTGTATAATATGCAGCAGCAAGCCAAAACAGGAGAGAAACAAAAGGTTTCCTACAAGTTCTGCCACTGCTGTAGCTTTCTGCTTCCTCCTCAATGGGCATCAGAATGACTCATCTATCACAGACTACATTGGGTAACCTTATGCTGGAGTAGAAACTAGAGCTGGACCAAAGGCCACATGCGCACATGTGCACACGTACACACACACACATAGAAACAAGCATGCACACTGGCCACGCATAAACAAAGAAAAGCAGCACGAAAAAAAATCTGTCATTAAATATCGCTTCATTTATGGTTTTTGTATGCAAGTGTGTGTGTGTGTCTGTGTATGTCTGAGTGTGTGTTTGTGCGGCCATGTGTGCCATAAAAGCCATCTCTCGGTGATCTGGGTGATGTGCTCAAAGCCCTCTAGACTGGAACGGTGCGATTAGATCCTCAGATCTCCCTATGCCTGACTCACTCAGTCTACATCAGGCCGTATCCATATCTGTCTTATTTACAGTATCACAATCAATAATTGATCTTTAACAACTCGACCAACATGTTAAACACGATGGGGAACGAATGATGAGAGACTGACATGAGACTGACATGAGCACAGGAGCCAAAGCTCCCTTCTTCACTCCACAGAGCTTTCCATCTTTCACTTTCAACTCAGCAGAGCTCCCATATTATCACCTCCTCCAACTCTTTAACTATAAGCTCCTTCTGAGCTCTACGCCTTGAGAACATGTATAATTGATGACAGTCTAATATCTTCCATCACTAGAGCAGGAATAAAAGGAGATATTTAATCTCTTAATTTGGCTCCCAAGTATTTTTTGTCATAGATGACCGACACTCAGACACACTTGACCATACCTCCCTGTCCTCACGCTGTACAACACATTTGTACACACAGGCATGTGAGGAAGCTGCTGCTGTGCTCCCATAATTCCTCAAGCATGTGTGAACAACTAGTCTTGTCATCACTGTTAAATCAACCTCTCCTGTTTTATTTCCACTAATATTTGTGTAATTGTGAGATTTATTAAATCTTGTTTTATGCCCTTCAGTTTCGCTTGTGACTTATGAATTAAAAGTACCCACGCGAGGATATAAATTTTTATGCTTTTCAGCCTCAGTAGTATCATTATGAGCACCTGTCATGAAATCTCTCCAATCCATGTGAAAATTATTAGTTATGAATGCTCTCTGGAAACACAGTGCTAAACTCCACCACTAAATGAATATCACAGTTAAACTTAACATTTTTTTATTCTTTCCAAAGGACTTTCTTGGTGTTCTTCTTGTCACACTTAAATTCATAATATTATATTGTGATTCTCTATTAAAATTGTTTTGACTGCAGACCTTCAATAAGTCTAATGGATGAATGACTTGAAGGAGAAAGCTATGCACATTGTCCAAATAAATATTTTAAGAGAACTGAACTATTTATTTGGAGCCCTACAGTGTGCAGACCTTTCTCTTTTGTGCCCCGCAGTGATTTTTTTTTGTCTTGCACCTGATGTGCACATACTTGGTCCCTGTTCGGAAGCAGGTTTCACATATCTGCAAATGCTCAAGCAAACAAAAGGAAAAAAACCCCACATAAAACAACCTAATCAATGTAAACTTGTTATGCAGTTAATCTGCGCATTGAGAGAATGAATACGATTAACTTTTTCTGGATTCCATGACTCATGCATACTGTACATTTGTTTATATTAATTACAGGATATATATTGGCAAAAATACTCTTGTTTTAAAAAATACAGTTGTTTTAATATGAATTGCTGTGCCACAGGCAGCCAGGAAGTGTCCTGTATTTGTTGAACAGACATTAAAAGAGAGGTTTGAGTGCTGTTTTCCACATGTGGCTGACATCAAGGACAATGACTGGATTCGAGACCCATTAAATCAGGAATCCTGAACAACAACACTCTTTTCAGTTCCATTAAATCCTTTCTAAATTTCTGACATATCTCTTTTAAATGTGTACAAAAATCCATATGCATCCATATGCATATTAACATTTAACAACAATCAAATCAAATGTATTTTTGTTGACACCCTGGAATTTAAGATAGGGGGATAAAACATGATTAAATAAGAGATATTTAAAATATGTGTGTATGACTGTATACAGTATATCATGTACCGTAATACATTCATGTATACGTGAAAAATACTCTAGCAGCTGTGCTCTGTAGCAGTGAGGACACAGTGTGACCTTGACTCGTGTTAAGACAGCATAAAACAGAGGTGTCATATGGGGCCCATGCCAACCCATGGGTGGCCAACTATTCTTGCCATGCTATTAATACACAGGGGAGAAACCCATGAGATAACAACTCTTGCTGTGTGTCACCCTTTAATGCAGACAAATACAGGCAATCACCACACACATTTGGTACAAAAAAAAAAAAATGTGTGTGGGGCAATATGGAAATCTGCATCAGAAATATGGTATTGCATGCTGTGCTGAGCTACTGTACATTTTAGTGAGCTAACCGCTGTGACTTTACCACATGTGTGTAAACATGAACAGATGTTCAGGCAGATCTAGCTTAACTACAAGCCAATCCTTTGCTCGCTGGTTGGCCAGAAATGCATGTATATGTCCAATATTTACCCTATGAATTAAAACACTGTATAATATTTGCTAACAATTAACCTCTTCTGCTTTGATTAATAATTAGATAATTGCTATATAAATCACGTTAACGGCACTGTCACTGCCTCAACATAGGTCTTGAACATGCTGATTTCCACAGTGTCAACTAATTTAGACAAAATTACAGGAAAGTTAAAGTAATTTATTGCCTCATTTAGTATAGTAGCATAGTGTGAATAAAACACACACACACACACACACACACACACACACACACACACACACACACACACGCACAAATACAATAATTACAGCCACTGTGTCTCCCAAATGTCTAACTCTGGCATTAGCAAGAATGTTTTTATGGTTTTAAGTGTGTTTTTGTCTGTCTGTGTGTCCTCAGTAATTCCACTCAGGCCCGAGGCTTCAGATGTTCCATTAAAGTTTCAAGTGATCGTTTACGTGCAGCTGATCCTTGTGTCTATCCAACATTTTAATCTAAGTGGACTGTAGATGTCACGAGAACTGTTACTTAGGTACCAAATCAATGCCAAAATTCAGAAAAATGTGACAGTACTTAGGGATTCTGGATCTGACCGGGACACCAGATGTGTCTACAAGTGCTGTAGTCTGCCCTCAAATGAAAATTAATTTCCAGACATGACAACATGCTCCCCTGACAGTGAAAAATAAAATGTTTCAATTTTATTATAGTTTTTGTTTTTGTATCGTGGTGTTGAATTGTGTATTGAGAATTGTGGAAATTCACTGGTATTTGTAACGACTTCTAAATTTCTGGCATCATGACATGCTTTTGTTATACATGAACGTGATTCACATCAGTCACCTGGAAACTGTAAATCTGCCTCTTAATCCTCTAGGTTTAGTTCTTTGATTTTTGTAATCACTTATATTCATCCTTTCTGATTTCTAATCATAGAGCACTGCAATAAGGTTATATGGTACCATACTGTATAAAATACTACAGTATGCAAAACTATAATGTATAAACTATATACTGTAATACTGTATGATATAAATCTGCTTAAGGCTACCTCTGCTGCAGCTGTTTTAATGCTGCTCCTTAAAAATCAAACTAACCCTCAACGATCTCCTTAGAGATTCACTTTCCTCATCAAAAACCGAAGTCCAAATTTCAACATACTTTACTGAATAATATTCATTATCATGAGAATAAATCTGCAGTATGCCAGATGTTTGCAGCTGAGCACAGTTGGTGTATCTGTTAAGTGCGCTCCCACAAGTGTGTAGGCATTACGATTAACTTTTCATTCTGTGTTAAGACCTAACGGGCTGCATTCTCCCTTAAATTTACAGTAAAGGCAATATGGCTGGCTGTGTGTGATGGATCCTTTGTTATGCTCCTGTGATGTTGGTGTGAGGTTTCCTGCTGTGTGAGGGCATTGGTTGGTAGAGCTGGTATTTTTGGACCAGACTTTTGACCCTATTAAGCAGATTAATACAGGCTGGGCAGCTCAGTGCTATAAGCCGGGGGATCTCTTCTGTCAGATCAACACAGATACGAGCGAGCCATCACAGATAGGCACACAAACACAGAAAGTAACACACGCCCACCCACCCACAAACAGATACACACACTTTGGGAAAAGATAATGCTGCTTGAGTCACATTTTTTTATGTGTCACACAGAACGCAGAGATTGAACTGGTTAAACGGCCACTGTCAACATCTTTCAACTTGTAAGTCTTTAAAATTCTGACATGGAAGCTGAAGTATAGATAAAGTTGAGGTTTAGAAACTAAAATCAGTGGGCAAACATTAGGGTAAGACTGAGGTCATGAATTGATTAGTGGATTGGTTGATCAACAGATAATGAATGGGCAGCTCTTTTAATGATAGATTCATTATTTTAGTCATTTTTCAAGCAAAAATGGACAACATTCCCAAGTACCAGCTTCTAAAATGTGATGAACTGATTCTTTGCTTTGTTGTATATTGTAGTAAACTCAAATAAAAGTTGATTCACCTTGGGCAGTGGGACATCAAGTGCTCTCTTTGCAATTTTGTCTGTTTTAACAGACAAAATAATTCATCATGAAAACAATAAACAATAAATTAGATTAAACAATAATGAACATAATTATTGCAATTGCAATAATAAATATAAAATAATGTGTAAAAATATATAAAAATGAAAAATAATAATAAATAATAAACCTCCACTCTTTTACTTTGTACTGAACTACATGAATGTCACATCACTTCCTGCAGTCATACTAGATGTTTCCATTGACCATCACTAATGCAGAAATGCACATAAATATAGTTCACTGGAGACAAAAGTCTTCTCCTTTAACACCATGAATCATTTCAAATTTCAAATTTATTATTTTCACCTGTTTAGGTAAAGATAATAAATCTGATAATAAATTTAATAAAAAAGCACAGACATATGTTATAATTCAAATGTTTACATGGCATGCAGATAGACAAAATATGCACAAACTGCAAAAAAAAAAAATATATAAATAAGTATTCTAAACATTTTCAGACAGTAGTGCAGATGGCAATTGAGAGTATATTTTTAATTATCAAACATCTATTATCCAAATAACAGATTTTTAGAATATCATCACCTTATCCTCCCTCTTGAGCTTTTAAATCACTTACTGAAATATGAATTACAAATGTCCATTTGGTAATGCAGTTCATATAACTGGAGCCAAATGCTGCTCTCATTAATGGAGCTAAAAATAGATGTAAAATGGACCCTCAATGATCCTCAGTGTGTGGTGGTTATGTGAGGTCACATTATACTATATGTTTGTTCTGTAGAGTGAGCATGTACTTGTTTATGTGGCAGACAAAAGTGGGGACCTCCGGAAGAATTTCTTGTGCGTCCCAGGGGAGGTTGGGAAGATGGAGGCCGTGTTCAAAGTCTCCATTAAGGTGGCTGCTGCTTGGAGTTCTGGTCAAGAAGTCATCAGAGCCTGCTGTGATGGACACCTAAGAATCTGATGGTGGATGTCATAATTGAAGGATGCCATAAAGCTGAAGAAGGAGGCCTTTTGGGGTTGATAGGTTCAGGGGTCTCCTAAAGCAGCAGGCAGGTACTAGAGGGCCAGAAGGGCAGTGGTTTTGGTGGTTGCTGAAGAAGAAACCCAGGTGTGGCAGAAGTTTGACAAGGCTATGGAGAAGGACTTTTAGTTGGAAAGGAAGGCAAGGAAGTTCTGGCAAACCGCTTGATGACTCAGGAAGGGACAGCAGGGCCATGTGTAGATGAAATTCATCCTGAGATGCTGAAGGCTCTGGACATTGTCAGGTTGTCCTGGTTGACACACCTCTTCAGTGTCACGCTGAGGTTGAACCTCAGATCCAGGAGGAGCAGTGTGGATTCTGTCCTGGCTGTGGAACAGTGGACCAGCTTCTTTACCCTTTGCTGGAGGGATCATGGGAATTTTCTCATCCTGTCTCCATGTATTTTGTGGACTTGGAGAAGGCCTACAATAGTTTCCCCCTGGGGACAGGAGATTGGCCAGTTTAAGGCCTCTCTGCTTTTTATGGTTCTGCTGGTTTCATCAGATTGTGATCTTCAGGATTCACTGAGGCAGTTTGCAGCAAAATGTGAAGCAGTTTGGATGAGAGTAAGCACCCACAAGTCTGAGGCTATGGTTTTGGTGGTTACTGCCCCAAGTTAAGAGTTTAAGTATCCTGATGTCTAGTTGACAAGCTATGGCTAAATGGAGCGTAATATGGACAAACAGATTGTAACCGTGTTGCAATAATTGCGGACATTGTACCAGACTGCTGTGGTGAAGAGAATGCTGAGCCTGAAGGCAAAGCATTCGATTTGCCAGTTGTTTTATTGGATGAACGCATGTTCCAGTCTGCACCTGTTGTCATGAGCTTTGGGTAGTGACTGAAAAAAAATTAGATAACAGACACAAGCAGACAAAATGAAGTTTTCTCTGTATTGTTGCTGGGCTCACCCTTATATTTAGATATGGTGGGGAAGTCATACATCTGGAAGGAGCTCAGAGTAGAGCAACTGCTGTGTTGTGTTGTGTTGAAAGCAAGCTAAGGTGGTTCAGGCAACCTCCTGAGCGCTTCCCCTTGGAGCTTTTCTGAACACATCCAATTGGTAGGAGCCCCAAGGTAGACGCAGAAAATGCTGGAGGGATTATGTAACTTATTTGACCTGGAAACACCTCAGGATCCCTAAGGAGGAGATGGAAAGCTCTAGGAAGAGGTTTGTCCGGGCAACCTTGCTTAGCTTGCTGCCACTGTAACCCAACACCAAAAAAGTGGAGGAAAGTGGACGGACGGACGGATGGATGGATGGATGGATGGATGGATGGATGGATGGATGGATGGATAATTACTGTGCTTAGTACATCTTGTTTTACCTTGATTATTTACTTCACTCATTTATGTTTTTAAACTATAAATTATAGTGGTATATCATATACTTTTGGAATAAAGTATATAGGAATAATTTTACTGTATCATTTTGAAATGTTGCAGGGTTAAATTGTATAATTGCAGTCACAGTAGTTATTTTGTTAACCATTCATAGGCCTTTTACGTCAGTCTGATTTTATTTCCAAATGTTATTGATGGGGGACAGTTGTGAGTATAAATCTGAGTGTGATGTGAACACCAAAAGATGGAAGTTGGATGTCTGGAGTTGAGTGTCTTCCTGTGGAAACTGGAGCTTGATCATTATCACAGCCCAGAGTCACTGAAGGATGCTGAACATCAGAATGATTTCATTTTGATTGAGATGCACATGCTAAAATGAATATAGTTTAAATGAAATATCTTGGCAATATCTTGAAAATATCTAAATATTGTTTTTGCCAATGTTACCCATCACTGCTCCATATGTCTGTCTGGAGCAGATTTGTAGTCTACGTGCAGGATCTGCGAGGCATTCATAAGATGTAAGCTGCTGATGCTGACATGGGTGTGTCTGTAGGCTCCAGGCCAAGTCCCAGTGCACGGCAGCTGGGACCAAAATCCTCCCTTGGCCTTTTGACAAGATGCACACACACACACATACACAGAGACACACACACACACACCACCACTACCACACAAACAGCACACAAACAGCACAAGCAAACTACAGCCAAAATCACTCCCTAATAAATCAAAAACTTCCTGTAGAGCATCTAAAAACAGCACATGGTAGATGTACTTTAGACACTGACAAAACTGAAAGCAATTACATGGGCTCATCAAAACTGATTTAGCGAAATAAATCAACAGATTAAGAAGATTTACAGCTACTTTGTTCTGGTCTATGTGCCACTCACTTGCATTGCAAAAAAATCCCCAACCCACCTGGACTGAGGCTTGCATTTCAGATCTACAGTACCTGCCTCTCAATCAGCACTAAACTGATTAAGGTAAACATCTAACATCTAATCTAAGAAGTGGACAGATTACATTCTAAAATACATCTTATGTCTGAGACCATTTAGTACATATAAATGAACTGCAATGCAGAGCTATCACTTCTTGTTGCTTCTAAATATGGACGAACAATGAACACTTTTGGTTGGTCTGTTGGGGTACAAACAAAACAGAACATGTCATGTCAGCCAAGTCAACTCCTGTTGCTTTGGCAGGACATCTTCAGTTAATGGCACAGAGGTTGACAAAAAGTTTATTGTGCCAGCTTGGGTCTGTCTGTCAGTGTGAAACTGTTTCACACCCACCACACGTGCAGAAACCTTGCCAGAGGTGTTGTCACAGTATAATTTTACATAAACAGCACATGCTACAACACTTTTTTTCATTATAAAGAATCGATCAAATTTATGAAAAAAAAAAATAGTCCTCTTTTCTATACTATTAAATATTCATGACTCAATAAACAACAATCTATATGATTTTTTTGTAGTTAATATCAATTGAGTTTAAAAGAACAATATGTAACACCAGTATATGTAATATATACTGTAACTCCCCAAAACAGCTATTCTGCTTCATCAGGACTGTGTTGGTGTGGTTTGATCAAATTTGACTGACAATGACCACACAACTGTCAGTTATGAGATACTGATTCAAATGTTGCTAAACCATGATTGGTGCATGGATGTACATGACATAAGTATTGTCCAACTTAGCCCAGTCCAGTGAGAGGAGCACAAAGAAACAAAAATCTCTCATGTCAAATAGATAAAACTGGTCTAACTTTGGTGTTCCCGTGAGTCATAAAAATAGGTTTTCAGGGCCTTTATGGGGTTGATTTGTAATTGTAAGTGATATGATATTTCCTGAAACAAAGGTAAGTGAACAGGAAACAAGTGTTATTATCTCTCCCCACTGCGAGAAGAAGGTTATTTGCTCACAAAGCACAGCCAAAAGGTCAACATTTCATTTGACCTCAAAAGCAGTAAAACAGATATGCACTCTCATCCCTCCCGTTGCAGGCCGCACTCCTCCTGCCACTCTGGCATTCCTCCTCTACAGTGAGGATTAAGCTCGTCTCATTTACAGGAATATGATGTTGTTTTTTTAGAAGCCTTTTTTGTGCCAGATCCAGACGAGGAAAATATGGCCATCTGGTCCGACTCTCTATTACATATCACTAATCTCAGGTGGCGTACAAACAAGCAACGCACGCTGCAAACAGCAAATTGTAACAATTACTTCCAAGGCTACACACATGCACGCACTTTCCCGGAAATGACATGCAGACACACACATGCAATATGCAGATGCCAAAGTGCACCATGCATATTGAGTGAATCACCGCATCTGCTTATTAAATAACCATATGACACAGCATACCACTTCTGATCCTGAAAAGCTCTTTCTCTCTCACTTGGACATTGTGGAAAGATTAATAGCATGATGTTTGTATACCATACCAAGTTGTAACCTCGGATGGTGTTAAATACAACAACAGGCTTTCCAATGACTTTCTCAAAGAAAAAATACAATCACTTGCAAAAATAGAGAAGAAAAGCCACCTAAACAGGTGTGAATGCATCACCTAATGTAGTATGTATACCATGACAAGTGGGTGGAGGATAGGGAGCTAGAGGAGATTTGAGGGATTCTGGGGGAAATGAAGGAGCAAATAAGATTCTTAAACAAGCTGTTCAAGGTATCTTAATTCAGAGAGTGCTGTGTCATTGGATAAACTCACAAATCAGACTGTGGTCAAATTATTCCAGTTTGAGTTTGTCTGTATTTTTGACATCCCCAGGAGCAGCAGCACAGTGAACTCCTCATCTCCTAGTAAAGTAGCAACGTGGAGCTCTCCACCTGAGGCTTTCTGTCATTCCAAAGTTGAACATCCCTCTTAGGGTTGGAATATTTAACAATATATCGATATCGTGATATGTGACTAGATATCTTAAATTTTGGATTATATTGCAATACGGCATACATGTTGTCATTTTCTGATTTTAAAGGCTGCATTACAGTAAAGTAATGTTCTGAACCTGCCAGTCTGTTCTGTTCTTTGCCTTTTCTTCTACTTTATCAAAAATCTCATTGTGTTAATATTTTATGAAAGAAATAGTCATCGTAACAATATTGTTGCAATATAAATACATTTCAATATTGAGGTATTTGGTCAAAAAATATTGTGATATTTGATTTTGTCCATATCAGTCAACCCTACTTATTACTCCACTGCATTTTTGTGACACTTGTATCAACCACTTTGCAGATCAAGATTTTACATGAAACACATAGAGTTTGATAAACTCATTAAACATGTATAGCTGGTTCAACTCATAAAGCCAGGCCTGTTTCCAGTCAAGTGGAAGCGATGGCTTTCGTTAGTGCTGAACAGGGCTGCAACTAATGACTATTTTCATTATGAATTAATCTGTTGATTATTTTCTTGATTATTCAATTAGTTATTTTGTCCATAAAATGTTGATCACTGTTTCCCTAAGTCCAAGGTGACATCTTAAAATGTATTTTTTTGTCTGCAACACAAAGATATTTAGAATATGGATATAGAAGACTAAAGAAACCAGAAAATATTCACACGAGAAGCTGAAATCAGGGAATTGGGACATTTTATATTAAAAAAATGACTAAAACTAATTAATAGATTATCAAAATAGGTGGCGATTAATTCAGTAGTCGATTAATAATCGAATAATCGTTGCAACTCTAATGCTGAACATCCTTGTGAACAAGATGGAAAAATGGGAAATTAATGTACAGGATATGATATGAAAAGTCCTGTAACGTGAGTTCTCAGTACAAACCATCATTGAGGCAACGATGTACATGTTTTCAGCAACTCCTACTTTTTATACACATGAATCAGAGGGGAAATATGTAAGCAGAGATTTGTTCAGACTAATTAAAGAATTTGTCTTGATCTAAAAAATAATGCCACACGCCACTTCCCATTCTCTATCTCGTTTGCATTAATGTTAACTTTCCCTTTTCTTCATTTATCTCAAAACGAAGTCAGTTAAAAGAGCTGAGTGAAAGAAGTAAGCTGTGATTTCTCTGTTGTTCCAGGGACAAACAGGAACAGGAGCTCATGCAGCGCGACTGTGCAACAACTGGCTGAATTAAAAAAAGACAAACAAACAAACAAACAAAAAACAGGAACCTGTACATCCTGCTGCAACAGGCTGTTGGAGGAGAGCAAAGCGGCCTACCTTCAGTGCCGTCACGGTCCGACAAAGTTCCGGGCGTTGTTGGTGAAAGTTTGGAGCTCCGGGCCGGGCCGGAGGCATGGTGGTTAGTGCGCACTGGATCCACTGACCGCACCGCGCGTCCTGTCACCCCCGGGCTGACCGCACACACAGCAGGCACGGCGGAGGTGCCCCCGCCAATCACCCTGGGGCCAGATGTGACAGTGATATAACAACACCATGATTACGTTTAATTTGGCCAATTCCCCGCTTGCAAAATCCCTGTTTTTCTTCGTCCTCCAACCAAAGCTGTGTGTGGCGTTATCTCGAGGGGAGGAGAGAGAGAGAGGGAGAGAGAGAGAGAGAGAGAGAGGGAGGGAGTGATTGAGAGAGAGAGAGTGAAAGAGAGAGGAGACTAAGGAGATTAAAATAGGGTTGTTTCCTAACCTCTGCCAGGCTGCCTTATGCTCTCTTGACCACCATCAGTCATGATAACTTTCTCTTCTCATTTCTAATCACAATGCTGAAACAACAAGCGTTCTGTTTTTTGACACAAGAAAATGTCAAATTATAGACTCACAAGTCTTATCTTGTAATGATACTGACATGCTCATATGTACAGAAAATGCATTTTTGGACACTGTAATTGTTCCTTCTGTCCACACTGGCTGTAAGGGGATTGTATCCTAAAGTGACTCCAGTGTGAGAAATGGGCGGGCAAACTCTAGAGTCCTTATTCTCTGCAAAAATGGATTTTAAACTACACTTTAAGTTAATACGAGGCTTCAGACATATCCAGTGGTTATCTTCCAAATTACAGTCTTTGTGGTGTGAAATTCCCTCTTTGTGCTTCTGTGGACAGTTTTCTTGCTGAGCTGAGAATGAGGGATGGTAATATAGGACAGGAAATTTGAACCTAAAAGTTCTCCACTGATTTAGAATTTCACTCTCAGGACATTGCTGGATGGACAGGGCTGGACAATTCTAAATAAAATATCAAAATGCTGAAGAACCATACATTCTTCCTTGTCAAAACCTGGCACCTACATTACCCACAATGCAACAGGACTGCAGACCATTTCATCAGAGATTCAGATGTGTTATGCTGGTGCCTGCCAATGTAGCCTTGAACCAGTGGCCTCAAGCAGGAGGTCTCAAACTTGAAGTCTTCAGACCCAACCAACACTGACTCAAGTGACATCATTTGAGGCAACATATCAGATTTCATGCAGTTTTACATATAATACTTGCCAAGACCATGGCTGTTTCTTGCTATATTCAGTCTATTTGGTTAGGGCCCCTGAAGCCACCAGGGGGCCCCTGATCAGTCTGATGTAAGTCCAGACATCAAAGGGGAAGTTCTGTCACACACCACGACAAAATGTACGAGATGAAATAGCATGAATGTTATTGTCTGAACTCAGTAGGAGTGACCATCTTTGTCTGTTGCTCTCGATGTAATTTTGCATGTGAAAAAAAAAAAAAAACACAAGGCAATAATTTAACCCGTCCCATTGTTTAGTTATCATCATTTCCTGTGGGCTTAAATTGCTGGGGTCAATTTGTAATGTTGATTTTGACAGCTAAAAAACATGAGTTTTTCACAGATCTAGCCTACTTTCCTCTTAAAGTGCACCAGATTGATACATTTGTTACAATGTTAAATACATGACCTTGGAATCACTCCACCATAGTTTCATACAGAAACAGGCCCCCAAACAACATTTTGCATTTTGCAAAAGCTAGAAACAGCCCTGCCCAAGACCTGTCACCAGACTGTGATGTGTAAAATCAGTGGGGTTCCCCTTAGAGACAGTAAATGCTGACTTGATTTGACTGCTGAACGGCACAGCGTGAGGATTGTAGGTTTTGTCTGCCACTGCTTATATTGAAAAATTTCTTTAACAATATCTTGAGAATTGTCCACACTGTAATAAAAGCACCAAATTTGGCAGATGTCTTGATATATTTGGACCAAATCTGGATATTGCGCCATCAAAACTCGCCCCCTGGTGGGTGTGGTAGTCAGCAGTTGGTCAAACATTCTAATCCCATTGAACCCAGATGTAATAACAGACATAATGTAGATCCTAGTATCCCTGAGAACCAAATAAAATACTCGCCATCAATTGTATGGATGTTTTAAAAATAACTAGTCATGCAAATGTTAAATTTTTTAGTCCTATTTAGTGCTGTGAATCAGTAGAAAAAGTTCTCATTGCATTTATTTGATGGTGGATACAGAGCAAACATTGTTTTCTAATATTTATAAACAAACAAAAGCACATATGTAACACATCTGCAATAATGCTAGTTGCATGGCATAGCTAACTTATTTTATGATAAAGCGCCAGTTTGGCTTAATGTATGTAGAGGAAATCTGGGCATTGGGCCATTGCAGATTGGCATTCTGATGACCATGTCTGCCCATGGTGAGGTTGTTAGGCTGTTTCTGTAAGGGTAAAGAGCCCAGGGACCAGCTCCAGTTTTTAACCAGCCAGTCACGGGTGCTGACGGGAGATGTGACATACATTTTTTTGATTGTGGGGGAAACTGGAGCACCCAGAGGAAACCCACACAGGCACGTGGAGAGCATGCAAACACATCACATAGAAAGGCCTAACTAGAACCAGGATTCAGGTGAAAGTGCTAACCACTGCACCACTATTTGGACCCATGTTTTTCATCACCACAGATATTACTTATGTGCAAGTGAAAAATATGATTTATTGCAATGTAAAGCAATATTAAATGAAAGGAAATGCAACAAATAGTGAGGTAATATTTACATGGTGAAGCGATAACTGGATTAATTAAACTGTAAACCTGTAAAACTGTAAAAAGAACACTACAATTTCTTTAAACTATTTAAACCACTATGTGAAAACATCTTGATCATATTAATCATTCCTCATGGTAAGACAGTTTACCATGGACAATGGCATGGTGCATTGATGTTAGAGTGCATGAGAGATCTCACAGTCAGCTGTCACATTCTCCCTCGCAGAGCAGAGGCCTTTGCATTGAAGAGCAGCCTTCAAGGGAAACTTCGGTACATTTCATGTCAGTGTTGATGTTAAATGTAGAAAGATGAAGGCTACTTTTCACCTTTATTTATTCAGTTTCAAGTCTCATGAATGCTCTGATCACATTCACTGTTACATTTCCCAGTACAAGCATAGACTGATCTGCCAGCTCCACTGGAGCAGTTGGGAGTTAAAGGCCTCCTCAGTGGTGGTAATATGCTGCCCTATGGTGGCCACTGTTTTATGCATGTCACTCATATGGATTACTAGACATTTTACTTTTGACGGTTCCACCTGGACCACTTTGTTATGCATGTCCACAAGTATTACATTTCATAAGGACAGTGCAGGTCAAAAGGGCAAACTCCCCATGGTTGTGTAAGACTGATTCCTTGCATTGCTTACTGTCATGTTAATCAGACATTATCACTGTTTAAATGGATGTGTCTGGCACAGATGCTCCCATTGGCTGACCCCTGGAGCCTCAGGCTGGGCAGGAGATGCTACTGTCTGGCTCCTGACTGACTGAGCACGGATCAGTACTGACTGACGAGGGGAGTTGTGCAAAGTGTGGATAGGCTTCCCTCTGCAGGCTCCTGATGGTACTGCACGTTTGGAACAGAGTCTGGTCGCTCTCTAGGCCTCCTCTCAAATTCTCAAATGTAGGTTTTTGGTTACATTTGATTTTTTTGTGTGACTGTTTGCATGTATTTGCAAATGTGACTTGTCCTTATTTTGTCCAGGTGAATCTGTTCTGATGCTCTTTTAAAAATGAAAACTCATTCATAGGCATATTGAATAACTGACTTCTGTGTTTTTCCAGTAAAATGAACAGACTGCAGTGCATAGTCATTGATCGGTGATGTGAAAATTTAGCAAAATTGTTCAAACATGATTGAAGATAGCAGTAGTAAAGGAACAAGTTTTTTAGATACCCCAACCCAAGCTAGAACAACAATGTTTTTCTCATAACTAACATTTCTTGTTTTGAAAATGGGTGGTTGTATCAAAATCTTTTACTGCAGATTTTGTTTGATCGATGTTTGGATACCCCCAAAATGGAAAATAGTGAAAATTTGGGCTTCTCAAAAAGGAACAGTGTCTGCTTCATCACATACAGCCTGTTGGCTCATATTATATCATTATATACTGCCTGTGTTATTCAAAGAAAAAATCTCTCTCTCTCTATGTATATATATATATATATATGTATATATGTATAAAGACTATTAAAAACAATAAAGAAATTACTATAAAACCTGTTTGCATTAAATGTATACCATTCTTTTCTTATTCCATGGTTTGTGTCCTTCCCTGCAAACATTTTCATAACCTAGTATATTTACATTGTACCATTGTCTATTTGAAATGCTGGCTGCACTACCTGTTAGAGGCTGGTGCCATCAGAGAGTGAAGTGAATAAAACCTACATTTACGACAAGATAACAGTCTTTGGTACATATACATGACAACTTTTGTGGATTAGGCTCCTACTTTAATAATGACAGACAAATATTGGATTTGAATTGAATATCTTTGACCTATTTTCAATATTCTTATTTTAATCTCAACTTTTAAATCCATAAATATTTGGGCTATGCCTTCAAATTTACTAAGGCCTGCAATTTAGACATGTGTTCTTGACCTTTTTTCTAAATCAGATATACTCCACGACATGTATACACTGTCTGCATCTCTTCAGACTGCACAGCCAGACAACTGTTTATGTGTGCATCCACCATCTCAATTCATATTCATGAGTAGCGCTGTCTTCTTTCAGGAAACCGAGACTGCGTGTCCCAGCAGGCTTGATCTCCTGCTCTTCTCTCACTCACTCACACTTCTGTGTTTTTGCTATGTCTCCCAAAGCTGCTTCTGCCAACACTGCTGTTTTCCCATTAGAGTCACAAAAATAGGACAACGAGAGTAGGAATAGTCAACTATAAAGACAAAGCGGATGAGGGGGAAGAGAGAGGGAAGATTTTAAACAAGTCTGTTAAATTAGGTTTGTAGGTTTTTTTTTTTTTTTTATCTTTGGTGCTTTGCTTCTGGTTAAAATGATAATTTCTTGTCAGGAGAATAAAAAGCCTTCTTATGCATCATATTTCGCCTTAATTGGGTACTGATATCTTTACATTGCTTCATCCTTAATTGGCAGAATTTCAAACCTCCTCTTCCCAGCTGAGTGCTCAGTTACTCTCCAGTCATATCACAGACTTTCTTACTACAAACACTACTTACAAAAGTGTTGGGACATTGTTTAAAACATAAATAACCAGAATGCAATGACTTGCAAAATTGGTTTTAAATCAAATACAATACAAAGACAAGATAGTTAATGTTCAGTGTTTTTGTAAATATACGCTCATTCTGAATTTGATCCGTTTAACATGTTCCAGAAGATGAGGCCAGGCTCGCCACTTTGTTAAAAACAAAATTTGCAGGCAAACAGTCCAACTGTTTGCAAACAATGTTTCTGAACACACAACACAAAAGGAATTCAGGGATTTCACCATCTACAATTCATAGTATCATAAAAAAATATATATAGAATGCAGATAAATCTGTGCACATAAGGGGCGAGGCTGAAAACCATCATGAATGGTCACGGACCTTTGACCTCACAGGCAGCACTGCATCAAAAACCCACATAGCCGTTATATAAAGGATACTACAGGGGCTCGGGAATGTTTCGAGAAACCATTGTCAATAAACACACTCTGTCGCTGACTCTACAAATGCAAGTTAAGTATGCAAGAAAAGTGAAAGCCATATATCAACAACATCCTGAAATGCTGCTGACTGCTTGTGGCCCCCAAGCTCATCTGAGATGGAAAAGTGTGCTGTGATCTGATGAGTCCACAGTTCAGATTGTTTTTGATTTTGGATAGCAGCAGAATTTTAATCTGTCAAGTCATCAGTGTCTGGTCTTCTGCTCTAAAAAAATGTCTTTTCTCAACCTGCTTGAATGCCATTACAACCTGCTTGCAAGTCTTGTTCTTGGGCTGAGTGTTTGAAGACAAGGGACCAGACAGATGGAGGGAGAGTAAATGAACCCTTGAGTTAGTCATACAATTACTAAAGCTGAGTAACCATAGACTGCTAATGCTCTCCAATCACCACCCCATTATGTAATCCACTTCTGATGCACACTTGATCAATACACTAAGAGGTATGAAGAACAAAAACAAAGAGCTGATTAGTGTCTGTGTGTGTGTGTGTGTCCATTGGGCCCGTGTGACCACATCCATAAATCTGTGTTTGCCTTGTGTGAAGAATGGCAGGTAAAATCATTAATACAATAAAGCAGATAGAGTGAAAAAACACCTGTAGAAAAGACAGACTATACCAAAAGGGACCAAAGAATGAGGGAGAAACAGAAAAGCAAAATGGAGACCAGGAGGGATTGTAGAACGTGGGTTTTTGAGTTTATGAATTATTTATGCGGGTGGATATTTTAAGCCCCCTATATCATGTCTGTGAGCGATGAGTGGGTGGAGGTACAGAAAGGAGAGGAAGTGCCTGTTGCCTCACTGTGGTGACTATCATTGTACTTAGACACACACACACACACACATACACACAGACTTACCCCTCCACATGGACTCGTACAAAGAACTACAAAAGAATGCTTGATGTTCGTCAACACATTTTAGCATTAGAGGAGAATATTTCTCTGCCCTCTTGTGAATGAGTTTATTTTGGCATACGGGAATTGAGATTTTTTTGGTGGTGGCGTGTCCAGACTACTGCTACTTTCTGTTCAGAACTGCTGACTTCTTTTTATAAAACAATAAGAGCAGAACAGAAACTAAAATGTAAGCAAAATTAGAAATAACTGTCATTAATCTTCTTTTGGTTTCTGTCAGTCTTAATTTCTTTATTTTCTACTCGAACAGAGTCACAAAATTATCTTTTTTGAAAAAAAGATATTTGAAAGTCTTCCATGTTTGCTATGACTCAGTGAATCAGTGCTTTTATAACTACAAAGAGGAATATTTGTTGTTTGCCCTGCCATCAGCCACACCTGTGTTGCCTTATGCTTGTTAATTACAAGTGAAAGTGAATTATTCTTTAATGTTTATCCATCTGAAAATATGTTAGCTCCATGCATTTTTTAGAACCACTGAGTTAACACATGGAATTGATCTTTAAGCCATCTATCTTTGTATAATTAAACCACATACACACTTGACAAAGTTAAAGGGAAGTTCATGTCAGAATAAAATTCCCCTTTTTGAAATCAATCATACGTGAGGATAACGGGGTAGCACTTGGAGTTGCCAGTCAGATTTCAGGGGTGGCCAGTGCCCCCCCAGACCCCACTCTAGAAACACCCCTGAATTTATGTGGTTCATAAAGATGAATTGCATGCACAAACTTAGAAAGGAAAGGAAGCCCTTTATCTCTATTAGTCAGTGAGTCTGTTTTTTTGGGAGTCCCCTGCGTACAAAAGTGGTAGTTTTTCCGCTGCCATAAGCACAAAATATAATGTCAAAAATAAAACTATCTAAAGAATAATTTCTCCCTGGTCCTTTTTAACTGGCTAATGTAACTAACTCCCTGAGAAAATATAAACATGCACTCCCCCAGTCTGCATGCCATTAATCAATGTAGGTCATGTATGTAGGTCATATGGAGGCATCAGTTTAAATTAAGACTGTTTTATAATCAGTTCAAAACTTCTTGCAGTATGTTTAAGTCAAAAAAAAAAATCCTGATGTATCTGTGTCCTTAGTGTAATGATGAAGTTCATTATATGCACAAGACCCAGTTTTATCTCTTCAAGAAAAATGAAAGCAGCAGGGTCTGCAGACATCATGCTGCCTGTCTGTCTGGACACTGGAGTTTTGCAGGACTTCTTTTTTTAAAAAAAAGATGTTATCTTTGCTGACTATTTTAATGATACCCTTTAGCTGAGTGGGATTTTAGAATTTTGTCATTCATACTTAAACACCCATTTGTAGGTAAGAATGGATATTTTTTCTGCAGCCTGCATAGAGACTGTCTTAAGGGCAACCGAGTTTCTGCACTTTAGACAATGCTGGTTGCCTCCTATTATTCAGTAATGTTTATGCTAAAAAAGGAGCATCAGGCATGATGTGTATTCCTTTACTACTTTATTTAAGTCTCTCTCTAAAGGTCACTGCAGTTCTTGGCAGATTATGATTAGCTTGTTACACCTCTCAACATGTTACTTTGTGCATTGTTTTTTCGTTGCCTCCACATGCTTTATTTTGTCACTGGCTGAGTTAAAAACAAGTCTGGTCCAGTAGAAATAGCATGACTAAAAATACTAGTAGGTTTTGTTTCTGTCCATAGGGAATGCCTCTTTCTCCATATTACTTTCTTGAAATTCCCTTTTAGCAGTGTTGTCAGTATCTACAATGAAAAGTCTTTAAAAATGCTACAAAGTTTGACAATTTGGGAGTTCAGTTACATTAAGAACACAAAGCACAAAATCTCTGATCTGATGATGTCTGATGACATAAAATGGGTTAATTGAGCCAAACCTAAAGAATATTCAAGTGCAAACTTCCATTATGGGCTTGGACACAGACACGACACTGTAAAAACGGCTTAGGAAAAGGCTTAGTTAAGAAAACTAGTTACTTTAATCACATTATTTAACATAAAACCTTATAATTGTGTAGTACTCTACTAATATCGTTTACATGATTTCAGTTTTATCGCTATGTATATAGTGCCTTTTGGGCATTACGACGAAGAAATGTTTATTTTTATCATGAAATTTCCCTCAGTGTGAGTAGACCTTGAACTCCGCAGGTCTCTTTTCTGTCTGTTTATTGGGTAGCCAGATGTCCATTTGTTGTTATCAGCCAATCATTGTTCAAGTTGAGATGAAAGGTGCAACCTACCGTATTCCTTTAGGGGAGGGACTAAATCTCAGCGAGCGGCAGGCGGAGCTTCAGCGACGGAAGGGAGAAGTGAAGACATGGTGAGCGGTTGGTTAGTTCATTTAATGCCGTTACTGTTTCTGCCCAGGCTAAAAGCCGGAGGTTTTTATGAGAGTGTGTACCCAATGTGAACAGAGGAATAAGGTGAATTTGGGGCGAGTTTTCAGTGCGTAACTTTGTTAAATTGTCACATATGCTGTAACACGTGTGGCCTGTTGTTAGCTAACGGCAGTTTTCGCCCTAGCTAGCAAAGAGGAGGGCAGATGATAGTGTCTTTCACCAAGCTTCTGAGTGAGTGTGAACTGTTATGTGGACATGATATGGACATTTATGGTTAAAAGAGGATATTCATCTTTTTTTAATTATTAACTTTTGGATCGTGTGCGTCGTGAGACTGCCATCCGTGCTGCTGCGGTGGAGGTGATCTGGGTTTTCCACTGTAAAGACACCTGCTCTTTGCACAAAGACCGAGCTTGTGGCATGCAAAGGCCTTTTTAAGCAGTGTCCAGATTTTAAAGTGACCTCTTCTAGATGATTAAATTAAGGCAGATTCCTTCAGTTGATTTAATTAATTCTTAATTTTTGCATTGATTTTTTTAGGTTGACAATTTTACATCGGAGCAATAAAAACTAGCATTTTGGCTAATTCTGGCATATTTACAGTAGTGTGTTATTATGCACTGTTACCTGGAAATGAATGAATGAATGAATTAATTTTAATCAACTCACCTGTCACCTATGCATCCTGACAACCAATCACTTACTTGCTGCTTTTGGAGGAGTCGGCCCATGTCACTTCCTTTATAAAGAGAGGCAAATGTCACGTAATGGTGTCTGACCACTGGCTTGTGAAAGGAAACGCAGTCTTCCGAAAAGTTCAGATATCTCCAGAACCATGGTGAGTCGACGAAAGTCAGGCTTCATTCTCCCCTTGATTTGTGGAACTCTCATGAGATTTGTGCGTTTGTTACGTCATTTTGCGCCTTTGACCTCCCCAAGAACGCCATGGTCAAATTAATAAGGCAGATTTAAGGACAGAAGACACTCAATTAGGGTTATGGCTCTATGAGCTCTTTCGTGGAACTGGGGTTCTCTTATTGGAAGTGGTGTTTTTGCGTTACCTTGTAAACTGAACTGAATTACATGGAACTGGACTGACCTAGTTTTGTGTTCTTTAATATAATGTTTGGAATTTTAAACAGTGTGGGTTTGTTTAAAGACGGTTTATTTCTTGCCTCGAAAATAACTTTTGTGAGAACTTACCCAGGGGTATTGTGTGTTAAAACGTGTGTTTCTGTCCTTTGTGGGGTTTGATTCTGATTAGGCCCTTTTGTCCTGTGAACTTGAAGACAAACTGGCACCTGGAGTTGACTGTGGTGTCTGATATTTCGCTGAAAAGTGGTGTTTTTCTGTTGAACTCTGAAGAGTTATACAGAATATTTATTTTGGACTACTTTCTCTCTGGTTAAATGTGGTTTTTCACTGTCCCATCAACACACTGATTTATACTGAACTGACTTGGGCTGCAACGTCACCCTGAATATTTGCTGTGACTATTTGTCTGCTGTTGGTCAGGTGGCTCATTTCTATGAATAGATGACTTATGACAGAGTTTATTCATGCATCCATGTGGGGAATGACCTTTAAAATCTCAAACAGAAAATTGTCAGAAACTCTGGCTGGCAACATTAAAAAATGATGAAATATTGACCTACATTTTTTATTCTTGCAGTTGATCTGTGCTGTAGATTGTCGTCACTACCACGAAGGCCCATCATGGCCATATGTTGGCATTTTTTAATATTATGTTATGTATACACCATTTGTTGTGCACTGTTATGGTTGATGTATACATATTTGCTCTAACTTTACTCTTTGATTTAACTTGTAGACTGTACTGCACTATTTATGTATATTGCTTCACTTTTGAACTTGAATGGTTATAAATTTTAGCTTCCCTTTATATATTATTTTCTATTTTTAACCACTACTGATTTCATGTTTGGTTCTAACTCTCTGTGCTATTTGTCCTAAAGGGATAGTCCACCCAAAAGTGAAAAGTCAGTCACCATCTGCTCGCCCTCATCCTGATTGAAGACCGAGTTTAGTTTTTCAGTCCTTAAAACACTGCTGAAGTTTCACAGGTAAAACGTGTTGCAGAATCTCCCAAACAGGTGAAGTGAATGGTGATCAGTTTTCACATGTTAAAACATAAAATGCCCATAATGCTTGTCTACTGTAATCCAAATCTCCTAAAGCCCCAACATGCCAAGGTGACTCAAAAAATGTTATTTACAAAATGTTTTAGCCTAAATCCTCACTGTAGATCTTTAGCTTGGAGCCACGTTCATGTGCACAGGCACACTGTCAGAACTGGGTGTGTGTGGTGTGATGGTGTGCAGATGGAATGATGGGACTTTGGGAGACTTGGATTACACCAGATGAGCAGAATGGAGGCATTTTATGTATTTGTTTTTTTGTCCCCCCTGTTTGAAGTTCACTTAGATTGTTTTGAAGATTCTGTGACACTGTTTTCCTGTGAAACTCCAGCAGTATTTGCAGACTAACAAAACAAACCCGACCCTCCATCAGCATTAGGTTGAGTAGATAACGACTGAATTTTCATTTTTCAGTGAATTATTCTTTATTGTTGCTGAACATTTGCCCTTGGGGCAGTGGAGGTCAATAAAAGGTTCTCTTAATAATCACTAACTTTGTTAGCAGTTTTACATGTTATAGTTGATCAAAGTGAATAATTATGTGCCTCATGGATTAAAAACAACACAAACTGACAAAATGATCAAATATTCTGTTGTACTTTATTCAGCAGAGGTCATCAGTTGTTCATTTGTCATGCAGCAAATACCTTCAGCTATGTGTAATTTCCTCACAAAAATCTCATATCTTCTATTTATTAATGTTTCTATTGAAATTCTTAATTATTAGATCAAGTGTAATAATATATATTTCATTGAATAATAATAATTCTGTCTGTATCTATTGTCATTGTAACAAATGCTATCAAGGATGACATAATATAAATAATAGGCTGTAAATAATCAGCATAATATTACATGATAATCTGCATATTAATCTCTTTAGGAATGACACTGTACATCTTGTAAATTAATGAAATATTTATTTACATACATTTCAGTAGAATACGTTTTGTAATGTATCAGTCTTCATTCAGTATTTTACTTCAGTCATGTAAAATTTTCACACTGGCATCAGTTACCATGGTAACTGACACAGAATTTAACTTAGCCAAGGGTTTATTTCTTGCCTCGCAAATAACTTATGAAATTGCTGAAACTTTAATTTAATTTTAATTTAATTTGGATGTTCCAGAAAATGACTTTTTCTCCGGTTAAATGTGGTTTTTCATTGTCCCGTTAATACACTTATTTATACTGAACTGACTTGTGCTGCATTGTTACCCTGATTATTTGCTGTGATTATTTGTGTGCTGTTCATTTTTATGAAGAATGGGTTTATGACAGTGTATTCATGGATCCATGTGGGGGAATGCCCTTTAAGAACAGGAAATTGTCAGATGAACCTTGGCTGGCACCATTAAAAACGATGATGAAATATTTTGCTGACATCATAGTGATTTTGAGAAATGGTGAGCAGGGGTGGAACTAATAAATAACAACTAATCAAACTTCCACGATCTAAACCTCTTTTCATAGACGAGGCCTCATTCAACAATTTAAAATGTAGTTACCTACATCCATCTTTTTAGACATGTTTTCTTATATTATTCCAGTTTCCTGACCTACATTTTCTGTTCTTACAGTTGATCTGTGCTGCAGACTTCGTCCGGCCCAGTTCATCATTGCAGAATATTTCCGGCCTCTTCTCTTTGTCAGCAGCTGTCACAGGTAGGCTGTTTTTGATACTATGAAATACAGGGTCATGAAACATTTTGGAAAATAATTGCCGTTATTGCGGTTATTTTCAAACCCTTATGTGCCATCTGTGTATAGTCAATCCTTATTTCTTAATTTAGGTTTAGTATATACATGTGTTTTGTTCTGTGTGCATTTTTTGATGCAGAGTTATTTATAATTATCTGATATCATTTGGGACAAAGTAAAATATAATGCCTCCATTACTTGTCACAAATGTTAACCATTTTTCATTAATTGATAGCTCATATTAGGGCTGGGCGGTATGACAAAATTTTCATATCACGTTTTTTTTTAAAACTCATATCGGCTTCACGGTATTTGACTGTATTTTTTTTTCATGCAACTGTCTTCTTACCCACATTTTCTTCTAATGAGAAAAGAATTACTGCAGTTGATTGGCTTTAAATAGCCAATTTTACTGTCATAAGGACTGTATCATGTATTTTTTTCATGTCCAGACACAGGTAAAAGCATGACCCCTTCAAAGTATGGTTGCTATCACATGGCGGGGACGACTATACGATTAAACGTCCCCATCCACTCTAGTCGGCACCAGAAATACTAGTAGTTTAAAATATTTAAAAATAAAAATATTTATCAATATTTCATTCATGCATGATGGCTGTTATCTGTTGCCTGTAAGATTTTATGCAGCTGCACGCTACTAGTCGGGACTGCGACTCTGTCAGACGGCAGCCCCTCTTGCACAGCGCATATGAACCGATTGCCCTGGCAACACCAGATGTTTACATCAGCAAAGTTGGACAGATGAATGTAGACTGTGACAGAATAAGCTGATATATATATTCACTCGACTGGAGAAACGTGACCACATTAAACACATACACAGACATAAACCTGCAAGTGGAGCTGCTGCTGCTGCTGCTGCTGCTAGCACTGCTAACGTTTGCCACACAGTGTGTCAGGCTGGCAGCTAACATCAGCTCTGTGTCCTCTACCCACAGACAATGTGACCCTCTTTGGTCTGAAAAGGTGAAGCATTTATTGAGTTGTTGTGTTTTGTACTTTAATGTGTGAAATTTCTATCGCACAGCGCAAAGCAACGCGCATTTCAGCGGCATTTAAAGTACGATTTGACTAAATTCTAACTGCTTTCTGAGTGTTTTCTTAGTGTTAGACTATTTCAATAGAATATGTTTTGTAAAGTATCAGTTTTTATGTCATTAAGGGTTATGAGACTTGTCTTTATGACAAAAGGTGTTTGTTTCCTGTTCTGACAGTGGAGGTGCCCTGAGAGTAGAGCCTGCTGACTTTTGCCATATCATGACATCATTGTAACAGCTTTGTTTCATTGGGTGTACGTCCATTATGTCTGTTAATACTTTTTTCTTCAAATTTCTTCCTGTGGTGTCCACAGTGCATGAAAATTCAGCGCCTTGTAGACCAGTTGACATCTGGCGACATGGTTGCAGTTGCAGCAGACCCTGACGAGCACGGGACTGCGAGGGTCCGCACAGTGCTGCTTGTAACTTCAATCTTTTTGTATTTTTATTAAAAAAAAAAATTGCAATCAACACAATAACAAGCAAAAATTTGGAGGCTCCCCAGAGTGACTGAAGACGCAGTAGGGGTAACAGACCCACAGTTGAAGACCACTGCCTTAAATGATGAATTTGATACAGGTCATGTAAACAGCTTATTCTGGTTGGATATTTTGTTAAGACGTGTGGGATATGCTGGTATGAGGATTCTTTAGACATGTGAACAGCAAATCCAGTATATATGTCTCTGATTAATGTGAAATGGCCAAACTAAAACACTTGAAAATGTTTAAAATGTATTTAAAGATTTAAAAGTTAAGTGAATTGATGAAATAAATAAAATTTTTGTGATTAAAAATTTGTCCTCATTTCACATGTATGTAATTGCTCTGCAGTTATTAATTTAAAGTATTAAAATGAATACAGTGATGCCTTTTGCAGTAGTTGAATTAGTGCTAGTGTTAGTGTACAGCATGCTGATTATTACTCTCATAACAATTACAGTACTGTGATCACTACTGTAATAACAATTACAGGACTGATTATTCCTGTAATAACAATTACAGCACTGTGGTACTGTGGTTAGATTGATAGTAATCATATTCTGAAATTTATTTACAGCAACTTACTAGCTAATTGCTGCCAGGAAGATATTGGAAATTTTACAGCATTCTTGTTACAGTATAAAATTGCCTATTTAAGGAGCGATGGCTGATGAAATGTCAATTATCAGAAACTAACAGATGTAAGAAATGCAAGAAGTAATAAATTGTCTCTGATATGTTTTTTTTGCAAAGGAAGTTTAAATACCTTGTTAAAATGGCTTGCATTCAGCTCTACACCTTGCCTTCCTGAATATCCAAATAGTCGTCACCACACACCCCACCCCTACCCCTGCATAGATGCACATGGCTTCTCTGTTTTGCTGGATAATTACAGTAACTAGCTACATCTGGCTTCTGTTGTCTTTTATGTTTGAAAAGTGGTCACCATTCACTTCAATTGTTTGAGAGATTCTGCAACACCTTTTTCCTGTGAAACTCTAACAGTGTTTTGCGGACTCAAAAAAACCCAAACAAACCTGACCTTCAATTGGCATGAGGGTGAGTAGATGATGACTGAATTTTCATTTTTGGGTGAACCATACCTTTAAGATTCTACAAAAAATATTCTATTCAATAAATATTGGTTTTGTTTTGTTTTTTGTTATTGTTTTTTGCATGTCATTCGGTTCTATATAGATCTACTTATACTTTAATCAGATGGAGCAAACTGTTCGAAATGAGGATGGATTGTGGTGGGAGCACTGGGATGTGATTGTGTGGCGAATGGTTTATGTGGCTCTCTGGTCAGTTCAGAGGGCCCCTTAGTAGAATTTTTCTTAAGGCCCCATGAAAGTCAGGTCTGACCCTGTGCTGATATAAGATGAAACAAAGGATTTGATTCTAAAATGGTATGTTATGTACTGTAATTACTATTTGTGAACATCTTCCAATAATATGTGTCACTATGGTGGATATCACGTTGTTAAACACAGCTCACAGCTAACATGCCTCTCACATAGAGACAACAGACAGTACTGAAGACCTGTGCAGTGCTGTGTTTGGCTGTAAGTAAATGTATATGATGGAGAGCAGACTACTGAATGTAGGCCAAACCTGTAAATCAGTTCAGCTCATTTAACACATTGACAGGCTGAAGCTCCCCAGTGATGTTCTTTTTCTCATTCATCCACCCTCTTCTCATAGTCTGACCCCTGCTCTCACTCCCCCCTCCTACCGCTATTCACATCCCATTTCAACTGTGCATCATGCCTGCATCTGATATATATTTTCTTTTTCTTGCTTTGCAGTTAGCATTCTTTAAAAACATCTTAATGATTATAAACTGCACAGCATACACAATCATCTGGCAGTTCAGCTATTTAAAGCAAGCAGGAGATATTCCCTGTACAGAAAGGAATCCTGCTGTATGTGCTATAAATAGAGGAGGTTAATATATAGGGGGCTTCCACTGTTGGGAGAGGAGTGATGAAAACAGGGCTTCCCCTCCTCCACACACACATACAGATGTGAACAGTACATACCCAGATTTCCCTTATGGAACCTGGTGTGCTATAAAGAAAGTTCAGGTTGACAGGCCATTAACTGGGCTGTGTATTGGGTTACAAATCATCTCATACTGCAGTGGGCAAATGTTCACAGCATGTGAGGCATTCACTTGCTGTATTGGATATTGCCTCATACAACATGCAAACTCAAGTGCACTTGTGTCCATCAAAATGACGGGCCTGAGGAGAGAAACTAGGCTGGAAAACCTATTGGCAGTATATTATTTTTTGTGGCCATCTTAAATCATTTTGTAAATGCTGCCTTAAAGCTTAAAAGGATAGTCGTCCAGCCCCCCACCCCCCAATCAAAAATACATATGTTTCGTGGGGCTGCTGTAGTGCTATTTATCCATCTACATTGCTGTGGTGTGAATTGCTGAGGTTTGGAGATGTTGGCTGTATGCCTTCTCTCGAATATAATGAAAGTAGAAAGCATTCGGCTTGTGGTGCTACTACTTCCTTATACCATAGATAGAAAGAAGCTCCCATATGCTCTTAGAAATATGATTTCCAGCAGGGTTTATGAAGGGCTGATGTTCTACCCATAGCCGTTTGCTTTTGAAGAACCTTTTTTTTGAAGAAAGGGTTAGTCAAGAGTTCTTTGTAAGATTAAGGGTACCATCAATAAGAGGTCTTTGAGGATTGTTGAAATCTGTCAATGGTTAATGTAAGGTTATTTGTTTTCATTATTAAATTATAAAGAAGGGTTGTCAGTAGAACACCATGGGCGGGTTCTAGATAAAACCCTTGGAATATAAAAAGGTTCTTAGTGGATCCTCCTGGGTGAGTTCCAGATGAGGTTCTTGGAATATAAAAAGTTTCTGAGTAGGACCCCCTCAGTGTGTTCTACACAAAACCCTTGGCGTATTAAAAGATTCTGAGCAGAACCCCCTGGGTGAGATCTTTTTAGCACCATTAGAAGGTGGAGAGTTCTGGAGGGAACCCCAACAGAGGGTTCTGGGTGGAATCATAACACCACAAAAGGGTTCTTTGTAGACCCTCTCATAAGAGGTTCTGGGTGAAACCTTTCACAGATGGTTCTAGGTTTTAGATTTTATTTTGGGTTCTAGGTAGAACTATCTGAAAGGGTTCCAGGTGGAACCTTTATAAAAGGTTAAGGTTATATTCCAAGGGTGTCATCAAGAACTCACCAAGAGGGTTCTACCGAGACCCTTTTCATATTCCAACAATTTGTTCTAGAATACACTAGGGGGGTTCTACCAAGAACCACTTTTATATTCTGAGGGTTTTATCTAGAACCCACCCAAGGTGTTCTACCAAGAACCTTTGACGGAAGAGTTCTTCAAAGATTTCAACGATCCTCGAAGAACTCTTATTTCCAAAAATGTTAATGTGGATGAAAGTGGTTCTTCGTGGAACTCTTGGGCTTACAAAGAACTCCTGACAAACTTTTTGAAAAACGTGTTCTTCAGAAGCAAATGGTTCTGTGTAGAACCTCAGCCCTTCAGGATGAACCCTTTTGGAGCTCTTATTTCCAAGAGTGTAGGAGCTACCTTCTTTTTATGGTATACAGAAATTAGTAGCATCACAAGCCGAGTGTCATCGAGTTCCATTATACTGGAGAGAGGGCAGACATCTGTACAACCAATATCTCCAAAACTGTCCAGCAACACCTGCGAACTGTCCCTTTAAGTCAGGACAAGAGCAGGGATGAACCTCACACACGTTGTAAGATGGATTATAAACCACAGATGTGTGATGTAGTTTGAATATTGTCTGCCTGGCTGCCATAAAGAACTTTAGAGAAGCTCCTGTTTAATACATAGCTAATCAAACAGCAATCAGTGGATCAATACACATCAGTTTTCTGGAAGGTTGCCTGGCTACTGTCCTCAGCTGACATACCGGAACCCGGCCAACCGAGACGGCCAGAGGGAACATTATACTGCTGCTAATATATGTCTGAGAGGAGAATCAGATCAGCCACTGTGCATTACTTTGGTGCTTAGTGCTGCTGGAGGGGCAGAGATGGAGAGGGATGTACACAAGAGGGAGTGTGTGGGAAATGAAACATGAGAGGGGCGAATAACGGAGAGGAAAAGTGAGAACAAACTCTAGCAGCGGTGATGAGAGCAGAAGGGAAAGACAATGAGAGGAGAGACAAACACTTGCAGCTGCCATGAGAGGTGTTAGACTCTATGAAACGGCACTGATAGAGAAAATGTTTGCACTTGTCCCACTCCGTGTTGAACCAGGAGTCAAGAGCGTTTTGCTCTCCTCGCTCCTCCTCGCTTCCTCCTTTGCTGGTTTTATAAATAGACCACTTCGCTTTCTCAGTAGACCACAGAGAGCGTAAGATTCACTTAGAGCAGCGGGACTCTGAACCATCGAGAAGGTGAGGGTCGATAGTCGATTCAAATATGCCATCTGTAATGGACGTGAGAGCAGCTGCTCCACTGGTGCTTTCATCAATTTATGTTGCATATGGAACTTTTAGGTTTCCTTTCTCGTGGCTGTCTTCAATTTCCTTTAAGAGCACAAAAAAAAAAACTGGATATATGTTACAAACTGTACGCCTGAGTGACTTTGCTATATTTTAACCAGAGATCTCTTGATACCGTTTTTTTTCCAGAGCCTGTATATTGAGTATCGAGTACTGATCTGATATCTGTCTGTTAAAAAAATATATATATCATTATTATTATTATGCACATTCATGACTGTATGCTGAAGAACCTCTGCGATTCACAATTTGTGAAAACCTGTTTATGACTATGCTTTTATGTATTTAAGGCGTTCTGTTTTCAGGTCATCCCATTTTTGTAAATGTGATATCTCATATAACTGATTAAATTTTTCGTGGTCAAAGGTAAGACAAAATCACATTTTTGGCCTTAACTCAAAAATTCATACACTAATTAGGACAAAATTACACACAAATTCTAATAGGAGAAGATGATGAAGTGATGACATCTTATATACAACAGGTCAACTTCAGTTTGACATTATAATGTTCAGCTGTAAAAAATATTTTTTAAGTGGAGACAGCATGTTTCCAACTAGAAATATTCACTGAAATCACATATGTCAGTTAAGTGTCAATATATTAGATGGATTTGGACAGAAATGGATGTAAATCATAACTTGACTGGTTGGAGGAGACCTGAAACTGGGAGGACTGCTACACAACCATAGGGGTTGCAAGTCATCAACAACTACTTCAGTTTGAAATCTTGTTTTTTTTTTTTTCTGTTTCTATAATAACATCTGAGACATATTGTAAAGGTTCCTGACAAGGCGATAGGTGTCACGCAGACCACCTTGACTGTTTATTTTCAACCAGCTGGTTTTCCACAAGACAAGTCCATGTTAGACTCCACAAATCACCTTCCTCGCTATGAGTCTGAAGCTCTTCCCTCAGTACAACTGTTGTACTCTAAATATACAGCCTGTTTTTATTTTGTGCCTCTTACTGCAAGTCAAGGTTCCTACTTGGGATATAATTAAATATCTGAACTGAACATTGGTGTACAGTATGCTGGGAATAGCAGGGTCCTGTTTCGGGGCTAATAGTGGTATTGGGCTGGTGCTGGGACTCACATTCTCACAATACCTGATCCAGCATTTTAGACTGTATTGGAGGCCTTTCTGGTACTGATATCGGAACCACCCTAGTTTTAACAAAGGACCTACAATTAGTTGTTGGATTTCATGTAAACAGTCCCTCATTTAAAGTTTGTGAAATAATTTCCTGCTCAATTCTGTACAAAATATATAATCTTCAAAAAACTCCTCTGTGAAACATTTTGCATCCCATGACAAAGACACAACAGTAGCTTGAGGTTATCATAAAGATGTTATTATTGATATTATCATCAAGACCATCATTATTCATAATAGTTTTATAATTTACAATTATATGAATGATGAAAGTATCTCTATGTATTCTCTGTTCATCAGTTTATATTCACGAGTCCTTGTAAAGGGCATGGCAAGCACTCAGATCCATATTTCCTTTGTTGTCTTAGTTTTAGTTTTTTCCTTACAATGGCAGAAAAAAACAGGATTTACACAGACAGTTGTGTACTAACATGACTGCAATACAGTGAAGAAGCTGAGGATTATCTCATACACACACGTGTGAGACTGGCAAATAGTTGAGGGAGTTAAAGGAAGCAGAGTATTGGAGGTGGAGGTGGTAAATATGTGTTAAGACAGTACAGACAGAATCTATTTAACCAATGCCTGCATGTGTATTTCAGTCAAACCTCAGCCCCTGCAATGTGAGAGCCAATAACAATATTCAAATATAAAAACATAGTGAAAAAAACAAACAGCAGTTTAATTATACAGTGTCTGATGACACAAATAAGTTTAAGTTCTCATAGAAATTATATTTCCTCTTTTCTTACAGTAATACACTTCCATCTTCAGTCCCTGGAGCATATTAAACCTAAGAGATAACTCACCTACTATACAACCTTAGTTTCTTGGATTAATTCAGCAAGCATACACTTTGATTCCCCACTACACAGGAATCTGTACATGGCAGAAGCTTGTTTTAAAGCTGAAGCTTTAGGCATTTTAAGACATCATTGAAAGCAGCTGTTAGAACTCTTAAATACATTGTTTACATCATGGCTACGTGTGTTCACCACCAGCAGTGGGTGTAAGTCTATTTCCGTTGTGGCCTTGAAGGTGTCTGTCCTTACAGCAGAGGTGGCCATAAAGGTGTAAGTTCACAGGCAGTGTGTGTACACCGGATGTAGGTGTTCAAATGTCCGGCGTGTCTATCAAGTGTCCTCTTGTCTGTGTTGTAGAGTACAGAAAAGACATGTTTTCCTTGGTTCAGATCATCCTGATGTGCCGCCCTGTTGGTTTCTCCAGGAGAGTGTTTTTTTTTTTTTTGTCTCGACAGAGTTCCACTTCAGTAGTGTGCTTTGTAACAAGAGTGGAAAAGACGGCAGTACAGACGAAGCTTTCAAGCCACATAAAGTCACATAGGTGTTGCAGTACACAAGAACAGTATAGAAAAATGCAAGTACACAGCATTGGAGGTTGTGGGCAGTATTTATCTTACTTTCATGATCAGATTTCCGTTCCCAGCCTTTCCCCTCTTCAACTGACCCATCCTAGGCCCCGCCCCTTTTTGCACCATGCTGTTTCCTGTGCTTAGATGTGCTATGTGCTTGTCTATGTTGAAAAGACCAATTCTTGAAGATGGCTTAATCGTGTTGCTAAGGGACCTGGAAAAGCTATATATATTTTGATATGTTCCTTCCAGTTCCAATGGAGAGGCCCCCACCCTTAATAATCTGGATCCGCTCAAGGTTTCTGCCTGTTAAAAGGAGACTTTTCCTCATCACTGTTGCCTCAGTGCTTGCTCTTGGTGGGAAAAATTGGGTTTATAAAGAGCACAGTCCTGCTCTATATGAAAAGATAACTTTGAATAAATTTGAAATTGACCTGAATATAGTCACATCTTAAGTTAGCTTTTGTTATTAAAACACTAGTTAATTAGCTAGACCATATGCTCCTTTATTTATTTATTTATTTGTAATTTCTTTTATTTAATTTGTTAGTTTTGTGTTGCTTTTTTCAGTGTGATAATGCCCTTGGTTCTGCTTTTACACTTCATTTTTTGCACAATGATGCCGATGTTGTCTTTTGACAATGTATGTGTTGACAGTTTGAAATTAACAAAGAAAAAAACAGTCATCAGCTAGCTAATTACACCTGATAGGTAATGTTAAATGCTACCAAACTAGGTAGCTAATCTACATTAAGTGTTAACTAGCTAGTTAGCTAGTGTTTTGCTAACATTATACTAACTTAAGGTGTGACAGGAAAGAAGAAAGTTTTGCTGGGTATCAAGCTTGCTAAACTGTTATTGGAGCACAGAGCGAAAAGGGGCGAGGCTTAAGATGGGTCAGTTCCCTGTAACTGGCCATGGGTGATACTGTAAATTATCTCAGAATAAGTTAACACTTGCTCATGAGTGCAGCAAGACATTCCTTTCAGTTGTTTTTGTTTGATATACTATATGCATGTGTGGAATATAACCACAGGCTGTAAACAGAGTGCTAGGATGGCATAGAATATCACGAGCGCTGTAGTCATTCTGGCCTGGAGTTAAGAAGAGCAGTTTTTTAGATAACTGCTACCACATTGTCTCTAAAAGGTACACACCAATCTTAGAAGCTCTCCATTTCTCTCACAAGCTCTTCGTCTCTGTTTTTCTCTCCCATTCTTTCTCTCTCTCTTACACACACACACACACACACCTATGTACGCATGCACAGACAACACACACAGACAGTGATGGACCTATACATCAGATGTAAGGGCACTCAGACGGTCCCCTGGAGCTTTATGATACACTTGGCTGAGCAAAAAGTCTGACTGACTGACTGTCTGAATCTCTGTGCATCCACTGGGCTGGCAGCAGATAGTAGCTGTTGTTGTGCTTTCACTATGAGACTCAGTTGCTGGGCTGTGACTGCAAGTGACTGTAACGACTTTAAAGCTCAAGCGAGCAAGATATTAAAGATGTTAAAGGGATAGTTTGGTTTATTTGCTGTACAGTTTTATGAGGTACTAATTGATGGTTGGTGTATTACTGGGGTCAGCACAGGAGAAGCAGCAGGAGTACCAGTTTAGGAAGCAAAGCAAATTAAGTACTGTGGATAAGATCAGCTGCAGAATGTATTTTATCCACTTATAAAAGGCTGACATTATATAAGCCAAATGTCACTCTCTCCAAACCAACCAACCAAACTCCATAGGCAAAATCAACCACAAGCAAACTTACAGATCAAGACAGCGGTAGGCCAGCAATGCCTGAGTTCTGTGACGTAAAGTTACTGATTTCACCTAGGAAGTTTGGTTGGTTTGGAGGGAGCAATATTTGGCTTATAGTTAGTTTCTACTCAGAAAAGGCTGTCTGATGGCAAGGTAAAGTGGAGAAAATATTCTAAATATAGCATACACTTAAAATCATATTGATTTTTTTTAAGTGGCTGTCCACAGCAGTACATTGCTGGTGCCCCTCTCTGCTTCTCCAAACTGAGGGCATCCTGACTGGCATCTACTGTCTGCTCTGACGTCGATAAGTGCCTCGTTCAACCCCACATCAAATAATCCAAATGATCTCTTTAATGTCTGAACTGAGGAGCATATGTTTATCTATCTCTGCTCTAGAATTGTATGTGGCTTTGGACTCTCATCTCACTTTTTTATTTTGTATAAACTGTTCCATGTTTCCTCTCGTTACACCTGCTGTTACATTATCAATTTTCCTTACATTAGCAAAATGTAAATTCTTCACTAGCATTGCGGTTTAGCAGTATTTCGGATAGCAATAGCAAGGAGATGCATATACAACACATACTTCTAAAACAAGACACTTGTCTTTCATACAGCATATTGCACACAGAGCCAGTACCTCTACAGACACAGGAATATATTTATGACATTTTGCTTCTTAAGTATAATTCATACTAATTCATGCTACCATGAATACTTCAAAGGACATGCAGCACTACAATAGCAGAATATCATCTTTTGATAAAAAGCTGATGAAGGACACAGCCTCTGTTCTGCATTATGAGGCCAAAATGCACCAATGGAATAATTGGTCAAACTGCATGACTACAAAAAATAGAAGATAAATTCTGAAACAAAATTTACAACCCAAGATACAGTATGCAAGGTGGCTGCACATTTGTTTTTCGTCACCTTTCTATTTGAACTAGAAACACTATAAAATGTAGCACAAATAATATTTTTCATTGTTTTTCACTCGTCCTAGAGGCAGGCGAAGTTGACTAATTTTGATGTGCCATTTAAGGGTGTGACGGTCTAAAATGATTGATCACTTCTTGGTATCATAAGCAAGCTTACAGCAGACTTTAAGTAGAAATATGCAATACATTTAGTCTACTAAAATGACCATAAAATGTCACTAGAGATTAGAGTTGAAATTCTGGCTTCTCAAACAAAAATGCTAAAGACAGCATCTTCTACTGAGAAATTTCAATTCTGGTGTGGAGCTTCTGCTTTTGTTTGTTTATTCATTTTATACAGAGATAGAAATGAATGTGGAATATTTAGAGAATGAGTAAGTTTCCATTTATGAGTCATAAATTCAATCATTAATAATCTTTTAGAAAGATCAGATGTTTGTAATGGTTAAATTTAGCAATGGGGTCTTGCTCTAACCTATTTAATACATCAGCAATGGCTCCAACTCACAATTTGGATTGCAGTTCTCATTTTTAAATGCTAGTGTCTTATCCTAGTGGTATGGCAAGAGATGGACCTTAAAGGTGTCAGAATTTTAGTTGATCACTGAGCCTTTTCTTTGGTAATGGGCCTTTAGAAAAACTGTATTTTTAACTTTTCAAGTTAGTTTCTTAAAAAGCCTTCATTAGTTACACATAAAACTAGTTAACTTTGCTGCCATGGACCTTAAACTGTGCTGAAATTAGAGTCTGACAAAAACAGTGAACTAAAATCTCATCTTCGTTTGCTTCTTAATCTCACTGTATCAATTCCTACAAACATGGAATGCTATGAAGTTAAGAGCAGCAACATTTATGCTGCATAGAGGTGTTAAACTGAACACTTGGACCCGGGTGGAGGCTAAAGACACACCTGAAGGTGCAGTTAAGAGGATGGAGAAATAGGCACAGAACTCTACAGAGAATATATTCACTATCTTTCGTTCTACATCACACATTCCTCATATTACTAAAAAAGCACATTAACAAATCAAACAAACACACAACAACGAATAAAAAAGACATTCACTCTGTTCAGAGAGACATTTTTTTCTGTCCACCTGCTAACCTGCATTGGCTGGAAACAAAAAGAAAGGCAGAGTCATGGTGAGAGTCTACAAACTGTAAATCCAGTTGAGCTCATCAGGAGAAAATGGCAGGAAAAAGAAGGTGGTGTGCTATTGTGGTCCAGGATTACAGCACAGCACTGTCATCTATCTGTTGGTCTCTACAGAGGCCACTGGCTTGGACTAGACAATATGAAGAGAGGGCCCGGGGAGGGGATGTGAGTGCACTCAGGCTCCTTCTCTGGCTGTGAAAGCAACAACTGACCATTTGGCCAAAAGCGCATTAGCATTGCTCTCTGTTGCTCAGTTCAGTTTTCCCCTGACAGAACAGCTGTGATCTTTGTGGTGATTTTGATTTTCTCTGAGGCAGGACCTTGGCAGTTAGAGCAGCAGATTTAAGTTGCTCGCTAGTGCTGATAGTATGGCCTGTTTTAAATATATGAAGTTACATTTAAAAATAAAGGTTAGCCTATCTAAATTATTGTTATCGTGCATCTTCTCCCGGCGGCAGTTTGAGCAAGAAAGTAGAAATTATTGATCCCTTTACACTGTTAATATTGATTATTACTGCTTAGGCTACTATTTGGCTACTGTTGCGAGCAGGACGACTACTGTCACATAAGTAAGACTAACTCCATGCAGACACTGACAACGTCCTAAATAAGACAGGTGGCAGTTCTATGAATTAGGATGTGGGGTCTTCTCAACTGACCTTTTCTCCAAGTTAATTTCGCTCATCTGCCTTGGACTTCCATACTGGGCACCTAACATCCAGACACTGGCCAACAGAGGGAGTCAAGCCTTCACTCTCCCCATTACAGTCCATGGAGACTCCTGCTGAAGTAAACCATCTACAGTAGCTCACATTATACATCTGTACGCATCTTAGTGATGTTTACATAATTAGTGTTGGCCAGGGTGCAGTTTCCTGTTTTCATGCCCTCTGGTCTGAAGTCCTCAGTGCTGTGGTTCACCGCCTCCTGAATCTCCACATAGTCAGACTTACTGAGAGTGGATCCACTGCCGCTCCGACCACTCTTCTTTAGATCGTCAGCTGAGCTGGCTTTAGGCGCACTTGGGATATTCAAATACTGTGCCTGCTCCTCGCCTTCTGTCTCTCTATGGTAGAAGTAGTTGAAGTTTGACACAATGACGGGTACAGGCAGGGCAATAGTCAGCACGCCGGCAATTGCACAGAGAGAGCCCACAATCTTTCCTCCGATGGTTGTTGGGACCATGTCTCCATAGCCCACAGTGGTCATGGAGACCACAGCCCACCAGAAGGCCTCAGGGATGCTGCTGAACTGGGAATGTGGCTCGTCTGCTTCTGCAAAATAGACAGCGCTGGAGAAGAGGATCACACCGATAAACAGGAAGAAGATGAGGAGTCCCAGCTCACGCATACTGGCTTTCAGAGTCTGTCCGAGGATCTGCAGTCCCTTGGAGTGACGGGACAGTTTAAAGATACGGAACACCCTGACCAGACGGATGACACGGAGAATAGCCAAAGACATAGCCTGCTGGCCCGCCTGGCTGTCCTCTGGCCTCTCTGCTAGTTCTGTGCCCAGCGTGATGAAGTACGGGATAATGGCCACAATGTCAATGATGTTCATGATGTTGCCAAAAAATCCAGCCTTACTGGGACAGGCGAAGAACCTAACGAGGAACTCAAAGGAGAACCAGATGATGCAGAGCGTCTCCACAATAAAGAAGGGATCTGTAAAATATGTCGAGCCGTCAGAGGTAGAGGTGGTGTTGGACATAGACTGGAATGGATAATTGTACATCTCCTCCTCTTCATTTCGGAAAACTGGCAGTGTCTCCAGACAGAAACTGACGATAGAGATAAGAATCACCATGACAGAGATGATGGCGATGATTCGAGCAGGACCTGAGCTCTCTGGATACTCAAACAGCAGCCACACTTGTCTCTGAAACTCATTCTCTGGCAGAGGCCGCTCCTCTTCTTTTATGAAGCCTTCATCCTCTCTGAAGATTTCCATTGCCTCCTCACCCAGTTCATAAAACCGGATCTCCTCAGAAAAAATGTCCAGGGTCACATTAACAGGCCGGCGCAGCCTCCCTCCTGATTGGTAATAATACAGAATAGCGTCAAAACTGGGTCGATTCCGGTCAAAAAAATACTCATTCCGGAGAGGATCGAAATACCTCATCCTTTTCTTTGGATCGCCCAGCAGAGTCTCTGGAAACTGGGAGAGGGTTTTGAGCTGCGTTTCAAAGCGCAAGCCTGAGATGTTGATGACAACCCTCTCGCAGCACTCATGATCCGGCTCTGGGTCGTACTGGTCGTGAGGCTGACCCGGATGCGCTGCTGCTTCATCTGCAGGGTCGCTGGTAGCAACCGTCATGATGGAGGGAGATGGGACCTGCAGGTTTCAGACGGAGTGGGGCCACGTCGGGCCGCAAGGAGATGAAGGCTCCACACACTTGTGGGTTCAGGTACAGGCAGATCTGCCTGCAGAGAGCTGCACAAGACAGAAAGCACAGAAAGACTGCAATTATGAATATGATTAAAAAACTTAAAATACTTTTACATTTATTTAGTTTAGATTTTTAGTATGCATATTCAAATATGTAACTGGCATAGTGTTACAAGAAACGATTTTCATTTGATTAATCTGTTGATTATTTTCTCGATTTATTAGTTGTTATGACTAAAACACAGAAACTGTGGGTCTACCCTCAGACAAAGCTTGGAAAAAGACATTCCCCACTAGCTTAATGCTGTTTGCTCAATTGCTGGATGTCTTTGGGATCATGATTATGTTATCTGATCCCAAAGACATGCAACAATTGAGCCAAGATAGCCTAATATTGCTATTTTACATAACTTCAGACCGACAAAATAAATAAAAAGGTCTGTCCAAAGGCATTTATTAGTCTCTGAGTCTAGGAAAAACAGTACTATTTCCCCAATTCTGTATCTCTGGACTATCTCTGTAACCAAATCACACACATTTGGGCTATTTTATGTTATTTCCTTTTCATAACTAATGTAATAGTTTTCCATTTCCATTCACCAAGCCTTCCCTGAAAGTGTTTGGAGCACCCCTGGGGAGGCCTGACTCCCACTTTGAAAACCTCAGGTCTATACAATGTCAGATAATGGTGATATATGCAACAATAACTGCACCAACATGCCACAGCAAATTCCTTGTAAGTGAAAAACCTACTTGGCAGTAAAACTTTTTCTGAGTCTGATAAATGATGATGAGTATGTTCTTGTCTTGTTTTGTCCACAAAGGTCATAGAGTAGAAAAGACACCAGAAAATATTCACATTTAAGAAGATGAATTCAGAGAATTTTGACTTTTTTCATTAAAAAAATACTCAGACAAGTTACTCAAAATAATTGCTAACTAACTGGTTAGTGATTAATTGTTACTTGCACGTATTTCTAAACCATGCGTTTTGTTAAACCTTACATGTGTCGCAGACTAAAATTGACATTTACTCCCAGGAATGCAGACACCCAGAGCAGAACGGTTGAAAATAACAATAAAGGGGGGGGGGCAGAACCATTTGAGCAAATTGGCTCCATTGTGTCTATGTGTATTAGGTTATGAGTCTTCTCTCATATGAACACAATGCAGGATCAATATGCTGGCCAGTAATACTGTATCAGCTCTCACAGGGTGCAATTACAACCAACAAATCTGATTATATGCTGAGTGCTCCATACAATCTCTGAGATGAATCTCCTCTCTCTCAGCATGTGCGATGTGAGCGGCATTCCCTCCCATAGGCTGAGAAAAACTTCAGCAAGTCACTGATCAAACCAATAGTTCATCGGGTATGTAAGTATGAAGATGTAGGGGAGACTGGGGGCTGTTGTAACACTGTTAGTTTAATCAGCTGAGGTGATGTCCTCAGTATTGAATTTCCCTTTTAAGCCCATAGAAGTAGCATGTCTATGAGCAACATTGTGGTTTTTATGTTAAAGAAGTTATTTTCAAGTAAAATGTTTACATTTTTATTAATATTATTTTTGTCTAGCATTCATTGTATTGTACATACAAATAGTATGACTTGCATAATGTAAAGTATCAGTTTCTCGAGTTTCTAATTGGATGCTTCAGGGTTTTAATATGCTGCAAGGTGATGGGAGAGGGCTGACCAATGTATTTTACCTCTTAACTGCGTATCTGTGACTCCTTGTGTTACTGATAGCAGCATTATCTGTTAGTATTTAAGGTTATAGTTACATCACTGCAAAAAAAGACAATGTTGCTCAACTGGAAATACAGACACACAATAACAACATCGCTGTGGTCTGACTTTCTCTCTCAGTGGAACAAATTGCAGCATCTAACAATAATCAAACAGATACTTTTCATGATATCTGGTCTCCCTATCTGAAAACCCTGAATCTGATGGTGAACTAAAACCTCAACATGCATTTTAGGGATTTTTTTTGTTGTTGTTTTACTGCTTACACATTGTCTTGGTTTTGGAGTGGTGATACCTTGTCTGTAAATGCACAAATTGAATAATAAATAAATAAATAAATAAATAATAAAAGTTTTATCTGTGGCGGCCTGCCACATTAAAAACAAAGGCCACCACAAAATGATTTTCTATTTTAGAGCTGTGCACCTCTCCTGCTTGTGTCTAGAAGGGAACCCTTGATTTTGCAAAACTCTAATGAGATTTGAACTTGTCGTTTCTGTTAAAATAATCACACTCGTGAGATCCTTCACAGGTCTGGGGTTCCCTTCTAGACACAATCCTCTATGTGTCTCATGTTCACAAACTGATGACAGCGGACCTGTCTGTGAGCAGCATTATGTTTCACTCTGCAGGATTTCCTACACAGACTTTATTTGGATGCATATCAAAGTATATTTTGTGACCCATTTTGGCATTTCTATTTTTTTAATCAGTCTGATTGTTACAACCTAGCTCAGGTGTATTTGACATTAACTCACATAATCTGTGATTGTGTAGTAGACATTCAAGTAAGTTGTATTTGTAGTAAACAAATATGGATCCCATGTATCAGGTTTGGCAGATGTCTGACAGTCATCGACCACTGAGGCTTCTGCTGTCATAACATTGTAATTCAGAAGCCTTCTGTATTTGAGGTTGTGTGTCTCCTCAGAGTTGCCGTAAGGCTGGTATTTCATTCTGTTTTCACCAGTGGAAAAGAAAATAAATAGAAGCTGCTGCTGCTGCTGGTCATTGCACTGTTACACCTCCATGTACTGTTTTATTATTTTCTTATTAAACCTACCCTTTTAGGCAAACGCTCTGTTAGCAGCAGTGTTTCTTTTCTGGGGACCACTGTTAGTGTGTTTCTTTCAGTTATGCTGCTATTGTTTTCTTAGCTTAGTTTCTTCAATATAGCTAGCCGGCTAACTTTGTTGCAAGCTTCAGAGGCTGAACACAACTAAGTTATGGATGTGGTGCAGAGACGAAGACCTTTTTAAACCCAGCATGGGATGCACATTTGACGCTCGCCTGGCAGGGATGTGAGAGACTACAGTGGTGAGCTGGTGAGCAAGTCTGCTTTCCTGATATGGGACACCCCCCCCCTCCCTTCCCTCTTAAAAAAAAAAAAAAAAAGCAAACAGAGATTGTCTCTGCACATTTGGTAGACATCATCCAACCCTACCATGAATCCAAGTTTAAGAAATCTACCATGAAAAACTAAAAAGTTACTGATGCTTATAAAAGAAGTGTCACAACCGTCCCTAGTCTCCCCTACAGTATTGAATACTAGGCGACATTATTTTACTATAGAGCCACACGTGTAATTTGGTAGTAAAAGCAACAATAACTGAATAAAAATCCTACCTATTTGCTCTGACACTTGTGAGGCTTCCTCACAGCGTGTCCTCTGGAGGTTGTGCGTGACCGGCCCTGCAGCAGAAGTGTCCGGTCAAAAGTCAGCGCCCGCGGTCAAAGCAGCTCCTTTCTGCCGGCCATATATCACCCGAAGCTCCGGCTCTGCAGCAACGCAGTAGTGGGAGTGGGAGAGGGGACAAGGCGTGAGGATGCAGGAGTTACCTCCCTCGCCTCAGTGACCAGCGGATACATGCTGTGAGATGCAGCTAGGCTACAGGTTGGAGCTGGTGGAGGAGGACGATGATGTGAGAATAAAGTGACTCTAAATCTTAAAATGCTGCCACCAGCAAAACACGACGCCCCCACACTATAACAATACATCGCCTGCAACAACGGCAAAGGTAATCCTGTAGCCTGATATCTGCGGAGACTTATTTACTGAGGATGGAGGTTGCAGGAGGCGCTGCTGTCAGTATTTCTACTCGGGAGGAAGCACCCATGCTTTGGCAGATTTCATCTAAAGCGAAATCACGTGTTTGAGCACCAAACAGGTCCGTGTTTCGTTTAAGACTGAATGTTATTTTCTAATATATGTCCACCATCTTTTTCCTGATGGGGAATATCCATATGAACACACCAAGGATGCACATTAGTAACAAATGGAGGCTTATGTTCACAACCCATTCCATGGAATAACGCAGCTCCTCTGATGGCGCTTTTAAAGGATAAAAAAAACTATTTTTGTCGTAAATTTGAGGTAAAGCAGCCAAGTTCATGCACTGACATGTTCAAACATTAAATGGTAGTGTTGTAGTTATGTTGGCAAGCGGAGTTAGTTTGGAGTGGCAGGTGCCAGACATGCTCAATAAGCCATTTGCAGCCCTCTCCTGTGTGGATCATGGACAGCCACAATAGACTCCATGCACTAAACAAAGCAGCAGAGCATTATCTGTCGAACTACAGCAGAATTTCAGATATTGGCATGCAGGAATTCACCCTGGTTCTCTTGGTGCGCAGACGCATGTATTTTTATCCAGTTTGTCTCCTCTTAAAAGGTGCCTTGAGGTCGTGAGTCAATTCCTTCATATCCTTCTTCCTTTATTGGACTAATCTGTCCACTGGCTGTGTCATCTCATCACGACCAACTGTTTCCGAGCTGCCGGTTCTTCCCATGTCTCTCATATTTCACCATAATTCACCATAGTTGAGACGCGTGGGCTGCAGTCGGGCATCGCAGCGCATACTAACAGCTTCTTGCGCGCCTCGCCCCATCCCTGTGCGCTCCCCTCGTCCCCGACACTCCTGTCCTCGCTGCTCCACATTAAAGGGGAAGCATCGCCCACCACAGGGTGGGAACGGTTTTCAACCAAACATGCACGTCTCAGGAGAGAGCCGAGGATAAATCATCATTTAAATGAAGAAACAAACATGAGAAATAGGGCTTCTTAAAATGTTTTAAGTACCCTGCATGTGCTCTTGTTGCATTTACATATATGGACCCACAAACAAGGCATTTATTTCTTTTATTCTGTAAGAATGTCATGAAAAAACAACAAAAATGATATACAGGGAAAGTCTTCTGAACTAAAATGAAGGAAATTAATGAAAAGATGAGGGTTAATGAGCCAGCAGCTGTCTGGACATGTCTGTGACCACTGTGAGAACAGGACAAGTCCCAAGTCAGCCTGCCCAGTAACCAGCGGTGGAAAAAGTACTGAAAACTATAAGACTGCCACTAATGATTATTTTCATTGTCAATTAATCTGTTGATTATTTTCTAAGCTAATCATCAGGCGTTTGGTCTATAAAATGTCAGAAATTGATTATCAAAATAGATGGCAATTAATTTAATAATCAGTTCATAATTGATTAATTGTTGTGGCTCTAAAACTGTGTACTCAAGTAGAGGTACTATTACTGTTAACTACTGAATTGCAGACATGAGAAATAGATATCGTGCTGGGGGGCAGTGGCTCCAGCACGTCTCTGAGCATGTTTCAGGTCCGCCAAAAAAAAATCCTGAGCACCAAAATCATGATGAACTGTCTATTTAGCTGTAACTTCCAGAATTCATCACTAGTTCTGTGTTTTCACATTTCCAGCAACTATGTACTACTATGTACATCTATAATGTGTTTAGAACAAAACTCCCGTTTTCTTTACACAAATTTTAAGTAAGAGTGAAGTCACAGATTCGAAAAACAAAAAACCTTGTGTCATTTTATCAGCATTTTATATATCTTATGATTTGAGTGCTTTAAAAACTCTCGAACAGCTGCTGGAGGTGCTCCTGTGCCTCTGCTGGAATATTCTGTGTGCATGTTTGTGTGGGTGCTTTAATACGTTAATCTGCACAAATATAAAGTAAACATACGTGGCACCTGCTTGTTGAGTTGCTGATTATACTCTGATAATTTACAGACCCGCATACTGTATCACAGTCTGCTAATTACCCACTTATTAAGCACATGCAACCACACACACACACACACATACACATACAGAGGAGTGATGCGAACAGCTCTTTTCCCCACTGCTTGAAACTGGGCCAGGTGAAAACCCAGATATGTCTTCAGGCACAAAGTGGGAATCACACATGAAAGAAAAAGAGACTCCACAACTCCCTGGAGACTGCAAGAGGAATACCTCATGTCCTCCCTCATGTGTTCTCCTTGCTCTGCCATTCTCCACTGCCCAAGGACAGGTTCAACATGATATGTAATCCTTCTCCAATCAAAATGTCAAAGTACTGATGAAGATGACGACGTGGGACCACTGACCGCAGCAGTAGCTCACTCTGCACAGAGCTGATAACCAATTTGCCACTCTGGCTGAAGGTTTCAATGAGGAGCTATCGACACTGTTACATAAACAGGCTGATTGATGGCCAGGAACTCTTTAATTCTCATCGTCCATGAATGTAAATGAAGAGGGTCCAATTCTAAATGGAGGGCAGCTAAGAGCCCAGTCCAACCAATATCCAATGCTGGGTGTCAGCAGTGCAGTGATTCATCATGCACCACCACATTCACAGCCATCATCTATAACACAGTTTTACTGGCAGGAGGGGGCACTTAGAGTATGGTATAGGATTGGGTTTGCTGAGACTGGGGGAGGGGAGAGTCTTGTGCTCTGTTGACTTTTTTATTTCATTCTTGCAGCTAGTTTGCATTCACACTGATAATATTTACGTCACCTTTCATGTCAGAATTCAGTGTTCATAACCATTACCACAAGCTTATCTTAATCTCATCCAACTGGTTTTAGTTGGTTAACGTAAACCACCCTGTAACCCTGACATAAATGAGTATTTCCTAGCACACCTGAGCCATGATTCTACTTTATCACACCCAAATCATGTCTTCAGATGACACTTTCAGATCTTACAAGATAAAACAAAACAATAGAAAAACACTGTCACTGAATGTTTTGCAGATAGAGGCGATATGCCTGATATGTTAAGAAATGTTCATTCAGGGAGCACTGCCAAAGGGAAAATATGTGTATGAACATAATTTACAAGAGATGCAGGTGATAATTAAATAGTAAGACAATTTGGGCACTCCAAAATATACGTAGTAAAGATTAATGGAGAAGAGAAAATTTAAAAGCATTTATTTTAGTGGCTAAATTGTTTAAAAGGCCAACATGTTAGGTCTTAATCATGGCACCAGTCAATGGGAAGTAATCACACGAACCAGAAATATGAACAAGTGAAACAACAAAACACAAACTTGAGATTACAAAAATGAAAAACTAATGTTATGTCATAAGTTGAAGATAAATACTCATATGTAAGTTTTAAATATAACCTGGAGTATACAAAGAAAAATAAATCATTACAAGAAAACAACGTGGTTGATGTCCTTGATACACATAAGGAATCAATAGCATTGTGAAACCCACATAAACTGTCTAGCCATGAGGTAATAAATAAAATATCAGTATTATATACAGGTGATGGTATTGAGCTAATTTCTGTAACTTAGTGCACATCGATCTACAGGACAGGGCTTGTCAAACTGTGATGCCACTGCAGGGGGGCGAGCAGGGAGGCAAGTAATGCAAAGACGCTGTGAGAAGTGAGGGGTGCATGTGCATGCTGGTGTCCTAAAAACGACAGGAAGTTAGTTTTTGTCATTTTCCCTGGTGATTTGGCCCACTGTCGGCAGTTGGAGCAGTAGCAGTGGCTGTGAAACACTACTCATGGAGGTAATTAAGGTATTTTCTAACCTTTAGCACCTGCCTGCCACAATTTGCATAACAATCCATAGTCTGAGTCATAACTCAGTCAAATCTGAACACGCAGACATGCCACGTTCATTTTTAGATTCTGTGAGACTTATACTTTCAGATGATACAAATTTGATATCCGTTGAATAAATGTCTACAAATCTGCTGAGAAATCATAAAAAGAAGACACTCCTTACAACTCCAGATGCAGTTTGAGAGACTGCTTGTCTTGATTTTGTGTGAGGGGCCCCCACAACATCTGACTTTGACCCCTGATCTAAAGTATACAATACTAATAGTTTTATTAGGGGTTCTCAACTTAATTGTCTGACAGTTAAAAAAAAATGTGGGAGTCACCTTCACACATAAATGAGAAAAAAAACACATAACATGACAAAAACAGCAGACAAAATTAACTGTGCTGTGACAGGATTTCACCACATTCAACAAACTGTGTTTTCAGTGAAATTATTTAATCTGATGTTTTTTTTAAATGTATCTGAATTCTTAATCACATTTAGATATAAAAAAAAAATAAGTAGCTTTACCCCCATAAAGGTTATGGCTATAATCTACCGTTTGGCAGAACCGCTGGCACCAGGGCCCACTCGATGGCGCTCCAAGGCCCATGAATCAGCCCACTGGTTGAGAATGAGTGGATTTATATCACTGGCACTAGGGCTGGGTATCAACACTTGATACCTGTAAGGTTCCTTTAAGGTATCGACTGAAATGACTCAGTTCAGAGTAGTTTCAAAACTTCCCCAGTCAAAAGATACATGCATTCAACCATTTTGTACCCAGATCTAGAGACAAAAAAATCACAGTTTGGTTTTACTTGCAGTGAATCTCCACATGTTCTTTGATTTCATGCCACATGTGATTGGCCAACTATTGCAGCAGCTACAGCCCATACAGTCTGTGGTGTGGTGAAGTTGAGTGTGGTGTATTCAGCAGTGTTGGCAGTTCAGTGTTGCCTTAATTTTGTTGATTTTCAGGGGATAACCCCAAAAACTTGGGGCTAACCCTGCTTTGGAGCTGAGCCAGCTAGTCCTAGGTTAAAGTCAGGGTTAGCCCGCTTTGGAACGTGCCAAGATTGTGCCAGTGTAAAAGCTGTTTTAGCCTCGGGGTAACAGCTCCCTTAGCTTGGGGCTAATTGCCCTCTTAACCTTGGGCCAAATGCAGTGTGAAAAGCCCTAAAGACTATTAAATAAAATAGTCTGTTGATATCAGTATCACATTAAGGGTAGCCTGCCAGCATTGTAACAGGTACTGTCACTCTTTAAACAATGTCCAGTCCTAGCTGGCACACAGTCGACCCAGGGTTTTGGAGGCCATTAACCCTCCCAGCATTTTAGACCCTTAATTCTGTCTCCAGTTCCCTCTCACCTTCAGGTCGTGCCAAGTCTCAGGATGGGACCATTGATTCTGTTTTGTGTTCAGCTGAGCAGACCAGATGGAACCTCAGAGAGAAACTTAAGAATGCTTTTCAACTAATGACCCCACATGACTGCTGTAACCACGTCTGAGCGCTTTTTATTTTTTAATTTAATTCCGACTTCTTGTGCCAGCTGGTGCACTGTGGCGGCTCGGCAAGGTCCCCAGCTGAGGGGAGCCCCAAACCGTCTAGACAGAAATGTTTATAAGAGTAAGACACCCAATATTTTATGTAGATGGAATAATGATAAACAACAGTAAAGTGCTTTGAGAACTCCATAATGTGCACAGAATCCATTATTATAACGATATAAGCACATTCAATTAATTCACTCAGAGAATAATTTCACTGCAGTCCCACACAAATAGCACAGATGAGATAAACTGTGAGATGATCAGCATATTAGTGCATCGGTGTGAGTCAGCAAAGCTACACACCTAAAATCTCCACCCTTTTCTATGCAGCAGAACATGTGGAAGTGGGAGAGGGAGGTGGAGAGTGAGTAAGTAACAGAATGAGGGAGAGGGTGGAGGCTGTTGATCCAACTTATGACAGCAGACTGCAGGGGAGGAGCTCTGTCCTGGGTGACCTCTGCTGGTGCTGCAGCAGGTGATCACTCACTTACAGACTGCAGCACAGACACATACATGCTCACATAGGTGTAATAAGCTACTGTAATGGTATGTGCTTGTACACGCCACCAGAACACGTGCGCACACTGAAAAACACATTTAGACAAAGTCATAGTAAGGTGTCTCTTTATAGCTGAAAGACGAGAAACTTTAATGGAGTGGAGAAGCTAAACCAAGTGCACACATATGATATGTACACAATTATGCACACAGGTATGGAGGGTTTTAAGGGCCAAAAAATATACAAATACATATATAATTCTATCATAAAGTACTTACATAAGTGAATAAATAATTAGACAATTTAATGCTTGCAAGATATTAAATTATAATAATTACAGAATAAAATGCTTTTATAACTTAATGAATAATTATAGAATTTAATACTTGATAAGTATATAATTATATAACAAAATGCTTAAATAAATAAATGAATAAAAAAAAAGAGAAAACTGAAAAGAAACTTTAATGGAGAATGGAGTAGCTAAACCAAGTACACACATACAATACATACACATATGCACACTTGTATGGAGGGTTTTAAGGGTTGAAACTAACTTAACCTTAATAAATATATAATCATATAATAAAATGCATAGATACGTGAATAAATAAATAATGTAATTTAATACATCCATAATTACTTTTTCATTTATTCATTCATGCATTTCTTTATTTCTTTATTACACTCTATTGTGTCAATATATATAATTGATACTTGGTCGTTTGTTTAAACATTTTGACACAAACTTTGAACAATTTTACCTGTTTTTATCCTTCACCCATATACGGTATACAGTGATTACATAAATGCAAATACATATTCACTTATACATTGTATACATATCAACACAGTAATAAAACTCTATGTTAAACATAATTTAAATGAAAAACAACATGAAAGAAGAAGAACAGCAAAAACTGAATCTCTTTTCTTTAATATACTTTCATTTGTTGATAGTGTGACTTGGCACAGCAAAATAAATTGGTTAACTTCATGTAACAAAAGTCAGGGGGCAAACTCTGCCTCGCAATTGGTCTTTGTTTCGGTATTCAAGCATTTAAGCAGTTAAGTATAGGATCATTTTTGTTTTTATATACTCACTTTCGGCCCTCATGGTCTCTGACACACTAATATTATTAAATTACTGAATGACAGCTCCGCACGCCACCTAACCTTTCACTTCACGGTGAACACATGGAAATCGTCCTTCCATTCCTAATTAATTATGACACGCGGGCCTCAAAATAGCACCCCACTACAGGAATTCTCCTCTATGACAACCAGCCAAGAAACTTAATTACCACTTGAGCTTATTTTGACCCTTCGTTCCTCATTTTTCCTCATTTTCTCCCGTCACTCCCGCCTCTCTCACTGCACGTCTCCCTCTGGGATCCCTCTATATTTAGAGAGTGACCTTGGAAGTTCTCTACCTGCCTGTTGAGAGCAGCCAGGCAGATGATGATGTTCACTGCTCTCACGATGAGATATGTCCTTACTTTCAGAGTAGAGAGTACTCCACTATTGATTCTGGATGTGGTTTCACTTTCTGTTGTTTTTCCAGCCCCTTCGAATAACAAGGAAAAATCAATGACCAAACTCTGGAGGTGTGGCTTCATTCAGAGAGGAAACATTGGAGTATATTTATGATATCTATACTGTATGATGCACGGCTGAATATGTATGCTGCACTCTTAGAAATAAGATGCTAACTTGAACCATTATGTGTTCTTTGACTTGCCCCCTTAGAATAGCCCCTTTTTGGTTGCACTTAGAACCTTTTCAGAGAGTTATACTCCAAAATAAAGGGTTACACCAAATTTAAAAGGTTCGATCCTTACGAGAGATTCTACAGAGAACCCATCTATGGTGTAATGATTAAATCCAAAACCCACCCATGGGCTTCTACTGAGAACCCTTTTAAATTCCACACTCTTAGAAATAAATGGGCTAACTAGAACTGTAGAAGTTCTTTGGCTTGTCCCTGTAATAGAACTCCTTTTTGGATACCAGTAGAACCTTTTATAACAATTCCTCTTGGAACCCTTTCAGAGAGTTCAACATAGTACACAATGTAAAGGATTCTGTGAATGGTTTCACCCTTGACCCACCATGTGATGGTCTAAAGGTGAACCCCTCTATGGTGCAGTGGTTCTCCCCAGAACCCTTTACGGGGGTTCTATCATAAAACTTTCCACTTTCTAAGGTTGCTAACAAAAACCCACTCAGGGGGTCTTATCAAGAACCTTTTTATATTCCAAGGGTTTCATTTAAAGGCCACTTAGCGTGTTCCATCAAGAACCCTTTCATATTATAGTACAAAACCCCTTTGAAACTTTTTTGTTTTTAAGGATTTCAACTCCAGAACAACTCTTTCTTCCAAAAGAGTTGGAATTGGATCCTTAGGGCTGTGTCTTATGCTGATCTAAAGTGCAAGTGGAACGCGTAATGTGCAATGGATTTAATTTATTTAAGGTGTGTCCCAATCCACCTTTGCTGGTGGGTCGCAGGTGGCTCACCTGAGCTGGATTGAGGAGCAGTTACGCAGCTGTCCATGCTCCTCCTTCTTCTCCTCTTCCTCCTCATCTTCAGCGCTGCCTCCCATCCTGTCCCACTAACACTACTGTGAGTGTAGGAAACAGACTCAGATAGTGTTTCTGAAGTTTGAAGTGCGCAAAATTACGCACGGGAATATCCAACCAGCTCTGACAGAAGCACACAGACCTTTTTCTCCAAAGGTCTGGCCGGTGTCATGGTCAGATATAACATCTGGCTCATTTTGTATGTTATAGATCAAAATTGTTTAATCCTTGTTTTAACAAATTCAGACCGATTACTCCACAGACTTTGCGCTTTGACCAGGTTTTAGCCGGTCTAAGGCTCAAGTGGTTTTTACTCCACTGCGCTGAGCGCAAGGTAGCAAACATGTAGTGCCACGCCTTTGTTATGCCTTCATTTTTAGCCCTCCTGCCCACAGCCACACATACCAGGCGCAAGTTCATTTGCTATTTCACAGATGTGGCAAAAATGGCACTTGCGCTGCTGTAAGATAGCAAATCCACCTGTGCACCAAGTGCAATGGCTTTGTGTCAGGTGTAAGATAGGGCCCTAAGTCTTAAAAAGAACTCTTGACAAACAGTTTCTTCAAAAAGGGTTCTTCACAAGCAAATGGTTCCGGAGAGAACCTCAGACTTTCAGGAAGAACCCTTTTGGAACCCTTATAAGAGTGTATGAGTGTTATCTAGAATCCAGTCGGGGTTTTACCGAGAACTCTTTTATTTTATGGTACAAAAAGGATTTACACAATCAATGAAGAACTCTTTGTTCCAAAAAAGTGACCCTTGGTCTTACAAGGAACCTTTGACAAAACCCTTTCCTTAAATAAGTGTTCTTCAGAGGCAAACAGTTCTGGATAGAACCTCAGCCCTTCAGGAAAAACCCTTCTGAAAGAGATCTCTATAGAGATTTAGACACTTTAATCTGGAGAGTTTTATCTAGAACTGACACAGGGAGTTCTACCAATAACCCTTTTATAATGGTACTTAGAACCCCCTGACAAAGGAGTTCTTCAACAATCCTTGAAACACTATCCAACAATGGTTCTCTGGGTTACAAAGATTACAAATGAACCCTCTCATCAAAAAAGGGGTTCCTTACAAGCAAATGTTTCAGAGTAGAACCTCAGCCTGTAAAGCAAGACTGTATATGCAGAGAACTTGTTCACTCTGAGGCTTGGCAGCGTGACTTGGCAAACTTTCATTGAGTGTGCAGTGACACTAAGGAGGAGGGGAGACGTGAGTAGACGAGGGAGTGAGGAGTCTAACGTAGTCAGCAGGAAATGTAGTTAGAGGTGTGCAGAAAATGAAAATGAAGGGGAGGGATGGAACAACAGAGGTGGAAAGGGTAGCAGATAAAGGTCACAGTGACAGAGTGATGAGTCATCCAGTGGAGCGCAGCAGCATCTCTCTCTCTGTCTGCTTTACACTATCACTCTCTCCACCATCTGTCTCTTTGTTTTGACAGCAGAGACTGAGATGACTGGCAGCAGATCGTCCCGTTCACCATACAGAAAAAAACCTAATGTGTCTTAACATCTGGATTTGGATGTTTTTGAGTGTATATTGTTTAAATGTGTATATTTGTGTGTCTGAGATCATTCTGTTTTGTGTGTTTGCATTACATTACTAGAACACATGTCTGGATAGGGAGTCCCATCTTGTCTCCTGCGCTCGTGGCTGGAAGCTGGAACTGATCAGCCTATCAGAATCTAGAAGTAATCTGATTTCTGTGGAAGCACTAGCAACAGCATCATCCTCCTTAGCAACCATCCTTCCCAGCTGCCAATGGTGTGCCTCTGCTAGTGAACATGGAAATATCACTGGGTTGAAAGTCACAAGAAAGGTGGCATGTAGGGCTGGGTGTTATATTGATAATATATCAATATATAATATATAATAATAATTATTATATTATATTATTTTATATTATTATTTACCAGGCTGTTATAGCTTGCCTATTCACATTACTGATGATTATCAAAAATCTCATTGTGTTCATATTGTGTGAAAGCATCGATAGTCATCTCTACAATATTGTCACAATATTGATAGTAATGAATTTGGTCAAATGTTGTCATATTTAATTTTGTCCATACTGCCCAGATCTATCTGTTGGGTATATCAACAGATTATATCAGATTTTTGAAAGGGTTCAAAGTGATGACCCTACAGAAAATTATCACCAGAATCTGCAGCTTCTCTCAGCTTTTCACAGATTTATAGTGAGTTTCTGCTCACTGTTTAGTTGTGTGGCCTGTAACTTTATTGTATAGTACCTGCTCAACACCAAACAGAAGGCAAACACAGTTAGCATCTTGCTGGTGAACATGCGAGCGAAATTTCCCTCAGGAGTAGGTAGAGACCAAAAACAGAGCCAAAAAAAGAGGGAATATTGGACTTAAATTTAGACCAGATAAAAAACTTCAAATGTATACTAATACTAATGTTGTTCTGTTACTGCTGGATGTGTAATTAAGCACATGTTTGCTAACAGGATCACCACATAAACTTAAAAGCTGATGATGTGTCAGAACTTATTTCTGCTGCCCCCAAGTGGCCAAAAAGAACCACCACTTGTTGGAGTCATTTCGTCTTTGAGATGTTGGGATATTCTCTCATCACTCGCTGTTTGTTGGCATTCTTCCCTGTAATCCTCTATGTTGTTTGTGTTTGTATACAGTCTGATGTTGGCTTGTGAATGAGTCGCATTGGCATTGTCTTAACTCCACTTAGACCTGCTGCACAGTGAGACCCAATCTGCCTGTGGGGCAATACACTGATCCTCTGCCAGAGGCACATACTCACACACACACACACACACACACAAAATGACACACAACCAACCCCCTCCCTTCTCAGACACTATGCACACACAACCGCTTCAACAGTTGATACTAATAGAGACAGCTCTACGGGTGCTCCATGCACCTGTAGAGGGCTGAATCTGTTCTATATGGCCATTCTCTATATCTAACAACCCTCCCTTGTTGCCATGGAGATTTCCTGCTGTAGCGCCACGGCTGGTTGCGAGCTTCGATGACATCATAGGTGTTTTTGTGATCTCAGAGGTTGTTATATCTTTCATTAAGAAAATGGCAAGCAAAAGGCCAGAAAGAGAAAGAGTTTAAGTGGGAATTGTCCATAATTGTGCTGTAATGATAAAGATTTAGTCTCGAACGACCACTACATTTCCAATATGCCTTTACAGAACAGCAGTTTGATACTCATGAACACACAATAGCCTAGAGAGATGGCAGAGTTATTAGCAGACTGGTGGGCTCACTGGAGCAATAAAGCACGCTGGCTCATACACAGGATGACAGTGTGATGGCTGCAAACCTCTGGTAGAATGTTAATATTTACCTCCTGCTCGGCACAGGGATGATATGAAGTTTTCCACTGGGCTCAGACACAGTTCAGCTCCAGTCATGCAGTTCAGATAGCAGCCAAGCATGTGGCAGCTTGAGATACTGCTCTCCTCAAAACTGGGAATCACCAGGCCAAATATGAATCCCTTGTGTTTCTGATGACACAGTTAAAAATGTCAGACAGAATAGCGTCTTTTATTTTTGACATTATCCTTCTGTTTCATTGATTCTTACAAATAAATGCAGTATCATACTGTCATAAAGGACTGGCCCGGTCACCCTGTTACAGACAGGCTGCCTTGTTCTGTCTGTTCTGCACAACAACAGAGGAGACTTCTGTTGTATGAGTGTGTTTTCCTGTAACCAGCCGTCTAAAAAGGGCTGCGAGCCAAACACTGTTGTTCTCTTCTCAAAGACTGTCGCTGTCTGAGGCTCTGCATGCGAAACACTTGTTACTGTGGCATTTCCTGTGTCACAGCATATCTATGGATAATAATGCTGCAATTGTACTTAGAAATTACGATACTGAATGATTAAACCCTTAAAATATGTCACTGATATTTTCATGCAGACAATCACATTCCTTATATTGTGAAAGTACTGTGATCACTTGATGCTGTACTACTATACACAATTTGATGTTTTTGCTCTGCCATTATTTGACCTTTATCCTATTAAAGGACCAGTGAGTAGGATTTAGCAGCATCGAGTGGTGAGCTTTCAGAATGCAAACACTTTGCCTCATCCTCCCCTTCCAAAAGTGTAGGCTTCCCTGTCTCCTAGAAATTACATATACAACTAATTTGCAACAGGAAATATGTTTGGAGGGAATCATAATGCAGACCAAATTATGTTTTCTAACAGCATAAAGAAATGTTGCTAATTAACATATCATTTGAATTCAGTGTATTGAATTGTTTGCCAACTAAAAAACAACATAGTGGAATGAGTGATAGACGTGGATTAACTGGGGAACATCCACACAGAAAAGATTATGTTGTTTCAAATGTCTTTAGTCATATTTGACATAATAGAAATATACTGTACGCGGGTCAGTAATTGAACCCAGACATAAATGAGCGCCATTATCTCAGTAATTGAGTGAAAGCAGGCAGCAGCTCCTCTAAAATAAAGACAGCACGACTCATAATCTCTTTACATGGGTCATGTTTAAGACAGCACATAATAACACAGAACAAATACTGGTACACACAGCCTTCCCCTGACAATATCCTGTCCCATCCTCACAAAAACACCAGTGCACTCTGGGACACAAGAGAGCCATTCACAGGCATGTGTATATATGTGTGTGCGTGTTTGTATGTCTGTGTTTGTGTGTGCATGCATGCCTCTGTATTGTTCTCCAGGTCAGGGGAATAGCTGTGACCAGCACACGTACATACAGCATGTGTGTGTTTCACATATTAGCAATACAGAGCACACAGAGCTAAGAAAGGCATATGGCTAACAGTCTTTGATTGGTATCACAGTTTCATATCAGCAAATCACGGTTGGCCTCAGTTGTTGCCACTTTTGACTCGAAGCAAAAGCTGTTTGTCAGTCCGTAATGAATATCCTTACCCAGAAATATGTAGAAATCCAAGTCCAGGAATGAAATGTGCTTTGCAAAATTTGCTGGCTGTTTCCTGAATCTGTCCTTTTGAATTTTTATATAGACAGTGGTGTGGAGAAATGTCAGAGTCCATAACACAGCTCCAGCTGAAATCCTTCACTGCCTGAATCACTTTTCATCTTGTGATGGCTCCACTCACAATGTGTTAACTCCAGAACCAAAGCAGTCATAAAACTGCAAAAGCTACAAAATTGCATGTGGAAATATATGTTTTTTTTTTCATTCTTGCAATTGCATTTAGTTGCATTTTGGACTGAGTGGTGATCCACTGGAGGGGGGGACCTGCTAGGCACCGCTTGTTAGAAGTCCAGGTTCGAGGAGTCAGGAGGAGGAGGAGGGTAGGGAAAGAAAAATTGATCCAGTGGGAGTTCTGTCTCAACTCTTAACTTTGGCCCATCAGGCCCAACAGGAAGACCAGAGTCATTCTGCTCCTAAAAGAAACATAAATAAAGGGCACTGCGGGTTAATGGGTAATCCATTCACCTCTAAAATGACAAAACCTTTCTAATTAATTATCAGTGAATGTTTGCTGAAGTTCACCAATGTCATATCTACTCTACTAATCAAATACAATTGATTTACCTAAATGGGAAGCAGTCTAATTGGGATCATCAGGGGTTCCAGGAGGTCTGTGCAAAAACAATGGAACAACTTTCACCTAAAAGAGAGATAGAGGGGGAGAGGGAGGAGGAAGAGGAGGAAGAGGAGGAGGCGGAAAAGAAAAAGCAAACTTGTTAGAGTGACACAGCGTAGCCAGACCCATCACACAGCTCGGTGGTCTTATTAACAACGCAAGGCTGCTCCTCTTTCTCCCTGTTGTCTCATTACCACTCATGCAAAAATCAAACTGCAAACACTGTCAGCTCAGGAGGAGAGGAGAGGAGAGGAGAGGAGAGGAGAGGAGAGGAGAGGAGAGGAGAGGAGAGGAGAGGAGAACTCTTGAATAAGAAAGATTGACTGTCCTGTATTAACACAAAGGGCAAAATTTCCCTCGAACTGTCCCCTCTGACACATTACCCATTAAGCTGTCTTTGCGTGAAGTAGATGTGTGTCCTAATAGCCCACTTACTGCAATTTACCCTGTATAAGAGCATCAACTAAATGTCTACACTGTAGTAAACATAAAGAAAGAGGAGTGGAACTAAGGAGAGGTAATTGAAAGGAGCAAACACTTGAAACACTTGAAATTTGCTGCAAACTTCCCCACCTTTAAGAGAGCTACAAGACTCTAGTTAATTCACAAAATTGTGCTCATGTCTAGTTTTTAAACACCTTTGAATGTGTGCTTCGTAGTCCCAAACCACTTTAATTCACATGTTGTGGGACTGTCCTAAGTCAGAGGTTTGGGGAAGTGGGAAGCAGGCCTCCCCGGGGGGAGTTCCAAACAGTTTCAGGGAGAACTCAGTGAAGAGAAGTGAAAAAATGTTACATTAGTTCTTACATTAATTATCAAGAGGAGATCACATAGAATAGCCTAAATGCGTGTGATTTGGTTAAAGAGTTCAGAGATACAGTATTGGGGAATTTTTACGTTTTTTTTCCCAGAGTCAGAAACTAATAAATGTCTTTCGGCAAACCTTTTTTTATGTATTTGATGTAGCTTGACATTATGTAAAACTGGAATATGGACAATTGTTTACTGTCTATGGGATCAAATAACATAATTATGATCCCACAGAGGAATTGTGTGAAAGTAAGCAAGTAAAGGCGGAGGCACCTTTTTCCAAACTTTGCCTGAGGCGAGGCCTACATTCTCTTACTTTGAAAAACCCTGTCTAAGGGATAACCCTAAGTTATCTCTTTTTTTTTTTGGCAATTAACATTTGATATGCTTCCCAAAACTACTGGTAAATAATTGGAACCATCAGTCTCCCTTGCCATGTTTGGTGTAATGACACAATTTCTTATTTCAAATAATAATCCATTGAGTCTTTTCTCTCCTGCCACAGTGGTTGCCAGATAACACATTTTGATCGGATGGATAGATTGTAACCACCCAACATTTGCACAGCTGATTAGAGATATGATGCATTTTATTACTATTTAGAAGACAAGGTATAACTGTTAAAGGGTCAGCTGACAGGTTTACATTGACATGGCAACCTTTCCTGAGGTGTGTTTATTCTTAAGGCTCTGATAACTTTATGACTGATATATATGTATGGAACTAGTGGGTGTGTCACAATTGTCCATATCCAGTTTGACTTTTGATTAAAATGTCACAATCGGATTCAATTTTTTGATTTAAATTTTTTTTTTAGCACCGACAGCTATGCCATTGTTAGATAATCTAGCCTTGATTTACAGTTTCATTTTCTTCTTTAAAAAGATAGGCTGCACGGTAGCAAGTGTGATATAACAGGCGCCAAGCTATGCTGTGTCGTGTTTGAAGTGTTTTTTTTCTTCTCACATGCACCAGAGGCCACAAGTAGGCAGAGGTGGAGAGAAAAAAATATACTGGGCGAATCGCCAATTCTGCTTTTGATTTAGATTATTGAATTTTGATAGATTTTTGATTTGATATTGAAATTGTGACACGCATGGTAACTAGGATTGAAGGAAATGAAGCATGGGAATGTTCCCTGAGATGTTTTTGTGTTATGTATGTTTCTATGCATGCTGGTGCCCTTGATGCCTTGGTGCCTTGTTTACCTATTTTTCTTGCATTAGGTTAAGTTGTATAACCTTTGAATGTTACCATAGGTGGTGGGAGAGTGAATTTCTATCAATCAATCAATGTGCGTACAGTGAATTGTGAAAGTTGTATTATCCTTTGTTCAAAAGTGTGTGCTTGAAGATATCTCACTGTACTCAATTTACCATCTTTTTATCTCACTGTTACAATCTCTTGTTTGCATAAAAGCCTCTCTAGGGACGAGTGTTGCAAATCAGCATCTGCTGGAAACACTATGATCCTTGCATCAGACAGCCATTTTCAGTTGTTTTGTGTTCACTGTATCTGTCCCTAACAAATAAACGACAAATAAAATAAATAATTAGAGTCTGTGATAGAAACAAATCTAAAATTTGAGAGAGCTGCAGAGATGAACATTAACAGAGGTGGCTGGAATAAGAATTGAGAACGTGAGAGTGCACAGCACTGTATTATATCTGCATTTTTGTCTCTAACAATCCATCCCGCCCGGCCGTACCCATGAGAATAGCTTCCAGACTGACCAATCTAGTTAGATGATAAACAAGTAGCTCCCGTCTCCTCCATATATATCTATCTTGCTTTCTGATCAATAGACCAGTGTTTCCCCTCACTGGAGCTTTTATGTGACCTGAGAAATGAACAAGCCATTTAAATGATGACCACTGTGGAGGTTTTTGCTGAAAAAATATGAAGTCAAGGTCAGGGGTCAAAATGGAAAGGAATAATCAATGAAAAGGTTGTTCTATGGGACCTCCCACTTTGCCTTTAGGCTGAGCCAGCTAATGAGACTGTCCTAATTATCACTCAACCATGACTGCAGAGGCATACATATTATGTATTAGTGTACTACCAAACACGTGTGCACACATACATGCCCACACTAAATAGATAATAGATTCAAAAAATGGTTGCTTGACAGATTTCACATTCTGCCTTTTTAAAAATTCAATTTCTTTCTCATCCATCTCATTGTTTCAGTTGGAGTAATCACAGTCAGGGAGGACAGAGAACATAAATCTAGACATAAATCTGCAGGAATGGCACTGCAGCCGTTTCAATGACAAGAATGTAGAGCAGGAAAATACTGTAGCAAAAGGGTTTTCAAAAAGCCTTAGAATTCAAATTCACAAACTGAGTCTACAATATAACCTAGTTGTTAAAAGCATGCAAGTGATAAGTGCTGTTTTGGCAAATTAAATGCATAATAAAACACCTGCATACAAAAACAATCTCAACTCATTAAACAATTAATAAGAAAAAGGACTGCATGATATGGTAAAAAATCTCATATGATGATTATTTTGACATTAATTGTGATTGCAATATGATTCACGACTAGTGGGAATGATCATTTTTGCATCACAATTTTCATTTTTACTTGAAAGAACTACTAAAATCATGATAATGTGACATTTGTTGAGGTCTGTATCAGACGAACCTGTTTTCTTTCATCTGCAGAACAAGATTTGTAGGCCAGGGCATCTCTGCAATATTACAGTACTTCATTAAAAATCCTGTTTTCTCACACATTTTTACCTTTATCAAAAAACTGAAGCTTCTCCAATTTGGATATTGCACTTGGCCATAGAATTATTTAAATAATATTTTGATTGATTGCGCAGGCCTAATAAAACGATCAGTACAGAATTTATTCAACAAGACCAGTGTCAAACAGCAGCTCTTTGTTTGCTCTTCATGCCTGATGTGTTAAGCTGATTTTACCTGTCTTCTTTACATCAATAGCAAAACAAGGTCACAAAGCAGGTATGAGCCACCTGTTCCATCAGCACAAGGTGACGGCCACCAGGAGGCAGCTCTGAGACAAGCTGGGAGGGTGCATACTGTTAGTGTCCTTATTCAATTCATGCACAAAGTCAGTTGAAGGTTAAAGACAACCTGGGAGCGCTGCAGGAGCAGCACACCTATTAAAGAAAATAGGAAAGCCTGATGGAGCTCTAAACATGCACAGACATCACTATATTGAAACACAGTGACCTCTCACCTACATCACATTGATATTAGGGCTGCAACTGATTATTACTTTCATCATCTATTAATCTTTCAATCATTTTCTTGATTAATTGATAACCTGTTTGACCTATAAACTGTCAGAAAATAGTAAAAAGTGTTGATCAAAGCCCAAGGTGACACCTTTAAATGTCTTGTTTTGTCCACAACCCAAAGATATTCAATTTACTGTTATAAAATGTCCAGAATGTTCAAGTTTACCCAGCCACTCCACTGACCATTGTTTTTATATAATTTAATAAATTAATTACCAACTATTTTGATAATTAATTTATTAATTCATTATTTAATTACTTTTTCCAAGCAAAAATGTCAAACATTTGTTGTTTCCAGCTAGTTGAATCAAAGACTTTCTGCTTTCTTTGTCATTTGTGAGGGCAAATCAAGAGTCTTTGGGCTTTGGACTAATGGTTGGACAAAAGAAGCAATGTGAAGACATCACTTGGGGATCTGGAGAACAGTTTTCTTTCTTTCTTTCTTTTTCTTTGTTGACATTTTAAAGAATAAAAGACTAATCAATTAATTGTGAAAATAATTGCCGATTAATCAATAATGAAAATAAGAGGCTGAAATCAGAGAATTTTGACTTTTTTTTCCTGAAAAAATGTCTCAAAATGATTATTAAATAGCTGACTAATTTTGAGAATTGATCGAGTAATGGACTAATTGTTGTAACTCTAGTTGTGACATCAGTTAAGAGCTGTATGGCACTGTTTCGACCTGCACCCTGTGAATGAAGATGTCATTTCCAGAAGGTGCCATTTGGATCTCTAATAAATTGAACTGACCTGCCTGCACTGACACGACTATAAGACACGTGTGAATCTGCAAACAGTCAAAACATTTGAGGTTTCGTGGCTAAAGCAAAAGGGATCATTCAGAATGGGACATGACAGCGCTGAGGACTCACCAGTGTGATCAGTGGGAGAACAGCAGCCTCTGCTGGGCGCCCGCAGTAGCGCACTCCAGACAGCCAGACATAGTGTAGTGCTCCCAGTCCATTCATAATTCCACCCGCCTCTCCCGGCTCATCACCTCTCTGAGCGGTGCCTGGTTCATTTTCAGTTCATGGTGGCAATTTGTAAACAGACCTTCTTACTTCCAATTTCTGTTTGTGTCAGTGTTGAAGTCACTGTTGATTAGCGCTTGGTGGCACTGGGCATGTCGGGGCTTGTATTTTTACGCACGTCTTTTATTGGAGACTGAAGACGAGCGATTCAGATGAGAATCTTCAATATAGCTTCCAAGCCATCTGGGAGGTTACTGTGGAAACAAGGATGCCATGGCAACGGTGACCGGGGTTACCGAGGAAACGACCGTCACCATGGAGACTGCATCACAGCGGGCTATATTTGAGGCATCCAAAGAGAAGCACGCTCCATCTTTGATCGCTGTGTGTGTGTTTTCCTCCCTCACGTGTGTGTATGTCTTGCACCGATAATGAGACGCTAACAGTCGGCTGCGGCTGGCCCCTCTGTGTTTATATGGTGCCATTTACGCGTTATTAAATAGCCTACCAGGACAGTTCATATCAAGGAATCATCATAAGGGATTATTTTTTAAAGACAGTAGCATTTGGACTAGACTTTAACGCACAATAAAGGCAGAGCACAGAACGGTCTAATTTGAATAATATATGCAGAACTGTGTTTTTCAGACACACATATTTTAAATGATTCTGAATATTATACTGTACAGAGGCTATGACTGACGAATCACGACTCAGAACGCATGTTAATACAATGTGAGTGTCCTTCGAGTAGCATACATCATCTTTCACAGTTATAAAGCTTCTATTACTACCTGTTGTGATCATATTTTGGCTATTGCACAACGCACAACAGGTCAATCCTCTCACTCAGAGAAGAATAGGAGGCCTAAACACTCTTTAAGGAGCTCTTTTCTCTCCAAGCGCAAATGGAACCAGACAGAATTATGAATTCAGATCACTGAAATGATAAAATCCTGATTCTTTGAATGGAGCACGAAGCAGAACAGGCAGGATTTGCTCTTTCTTTCTTTCTTTCTTTCTTTCTTTCTTTCTTTCTTTCTTTCTTTCTTTCTCCATCTGATCTACCTGCTGCTTCAACGCGCTGGTGCAGCTGTGTGTTCCTCCTGCGTTCAGGGCCATATGACTCTAAAAATTTGGCTACACGTCGGTGAAAATCTTTTTGTTTATGTTCACACAATTCTGCGAGTTGTTCTGCGCGGTGGTGGTGGGGAAGTTGGGCTGCTGCTTGAACGCGCTGTTAATGCCGTGCTCCTCTATCACCATGTACTCGCTCTTGCTGAGTGAGGAAGAGGAGCGCGTCTTCCTCAGCTCCTCCGTGTCTGCCAGCGGCTGACAGCTCCCCACGTGTAGGTACTGAGCCTGCTCCTCGCCCTCCGTCTCCCGGTGGTAGAAGTAGTTGAAGTTAGAAACGATGACGGGCACAGGGAGGGCGATGGTGAGCACGCCGGCGATAGCGCACAGAGAGCCCACAATCTTCCCCCCGATTGTCACGGGGTGCATGTCCCCATAACCCACTGTTGTCATGGTGACCACAGCCCACCAGAACGCGTCCGGGATGCTGTTGAAACCCGAATCTGGGTCGTCTGCCTCTGCGAAGTAGACCGCGCTGGAGAAGAGGATGACACCGATGAAGAGGAAGAAGATGAGCAGGCCCAACTCACGCATGCTGGCCTTCAGAGTCTGTCCCAAAATTTGGAGCCCCTTCGAGTGGCGTGAGAGTTTAAAGATACGAAACACCCTGACGAGCCTGATTACGCGCAGGATGGCTAAAGACATGGCCTGCTGTCCGTTCCCCTGCCTCTCCGCCAGCTCTGTGCCCAGAGTGATGAAGTAGGGGATGATGGCCACGATGTCAATAATGTTCATGATGTTTTTGGAGAAAGTGGCTTTGCTCGGGCATGCGAAGAAACGCACTAGCAGCTCGAAGGAGAACCAGATGATGCAGAGCGTCTCCACCACAAAGAAGGGGTCAGAGAAGGGGCTGATGAAATAGGGGAGTGTGCCATTTATGACGGGCGCGATGGTGATCGGATCCCTGTTGTCGTCCCTGAACTCAGGCAGTGTCTCTAGGCAGAAGATGACAATGGAGATGAGAATGACTAACACGGACACTATGGCGATGCCCCGGGCAGGACCCGAGCTTTCAGGGTACTCAAACAGCAGCCACACCTGTCTTTGAAATTCATTCTCTGGCAGTGGCCGCTCCTCCTCCTTTATGAAGCCCTCATCCTCCCTGAACTTCTCCATAGCCTCCTCACCCAGCTCATAGAAGCGGATCTCCTCAGAGAAAATGTCAATGGGCACGTTTACGGGTCTTCTGATGCGCCCGCCGGACTGGTAGTAGTAGAGGATGGCGTCAAAGCTGGGTCGGTTCCGATCGAAGAAGTACTCGTTCCGGAGGGGATCAAAGTACCTCATCCTCTTCTTAGGGTCCCCCAGCAGCGTCTCCGGGAACTGGGACAGAGTCTTGAGCTGCGTCTCAAAGCGTAACCCTGAGATGTTGATAACGACCCGCTCGCAGCATTCGTGGTCCGGCTCGTACCGGTCCAGAGAGTGGTGGCCCGGCAGAGCTGCTGACTCCTCCAGCATGTTGTCACACGCCACGACCGTCATTACGTCGGCCTCTGTCTCCGTGTATCCGTGGTTCACCAGATTGTCGCCCCGGGTTTTGGTCGCGCTCGGCGGGGGTGATTGCAGGAGGCTGAGGTGGTCGTCCATGCGCGGTGGTGGTGGTGGTGGAGGAAGACGCATACAGGGGCGGCCGCCTCGCCCCCTCTGCGAACCCCGGTCAACCACAGCCGCCGCCGCCACAGCCTCGTCTCCTCTCCTCCACCGTCTCCTCTCCTTCTCTCACTCTCTTCCTTCGCTTCACTTTCACTCTCTACTGTTGCTGCTCCCGCCCACAGGGAGAGAACTGGGTTTATAAACAGGCCCTCCACCCGCCCACGGCGCGCCGGAGCTGGGTACCTTTCCCTGTTTCCCCTCCTGTCCTCCGCCAATCGCAGGACGCACCGATGTACACAAGAAGCAACAGACGGGCGTCATTCAACACCAGCGCCTGGGCGTGCCCGCCTCTCTCTGCCCCTCTCTCCTCCGTCTTAATGTAGACACACACACGCACACACACTCACGAGTTCAATCAGTCTTCTTTTTAAACAAGGTCATTGCCCACAGATAGGACATTGTCAAATAGGCTATTCATAAATATATCAGAGCCACATATTTTTTTTTCCAGGACAGTCTTAAAAGACGGACCACATTTTTTCTTGCGTCTTTTGTTCATCCAAGAAACGAATTCGGATGTGCCATGGTGAATTTAAACGCATTTGGAGACACTGGTTCCTCGATTACGCGCAAAGAAATGCTGTTTGGAATGACTGGCATCGCACGTGAAATCTTAAGTATTAATTGATGCTTGAGTCCAAAGTGGCGATGGTACGTGTTGAGGTGAGGAGGAGCAAAAAGGGAGGGCGGGGGTTGGGAAAGGGAGGAGAAAAGAGGTCAAACAGGTCGTTCTGAGAAAAAGAAATGTCTTGTTCGAGTAATAGCAATATGGAGAAGAATATCAAATACGTTTTATTTATTTATTATGATTTATTTAACCAGGAAGGTCCCTTTGAAATACTATCCTTTCTGTCAGGGAGACAGATGAGCAGAAAAAAACCCCCTGAAAGGTTTAAAACTAAAGACACCAACCAAATACGTACATCCACACTTTGAAATATAGTATAATGCAAATTACATCGCAGTTTTTGTAATTAGTAACATAATCCACTGCATTACAAAAAATGTCATCTTATCTGAATACTTTTGGATTACCTCAAAATCAAACTTAAAAATGTCACACCTTATATGAAATAACTGGATGTAGCCACAATAATTTGAGTTTTTTAAGACACATTTTTATGAGTTGATAGATTATTGGTTATCATGAAAAAAAAGTTGCATTAAATTTAAAATTCCCGTTTTGTAAACATGTAGTCAAAATGCAATCAAGTAATCCTTGACAATGTACTGTAACTAGAATCTAATAACATATTTTCCAAATGTAATCTAGGTTGATTATAGTTAGTTATTGTTCGTAATCTGGGTAAGTAATCCCAGTTACATGTAATCCATTGCTACCCAACCCTGCATCAATCACAAAAAAAACAAACCACAAAAAACATACAGGAATCAGAGGCTAAAAGGGATCATGGCAAATAACAGCATGAAGCAATGACACTGTTCTGTAAATTTAAAGTACTTTTGAACATGTTAAGAAAGGGTAAAAAGATTCCAAGTTAAGTGTGCTTTGCAGCTTGTTCCAGGCATGTGGGGTGGAAAAGAAAAGGCAGATTTACCCAGTTCAGTTTGGGAGGTTGGCACCATGAGTAGAATTTTCTCTGATGAGCTAATGTTATAGCTACTGGAGTAATATGTCAACAAATTAGACATGCACTTGGGTAATTTACCAAGTAAAACTTTTGCAGTGAAAATGAACATATGGGTTTTCTCCATAAACACAATGAGGTCCATTGAGCCTTTTCATATAGATGTAGTGTATACACACAGAAATTGAGTACCATGTTCTAAAGAAATGCTAAAGATTATGCCATCAAGAGACACCTACAATCCTGCCACACATATACACTGGCCCCATACAATATTTAAGGGCTAAGATGTTGAATGTCAAAAGGGCAACTACAGCACAAAGCATCGCTGGTCCTGTGACAGATTTGATCAGATCACACAGGCAGAGAAAGAGAGAGTAATCTTTGGCTTTACCACCACCTGACCAGTTTGTACTCTTATGGATTGTAAGATCCGAATGCTCACCAGTGACATTTAGCCTACGTACAATTATAAGAGATAAGATAAGATAAGATAAGATAAGATAAGATAAGATAAGATAAGATAAAATAAGATAAACTTTATTAATCTCACACCAGGGAACTTGGCTTGTTACAACAGCTCAAGGATCCATAGTACAGGTAGAAAAGAAGTGAGTGATAAACAGAATACAAACAGAGTAAAAATTGAATAAAATATTTTTTAAAAAGATAAAAGTATAAAAAATCTGAATAAAAAACTGTGTGTATGTGTAAATATAAATATGGATATAGGTATATGGGTACAGGATAAATGCATAAGCATTGGTGTGTAGCATCATAAAAGAAAAAATGGAAATAGATATTGCAATGTGAAAAGGGATCATTACACAGAGATACAGAAATTGGTTGTGCAGGATACAAGCAGCAAATTTCACAGGATATATGTTTACATTATGATACTCAGCCCTAAGAGTGACCAACTCTGGAATTGTCAGTACTTGAAAAGTAACCACATATTTCATCATAATAATATGTGAAAAAAGCAATAAAATGTCATTATAATAACGTAATTATAGCAATATTATGAGGAACCAAACAATGATTCTTTGTAAGCTAAATTGACCACAAAATATTTTCTTAGTTATTTCTCCAGTTGTCTTCTCCAATTATAATTTCACAGTGAAATGCAAACAAACAAACAAACACACAAACAAGCACACAAAGTGAAAGTTACCAAGAGAAACCAAGAGTTTAATGTTTCTTTTTTTAACTAAAATATCTCTGTGTCAGAGCTCTCCTGCAAGCAGAAACAATCTCATTGATTAAGTCAACCTGAGTGGGAGGAGACAGTAACAGTAACCACTCTAAAACTTGGTGAGAAAGACAAGCGGTCAGAGAAGGCTGGCATAGCCACTAGCCGCCATATGTAAACTGTAGCTGCCAATAACCAAGATGATCATACATACTGTGGGAATGAATTAATAAAAAAAAAATATTCCAGCTTTTATTTACATTTTGACCTGAGTGCCTTTATTCCCTGTTTGCCTCTGTAGCTAAATAGTGCTCGAGACTGTTCAATTGGCTGCTCATTACATTGGCTTTACTCATTTCAGCTGCTCTAGTGGTGTAAGGGGTTAACACACTGACCATCAACAGCATTTTCTTCCAGTCCAGCTGGAGACCTTTGTTGCACATCCTTTGATGAGGATGACTCATTTAAACAAACAAATTACAGTGTATATGTAGCCTGCTCTGTCTTGAACTTGATGACTTGTATGGACAGCGTGTGGACTGTGTATACTTACCGTATATATAAAATACATTCTCACAAGGTTAGAGGAAAGTAGGACAATCCCGCAAGGTGAGGACATTGTGCAGGTCTTCACTTCTACAAAGAGTTGCTCTGGGTTAGGGGATAAATGTTGTCAGTGGAAGGTTTTTATAAGAAGTACTGCCAATGCCAAACACTTGTGTATAAAAAAAACCCCTCTGTGTGTGGGTGGGGGTGTATGTGGGTGGATGTTGGTGTGAGCTGAGAATAAAATCGCAGAGAAAAAGCATGCAAGATGACTGGTTGCTAAGCTGAATCTGCTCAACAAAGAAAATATTAAGAGTGTTGTAAACCCTTTCAGCAGCTGTCTTTCAGCTCCTCTGATGTCTTTCACAGATGGAGTCGACCTTGCACACATTCTCACTCTGTCTTACCTTCACGCTCCACAGTCAAACATGCAAACACACTCTCAAACAACACATCAACAAGTGGTAGAAACACAACCAAAAGGAGGAAAGAGACCTTGTGCTAATTGTGAGGGGTGGCTGTGTTTGCTGCTCACAAGCATCTGCTTAGATTAAATTAAAATGAGCCTCAGATGACTGGACTTATCTGAAAAGTTGCCCATCAGCATGGGCAATGTCAGGTAACACGCAGCCTGACATGTAACCCCATCCTCCTGCACTGTGAGGATACTGTTGGATTTGTTTACAGTTACTCCCTGCAGGCCGCATGACTAATCCCAGCTTGAACCCATAAGTGAACTGTTTAACTTGCCCACAGTGTCTTTCCTTTTATCACCACTGGGGGGCACCAACAGGGGTTTTAACAAAGAAAGAAAGAAAGAAAGAAAGAAAGAAAGAAAGAAAGAAAGAAAGAAAAAAGAAACCTACAACATATAGTTTACTTTGTGCAGACCAGCCTTTTGTTTGTTTCCAGATAAGTTCCAAAACAGAAAGACAGACCAACATACACTATTTTAACAAGTCTAAAACACAGTAAAACAAACAAACAAACAAACAAACAAACAAACAAACAAACAAACAAACAAAAACAGTAGCAGGATCTGACTCATTTCAAAAACATTTGACTGGTCAAACCTGTTGCTTATAATAGACCTATTCATTAATCATTTCAATGGAATATAATGCCATACAGATGCTTACATTTGTCATAATGTATAGACACTTGTACTTTTAATTTTCTGCTAGTTTACACTTCTATTCCATTGTGTTTAATAGGGAAAAACTGTTCTGTTTACTCCACTAAGCTACATTTATTTTTCAGCTATTGCTACTACTTACTTTTCAGATCAAGAAATGAGAACTGACAGCACTATCAGTTTCTAAAATTCGATGCACTGTTACAGAATGAACACTGTAAAGTTGTTAAAATTAGCTCCAACCTGACTTACAACATCATTAAAATGGTTCTAACATGTTAATGCATTAGTGACCATTGATATATTATAAAAAATTCTGATTGTTTCACAGCAGTTATGTTCTAAAGCACAGATAAACACACCCACACCTCTGCACAATAACATTTTTTTGTGAATAGTCCTGTTCTCCTTGTTTGTGTCTAGGTTTGTGTGTCTCTCTCTACGGCTCTCACAGACAGAGAGCAGAGGAGACATACACTGACAGTGATGTTAATGCTGGTTGCTGTGTTTTTACTGTGTCCTGACTTCACAGCCTGCGTGCTGTTATTGGCTGGGAGCTACACACCACTGCCCAAAGGCTGAAGCCGGGAAATGTACCACAGCAAAATGAGAAAATAAGAAAATATAGGCAGAGGGCAGGATGTCTGCAGATACAGACATCACCACATATTTCAGGGATTATTTTTCTATACATTGTTTTTAAGATCTGCATAGTATGCCTTTAAATTAATCATGTGAATACTTGTTTGTGTTTTTTGTTTCCCCAAGTTTTCTCAACCAAGCACAATTTTATGGTTGTCGTAAAAGTAAAAAGAGCAGCGAAGAAGGAAGAAATTTAAATTAGGTTCATTAAGAAGAAGTTAGATCTTTACTTTGGGTCTGTGTGTTACATTTCTGATAACTATATATGTATCAGTATAATGACAATAATTACTGAGGGCTGTGACTGTGACTCCGATACATTCAGTGTAGAGCCTGTTTTCCTATTGAGGCCACATTGAAGCTGTCTTGTATTAAAAGGGCCAGTCAGTCCACAGGGAAAGAGCTCAGGGACAGCCAAAGGGCCTTTTAATGTGGTTTCCACTCTCCATGTTAAATATAGGACCACCCCAACTCCCTTATTAACCTACGAAATTAGGCTACCTTGCACATTGCACTTGAATGCCTCAAACTGGAATGTGGCTGACTGAAAGGCATTGAAACAGGCCCAAAGAGCATGTGAGGGGGAAGTGGGTCATTTTGCAGGAAGAACAGCTCAGCTGGCTGAGGTCATGGACATCTGGTTGCACTTGAGAAAATGGGCTGGTTTGGATCTTCTGTGAGGGATGCACAGCAGCATCCATTTGCACGGTTCCTGGAAAAAGGGTGAAGTTAATGTCTTTAAGAGAGAACCAAGGTTGGGAATCACGTATCTGGCAACCTGTCCCGGCGTCCACCGGTCAGCATTTATATGTGGTTGTAAGCTCTGACCTCACAAGTAGACTACATGTGCATTAGTTTCTCTCAAAAATGTTTCAGGCCATCTCATCAGGAAATATGACCATCTGCCTCACTGCCCTGCACACTATTTCCACTACTGCTGTAATGGAACATTTAGTTTGCTTGCTGTTTGTCTTTCCTTGTGTCTAATTAGGCTATGCTGCTGTCCATCCGGCCGAGCCGATGTTTGCTCACTTTCTTTCCTCATAGGATGTTTTTAGTTTTTCTTTCTTGTCGTCACAATGAATCTAACATTGTTGCAGGCCTAATGCCAACTTCCTTGTGCACCAATTGTGCTTGCTAAACAAAGCTGGCTCTAAAAAAAAATATATATATACCAAGACCAGTTCTGTGAGGCTGTACTTGATACAGTGGTGCTTTGAGCTACAGGCTAACATCTGCATACCAGCATAGTCAACATTACACTGCTTAAATTCTGATACTTAACTGATATGATGTTCACAGTCTTACTTAAGCATATTACCATGCTAGCATTTGCTTATTAGCACCATAAACAGTGCAATAAATAGTGGATGGAGTATTCATGATGTCCTTACTCTTGGCTAATTCAAAAATAGGCAAAGAGGTGGAGCGTGGGTGAGGTGGCCAAAGCAGCAGCCTCCTGGTGACTAGCCATTTGACAATATCCACTTGTCACTCAAAGCAGGGATTCCCTTAATTGCGCATAACTTTAAGCCTTAATGTAAAAAACAGATGACATATAAACATATTTATTTCTGCTGGGCATTTTAATATGTGGTTCTATGGGGATTGATTTTTGGAACCAGCCTTCGAGCACCTACAGATTTTATCATTTGCTTCATTTTTCATCTTTAGAGTGCTGTACAACTTAAAAGTTTGATCTGAAGGTAGTGATAGATGAATCACTAGAGGATCACCAAAGTTGTTATGATTAATCCTGAAAAGATATGAATGTCTCTAATCTAATTAACCAATGCCAACCTGCTGATAGCACTAGATGAAAATTCAGATGATAACCAAGTCAAGATTCATCCTATTGGCACCATGGATATCTGTATTGATGGTTGTATGGATGTCCAGTCAGCATTAATGGTAAATGTAGTCATTTGACATCATAAATTCCTGTGTCTGCTAGATTGATCAAGAAAATGTTTTTTTTCTACAGTAAAAGCTGTTGTTTTCCTGCATCCTGTGATGTCACTATAGAAGAATTACAGGATATTTGAGTTTGGATTTCTAGTATCCTCCTCTGGCTAGCCAGGAGGTGTGCTAGATGAGTATTTTTGTCACCTAAAACTATGTTTAGGCCAAAAAATAGTAGCTATAAACTAGAGTAGTGATAACATGGGTGTGGGAGTCACAAGCTTGCCTGCAATGTATTCTGGTACATGTAGGCACTGCCGTATGGCTCTGTGAGCAGGGGGACTCAGTTTTCTTGGTCAGTATAGCAGCATTGAGGAATTTGCATCAGTTGACCACATTTACCATCAACACTGACTGGACACCCACATGAAAAGTGCAAAATTTTTCCTTTATATTTCACTGCAATCCATCTATGACTTGTAATGATTTATCACTAAACGCAAAAATGTCAGCCTGCTGATGAAAAGTTAGAGCTTCACCAAAGTAAGCATGATTCAGCATGAATGTCCAACATTTCATGCCAATCAGTCCAATAGCTTTTGAGATATTTCAGTTTGGACAACTAAAAGTGTAACGCTATTATATCATGTGTTTTTGCTTTATAGGTAAAAAAAAGTAAAGATATTCCCAGGAAGATCAAATTGTAATGATATGCATGGGCATGTGTGAACACATAAATCTAAAAAACAGGCTATATTGTATGATGAGAAAACTTTTCTGAAGTTGCTGAGATTGTGCTGAGACATCCCATCGGTGTGGCTCTGGAAATAAATGTTGGTTGATCACATGTCCCTTGAGCTGCAGAGAAAGTTTAAGTTCTTCTCGAGTTATATTCCCCGGGAGAGGCCTTAGGGAATGACAGGAGGACTAATGTCAGAAAGAAAGAGACAGACAGACATCTTTTATTCACAAGGGAACAGCAGCCGGAGTCTAATTTATATGGTGACAGAGTCATGGCATACAGGATTTACATAGAAAATCTCAAATTGTAGCAACCTTTTTTCTGCAAGTACTTTTGGTTTCAATGAGAAAAGTTAAACTGTGTTAAAAATAATTTGCACAGCATTATTGTTATTGCTGGCTGTGCTAACAAAAGCAGTGATTTGCTATTGTGAGTTGCAATGACAGCCCAAGTCATGAGTCTTCATTACCCCCCAGACACCTAATTAAATCCACCAGTAATCTATATGATAAATTAGATCCAGATTCCAATCACTCCACTTTTTACAAGCAATGTCTTCCTGTTACTCAGCCAGTGACATGCTCTCATCCATCCCACATCCTTATCCTATCCACATGCACATAAACAGTAAAAGCACACAGGGGGGCTTTAATCTGAAAGCTCTCTAATGAAGAGGGTTGTCCATATGGACAAAGCACCTGTGTGTGTGGACTCATTAATCAACTGCTCATATTAGCATAAGTATAGATATCAGGGTTGGAGCGCAGCTGCATATGACAGAGGAGACAGGAGGAGAAGCAGAGAGGAGGAAAGGACAGGGCCATCTGTAGAACAAAGCCTGACTGGCCAGAAGCTGCATCAGGTCCTGCTGTAACCCCGGCAACCGAGAGAGGGATGGAGGAGAAAGGGTGAGAGGAGAGGGAGGAACACAGCTGAAGCTTGGCAGGCTGCGGCTGTGTTTGAGCTAGATGATCATGTCTGCATGCAGGGCGGAGACAAAGAGATAAACAAACAGTGGGCGTGTAGGTAAGCATGCATGTGGACCACCACACGTGATTGCACAAACACAGAAAAAAAAGATGAATTAATAGGATAGTTCAGATCATTTGAGGTGGGGTTGTACTGTATGACATGCTTAACGATATTGCATTAGCTACGATATTAGTTTCCAACCTCGTGCAGGTGTAGGGTGCGAGAGGTGACTGTGACCACTGAACAGAACAGAGCAGGAATTTAGACTTATAGAGCATATGGAGAGACAGAAACCCCTTATGCAACTGAACGCTATCTATGGTTAAAAAGTAGTTTGCAAGAAAAATACTTTGTGCTTTTTGTTTAGTATTTTTTAAACACCCGTAGTTTTACTTGAGTGCAGATTGGTACTATTCTTCCCACCACTGCTAAAATACCTTTCACAGCCACTGACTGCTTAGCTTCCATGCTGATGCTCCTCTCTGCCTCTAGAGGCTTGCTGACCACCATCTGACTATGGATAAGTACCTCATACAACCCTATATGAAATAATCTGAACAATCCCTTTAAAAGAAAAGATCACTCTTTGCTTGGTTGCACTTATTTAAACATCTTGGAACTGATTGCTACTTAAATGCATCTGCTTTTCAGGTCATACTGGCTCCAGGAAGGATTCCAACATATGACTGAAGTGCCACGAATACGAAGCTGTAGCGGCAGGCGATATGTATACATAATAGATACATTCCCACCAGAGCATATCAGCTGTAGCAGCATGAGAAAGAGGGGCTTCCCTGCCTCACACACCAACCATCAGTTCCATTTAGATACAGAATGAGGACAGAAGCAGACAAAACACATTTGCAGGAGAAAATGCGGCAAGGCTGAAGTTGATTGAACTGTTATCCTTATTGAAGCTCTGGAGACCAAGCAGGACTTTGATGAATTATAAAGCCTTGTAATTATCTATTAATTAGAGTGTTTGTCTTTGTGTTCTGCCCTACTTAGACCCTACTTAGAAACCAAATCTTTCTCCGACTGGAGATTCAGAGTGAGTAAGAGGTACAGCCATGAGAACAGCTGCTGGATAATTGCATTACACTTCATGTGTCAGTCCATAAAACATAAGCCAGAGTGCGCTTTCTTTCCCAGGGTGGCAGATCTGGTAGTAAAGAGCCGGGGAAGCCATGTTCGTGGGAGTCTTGGGATTAAAAATGCAGACATGGGAGAGCCCCATCACCCCACTCCCTCCTGTTGACATTGCTCACACTTTAATTTCTCACATCATCTTCTCCTCCTCCATGTCTCTCACCTCCACTCATCCCTTTCCACACCTTATAATCTGGTTCATATCTGCTCAACTTTTTAACATTTCCTCTCCTTAAAGGCAAAATCCATCATCCTGTTCTATTTCTCCTCACTGAACGGTGGCATCCCTCTATTTTCCTTTCCTTACTTTCAGGAGCACTAAGGGTAGAAATGCACTTTCAACTAATATACTTTTGCAATATGTCATTATTTTTTACTAATCTGACAAAATATGTGTAATTAAAACCAAGACATAAGTGCTAATCGGTTTACATGATGATATTATGTGTTTTGATATTGCCAAATTACTTCAATTACTTTCAATCTTTTTAATTTAACTGAAGGGGTTGGCTGTTTTAAGTACTTGTCTAGGTAATTTCATGCATTTGTTGACAGAATATTTTTATAAATGGAACATATTTGCACCCATCTGTGTTTACAGTTTACCTCTGTTTGACATGATCCTCTCTGTGCTGCTGTCTGACTCTATCTTTCCACTGTTCAGGAAAGCCACTGTGTCCCCAGTTGGTCCAGATGGTTGTTGGTACACGCAACGAAATACTGTATGCTCGAATGCATCCACAGAGGCCTACTGTTCTCCATATTACAGAATAAATTTCTTCTTTCAGCTACCACATGAATCCACTTCAGATGCAAATTAATATAAAATTAATGGTTGAAAATTCCTTCATTGTTAATTTTTAGTTTTGTCTCAGCACATAGGTACACAGATGGTTATGCTACAATAAAATGTGACATCAATATACATGTAGACCTTCCTTCACATGATATTTAAAGCAGCAGTAACACTTTGCAATAAGGTACACACAATTTTGAGCAGTTGCCAGAGAACAAATAAAGAACAAATGAGCTAACTGCTAGTGAACCATTAGTTAATGAGTAACTTGGTAATAGTAATAATTTACTTAGTAACCAATTAGTTAATGGACAGGTATTGATGAAGTAATAATTCAGTACTCAGTAACTACTCAGTATTATGCATAACTTTACCTGAAGGGACACAAAAAGGGGAAGTAAGCATAAGATAATGATGAAGTGATAATTCAGTACTCAGTATTATGAGTCACTTTAATTGAAGGGACACCAAAGGGGTGAGTAAGAAAGAAAGATAGATAGGTAATGATGAAATGATGAAAATTTACAACAGTATCTTGTAGGGTTGCCACTTTCGGTGTGGAAAAATAAGGAACACCTTGCTGGCGTCCCCATGCCTGGGCCACACAAATCCAGTGGGGATCATTGTAAAATAAATCTCATTTTAACCTTTACTCCAAAAACTCTCATGCAGGATGAGGTAAATGAGCATATGGCAGATTAATTTCAACTAGTTGGGTTATTTCTCTCTCTCACATACACGCACACACATAATAATAATAGTAAGCATACACACATTAGCCAATAACAACCTACTTTGGGGGAGTCCACCATTAGTGACAGAAAATACTCTATGGTAAACTGTACAGTTTGCCTTGCACATTGACAGTCAGTGACAGTCAGGACTGATCCACTTGCACTATGTCTGCCGTCCAGATCTGAATGTGGACAGCCTCTTGATTTTTATGGGTAAATTTGAGCTGGAGGTCTAGTAAAACATTTTGGATTTTATTATTTCTTATGTCATTCCAAACACGTGACAACTTAGTGTAAGGTGTGAACAAAACTATGGGGCAAATTGCATCCCATATTGATTCAATAAAGGACTGAGCATTTTACTTAAGTGCATCAGCATATGTTTGATCACAAACCAAATTGCTGAACAAATTAAAGTGTTGATGATGAAAAGGGGATCACCAAAGATCTGAGAGAGATTTGAGAGACCATAGAAACTAACTATCCGGGCATTTGTGTACCTTAATCCATCCAACAGCCATCAAAACCACAAACAGTAACCTCATGAGAGCGCTAGAGGAAAAGTCAGGGGATCCCCGGCATCAGTGGCTTCATCCCATGGGGACCATGAATGTCAGTACAAAACTGTGTACCAACATGTCAAGAAATGTCGAGATTCCACAGGATAAATAAAGACTTCTGGGGGATCTTGAGGATACAAAAATTTCATGGTAATCCATTCAACAGCTGTTGAGATATTTTAGTATGGACTGAAATGGCGGGCCAACAGACAGACAATTGACAGACTGACATTGCCATCCACAGACCCATATGTATCTGTGTTCCAGTTGTCTTATGTTCCAAGGGTCCTATATGTTACCAGGGTCCTATGTTCCCAGTGTCCTATGTTCCCTGGGTTATATCTTTCCAGGGTGCTTTGTTCCCAGGGCCATATTTTCCCAGGATCATATGTTTCTAGGGTGCCACATGCTTGGTACAGAACACATTGTATACTGTATGTACTTCAAGTAATACAGTAATATTGATGATGCTTTCATTCTGGATCAGTATCCGGTCTTTACACTTGGTCAGGTCAGAGGACTTCATCAACATCACAAGCAACATTCTGCCTCGCAAGACAATAAAACTCCAAGCCTGTTGCTGCAGGCCAAGTCATCTGTAGAAAATGTTCGTGCTATATAGGTTTCAGCCATAGACCCTGCAGGCATTTATTACTGTATGAAATGCTGTTACTAGTAGTAAATATCAGTAATATCAATAGTAGTCTGGCATTGTGATTGGCATTGGTCTTTGAAGGAACACACAAGATTTTACTGTAATTTTGAATGTTGTGCCTCTAGAAAACTGTGTGCAATGCTTTGCAAAAAGTGCAATTTACACAGAATTGAAAACTATGAGTAAGCCAGAAATTGTGCTTGCGATGTTGCAGGGATTGCATGGATTCAATATATGAGTTTCAGATTTCAGTGACTGCATTTCAAGTTCCAATTTAAGTGTGTAAACAATTGTGGAAAACTGTAATCCACATCTTGAGACACAAGTATGAAGAATTTTGAGTCATGTAAATGATGAATGAGTTGTATAGTAGTCGTGTTCAACTTCTGCCACTCGTGTTCAACATTTTGCAGCAGAAGTGCATCACAGTGCAAAATGTGTCTTAGCAAGTAAGAATGTGTTTAGGGGTTTGCCAATAGAGTGATTCAATGAATGGGTTTATGGTTCTGAGCATTTGATTCAGAGAATGGAGTTTAGTGTTTTAGCAACTGTGAAAAACTGTAACATAAATAAATATTTAAGCTACTAACTTTTCTATAAGCAGTTTTCAATTTGTTCAAAAACAGGTTTTTTTTTCATTTCCTGAAAATAAGTAAAGTAGTACAAGCTTTCAGTAGTCAGTTGTCCCTGATTGGCTGGACCACTTTTGGTATGGACACAAATGGATAACTCGATGCCTGGTAAGATGGATTCTTGTGCAATCTCGCAAATCCAGCTGCCTTGCAAGGTAAATGTTCCCAGTATCCCATGTTCCCATGTTCCCATGTTCCCAAAGTCCCATATTTCCAGGGTCCTATGTCCCCAGGGTGCTATGCTAACCCCTTACCCTTAACTCATTAAATCCTCTATCAAGCTGGGGAATATAAGACGCAGGAATGTTCCCACTGTGGAACCCACCATGCTGTTAGCATAGAAAAGTCCCTCATTCTCCAACTGTGTCAGACAAATCTGTAGATGTTGTCTGTTCTGTCAAGCAAGCCTTTTTTTGTGCAATAATGGCACCAGCAGGTGAAAGGGTTACTTAACACAGTATTGTATTAAATTAATGGAGGCTAGCTGACTTCAGGGAAGGATGGCCTCCTCTGTCGGCCACCCATCAGCCCCATTTCCATATTTCTCTTCTGTGGCTTTCTCCCGCTGTGTGTTTTACAGATAGATGAAAAGGGGAAAAGGAAGGTGTTTGAACGCCAGGATGTGTGTGTGCGCGTGTGTGGTGTGCGCTTGAGTGATGTTACCATGGGAGGCTCAATACCTTTTCAAAGCCTGCCTGGACTCCACAGAGGCAGACGCAATAAGTCATTAATAGAACTAAGCTGACACACACTCACACTTTGTGGCTGGAGCTCCTTGGTGGCCTCTCTGGCCTCCATGTGCGCTCCCTCTCAGGCCGTACATCCTTGGTAAGTGGGTCAGCCTGTCTTTGCCAACAGCAACTGTGTGAACATGCACTTTTCTCCTTTAGTTTATATTCTTTTGCTTCTTTCACCTTCAATCACGCTCATCACCTCTTAACATTAGTGCGTATTAATCTTGTGTCGTCTATTTTTATTATCAGCTACTGAATTATTGCGCCTCTGCAGTGCGTTCAACAAATGTGCATGCAGATAACTCTGTGTAGAGGACATTTAAGTAATCCAAGAACTAATTGTTAATCCCCTTGAGTACAAGGTCACATGGGCAACAACTGTCATGCAGATTCAGCAGATTCTCTTTAATGACATTTTACTTTCATTAACATATTACAGCACACATGACGAGTCAGCTCTTTGTCCTCCGTGACCAGTGGTGGACAGTAACAAAGTACATTTACTTGAGTACTGTACTTAAGTGCATTTTTTGAGAATCTGTACTTTACTTGAGTATTTGTTTTTTTGGAAACTTCTGACTTTCACTCCACTACATTTCTAAGAAGGTTGTTGGTACTTTTTGACTGAGCACATCGCTGAAGTCAGCTGTTGCTGTTTTTTCTTTTCTAAAATGCAATTGGTCACATGCTGTGTTCCTCACAGAAAGAAACACAGTAGTTCCTCTCAAATGGGACTAAATGTAAAAGCTTTTGAATACTTAAGTATTTTTAAAACCATGTACTCTAGTATTTTAACTCAAGTAAAATTTTGACTGAGCAACTTTTACTTGTAGTTGAATAATATTTGACCAGGAGTATCTGTACTTTGACTCAAGTACTGGGGTTGAGTACTTTGTCCACCACTGCCCGTGACTGACTGTCATCTACATAGTTTGAAAAGGTTATTTGTAAAGCCCACAGTAATTATCATGTTTATGCAAATTAAGGTTAAACTACAAAAAGTTCATGACATCTGACTTCATGTTCAGGTTCTTTATTGACTGACACAGTCAAAGGGAGGTTTGCATGATAAGGGTTTAGAGAAGTAAAGTGATGACTAAGCTGAAAGATGAGTCACTTCATTTGCATGCACTTTTGCTTACTATGAAAAAACAGATTAATAGTAATATTAATTCAAGCTTCTTTAGCATTCACAGTATCAAAGTATCCTCAGTTATCTGTGCTAGTGATAGTCAAATGATAAATTCTTACATTTCAAAAAAGATTTGGCATCTTCTAAGTACAGCAAAACATGAGTATTAGACATTAAAGAAAAAAAGGGAGGAGGAAGATTGTTTTAAATGTTGCAGCTCAAGAACACAGTAAAATGTCGAGAATAAAGTCTAACTTTAAATGTTGGTGCCAGGCATAACAAAAAATAAATCAGAGGAGGAATGTTTTTCTATTTTGCATTTTGAGAATGAAGTAAAAATGTATTTCAACTTTATTCTTGACATTTTGACTCTGCTAGCTTTGCCATATTTTTTGGGTGTGCATTTAGTCTGCTCTGTTATCTCTCTGGCTCATTCAGACAATTAAAACTTACCAAGCTGTAGAGAAGCCCAAGTGATTCAAAAGATGTATAAAAGATCTCAATCTGTTAATCAGAATTTGCAGACTCGAGTACAACCTAAATGTGACAATTATACCGTATGAAGTTAAAATGATATTTGCTATAATTTACAAATTATTATAAGCTGGTTGGTCTGCTAAGCTTCCACTTTACAACCAGGCCTGCTAGTTGAGCATCCTGCCATATTTTTCATACTCTTTCATGTTTCTTGCTGCATAACAATCTTATTTGGTAAAGTTTTCAACCTCAGCTCTCTGCCTGTGCAGTTGTTTTCCTGCAACCCAACAAGGATTCTATCCACAGGGCATTGCAATAGCAATTAACATGGATTCCCTCCTGCTGCCAAACGCTCACTGGAAGGAAAGTTTCCGGTCTTCACCAATAAGGGAATAACTTTGCCGGATTCAGGATGGCTATTTTTACAGCTAGTCCAGTGGCTCACTGTTTGACTCAGTATCACCAGAGGTCAAGTCAGAGGTCAAACACACAAGTGGCTTTTTGCTTCCCAGCAAGAACTACTGTGTTCTACAAAAACTGTATACATTTGTTGTCATGATTGATGTGTTCAATCTAGAGATTACAAGTAGCCTTATGTTTTGTGTGTGTAAGACTTTCTTATCTTATATGCTATTTTATATTGTTTTGTCATGTATGATGCATATTTGCTTTTATTTCAAACCACACAGAGTTCACACCTGTTCTATGAAATGTAGTATATAAATGAAATTGACCTGATTTGATTTATTTCACTGACACATCATTAAATTAGCACCATTCAGACACAACTCAAAGTGCTTTATAGAAATACATAAAAAAATAAGACATTAAGAAACATTATAATTGCATTTAAAAGTCCATTAATACAAAAAGCAAAGTAAATGAATTTCTAGTTAAAGATTACGTTACTTTACTTACCTACAATACCATTATATCAGAAGAAACAGTTCTTAATAAGAATAAAATAGAAACATAATGGCAAGAAAACGTACAACTGCTGTATATGTTCGACCAGTGAGTTTCTTTCAACTGCTGCAGATTAATATGCAGGTCAGGTTTGACTCAGGAGGAGCCATTCCAAATACCAGCTCTTCTCCTGAGCTGTCAACATACATGTGCACACAATGGATGTGCAGTCACACACGCAACTGCAGTTCCTGTGTGTGTGTGTGTGTGTGTGTGTGTGTTGTCCACTATTGTTTTCCCTTCCATCATTCTTCCTGTCCTCTTGACCACCACTCACTCATTCATCACTCTCATCTTCTTTCCATCTGTCTTCATCCCCCATCACCGGCCTCTCTGAGAGGTGTTGCCTTGATAAATTATTCAGTCTTGGCATTTAGAAATCTCAGTCCTTGTGAACAGAGAATACATGTTTAAAAATGTGTGTGTCACATAAACCCTGCCCTCAGCACGTGTTACATCCTCTCACCTCTACTATGTGTCACATTGTGGTTTTTTTCTTTTTCAGTCACACATGGACTTTTTGACAGCGTCATGGTTTTTGTGAACGAGAGGCATGCTGCAGCTTCCAACAGAACTGAACAAAAACAAACAAAAAAAAGATTTGCATACAGAGAATGAAAATGTCCAACTGAGATCAAACTTGATACAAGCTAAAAACGTGCTTAAAGCAGATATAATAATTCATTTTCACTTCATGAACCATTATTAATTGGGGTATCATTCAAATACCTTGCATGCATTCGATCCTTTTTGGACCAAGATCTAAAAATAATGGCTATACTACAGGTACATAGTGTTTGATAAAAATAAATGCAGAAAACTTCAGGATGGACAACTGCACCATGTACAAAGGTATCGAACGAAGTACACTGTTGATATTGGTATTGCTTTGGCGGCACTGGAATTGGTGCTGTATCGTCAACAATCACAATTGTTCTGTAAATACTATATGCATCCTCTCACTATGTACATAGTAAACCATATTTTATAAGGCCTGTTGTATGTAATGTACAGTATGTGCTGTTTTTATACCTTCCCAGGGACTGGGCATTAAAATGAGCTTTTAGCTACATCTCTGTATTATGCATCAGATTTCAAGTATTCACATTTACTGGGTGGTTCTTGTCAAATAAACTCCTGAATAAATAGAATAAATAAAAATATCTTTATCAGCTAAAAAAAAGTCTAGGTTATAACCAACACCATAAATTAGGAATATTTACTGTAAAAAAAATGGGTGGATCTCACAATGGTATGACTTAATATTCTGTATGTCATCAAATTATATATTAATAACACTAGAAGTACTGACTGTAGAAGAGAAGACTAAAACATCAGGACATTCTGACTAAACATTACCATCAAGCTCAATACAATAAAACTGCACAAAAAACAGGGACTGTGCAATAAACCCCGAATGAACGCACCTCAAACTGCACTTCTAATAAGTGTGTGTTCTTGCCAAACATCAACATTTTTTTCTAGAAACAATGTTGGAACACAGTAAGAAGAGAGGAACATCTAACAGGCTAATAGAGACATGTTCCAATGGAAAAAGGCAATGGAAATAAAAGGACGGGGAGGCCTGGCACTAATTACAGTAAAACGGGAGTATTGGGGGAATATTTGGATTGTTTTAAAGGGGAAATTTTGACAGTTAATTCCCACCTCACATAGTTGTCATGCAGCTTGGGTTTTACTGGAGTATAAACTCATCTCTTATTCCACAGATGTCTCTTAACTGCTTGAGTGTTTTTGTTATTTAACTTTATCACCATAAAGCCTTATGACCGTCAAACTGTTCACCGTCACTGCTTTGTAGTTTTACAACAGATATATCAACAGATTCACAACCTGTTTTATAAAATAAATAAATAAGCACAGGTAATAAAACAGCCATTTTTTAAAAAATTATCTTGTCACTGCTCTTTTTTAAACTCTCATTGTCATTTGGTACATTGTGTGCCTGTGATTCTGTGCTCGTTAATTAGACGCACAAGCTCTCTGTTCCCTGTTGTGAGAGAGGACAATGTGATGAAAGAACTAACCCAATTTCTCACAGCTTCCCATAAAAGACTGCAGATATGATTATCTCAAGCACACACACACAAATACACGCATGCACACGTACATGAACACACATGATTACTGTTGGCTTCTGCAGTTGAATGATTTATCCCTCAATAGGTATTGAAACATAAAAAAAATTCTCCTGATGTACTAATGCTGCAGTAATGACAAGACTCTGTTTTCATGAGCCCGATAACTTTAATTATTAGAGAGTTTGGCACATTTATAAAAATAGAAAAACTTTCAAAAGAGTTTAAGAACTCACAGTAATGTCAGATAATGAGTCCAGCATACTATTTTAGTGAATGGCATCATTCAGAGATTACAAAGTCAGTACATCTGTGCTTTTCACTCACCTCTGGTGGACTAAAGGCCGCTGTCCTGGGACCCAGTCTATTTCTATTCAGCGAAGGAGGAGGACAGGAAGAGAAGAGAAGAGAAGAGAAGAGAAGAGAAGAGAAGAGAAGAGAAGAGAAGAGAAGAGAAGAGAAGAGAAGAGATACAGCCCATTCTCATTCCCAACTTGTAAAACACATAACATCACTGCCGCTCGATGCCCACAGTCTGCATTAGGAGCTGAAAGAGATACACACGTCTTTCAGGTGACTTCAATGTAAACCCATGAGATACACCAGACTTTTGATATAGTATGAAGAGGGAGAGGTGTGTGTCTGGAGGAGGTGGCCAGTATGGATGGTTCAAATGAACACAGGACTTTCACCCAGGAGACCAGGGTTTGTATCTCACGTGAAAACCAAAACGCTTTTAAAAGTTTTAAGGTGATGTGCATCACGTGACTTCCTTCATATGACTGTCATCTTGCGAGTCACATCAGTGACATGTCATACACAGTGTAAAAGTAGTTTATGTGACCCTAAATATGGTCTTATCCTACACTTAACAGAGTATACTTTGTGCCTGAACCTACCCAATCTACAACTGTTTCAAGGCTGTAAACTTACTATCACTGAGTCTCAAAATAAACACAAATGACAAATCTAACTGTGATGGAAGTGGAGAAGAGTGATAGAAGCAGACCATAAGTGACACGCTGCCAGCCACTTCACCCCAATGCTCTGTGGTGCGTGCAGGGCAGGTAATGCTTGCTTGTTTGCCTGTTTTTTCCTCTGACAGGCTCAGATTGCTATTCTACACGTCTGATAACACTATGGAAAGGTTCACTACAGTGATAGACCTTCTTAAGGCTAAAATATGTTTAGTTTGACCAGAAACAGCTCTTTCATTGCTCTGACCAAACTAACCAGACTCAGCTTCAATCAAACTCAACAGAAACAAAACAAAACTCAACAATCACAAGTTCTGGTTGGTTGAAATAAACCCTTAGGTGATGATGTGAAGGATGACAGCGCTGCAGCAGCCTGGCCTGAGAGATGCTCGGCACTGAAAAGAAAAAAACCCAGAACAAACCGTTCACAATGTGGTAGATTTCAGGTTATCAAATGTTAGACCAGGTGTTTCCTCTGGTTAGTCTTGCTGCCCTGGCCAGCTTTGAATGTCACATTACCAATGTCACGGTGTCAAGTTTTGAAAGTGAAGTGTAGAAGTGTAACCATGTTTGCAGCTGTTTTCAGATAATCATTGCCCTGACTGTGTGACTTAAACTCTCACCCAGATGGACTCTCCAGTACAGGTAAATTTGCCACCAATTGATGACATGAGAATCAGTACTTAATAGTGCCAATGATATTCGATTGATATCCTTAAAAGTACCAAGTTCAGTACCCAAGAAGGAATTAGGGGAGAAGACACAAGAGAAGACAAGAGAAGAAGACAAGAATGAAGTTTGTAAGTAAGTAGTAAGTACATAGAGTATTTTTGTTCTGTCTTCCCCTTCAGAATAGGGCAAAGGGCTAATAGCACTGAGACTGCGGAAGGCCAGAGCAACTGGAGGAATCAGAGCAAACAAAAACGGCTGCACAAAGACCCACAGAGACACACACAGGCATACATGCTGTAGAGACACATACTCACTCACCATGGACCTCCCCAGCTACCTACTTTGACAGATGACTTCCTCGGGCATCTAGGGAATGTGAGACAGTGTGAATTGAATTTCAGAAAAAAAAAGGAAACATACACACACACACTAATGCACAGAAGCGCACACTCACCCACACAGCCGATGAACAGAATGACATTGGCACAGTTAAGTCTCAATCACATTGCAGCTATAGTGTCCTCAATCTCTATGAGGCCGAGCGTCATTTTGTCCTCCATTATGCCTCGCCATACTCCCTCCATTTCTCACCCACTGTCTCCTCCATCCTTCAATTTACTCACCACTCATCCACCCTCCTCCCCTTCTCGTTTTTATCCTGGATGTATCTTGTGTGTGTGCCTGCATATCTGTTTGTGCTCTTTGGATGCGTAAGATTTTGTGCATCCATACGTGTTCATATGGGTGTTTATCCTAAGGGAAGACCCGTGTTCGAAATATTAAAAAAAAGCAATCTGCGGCACAGGGGAACTGAAGCTGCAGGAACTATGATTGTTCTCAGGGAAGTAATTTCAGGCTCATGTAGCGGAACGGAGGCCTCAGAGTTGTAATTCTCACTGTCGTATCTCTGCCTGACCCCATTTACATAATCACACAATGGCTAAAGGGCTCCGTCGCTGAGCACATACTGTAGGTTATGTGAGGGGGAAAGTACACCTGGGATGAAGAAGCTCAGGTGAGGCACACTGGATGTACAGGGGACTGGGGACATGCTCTTTTATGCAGGTTTATTGTTGAACTGAATTCTGAATTGTTTGCAACAAGTTCTTGTTGAATCTGGCAGCTGGGATGTCTATAAATTTATACAGATAGTGTTCTTTCTTTATTTACATTTGTATCACTTGGGCGGCGTAGTGAAGAAGTGGTTACCACTGTCGCTCCACAGTGCGGCGTTTTCATGTTGTCCCTGTGTCTGCTGCGTTGGTTTTCTCCAGGTGCTCAGGTTCTACCCACAATCCAAAGATATGCAGATGACTCCAAATTGATTGTAAGTGTGAAATCTTGTTTGTCTCTATGTGTCAGTTCTGTGATAAACTGGTGACGTCATGAAAATGTTTATGACTGTTCTTGCACAATGTCAGCTGGAATTGATTGCAGGCCCCCGTGACTCCCTGGGCTTTTTAAACCTGCATTAACCAATTTGGGGTTTAAGCTGTAAAAACAACACTGACATATCAGTACTTCATAATTTGATTTGGGAAACAGCTGCCTCTTTGCATCCGGCAGACTAAGACGAACATTAGTGTTCATTTGGAGCACAGGTTTCATTTACATTCTGGACACTGGGGAGCCACCACTTTTTAAAAATTTCAAAATGGCAAACTTTTTAAAAACTTAATTCATTCAAGATGAAAAATAGTTTGCACCAAGAAATGTTAACTGACAAATGGGAACACTTTTATAATTGTTTATTTACACAATAAGAAAACACACAGGAAGTCATGACTGATTGAACTTGACTCCTGAACTCTCTGTTTCTCTTATGTTAAAATGTTCAGAATTAAAACAACATGGCAGTTTAAACATAACATCCGAGGCTGATTTATTATCTTTACCTAACTTTAACATCACTCCTTCAGAGCAGTGATAGCCTATTGGATATTGGCTGACTGCTTTGTACAGTAGATGTGATATTAGCAGGGGCAGAAGTAGAGGGCAGTTGCCAAAGATGCCTCGATACCCCAGCTGCCACCCCAGTTTTGGACAATTCTGGTTCAGAATATATGCATAGAAGTTGTGGCTGGTGGAAAATTTACTGACACTCTGAAGTCTGAGTGCAAGTGCATGAAGCAAGAGATGATGCCCTTATGCAGGGGTTTGCATAGTGATATATGTGATTGTGATTAAATCAGCATATATACGTTTTTTGCCACCTCTTAATGTCTCCATGCCACCCTCTTGCTACCTCATAAATATTTCTCTAGATCAGCCCCTGGATATTGGCATTGTTTGATTGATGATATAATGATGCAGTCGTGGATGTGATTTTATTGTATTTTTGTATTGACGACCCTGTTGTAGCCAAGACTATGCCCTTTTGATGCCCACATAATGCAATTTTCTCTCACCTCATACTGATCCTCCCATTACATTGTCTAAAATTGCATGTCATCATTGTCATGTGAAAACCACGCACCTTTCATGAGCTGGGAAAAATAGTCTTATTTTCAGCTTTGTGGCAGTGTATTTTCCAGGGGCTTTGTAAATGGTTTATTTGAGTTAAGAAACAACATAATTGTCTTAAAGAGCACTACGTCTTTCAGTTTTATTGAAAAATATAAAATCACCAAATGAGGAGATAAACCATTGGTTTGTAGTCATGGAAGTCCAATATTCAGTCTCCTTCTTGCTCTCTTTTTGGTCTCTATTAACTCCTGAGGGAGGCTGTTAAATGCTCCACTATTTTCACCAGATAGTCACTAAATTTCTCTGCCTGTCATTTGGTGCTGGGCAGGTAGCATACATTATAGTTTTTAAAGCATTTTCACCCACAACAGCTGCCTGCTGCAGCCAAAAATGTAGTGAGACTGAACCAAAACAGCAAAATTGCAGGCTGTAAAACCTAACCAGTGAGTTGAAAGATGCTATAAAGCTCCACAGATGTGAGGGTAACTGCAGAGCCAGGTGATAAATCTGAATCCATATGATCCATTATTGATATAAAATATTAACATTTTATTTCTTTTATTTTATTTCTTTAATAAGAAAAGAATCCATTATGTTTGCATTATGTGTCTGTCCAAAAAAGCCACTACAAATATACTTGACTCCTGTGTCTATTAGTGTAGCAGTCAGACTAACTAAAGACACATCAAAAGGCCACCTGAAACCCATTTGTTCAGCACCGTGTGCAACAACTAAGCAGTGACCTTCAGGAGGACAAACCAAACCAAAGAGGGAAAGAACAGATACACGGAGTCAGGGATGGAGGTATGGAAGGAGAAAGAGATGAAGGGTGTGCGTTCATTTGGGGGGCTAATCATTCACATTAAACTGCTGACTCTCCTCTGGCCTGTGATGGCCTTTACCATAGCAACAATGCCCAGTAGAGGTATGTTAATAATGTAAGAGACAGGAGAATAAAGCTGCCAATCAAAGAGCTTCAGTCCCCACCGCACTGAGTGAATTATTCACCACAGGCACTGATTAGAACAGCGAGAGAGAGCGAGAAAAAGAGACTGACAAAGGTGTGGAGAGCGTGACAAAGGAGAGTGATGTGACTCGGAGGGGAGGAGGAGAGACTGAACAGACGACGAGAGGAAAAAAGAAAGGTATTCGCTTGTTATGTAACTCAGGAGTTGAAAGGAGAGAGCGGCTGCTCATTTCAAACAGCTCAAGACAAAATAAAAGTCTTGTTGAAAGAGAGGTTGGCAACCTCATGGTACAATAGGGGAGACTGGGGATGGTAGTAACACTTTGCCTGAGCATCAGTAACTCAGTGGTTGTTTGTGTTAGCTCTCTCCAACTTTGATCCATGGTACCAATATTTTCCTACTATAAATAAAACTCACTTCAGAGTCTACTACACTGTCACAGATTATGTGAGTTTGAGTTCCATTGTTAGACCCTACATCATTAATCATTTTATTGGACTGTTACAACTATCCCCAACCCAAACATTTCATGTATGCTGCCTTTAAGGGTGGTGGAATTAAAGGTAGCATAAATGAAAAGCATCAAAACCAGAGAAACACGTTATGTCAGTCAAATCATTGTACATACAATGCAATGAATGCTAGGAAAAAAATCTCTTGCATTTATCTACCTGCTTGGTGTTACAACAGTCCCCAGTCTCTCTTACTCCTCTGCTGCAACACTGTCCTGAAGTTTTTTGTCCATGTTTTGTAACCTGTGGTTCTGTGTTAAAATGTGATACCAGATTTACAGTAACGAGCTGATACACCTCTGAAAGGCATCATATAGTGGAAACCACATTTTTAATCTTGTTAACATGTTCATGTGGTGTTTTTCATATTACAAAACATATCAGGGGCAAATTAAGGAGTAACCAATCACTTTGATCAAGAGGGTGGTGGTTATACATATCCTTAGTAATGATGCTCAGCCCACAGGAGAAGCTGGATGTATCTAGTAGCAGGGGTGAGGGTTGAGGTGTGTGGGGTCTGTGGAGAGGGTGGGACTATTTGCATGTTCATTAATATCTGAATACTAAATGAAGGTGAGGGGTAAAGCTATGCAAGTCATTTTAACAGGTATTTGAACTTATTTTGAAAAAAACCCCAAAACAATCAGAAACAATTTATTACTTCTTGCAGGACATTTTTATACATATTTTGCATATTTTATTTGTTTAAAACATGGCTGGAGGTGGACTAACCTTTTCTTGACTGCTCCCATTGCTCTTTCAGCTTTCTTTCTTCTCCTCATGCATGCTCTAAAAGCTGTAAATGCTCATCATTCAAAGGTGGAAACGAGCACTTACTCACACAAGCATATGTAAACATGTCATCTTCTAGTCACCGATAGGAATGCAGATCTCAGACGAGCAGCTGCAAGCACTGTAAAAGACAATGACACATAACAGAGTTATTCATATGACAGGCATGTGGCGGTAACCTGTGAGTGTGTGAGAGAGAATGCTTTCTTAAAGAATGTCATTTACAGAAGGGTATAAATGTGCAAAAAATATGGTCTATCTCTTTTATGATCTGATGTAGTCACAAATTCCATGAGAGATTCTTTCCTGTTCTCCTCTGTCTCTCTCCTTCACACACAACACCACTTCCTGCCCTTTCAATTAGCAATGCTTGAAACACAACACTTCCTGGCAAACCTTTAGTCATTAGGATGCAATTAGCGACTTAAATACATTGAGCTCATGTATAAATTTAGCCTTTATATGATCACTTCATACTAGCAAAGGCAACGCAGGGATGGAAAGAAGCTGGTAATTAGAAGCCTGTGGCACAAAAGGAAATGTGCCACATAATCATTTACACGTGCATGCACAAAACAGACAGGCAAGAGCACTCACACACGCACACACAAGTTTTTTCCATAGGCAGAGGTAAATATATTTTCAAAGTTCACCAAGTTCTTTTGATTGTCAGATCATCGGGTTTGCCTCAGGTTTTAGAGGTCTTTCTATCAGGAAAAATGATTTAAATAGTTTTTATTATTGTAAACACTTTCAGAATTGTCCCTATATGTATACTTTTGACTTCTTTAAGGGCAATTTTTGGTAGGTTTTGCTTTTGATTTTCTTGGAGTCCACCTCAACTCATAGATATGTTTTTCTTCTTGTACCTGCAGTCGGATGTTTAAACCTCACTGGACAGAGTGATGTATTTGCAGAGTTGAAAGAAACTAGAAAGAAGCTGTTTTCATATTCATTTGCTGAAAGTGGAGTGTTTCTCTGTGCTCATTGAAAATCTAATTTTGAGAAATGGGCCTACAATGCATAATTGGTGACATCACAACTCAACTCTAGATGCCACTAAAACAAAACTGGCCCTTTAAAACAGGGGCAGTGCACAATAATTGTGTTGCACCAGATATAGCACAATGCTAATTTCCATTTCTTGTGGCAGGGCGTAATGCAAATATAACAATATAAAAATGATAATTCTGCAACACTAATAGATACATCTATAGGACAAACCAGTGAGTATACATTCAGAGAGGCATAATCAGACCTGAATGACAACATGACTGCCTGTGGGCAGAATATGAATGACATAACAAAGCTGTCATGTTTTGTTCAAGTTCATTGTTAACAGCAGAATGCCATTTTTTCAATCCGTGGATTTTTTATAGGCAAGTCTTCTTCACATTCCGTTTCCCTTTATCTTTTTGAAAAGGTATATGTTTAAATAAAGAAATGGGAAAACACACAAACAGTTGGTTTTTACACATTTCTGTTAACTCTGCACTGTACATCCAACACAGCATGTGTGTGAAAACACACTCATCCACATATGTTGCTGCGGTCTTTCCTTCACAAGCCCTGTAAGATGAAACATCGTCTCTCCACATGTCGGGCATGTGTCTGTGTGTGTGTGTGTGTGTGTGTGTATAAAAGTGAGAGATGGAAAGAGTGAGTTTTTTGTGTGTTTGCACGTGCATGTGTGTGTGTTGAGGGTGGTAAGACGCTGCTGAGGTTTGTTTTTGTCATGATTACACATGGTGGAATAACGCCTCAGGCAACCAGATGGAGTCTCTCTGTACACAATCAAGTTAGTCTCTGCAGTCCACCATTTATTCACAGTGTAAGTATGGACTCACAGCAGTCAAACTGACTATCAAGCAGCCCTTCTTTTAATAAATAAATCCAATTCTTGACAGGACACGCTTATCAGAATCATATTTTCACAAAAATAATTGGATGACTAGGAAGAGAAAACATAATAAACTGCTTGATGGGGATGTGTAAAGGGAAGTCCCTAACAACTTGTCCCAGCCACACATTATTAACGTCCAACTATAGAAAAGGATTGTTTTGCATAACAAAAAAAATCTGTATTAGAGTAATTTGAAATTGCTCAGTTGGCTGTCTTTTAGGATTTTCCTGATTAATCTCTACACAGGAAATTTACAAACCTCAGCATCTGTGGAAGGTCAGTATATGTACTTGTATCTCTGTTTGATGAGGGTCTTTGCATGAGGCTGTCAAATTCCCATCAACATTTTATTTATACCTATCCTTTCATTTATGTTAGACATGGGAAGCTGCAGTGAAGTGTTTGCTTGGCATTTCAAAAGCACATCAGACTTTTAATTGCACTTGGAGCATATTTCATAAACTGAGCCATAGCTGAGATAAAACCTGAAACAGAAGTTTTACTAAGCAAAGCTATCCAGGTAGTTTAACATGTAGCATAATCTATATAATAGACATATACTCCATGTACCAAACCTCAGGTCCAACCCACAGTAGCTTGGAACTTGAAGATGAATACAATGTTGAAAATTTTCAAGACATGTTGCACTGATTATGAATTTGATCCTTTTAAAGTCCCCTTTCAAACATTAAAGTAATAATTCAAAGATTTTAATAGATCTCTTTTAGGTCAATATCTATCACCGAATGAGCTAACTGAGGTGACTGATGGCCCACTGAGATACTCCAGAGGAAACAACAGAAAATGTCCAAAGTGTAGGATCACCACAAGTTAGAATGAAAAGAAAACACAGTGCAGCATATTTGTTGAAAAAAAAACTTAGCTTACCATGATAGCACTTCATCAATGCTGCAGCACCTCAGCAGAAAACGTCCGGTCCACAGAGTTGACCTGACACAACAAGTAATGTTAATGATACATTAACAATAAACAATAAAAAATGATGAGACCTGTCTTATCTTTTCTTGCGTATATTACTACTGCTCTTAAATAAAGCACCTTCATGGAAAAAATTGCAGAACACACAGTATTTCTTATCAGATACTCAACATAATAGTGTTGTACTTGACTGATTGCCAGAATAATCAATAGATTACTCAATTACTAAAATAATCGATAGATGTAGCCCTACTTGGGAGTACCTGCTATAGTCCAAGTCTGGCACAGCTTGTGACATCTGGGTTTCGTCTGGTCCATACAACACTTACCAGCACCATAAGTGAGCCATAAGTGCCAAAAGTGTCCCAAATCTGTCTGCTATCTGGAAAAGTCACAAGCGGTGTGATGCGTTTTCCATCACTACCAATGGCTGATCCACCAGAGAGGGTAGGCAACAGATTCACTCCTCAATTCATTTGTGGGTGCAGCGGCGTACTGCTTTTTACAGTCTCTGCTGGTGCTGCAAGTAAACAGTTAGTATGGCTGAACAAACAAAGAAAAGATCGATAACCACAGATGATGAAACATCAAAAACAACACTGACAGTGTTTGGATCTCTAGGACGTGATGTCCAAAAAACACACCTGCAATTACCACTTACCATCATAGGTGCCGCCAGAGAGAACGAAACATAGATCTTTGAGATTGTTACTTTCGACAAGGCTTGGTGTGAAATAAAAGCCCCCAAAGCTTCAGTGTATACAGATGAAAAGATACAAGTCACGAGTCCTTTGCACAATAAGTAGGAGGACTGGAGACATTATACTGTAACAAGTAACTTGTGAGGGATCATTGTTTGATATACAGTATGCTGTGATTATGTCTTGTACTGTGCAAGGGCCCCAGGAGATCATCACACAAACAAGTCACTCGCTCAATCCCTGGATGGATTTTGCCTATTATAACATCTCATGTTTGTTTGTTGCTGTGTATATCTAATACTGATGAAAATGCACTTTGCCTTTACGACTGCAGTCTAGAAACCAGCATCATCTTGCAACTCATAATGCACATTTTGTCATTTACGTGTAAGTGAAGGAGCCAGTGTTAAGGATAAAAAGACCCATAATCAGGTGAGTTAGCCTGTACAGCCACAGCAGCTTGCCAGTTATTCATATACCCCTGTAACACGAAGAGCACATTTACAGGAAAGCCTGTACTCAACCCTAATGCTGGGTATTCATGTGCTTGTTCTGCTTCATAAGTGTCACCTTGTAACAGACTATACAGGCTTCACCGCTCTTCTGTAAGAATACCGCCATTAATAAAGTGATAAGAGGCTCCATTAGTGAAGGCTGTGTTATGACAACAGGACAAAACAGCTGAACATATAGATGGCTGGTACAGAGCCTGATGTGTGCTTTAATATGGAGGAGCTCCAGTTTCACATGGGGGTGCTTAGTGTCCTCTATGAAGACAGACTGACACAAATAAACACACATCCACATGGAGCCCCGTGTGGACAAAACCTGAAGTGTTTCCAGCCACTAAATATAACATCAAAATCAATATTTTCTAAATAAAAATTTCCTCTGCTTCAGTTTTTAAGTGGCTAAAATAAGACTCACTGTAACTTTAGCTGGTGGCAGGCTGTAAGAACAACAACATAGAAATCTTCTCACTGATGGTCTTGTTTGCTAATGTATGTTTTAACTATATAGATATCACCATGAAAGTTCCCTTGTTGATATTCTACATTAAGGCAACTATGTTTTTGTATTACTAATTTTACAAATTTTTAAAAAAGTTTCCAACTTTTTTAAATATGCGAATAACACACTGTCAAATCAAATGTGCTAACTTCCATATATTTCCAGAATGGAAGTATAAACACTGGATTAAGCCAGGGTAAAAAAAAAGGTTTTTGTAGAGGTGGCATGAATCCACACTTTGGATTAATTTTCCATTTCTAATAAAACTGATTTCTTTGAATGGTTTATTATTTAGTCACCCATTTTCTGTATATAGTTTTTTGTGAATGTTTTTTGTTTTGTGAGTAGCATAAAGGGAACTACAACAAGATCTCGTTATACATAAAATGTGTCATGAAGTAAATTAAGCTTGTAAAAAAAATACAAAACAAAACAAAACAAAAAAAAAAGGCTACATAAACAATAAAACAAAAATACTCCTCATACAGTTGGACGAAACTAAAATCCCACATCTCACTGGTCAAATAACTCTTTGGGTGGCCAATTCAGTTTCAGGGGTGCCCAAATCCTCTAATCAAATCCTTTAACTTTTAAACTATATCCTACATACACATTTTATTGTATATACCGAGGGTCTGCAGCTCTGGAGCTGCATGCAGCTCTTTTGCCCTTCTCCAGTGGCTCTCCGTGACTTTGACAAAAAAAATGTTGTGGAAATGAATAACAATGAATTGCCGTAGGTCTTAAGTGATTCTTACATTCTGTAAAGTTGTGTAGCATATGCACCACATTTTAAAAAAAAGTTTTAACATTTCATCAACTAAAATGTGCATCATAGCCTACATTTATGCCTCTGCCTTTTCTTCTAAATTTTGACTGTGGCTAGTCTTGAGTCTCTGTAATGGTTGCTAAATCCAAAGAAAGGATAAGTTTCCTGGGAAAAGAGAGAATTTAAAAGTTGTGCCCCAAGACAGATTTTTTTTTAATTCTTTTTTTTATTCAAAAATGGCTTTCTTTGATCATAAAGGTTGCAGACGTCTGGTATATACTAAAGAGAAATAAAGAGACTACTACAAAGAACATCTGTGGTCACTGCAACCCTTAACAACATACTCACTACACACCCTAAACAGATCATTTAAAACCTGTAAGCCAAATACAACATGACACTAAAACAGACAAACTCAGTCTATGGAGCTTAAATTATGATCCTTGTGGTTTAAGAAGCTTGATCTAGGGCTTCATAAACCACAAGGGCTCAGACTGCTGCTCAGATGAGTGTTTCCTAAATTTTGTTCCAGCCACCATTTTCCAACAAGATGATTAACTTAAGAGTCACTGCTGACCTCTAGTGGTCTATAAGGGGAACTGAACAAGGTGCTTCACCAAAAGTGAAGAAAAAGAAGTGTGAAGTGCTGCACATAGTCCCCATGATAACAGGGCAAGAGATAATAAGGAGAGATGTGATGAAAAATCAAAGTTATGACATTAAAACCAGAGTGGGGAGAGGTAAGGAGAGTGAAAGGAGTAGATTAAAAAATACAACAAAAGAAAAGAGATGTAGGGGGAGACAGCCCGCCTTTGTACTCTAGTACAAAAGAGCAGACAAAGAAGCATGGACACCTGATCACCGAGGCCTTGGACTAGAGAGAGACAGCCCGCAGGAATAAAGAGGGAGACGGACGAGGGCATGAGGTGCATTTGAGTATATATGTGTGCGTCTGTGCGAGTGTGTGTGTGTGTTTTATCTGGGGAAGGGGTGAAAGCCAGGAAACAGGTCTCCATTGTGCACCACAGAGTAATGAGGGTGGTAATGAGGGTTTGGGTTTCCAGAGCTGCCCATTACAAGTACACCATGGCTGGACCCTACAGAGCCAGGGGACTGGGAGAACAGAGGAGGGGTGGTGGGTATCAATGAAGATAGGGGAGCTTGATCTAGATAGCAGCCAACAGCCGTCAGTCTCAAACTACCACACAGGGAGTAGAAGTGACACTGTGAAGTTGGCTAATACAAGATAACAGATGCTTATGAACTGATATATTTAATGGCCATATTCATTGTTTACATGTTAAATATTGATATTACCATATTTATGTAAAATCTGAAAATAAACATTTCCTGAAAATTATGCTGCCACTTGTTCATGTCTCTGTAGTTTTATTATTGACCACCTGGGGGAAGCAAACAACACTGATGTTACAGTCTTTCCCCATAAGCTCTGAAAATATGATGGTGAACCTTTTTCAGCAACATCATCATTATTAAGTAATTATGGATTATTTATTTATGTGTTCCCTACTCTCTAACACCAGTGTTAATCATTACCACTATACCCAACCTTTACCAAAACTCAGAGCTGGAAGAAGTATTCATATCTTTTACCAAAGTAAAAGTAGCAATATCACAATGTAAATGTACTCCATTACAAGTAAAAGGTATGCACTAAAAATGTACAAAAATCATCAACTGGATCAACTTTGCTTTTTTAATAGTGATGAATTAATGTGTGATCAGCCTGTGGCTCTTGCAGCTGTTTGCTCATTTTACCTACTTTATATACTGTTGTGTGGCTTACTTTAAAGGCTTAATAGGCTATATATAACACTTTCCTAAAAACACGTATAGACTCATATGAATATAATCTCTTTCAATCATCACATATGGCCCACTAGAAGTGTGTGATGGTATTTCTATCTTTGTTTCCTCAGAGTTAGAGCCTATCTGTGAAGAAATCATCACCACTTAAGAAATTGGAGAGAGGAAAGAAGCATGTTCACTGAAGAGGTAAATTTAACACTTAAATATATACATACATACATACATACATACAGACAGATAGATAGATAGATAGATAGATAGATAGATAGATAGATAGATAGAAACTGACTGTCTTTATTCTCATTGTGCAGGGGATGACATGGGGAACACAAGCGCAAATATGCCAGGGTAAAAGGAAACAAATAACAAATGAAAAGCTGAGACTGATGAATAGATAACAAATACAAAGACACACACACACCCACCCACCCACACACACACACACACACACACACACACACACACACACAAACATACACACATGCAAACACTGTGTGCATTTTGACAGTAGGACTGAGCAGTAACTTCCTCTTCCACTTCAATAGTTAAACAACCCCTATAATGCAAACAGTATATTTCGCCTAATCTGACAGGTTGAAAGGCCACGGTGGAAAAAAGCAACACGTTAATAGCTAGGTGAGGAGGGATTTACTGTAATACATGTGTACTTTCTGTATGTATACACAGTGAATTAGAGAGCTGTCATCTTTTTGAAACAAGTCTGTGGGCCGTCGGTCCTACAAGCTGGGATGTAATGGAAGATTCAACAGAAACACTGGTTAATCTGACCTTTGATGAAATCTGTCCAGCCACGTGAATTCTGCAGTGACTCTTTGATGGCTTTAAAGTCTCCCTCCTCCCTCTTCCCTCAAGGTGTACATCTTAGAGGGCTTTACCGTCACAGCTTTACAAGTGTTCGTCCAGAGACACAAATACCACCTGATTCATCTCCCTGTGTGGATCCATCAGAGCTGTAAAGCCTTGGATGTCACCTTGTCATCCCCCGACTTGGTTGTCTGACTGTGTAAACTCAGGAGACTGACACTGAGACTGGGGCAGAACGAACTAGCAAGTGGAATGTAAGCATTTGGGAAATGTGAGAACTTGTCTGCGACTTGCACTCTGTGTGCAGTCCAAAGCACCATTATGGTCTGTGCTTATGTGTGTGTGTGTGTGAGAGAGTGTCTGAAACCTCAAAGTTTACCTGACTTGTTTTTGCATAGATTCCAGTTGCTCCTGGTGACCACATGAACATAAAACAGCAGTGATCAACAGAGAAGTCTGCTCACTTTTTTGTAAAAATCCAAACATGACAGTTATCTTGACAGTTACCATTTTTCATTTTACAAGTCTTCTGCTGCACTTTTTCAGCATCAAAAGTCATGTTTTAAATGAAAAAGGGAGAAAAACTGTGTAAGTGTGATCTGCATTAAAAAGAGGAGGTTAAAAAAAGGTAACACCTTTAGGTTATCTGGCATCTTGCCATGACACTTTCCATAGCACTTCTAAGAAGACTGTGTGTGCAATTCATTATATTCTGGGGACAAAATCTGTTCATATAAGCATGTGTGGAGACTCGTCTACAATATCGGGACAGGAATCTAGTTCCCTCAAGAGTAACTAGTGTATTTATTTTAGGGGTAAAGATGTTGCAAAGTAACAATAAATGTATCTAAATTGTCAGACCACAGAAATATGTTATTATATCAAATTAGGTCTCAAAATCATGTAAAAATTAGCAGTTTTCTCTGCTCTGAAATGCTGGGGGTGTGACCGCTCTGCTGACTTAGTGTCAAACATCTCTACAATCTGAGCATGACCTGACACATGGACGCTCTGTCAAGCAGCGTTATTGGACATGTCTAGACATGTTTGAGCCACCAGAGCCAGAGGACGGTGAAAGGACAGTATTTTTTTTTCCTTCTATGTCAAGTTGCTGGAACTGAAGTGAGCTGAAGTGAACTGTTAGCTGATTTGGACTGACACAGTCCCTGAAGGTGTGTTCATACCTGAGCGGGATGGTGAGGGGAAGGGGAGACAGTGTCGTTCATGTGGCAGTCCTTGGGGCTTATATTGCGTTAGTGGGACCATGGTTCCGGCACATCACTGAGCCATGTTTCAGGTCCGCCCAAAAAATCCTGAACACAATAGTTGTCAACAACTAATGTTAACATTTAGCTCAAAGCACCACTGTGCCTGACTAGCGTTCAGCCTTACAGAGTTACTAGCATGGCTGTAGACTTTGTTGGAAAGTGAGGACATTTTTGCCAGACGTGAGAATTGTTATTGAGGTTAAGGTGAGAATTAGGTTTGGATTGATGTTAGGATTATGGTTTGGCATGCAGTTGTGATGGTTAAGGTTATGGTTAGTAGCATGGGAATGCAAGTATGCAAGAACGGTCCCCACATGTACACAGTGAAAATACAAACAAAACATAAATCCGTCTCCATTGTCATGTGTGGAGTCTTGCCTCCCATACGATGGCAAGAATAAAGTTCCCAAAAGGTGAACTATTTTTTGAATCAGTTTGGGCATGCATTGGTGTGCTGCAGAGAACAATAAACACATCACCAACCTCTTATAGACATGAAAGGTGATCTCTGGCATTCTATCATAGAATGTGTGATAGAATGTGTAGGCAAAGATTTTTCCACAAAGTACAACTCCCACTGCGTAGAGCAACAATATGCCTCCACATAAAACACAAACAAAATATGATCCGTCTGTATCTCTTCATCTTTCCACAGCTATGATTTAGAATATAACATGCCACTGTAATTGACCACAAAACAATAACTAAATTACACCGTAGACGAGCAGAACCATTAGTTCAGCAGAAATATTTGAAAAGGCCCAGAACACCAATCTGAAAACAATTACCAGGGGCAGCAGAGAGACTAGAACAGAAACAACATGCACTTCAATATATGGTTGTGTAGCTTTTTTGGCCACTGTCCACACCACCCATATTCCCCTGATGGCTTGCATTTATATAACTCCAAGCAAAACCTGACTGATTTTGTTTGAGCTATGAGACTGACTGGATGGACAAAGCCTTTTGGTGTTTGTGACAGGGGCTACATCTAAGGAAATGAATTTTTCTAATCAATTTTCTGTGCAAAATAAGTAAAAGTTCTTGTATTCTGTGGGGATTTGTAACTTTTCCCAAGTTGCATTTTTCTATTTTGCTTTTTGAATGCATTCCTAGAATGGCTCTAAACTGTGAAATCCATGATTAGCCAATACGCTCCAGATGTGTGTCTGCAAGTTGAGCTTTACCACAAAAGTTTAGCTACAGAGAAGACAGCAGCCTCCCTGTCATGCCTCCCTATCAGCCTATTAGCTCTCAAATACACCCCTGACACTCCAAATACACACCAGCAGCCCCACTGCACCGCTCCTAGCTGTAAATTTCCTCTCTCTCATTCTTCTCCTCACAAACACACACCGTTTGGCCCAGCTCCCAGTCATGCTATTCCTCCATTAAGGGTCCTTGTGGCAGCGGGGCTGCCCCATCGAATGCCTGCGTCCTGTTTGATCTCCTCCTAGATTTCAAAGGGAGACACCTGATCCCCGCCCTGGGTGAGGTGGGTGAGGTAGCAGGGGGGGTGGGCATTGGGAAGGACAGTGGGCAGGCAGTACAATGTTTGTAATAGATGGGTATAGGCAGAATCCTGCTCCCCTCTTTCTGTCTCTCTCTCCCAAGGATCTTGTTTCAGTGGACAGGTAAAGATGGACAGGCAGTCAGGTTGGTTGGGGTTGAGCTGGTGGTCTTCTCATATGTCACATCCTCTACATCAGAGGCCTCACTTATAAACTGTTTTGTCTGTAAACAGTATGCGCACCCAGTTCCTCACTTAAGCCTTATTACTTGTTGTGCTTGAGACTATGTGTACATTTAGATCCCTCCTGTCCATAAACATGTACAGACTGTTTGTGGTAGACAAGTGTAATCATCTGGAAACTGATTCCTAAATCAACCTCAAACATCTTATTAGATTGTCCATTGTGGTTCCAGATTTTGTTATAGGTAAGATTTGCTGCCATAGTTTGACTTCAGCATAGGATAATCCAACATGTTGGTTAGTTTTGGTAAGTTAGTTTTGGTTTCCCCCTGAAATGAATACACTTTCACAAGGTACCGTGGCCTTATAAAAGTCTAGTAATTTCAGACAGAGAAAGATTAGCTTTTATTTTCAAAATAAGGACAAGCATATTTTCTCAATTAGCTTCTTGATGTGCTCCTACATGAACACACAATTTTCTGCCAAAATTAGAAGTCAGTTTACATCAGAGATTTTTGTGTTGTTGTGGTTTGAACTGGGTGGGACTCATGTTGCGCCTGTCAGTATGCACAGCACTGCAGTCTACACCAATCAAGCCTCGTCATTTGAATCAGAACCTACAGACAGTTGTGAAGTTGTCAGCTCATATTGCCACCACTGTCATTCAAGCCAGTTTAGGAGTGATACAAATTGAGTCAATAACACAAAACTTTTCAGGGGCTTTGAGGTTAAATATTTTTTTTTTCATCATCTCCAGAAAAACCTCTTAAAAGTGAGTCCTACACAAAATGCCAAATAAAACAATTTGCTTCAGCTGAACTTCATTATCTTAAGCTCATGGTGTATAATAAAAGTGGGGTAAGCAATTCTGGAGAAAGTTAGTTGAGTTCCATTCCACATACTGACGCTGTGGGTGGGGTTGATTGTTGAGTCACATTGTTTTACTGAGTGGCTGCGTCTGAACCACCAACATGAAGCATAGGTATTTGACCACCTGGGAATAAATCTCAGCAATCATTTATCACTTACCACTCCTTTAAGGCTGCTAACCTTTTAAATAGGAATCTATTGGCCATATTTTGTGGATATTATTCATTTACATACACACAGCTGTATGTAGAATAGTTATGATTTATCTTTGCTTTCATAAATGAAGTCTCAGGTTTAGGTCAAGAGACATTTCAGCTCTGATCTCCAGTCCATTACTAGTAAACATAATTTTATTTCTAATGCAACTGTTCCTTCTCTCTGCCATTATCCCATTCCCTTCTCATCTTTCTGCCTCTGTTTCTGCTTCCTTTTATTTTATGCATTTTTCTGTCTCAGCAATTTCTCGTTGCGTGTGTAAAGTGTTTTTAATGAAATTCTTGAGTCAGTGCAAGGTCAGGTTGGACCTGTTATAAACGTGGTCCCTACGGGCCTAATATGTTCTGGAGCAATGACAGGAATTTTTACAGTTCAAAAACAGGCTCAATTGCCGTCCAAGCAGGTGGAATTTCTGCCAGTGGATGTGGCTGTTTTGCACTCAGGCTTTATGAATGCAAAAGGACTACCTTGGCCATGATTGTTGAGGCAAGGCAGTAATCTGAAGTGCTGGCTTCATCTGTCAGACATGTAAACAGATGATTAACACTTGTTTGTTCAGACACAAACACAAATGGTGTGCAATCATACAGCATATACAGTGCAGCATATCATTTACTGCATCCATTGTTGAATTGGTTGTTTCTTACATTGGTTTGACATCAACATCCTCAAGTTTGAATCACTCAGGTTTAAACACCATGATAGCTGTAAACCCAAAAGCAAATTACCAGATTCAAATAAAAATGTTTCTGTTAGACACAGACAAATTGTTTATCTCATGCACTCCACTAAATTCATCACCACCTCCACCCAACTCCTAAATCATAAACAAATCATGAACTTGTCTTTCCTTGCCTTATAAAGGAATGGAGAAACCTGGTCACTTAATGTTGAAGGCTAGTCCACTGGTGCATACTGTTCTAATAAACTATGACCTAAACGGTCTTTTAAGGACTGAAGTGAGTCCTAAAAGGATCACAAAGAGTCCTAAGGAGTCCATAAAAGAGTATTCACCAATCTGCAGTATATATGGAAACTTTTCCAATAATTCTTTCAATTGAGAAATTAGAGAACATAATACACTCATATATAAATTCAGCCATATTTTAGCCATTGTTACAGTTGTGTAAAGGGATCCTGAGAATCTACGGTACTAAGATTCCTGTAGACTCTTAAATCACCAGAGCATCCATAAAAATTCTGGACGGCAATCAAGAGGAAACCTCTGATGTAAGAACCTATGTGAACATGTGTGTATGCATGTGTGTGTCTGTAAAAGGTAAATCATGCAGGGTCAGACCCAGAGGTGTCTCTGGGGCAGGTTGCACCACTATGTCACAGAGTCAGAGACGCCAAACATGCACCTGTGTCTGGAGCTGTGCCTGTAATCTGCACACAGCCGGCAAGTCGGAAAATTGCTAACCATGCTAAAGAGGATTTTTCTCTTCCAATTTTATTTTATGAATATGTATGTGCAGGACAGAAGTCAGATTTAAAAATGTGATTTTGTGAAAAGCAGCTGTAAAGCCATATGTTAACTTAATGGCGAAGAGAGTAGCTTACTCGCACAGGGCAGCACGTTGGGATCCATGGTGGTCTGTTTTCTTTTCTTTATGAGGTGAATTAATGCACAGCAGCTCATTATGTGGGACTTTTATTACATGTGTTTTGTCAGCAACAGCTAGCACCCTCTTTATTGTGTACAGTACACACACTCTTTCTATGCATGCAGACAATCATGTGCTATATATAAAAATGTGATAAAATGTGACAGACCAGCAGGGGTGCCTCAACGACAAGTGTGCGTTGTAAGATTGAACTTGCATGTGCAGGACATCAGAGAGAGGGAAAGACTAAAAGTCTCTGTGTATTTAGCTCTCAGTAGTTTTGTAGCTTCTAAATGAGTTGCTGTACTTTGAAATTCAGTTTCTCTCCTCTGTCGTTGTTTGTACTTTCAGGTATCTGCTTCATTTTGCTGTTTCATGTTTGCTTAGGTGTATAAGAGTTGTATTAAGTCACTGCTGATGAAAACTCAACATTTCCTTATCTTTCTCCATTATGAAAGCTTTTCAGTTTCTACGGGGACTTTGATTGTTAAGTATTTATAGGAAAAGAAGTATACACACCTTAAAGTGGGTAGCCCTATTGTGATGGAGATGCAAATCCAAGTGCCAAGCCAACCAGCGCCTGTTTTGCCTGATCAACCTGTTTTTGAACTTTGGATTCCCTGCTTGTCACTCATCAGATTTGATTGCCTCTGTGACTAATTTCCTATTTTTGACTCTGCCTCAATTGTTAAGTAAACTGGACTTCCACTCTGCTGCTTCAATGTCATGCATTTGGGTTCAAAGCTCTCAGTGCTGGTAACCCTTACAGACATACATTGATACAACCTCCTCAAGTGTTGCCATGTTTGTTATTGTCATAAACTTTTGACTTCTTCGGGGAAAATTTTGAATATGAACGTCGTCCTCCTGTGGCTGTATTGCTTAACATCCATGACAATGTAACAGATGCATGGAAATATGTGGGTAGAGACGATTACAACATACATATCTATTTTTGTATGTAAAGAGAGCATAAATAAGCCTTAGCCCTGCCCTTAATCTCTGACCCAATAATCATCTTTTTACCAACTGAGGAAGTGGCTTTTGTCCCCAATTGGACAAACCCTCCTCATTTAACTAGTTTGGAATGTGTCCCCAAAAGTAGGCTATGTCAGAAACACACACACACACACACACACACACACACACACACACACACATTTGTAGCATGCCTCTTGAAAGGTTAGGTAATTATCTTTAATTAAGCAGTGAGAAAGTTCACACAGTGGAAATATAATGTTGCATCATTAACCTGAACTCCCACCAAGCAATTACGACATTTCAGTTTCAAGTAATTACATTAGCATCTACGTCATTTACATTGTGCTCAGGCGTTGTCTCCACTGTAGAATTTCCATATGTAGTACCCACAAAGCAGTGGAATTTTACGCAGTTCTGCTTGTTTAGCCAAATAGGCTGGTAATGACATTACTGTGGCTAAGCAGGCAAACGCCTCAGCTTTACAAGACCCCCTCTGTGTCATTAGCATTGTAGTGCACCATATCACCACTAGTCATGCCTGAAAGCCTCATGGTAAGTGCTTTCATTACAGCAGTGTTAAAACCATTTGGACTGGGCGAATTTTAATAAAAGTATGATCAGCAATAGGGGCAAACAGATCTGTCTCTCTTTGGGGTTTTATGGTGTTGCATAATCGCACCTTGTAAACAGTTTATTTATCCAATTAAAGGTAATGAGCCACACTGAACAAAGACCAAGGTGGGGCTGCTTTTTCAAAACAAATCTTATGATTTGTCTTTATGGAACATGTTTATATTCATGTTTGCCTTGTAAGCCCACATCTCCCCTCGTCTCCAGCCACATTGCTCCAGATGGGACAGGGTGTGTTTCAGTCTGCACTCCAAGTTCTTTTGTAACTAAAGCACATCACCTGGCATATCAAAAGACCTGATTTCCGTCATGTTATCGTACTCTTGAGTCAAATGGGCTTTCTGGATAAACAACAATGTCGCTGGCAGAAAAATCAGCGGTGACAAGAATCCATGTGATTTGGATTAAGCCAGGAAAGCAGTAACTTCCCCTCTGAGCTCCGACCTGTGTTATGGTTTCCAAATTGAAACTCAAGCCCACAGAATGTCATACAGCAGCACAATGCAGCGTGCTGCCCATGCTGTGCTCAGCATATGTGGGCAGGATTGGTTTACTAGAGTCCGATGTTTTATTTAGCATGTGTCAAAGTGGTTGTGTGTGTGTGTGTGTGTGTGTGTGTGCACGCATGTGTGTGTGTCTATCTTGAGGGCATGTGTTTAAGGTAGCATCAAGGAACACTAATCAACAGTCTATTACGAATGTGATTGATGAACTTTGGCAGACTACTTTAGCCGAAACTTGCATAGGCCACATTGCTTTTGTGTGTGTATCACTGTGTGCAAGTGCATGTGTGTGTATCCATATGTGGATGATATTTTATTCAGCAGATGTCACTGCCCCTGGTCACACTCATCTGAACAAGAAGACACACAGATGCAACCTAAAACCAGGGGCTTGGATGGCTCTCTTGTAATAACCCTGACATCATTAAAAATAAAGGGTGGAACATGACAATTACCACCTATTAGAGTCTGTCTTCAGTCTCACACAGCCTGCAGTGAGTATTTAGCGGTGGCAGTTGGTTAGTAGACCTGTACAGACTGATTTTATCTAAATTATAATTAATTATTATAATTATAGCCAATTTATGACAGCAATTTTGGAGGAGGATCCCTTAAACTGGATGGTTTGGGTTTTTTTGAAGTGGGGTTGTATGAGGTATGTTATTATGTGAAACTGAAATAACCCTTTTAAACACCAGTCACACAATAACAGAAAGAAACAAACTAATTGAGCCAGCGGTGAACCAGCAACTCCCGTGTTCTGTGTGGTAAAATTACCTCTTCAAAGGACCAGCTTTGGAGAGAGAGAGGTACAACAGCTTATATAACAGCAGTGTCCCATTAGAAAAGATTGTCTGACAGCAAGGTAAAGTGGGGAAAATATCCTAAATACAGCTTACACTTAAACTGATATTATTTTTTTTAGGTGGGCCTTTTTCAGGTGACTAAAACACATTTTCAATCATAATTTTTGAAACAGGTTGCCTCTCATTTCCACAACCTTCTCCCACTAAAATAGTCAGTTATTAGCAAGGCAACAAATCCAAAAAATAAAATTTATACAGAAATACATTTTTGATGGATTATATTGATGCCTGTCAACATGCATTGCCTTTGTGTGTTTATCTGTTACTCACTGCTGAAAGTGCAGAACACAATGGAAAACTAATATTTTTATATATAATAGTGCAATATAAACTGATAGAAGGCTCTTAATAGTAATAATAATATCTTTAGGTGTTTAATAAAAAAAAATACAGTGTTTCCTGCCATAATAATCTAGCACCCCCACAACTATCTGATACAACCCCAGTTAAAAAAAAAAGCTGAAGTATCCCTTTAGGGAACGATGTCTGAATTATGTGTCTGAGTACACAACTGAGTAAATATAGAGATTTTGTGGTTCACTTGAAAGCTTTTAGGTTTGATTCTTTCTCTTTGCAAAGACATAAATAAAACTAATTCAAGATGTAACTCGGCCATAAATGTGTTTAACAAGCACATTCTTCACCAACATGTTGACCGGCATAATGAGAGCAGGAATCCTCCAGTGAACTAACTTGAGAGAAGGGAGGAAGTAATTTGGTCTGAAAGCTGTGCTCTCTGGCCAAAACGCTACTCAGAGATGAATCTCTGGGCTACATTAGCTCTGATCTTTGTTTATCTCACCGTCCACTTCAAAACTGACTCTGATGGATGTTTGTCCCTGGTTATATACCTCTCTGGGTGTGTTTTAGTTCACTCTTTTCTGTCACCATTTTGCTGTTCACCCGTGAACTCACTCTTTTTGTCTTGCTCTTTCTCACTCCGGTTCCACTTCCTTCACTTCAGTTGCGTTACTTGTATGTTTTCCATACAATACCCATCCTTCGTCAAGCATGAGGTTTCTGCAGCCAGATTATGCAGTTGATACTGGAAAGCCATTAACGCAGGCTCTCTAAGAGCTCTGTATACACCTTTCCTACCTTTCAAACATAAACACTTTAAATGGTTCCAAATATATTCCCCACACATAAACTCCAGGAAACAGAGCCAAGCAGTCTTTCTAGCAACGCAATTCCAGTGAAAAGGTCTGTAAAGATGGTTTGTAATCAAAAGTAACCACAACTCTAAGTTGTCCAGTGATGGCATTTACGATTAGGCCCGGGGTGCTTTTACCAGGGCAGGGAATAGGCCTACTGTATGACCAAGATGAGATTGTATTGAGACCGAGACTTTAAGGGGTTGAGACCAAGTCAGGACCAAGATCTTCAAAAAATGGTCTTCCTGAGACCAATCTCAAGACCAAGACCAGCCTCAAGCACTATAACACTGCTGAACATGCTGAATTACTTCTCAAGACTCCAGCATACCTGGGACTCTGACATAGATACGACCATTACTGTCGCAAAATCGTAACTGAAACGCTCTAGTTTCATCTTTGTTGTAGAGACAATATAAATCACAAGAAAGGAAACATGCACTCAACTGCCTCTGCATAGGGGGTGCATAGATAACACCTTTGCCTCTTTCCTATCATTGCCAAGTCTGTGTAGGCTTCAACATGTAACATAAATGTGAATGCCTGATGATATGTTAACAGGGAGTTACCCACTCAAGATGTGTGACAGCACTTATTAGGCTTTGTTTAATTGATTGCCTCTGAGAACATTGTGGCAGTGATTTTCCATGGCTGTCTACCCAACTTCAGACATCAGGAATAAGCTTCCATACTTGTGTAAGTGTGAGACAGAGCTATAAACACATGTTAATGGCCACAGACACCTGTGAATACTTCACTGTAGGGCCTCTTTCTCTCTCTCTCTCTCTTTCCCTCTGTTTCTCACACATGCACACAAATGTTCATATATCTCCCCTCTAAAGCTGCCGAAATCACATCTGCGTCTGTCAGAGTGGGTGTACGTAGTGAAAGTTGGTGGTTTTCCATGTGATTATTCTTTGCGGATTATTCTTTGTGAGTCATCTCCATATGTGTGCAAGCTCTCACACACACACAATCCCTCCTGCAGACTGATGATGGAGACCACCTGGTCACAATCAGTCAGGGCCAGGGGTTAAAATCATTGTGTCTTTAGTGTGGTGGAAAAGGCTCATGGAGGGATTGGCAAGGCAGGAAGAAGGATTGAGTTGGGCCTGACAAAGGCTGATACAACTACAATTATCAAGCCTGGACACCTTTGAAATGCATTCATCTGTTGATTGAATCTACTTCTGAAACTTGCCAGGCATTCGGCCATGATAGATGTGGTTACTGTGTCACACCCGCTTAAATACGGGGCATTTCTGTGGAGTTGCAGTAAAACACTTTCAAGTCATTTCAGTGCCATACCTCCACTTTTATTGCTCTGATGTGTTACAGAATAAATGATCAGGATGGAATTTTATGGCCTAAAATAGGATAGATCGCACATTTTGCACATTAACCATGCTAACCTAGCTTGGACTGAAGGCTTCTCTTGGCTAATGTTCGATCAGGAAAATGAAATGGATGAAAGGTGGCTCAGGCTGGCCAAGCAAGGGGAAATCGGAATCACATCCTAAGCTGGGTATACACTGCGATTTTATGCTGTCACAGATGAGAGATGGCCAAGGTACAAGAAATGTAGTGATATCTTTGGTTGTGTCTCCAAAATGGGGCCCTACGTACCATACTTTGAGGGAGAGAAACAAAGTTCTGACAGTGCCAGAATACCCATCTCACAGTGTGACTGCTGGTACACCCTGCTTCTTCTAAACATTAGGAATGCACGAACATATATAATATGTTAAATTAAATTTATTTGCTAGAATCTCAGTCTGTAGGAGACTTTACAGATATCTGCTCAACCACCATCCAGGATCAAGCACCTGTCAAATGGACTGTATTTTGAGCCGCCAGAATGCAAACCTCCAGCAGGTTGTTTGCATTGATGATGCTTCAGCTAAAGTTGATGGACAGTGTTTACCAGATGTTGAACTTTTTATGTGAAGATCTTGGCCATATTATCATCACTATCTTGTTGCTGCTATTTACATTTCCCCATACACAGCACCAATACTGGGTCTATAGATTGTTGCAAGGATGATATTTTTGTAGCCCAACTCCAAAGTTAGCTCACTCTGGTTCCCTCCACAAAAAGACAATGGGATAGTTTCATTACATTTTGAATTAGTGCTGAAAATAAGCCAACAAAAGTTTATGATACTGATATGTTTTGCTCAGCAAGATAATCTTTTAAAGCATAAATTCAATTGGCTGAAGAAAAAGTTAATATTGGGCGATAAATTAACTACACCACAGTTGCATGCCACACTAAGTGACTAGGATTTGGTGTGTTTGGTGTGAATGTTTAATGCCCATGATAACCACTGTAGTCTCATTTAGACACTTATTAGCAACTGCTTTTTGTAAGATGTAAGAGCTTCAAAATTTACAAATGGGGTATTTACTGATGTATTTTATGTCGTAGAACAAAACTTGAACATTTCTTTAACTTGGGTTAACCACAGACCTTATTTCAGGCAAAAACGTATTAAAAAACCCCACTGTCTTTGAGATTAGGAAAATAATATAATATACTAATATATTAACTAATTTCTGAGTTTAATACTCATTCCTTCAGCACTTTATATGTGGAGATTTTTTATGTATATAATGCGTTATTTTTCCAATTGTAGTTATTTTGCTTTATATTTGATTCTAAATTTAATTATCTGTATATTTTGTTATGTTATGTTAACTTAAATTTTCTTGTGCAATCCTGTGTTGTATAATGACTAATAAATTACAGGACCTTCACACCTCGATTTCAAAGAACTAAATACTTCCTGTGAGAGGATTTGTGCAAAGGTTATTTGGGCACCAAGCTGTCTAATACTTTTAAAACTTCTGACCTATTACATCAGACCTTTAACTCAGGAAGTAACGCTAATGTCACAGACTATGGTATCTGCTGCCATGACACACTACTGAGCCCAGGTAATCATCCGCAGCTGTCCACAAACACACATGAAGACAGGAACATTTGGGATTCCTTAGGATTTTTTTTTTGTTTTTTGTAAATCCAACCTTTTTAAGACTGAGCCAGCGGATTGACATTGACAAGAGCAGACAGTGGAACAAAAGACGGTAACCACGGGGGTTGATCCAAACAACGCTTGCAGTTTCCTGCCACCTCTGGCCTGCTGTTACTGAAGGTGAGTTCCCCTTCTACACTGCAACATGTCAATCTCCAGGTAAAAGCTGGAACTCATCAAAGACAAAGAAAAACATAAGCAGTGTTTTCTTTTTGCAGGTCTGTGATATCGCAGGTGCTCGTACGGTAGGACATGTGCCAATAGAGTCCACACGTTTCTCTGCAGAGCGTAGAATGTTTTTGACAGCACCTGCCTCTCATCGTTCAGCTCCGTCTACACACTGAAGCAATGCTGATTAGCTGTGTAGTTTAGACTCTGATTGTCTGTGAGTGTCTGTAGGTGTGTGTATCTGCAGACACTTAACTGTAATTGTGCTTTTTAAACAGTTTGACATTGCAGACCCATCACTCTGTTTTTGTTTGCCCACTTCCCTTCAACACTACGTACAGTTTCAGAAGTAGCTGGAAGTCGTTGGCTTAAAATAGCTGTCAGTCCCTGTGTTTTATCCTGCACTTACATGCTTTGCTCTGCCAGACGGAGACTCAGTGCCATCTCTGACATGGTCAAATCAATCAGTGGTATTGTCAGCTGGTTTTAATGGCCGCCTTGTCTCTGTGCCATGTCATTCTTTCCTAAAGTGTTTCTCTCTTTCTTTGTCTGTCTTCTGTCTCTCACTCTCTCTTCTTTCTCTGTGGTTTTTTTCTTCTTTTCTCTCATACAGCTTCTTTTTTTATGTGAAGATGAAAAACAGAACTGGCCCCGATGACACCACACGAGGAGGTTGTTGCTACAATAAGCATCTCTCAACAAACAAAGAAATAAACGTGTGAAAGCCAAGGCTGCACGCTGCACTTTCCTCGACATGTGGCCGATACTCTGCAGACCCTCGACGTGGCAGTAGGAACACGTGACATCATCAACGAGTTGCAGGACATAATGCAAACAGCACATTTGTCATTCAGACACTGTTTTGTCAGGCTCATATGGGCTGAACTTCATTCACTATTTTCTGTCTTTTGGGGCTACTTCCTTAAAATATTACCCCTAGTTTTTCATTGAATCAAGAAGTTTATTTCTGTAAATCATGCTGAGTATACACAAATGTAAGCGCCTGTTCATCCCCATTAATTTAGAGGCCAGATGTGAACTAGACCTCACTGAAGGACATTTCTTGTGCTTTTTCCTTAACACTAAGTTTTTTTTCCCCTGTATTGCTCTGATCGCTTGAATTGAATGATTCAGCTTGGTTAGTGGCCCTGCACTTCAAACTATGATGCTGCAGGTACCCCTCTAGCATAAGTTTTGCATGTGCTGTCATGTTAGCAAAAATAAATATGTAAAGTCCATGTAGACTTTAAACTAAAAGCACAAAAACTTCTGGGTTTGGTTTAGGAAAAGATCATGATTTAGGTTAAAATAAGTAACTTCTATGAAATTCATGTAAATAATATTAATTATCTAACTTAATGTACTTAATGTAACATAACTTGACCCTCTATGACTTACATAGATGTGGATGGTAACTGAATGTTGCTGAAAAATGTGACTTCAATGCAAAACCAACCATGGCTGTATAAGATGCTCTAGGCTGTTGACATACTATAAAGAGGGAGAAAGTCCATACATGGACAAGGTGGGGTCGATGGATGGCTCAAACAAACTCAGGACGTTGATCCACGAGACCGAGATTCATGTCCCATGTAAAACCAAAACATTATTCAAATGGTATCTGAGCTGTTGGGATACGAACACATAGTTCACACAGAATATGAACCCCAGTTTGTTTGACCCAGCTATCCACCCCAGCCTCCTCCAAATGTGGAGTTTCTTGTGGTCTCTATACACTACAGTATGTCACCTGACTTTTGCATCACATCAAAATATAATGCGAGAGGTGTGCCTCCAGAAAAAGAGAGGCGAAGTCAGGCCTTTTCTGGTGTGCCTCATTGGACTGTACTTCTAAAAAACTTGTTCTTGTTTGAATTGTGCCATTGAATTATACATATGATGTTTGCCAAGTTAAAAGAATAAAAGTCAAGAATAGTTTGTGGTAGTTTTTTCATAGTGTAGTTTAGTTTTGTGTGAAACCACTCAACAACATGAACAACATCTTTCGTCTCGCACAATATACGTCATCAACACCAACAAAATTGTCTCTTGTAACATTATCTTAACTGATGTGTTTTATCCAGCAACTCCTGGTGCTTTTATCAGCCAGGAAAAGAAAGGACGAGTAAGACCGGCCGCTTTTGTCACTACATCCCGGAACAAAAACACACAATCATCATGGCTTTAGCAGCAAACATTAGCTTTAAGAGGGAGAAAGTGTGATTCATGGCACAAATCAAACAGAATCAAAAGATTATATGTTTTTCACCATTGACTACAGTTCATATTTTTTCCAAAGTTAGTTCCCATGGTGGTCCACCAGTAGGAGCGCGATTTTGCTGATCTGTTTTTTAAGCTCACGTTTTAATGTCTTTCCTCATCATCTATGATATGAAAATCAGAATACAGTCAGAAAAGCAGTGCACCACTAAGCATAGCTCCTGCTAGGCTTTCTAGGATGATGAAGGCATGGCAGGACATGCATCTGCTATCCTGTGAAAAAAATTATCACTGCCAAGTTGGCACACTGGACTGATCACTGCATCTATCATCCTTCACAACTTTCATCACTGTTATGTATTATATAATATAAGTCAGATATTATATATCAGTGTAAAAACAGTCGTACCTACAACGTCAAAGTCAGCATAGAGGCACTGACCAGGCTGCTGCTGGGAGCGAGAGACTGCTTTTTGTGATGGTTTTTATGTTTTTTTGTACACAACACTGCTTGCACTCAGAATTTACACAAGGAGATCATAAAGTTTAAACTTCAGTGTTGTATCTCGTCCATGCTCTTGAGACCACATTTAACGACCATGAAGCTCATCTTATCTCATCCCGGAATGAAGGAGATCCTGGATTTGACTCTCAACTTTGGCAAATGAATATGTACTTGAGCAAGACGGAGTGATTAACTAGTGCCTGGAGTGCTGTTGAAGAGCTGACCCTATGCTCTGACAAGGAAAATTTAAAAAAAGAAAAAAAGAATAAACATCCAAATGGGGATGTGTTATTTTCACATTTGACGTCCAGATGAAACAGCATTTCAAACATATCTAGCTTCTGACAAATTTCCATGTGAACCAGGGAAAAGCAGCACATAACACGGAAAAGTGTGCGTGTCTTAATAAACATGGAGAAATCCTGTTGCTAGCTAGCTAGTTCATGAATCTTAGCCATGGATGGAAATGGAAATATGGTGCCTGTTTAATACAACAGAAATAGCTCAGCTGGTGCATACGCCAAAAAAGTTTTCTCATTTCCGGGCTTACTTCTGTGATATGCGGCTAACTGGATAGGAAAGTTTTACAAATGTAAAACCTCCATGGAACAAAAATTCCTAATAAATAAAGCCATAATTGACCTTGTTTATTGTTCGAGGTATCCTGTCAACAGTTGTACAGATGTTTTATAGTTTTGATCTTAGCTGTGCTGCTTAAAATTGAAGATTAATTGATGGGTGGATGTTTAAATTTTTACTGCAAAAAAACGTGATTGGTTTTTGATACAAGAATAATCAGAAATTCATTATTTTGTATTTGTTGGCCTATGTTAAATTGTTGCCCAATATGACTGGGAATGTGATCTAAAAGAGTTTTTAAAAAAGCATTTTCCATTTCATCTTTAAAACACGGTGATTTCTCATCTGACAGAAGCTAAACTAAACTGCCACATCTGATGCTATGCTGATATTGAGTTTGTAGGTCATCTGATAAAGTAGGTCAAGACCCTGGTTTGTCCATGTCTCTATTATTCACAAGGCTACTGTTGCCGGTGATGTCATATAAATACATGACTCACACCCATACATGATTATTGATCACTACACCTCCTGTTTCCATCTGTCTCTTTCACACGGAGTAATACTTCACATGCACATATGCACATGAGCATGCACACACACACAGACACGCAGCGGCATGTCTTATATGTGGTTTGGTTTATGGTGATGTCATTTTACAAATATTCAGTGCTGCATGCTTGTCAAGATTGCATGAGATGAAAGCACAGGAAGTTTGTAAGTAACTTTTAATCTTGTCCACGGGCAGAAATGCTTGACTCTAGAATTACATATGTGATGATACATTCTTATCTTCATGTTCTTTGCTCTTCAGCACAGACCTCAAACAGTAGCTGTCTACAGCCATGAAACTCTAACTCACGGTGAACTCTGGCTGACTGGAGAGTCGAGTTACAGGCTGGTCTACTGACATCTGAAGCATTGCAAAAATGTCCATTTACATATACAAATTATGAAGGTAAGATTGATGGCTAGGCAGAATGCTTCTTACTATTCTGGTCTTGCTTTTTCTTTGCAGCTGAGATACTGTGACGTTTGTATGGCTGACAGTTAAGGTTGTGGAGGATTGGTGAAGGATAATTACGTTTTGGCATAGTGTGGTCAGCGGCTGGTTGAGAAGTGCTCTTGTGTGGTCCCACTGGGTTAGGATGGAGTTAGTCAGAGGTTTATGAGTGGAGTGCAAGAGACATCTTTATGGGTCTGAGGCCCTCTCTCACACTAGACAATACTAAACACCGGGAGAGCTCAGTTCAGCAGACCACTACGAGCCCCAGAACATGACGTGTAGATTTAAATGTGTGTGAGTACGTGCATGTGTGTATGTTGCCTCCTCCATTAAGAGTAGATTCCATCTGCAGTTCATACTTTGAGAAGAATACATTTTGAAAGGACGGCGATTGGCTTTCTGTTTGATAGCTGCTAAATGGTACCTTGTGCTTCAGTCTGAGACATAGAGGGGTGGTGACAAATTGTCGGTGTGTGAGGAGTTGGGATGAAAACGAGTTGGAATGGTTGGAAATGCATTTGTGTTCCAAGGAGAACTCCCATTAAATTAAAAATGGTTAAAAAAAAATATATGGGGTCCTTCTCCTTTATTGTTTTTTTTATTTCTTTCTCTTTTATTTATTTACTTTTGGAAATAGTCAATTTCAATGTACAACAAAAATAAAAGCTTATTCTAGATAAACTTTAATAACTAGGGTTGGGCAGTGTCCACTGAATTAGAGAGTCTCCACTGTGAACAATAATATTGTTGCTGGGTCTAAAAGGGTCTGCCAGGCCAGTAGCAACAGCTTCTTTTTATTTTCTCTCTCACATGTCAAAAATTGAACTTTGGCAACAACACTATGGCAACTCTGAGGGGACGCACTAACTCAAACACCAAAAGGTTTTAATTCACAATGTTACGATAGTAGAGTGCTCAGTAGTTGATGACTGTCAGCCGTCGGCACAACCAAATAAACTATGAAAACTATTCAGTTAAATAATAACCTATTTTATTTTTGTCACATACAGATATGCAATGATGGTTCTATGTTGTTGTCCAGTGTCAAGTCTGTACTTACCATGTGACAATATACGATAGCTAGTTCAGACGCTAAAACTGTCCAGACTGACATGCTGAGCACATCTGCAAGTCGAGCGAGAAGTTGTGTGTTTCAAATTTAAAGCAGTAGAAAGAAAAGATGAGAGAGAAGAGCACGGGAGGAGAAAGTAGCAAAGTTATATTCCTTTGGCTTTTTTATAAACAGCCTCCAGCCCACGGATGACCTTCCTCCTACTAGCAATGCAGCAGTTGGGCTGGCATCAGCGTAGATGCTGCCCTCAGTGGTGAGTCAACAACCATGCAGCAGGTAACGTAAGCACAGCAGTGAGTGTGTGTGTGTGTGTGCTTTATAGCTAGCAACTAGCATGTGCTAGGGCCCATCATAATAGCGTGCACTGGGCCCGTCCCAACTACCTTACGCCACTTCAGAGAATCAAGCATAGGACTTTCTCTAATAAGAATGTTTTCTATGGCAAAGAGTGAGTGGAAAAACACAGCAGCAATTACTGTGAAAGTTAAGCTTGGCCATAAATGCAGGCTGGAAATGCTTACTGCACAATGTTGAGTGTAACACGGTAAGCAGCTCTACCTTCATTGCGTAGACACAGGATATTGAAATCTCTTTGGGGTCCATGATGAAATGATTATGAAACAGTCCCCATCTCTGAGCGAAGTGATGGAACTCCGTGCTAAACAGAGGGTGAAGCCGTGACATCTTTTCCCAGTTAAGGAGGCTTAGAAAGCTCCAGTGACCTGTGCTGATTAGAGAAGTGCCTGGCACGGAGGCGGGGTGTGTCTGCCAAGCTCTAACCACCCAAGAACAGTGTTACACATGCACACACACACACACACACACACACAATGAAAATGAAATGAAAACTTATTCTTTTTTTTTAGCAGACAAGAAAAAGCTGACTTCCTGAAAATATAACTACTCCCCTAATTTTGGGAACTCATACCTAAAATGGCAACCGCAGATCACAGTGAGTCTGCGTTCCACATCATTTCCCATCATTCAGGATCAATTAGGTGCATTCCATTCCGCTGACGTTGCCTTCACTCTACAAGGGAGTTGATGGTGTGAGCAGCATCTTGTGAAATTTTGTAATAATAAAGGCACGAGAGTTGATAAGTATTTTCTGCAGACTGTTGAATTTAACCACAGTGTTAAATATTCCACAAATTATTCCAACTGAGCTTCTGCTGAGATGACGATTGTTGCCTTTATCCCAAACCACTAAGCTTGGATAATTGCAGATGAATATCTTGCTCATCATTCTGCATCTTTTCCATGACTCTTTGTTTCACCATTGGAGTTTTTTCTGCCACTCCGCCCTTCATGGTCTTCAGCGTATAGTATCCTCATGAGCGTTTGACCCTGCCTCTCCCTCCCGAAGAGAAGTACATCAAATAGCTCAGAAGAAAACCAGACAGATGTGTGTGAAGGGAACATCTGTCCAGAGCTATCCCCATGTCAAACGAGGTGCCAAGTACAATGAAACTCAGAGAAAGTTTCTCTTAGAGGACTGAAAAGAAAATTAAAACCTTTTTATCATATCACTTGGGTTTATGTACACTAGGAGCTCTCTCAGTAGACAATTAGACACCAATTTCCTGAGTTTCCTGCTCTTTGGCCTCAGATAAGTGCAGCAAGCGTAGCTTTGGATGCTGTGTGAGTATTTTCCGGCCAAGTGTGCAAATATGATCCCCAGCCATCTCGAGGCCAGAAGGTGAGAGATTTTTGGAAAACAAAGAAGTGAGGTATTCAAGTTTACTTTGAACAGCACTCTGGACTTTGAGGTGAATGATGGCTCGAGGGACAATATTTCAACATTTTATTCAAAGGCTTGCATTTAGACATTTTTATGTTCTGATAGAAAACATCCCATCACTCCATCCCACTTGAATACAGCTGGCTTTTAAAGGATCATTCCTAGTTATTACATCTTGGCTCTTATTTTCATGGTTTTGACCATCATTTTGGTTGGTTATGATAACATAGTGCTCACAAAAGTGATTGATGAGATCTGGGAACATGGTGATATCACTTCAATGAAGCTCAGCAGGTCAAAAAAAAGAGTGGTCAGATGATAACATTTTGAGAACAAGCCAAACCAAAAGTGAGCGCAGCAAAAATGTTGGTAATAGTCCGTCATTATACAGGAAAACTGTGTGCACACCTATAAGCAAGTACAAGATGTCAAATTTGAACTAGGAAATCATTCTTACAAGAATCTCAAACTGCTGCCCTGTTTTATTTAATTATTGTTTCATACCAATTTAAACTACCCCTTCTATACAGTTGAAATAAAAACAGTTCTGTGCTTCATGAAGGCACAGTCAAAACCAACAATGTTCATCCAGCCATTTTCATCAGGATATTAACAATCAGTTCAAAGTGACAGGAAAGTTGTTGAATTAGTGTCTGATGCATGGCTAACTAAAAAGTGTACAGAAATGTGTTTTTGTTAAGTGTGACAAAAATATGTTAGTAATGGAAATAAAACTGTAAATCTTAAGAAATATTGCACTTTCTTGTAGTACTCGAATTGGCCCCCAGTGAAAGGACACTACTAGCAGTGGCCCCAAGCCAGTTTGAGTTTGAGACCCCTGCTTTAAACTCTGATGTATGTTTACTAGGGCTGTAATCGAGCAAAGAAAATATTAGTTGACTGGAATTCTACCTGCTCTTCAACCAGTCGATTGGTCGATGGGGAAAAGAGGAGAGAAACATATTTGTAAAAGTCATTTTTTGTTCAGTTCTCAGTACTTTTGTAACTTCTAACTAAATATCTGTGTTTTGAAACTTAGTTCTCTCGGGTGTTGCTGTTTGGTTACCATATAGCATCAAAGCTAATGCTAACTGAGTGCATGTGCTGCAGTTAAGTTGCACAAAAAGCAATATGAAGGAAAAACAATAACCAGCACCCAAACCACCACTCTGCTCTACTACTGGTTATTTACTTGGCTTCTAATGAAGCTTGATGTTCACTCAGTTTGTCTTGACTGTCCCTCATTATTACGCCATCACTCCACCAACATGCTAATGCCAAGTTCAACAGGCTAATCTACAAGATAAACAGTAAAACAACATTACGTAAAACATGGCAAAGCTTACAGTGTTCAAATCAAAGTTGGGTCACGGACAGCCGGTATCGATCCATCCTTGAGCTTGAACTATCAGCAGCCCACCCTCAGTCCAGAGTAAAATGCACGCACACGTTGCCATCAAAAATAAACTTAATCCTCTCAGCTCTTCTGTCAGAGTAGTGGGGCCAATGTCACAATTTGTGCTGGTTCCTTGGCATAGTGTTAATTAGTTTAGAGCCAAGAAAATGTTCTGTAAGTTGGGCCGAGAAGTTTCAATGAAATTGGGAAAGTTCAGAGTTATGAAAAATGGGAGTGTTTTGACCTCCTGTCTCATAAGTTTTATAGTCTGCTACTAGTATGGATAATTTTCTTATCTTTCCCTTTGTTTTTACCCTCTAAATGTCTGATTAACTTGTTTATATAAAACCTTTATTAGTGTCAGACCTGCTGTTCTCGTTGCCCTCTCAAACCTCTCTTTTATTGCATTCCCAGATCTCAGCAATTGACTTGCTATGTACAGTGTTATTATTACCGACAAACGGTGACCAATGCCAATGTCATGAAACCTTTGTTGTAAAACACCACAATTATCCATTAATACTGATTAAATAATAGAGTCACAGGTGAGTAGTTCCAAAACTTCCAAAAGCGATGTATTTTAAATTGCAAAGAGTTAATCAGGATATGACTAACTAAATAACAAACTAATAGATCACTGCTGAGGTAATGTCTGAGTTCAGTGATCCTGCCCCTTTTGAGAATACTTTGGTCAGTAAAGTGAAAGTAATAAAATAGGGAGAAAAAAAGAGCCTGCAGCCACTTTGGTGACAATTTGATGCTGTAATGCTGACATGCTGTGGTTTAGCACATGTGATGCTAACAGCTGCCAATTAGCACTGAACACAGTACAGCTGAGGCTAATAGAAATGTTGTTTGATTTGCATGTACAGTATTTGGACCTAAAGCAAAATATTGGAAAAATTGTGACGTTGCTAGATGCCAAATCAGGGAATCACCAAAATGTATTACAATAGAGCTTTTTCACAGCAGACATACTGACATTAAATAGTAGGGTAAACACAGGTGTTACCAGTCATACTAATTTAGGACTCATTCCACCGACTATAACAGAGCTTTTCCAGTGAGCCAACATGCACACTCTCTGTTTGACCTTACTCTTTCATGTCAAAATGTCTGTGGCTAAAATAGGTCTATTCAGGGGTGTCACACAAAACTCTGGGCACTATAGATTTTTTTTGACAAACAATTATAATAATTGATAATTGAGCCAATAATGGAAAAAATTAGTCTGTAGTGGTTATTGCGGCAGCGCTATTGAACTATTCAACATTACATTTAAAGTAATATTAGTTAGCAGCCCGATTTCTCTTTCTTGGACAAAGTCATGACTCAGAGTGTGTGCCGGTGCTCCAGCATCAGCAGTTACTTGGCTCAATTAGCAGCGTTTAGAGAAGAATGCTTGTGTAGCACGGACTAAACCATTTTGCATCTTTTGTTAGGGTGAGAAGGGTCTCACTTTCTTTGGATAAAAAGGTCAGTCTCTCAACCAATTTATTCATCCAATTTTAATTAGGTATGACACTAATTATTGGGAAATAAAAAACTGCACACAAATCAAACTTTTCATTCCAGGCATTTCATGGGTCCCCCCCCCCCCCCCCCCCCCCCCCCACTGAGACCTTGAGTAGTCAGTCCCAATTTTCCCTTAGTGTGACTCAGCAGATGTACACTGTGATTTCAAAGTACCTGGGAAACAACTTGGGCTTAGCCCACTTTTTTGAGTAAGATTTTCGAAAAAAAAAAAAAAAAAAGAAAGAAAAAGAAAGATTTTTAAACACATAAATGATTTCCTCTGTAACAACACAAAATTCCAGTCAGGTTTCCAGGACCAGCCCAACATGGAAACAGTTCTAGTCAAAGTTGTCAATGACCTCAGAGTGAACACAGACGGGAAAACGCTCTCTATGCTGGTCCTGTTAGATTTCAGTGCTGCATTTGATACAGTGGATTAATTTTTTTTTTTTTAAATAATTTATTTTGCTGGACAGACTTGAACACTTGGCTGGTCTGGCACTTCTTAAATGGTTCAGGTTTTATTTGACTGGCTGATAATTTTATGTTGCTATGGATGGCCAAGTGTTCAATAAAACTGAACTGACATGTGGTGTCCCACAGGGCTCTATCCTAGGGCCAATGCTCTTCAGTCTGAATATGCCACCACTTAACAAAATTATTAGAAATCACAACATCAATTTCCACAACTACGCAGACAATACCCAGCCATATATCTCAGTAAGTTCACAACAGTTTTACTACAGTTCTGTCAACAACCTGAGGCATGTAAGTCTGACATGTGGATGAACTGCAACTTTTTACAGTTAAACAAAAACAAAACTGAGAAACTGACAGCGCAGCAGTCAGTAGGCTGCCTCTACAAGTCTGTCTAAAAGAGATATTTGCTGAGATATTTTAGTCTGGACCAAAGTATTGGTCCATGTGACCAACAGACTAACAATGGCATGAAAGCTGAAATGGCTGAATAAAATATTCTGTGAAAATATTTGAGACTTTTATTGGTTTCTATATTCTGATGATTTATATTTATCTGCTCATTCCCTCAATTGAGCAGGATTTATGCATGTGATTAGTGTTTGTGTGCTGCAAGATGTTCCCCATGCTAATCTGTAGTCCAAGTCTGTAGTTACCAAAGTCCCTAAACTCAATGGAGGTCTTCCCGTGACGCTCCCCAGCACCAAACAAATTGGATCTGTCTTAAATGAAATCCAATACACACTAAATTTTCTTCATTGGTGTTTTATGGTTTCCTTTATCCCTTTGTGAAAAGATCTTGTCACTGAAGGCCTTTTTGCTCATTGCTCTCTCACTTCATATTTCTTCCTTCTCCCTTTTCACCTCTTCTCATTCCGTCCATCCTTCACCCCGGAGCTGTAATGGTTTTTACAGATGCTGTTTTGAAGTAGCAGATAGTAGCTACTGTGTGGCAGCAGCCTAGATGTGTCCTGTGTTCTGGCTTTTTGTTTATTGCTGTAACTAAGCCCTGTGGGCCAGTACCAGCCCTGCTGTCTGTCAGAAATCTGTGGCAGGCCACCACACACAGAGGAACTGAGAAGCTTAAAGGACCATACCTGTGGTTTTGCACCCAGTAAATCATCGTTTACAACATACTATTATTACCGAAACACCCATTCTCTATTTTATGCAAGTGAGTATGTCATGTGTCTACTTTCCAGGCACCCATCTTTTTCAGTTCATATAGTGCACTATCAAACTCAATTCACTGGGACTTAAAAAGTTGCTCAGCATAGCTTATGTATCATAATGAAACTTTTTTTTGTTCAAAATTGTATAGTTATCTGTGAATCTCTGCCCCTGTAACTTTGGGTTTGGTACCCTGCTATGCCCACCCTCCAAGAGGGCAAAAATAATGATAACATTTCTGGTAGCCAGGTAGCTCATTTGGTAGAGCATGCACCCTGTATACTGAGGCAGTGAGTCCTCTGCAGCAGCCATGGATTTGACTCCTGCTGCCCTTTGCTGTATGTAATCCCCCCAAGTACAAAACAACAGTTGTAACTTATCAGTTTGTCTGAGACTATACCGGGGAGGAAACTGTCCTGAGAGCAAGACTGGGAGAGGGCAAGAAGGACGCTGCTACTGCATCATCAGACCAAACAGAACACCAGCCAACTGACAGCAGCTGGGGCCGAGGAGTCATCCTGATTTCACCACTCTCATGCAACAACACAATAAAGTTGAAAAAAGTGGTGCATCCCACCCAGCTAGAATGTTTTGGTCAAAAACATGGCATATATCATGTTCTGACAGCGTGCTAAGCCGGAGGTCAGAAACCTGCAACTCCAGGGCTGCATGCAGCTCTCTTGCACCTCTCCAGTAGCTCCCTGTGGCTTTGATAAGAAAATTATATAGAAATTAATACTGTGGGCCTTAAGTGACTCTTACATTCTCCTGTTGTAAAAACACATAGCCAATACACTGAATAAAACAAAAAGTTTAATAATTTGTCAACTAAAATATGCATCATAGCCTACATGTATGGCTCAGCGCCTTCTTTTGCCAGTGGCTAGTCTTGAGTCTCCCCAGTCTGCAAAAAGGCTGCAGACCCCTGTGCTAACCAATCAAACATGGAACTACAGGTAGAGGAATTATCTCCACCATGGAAAGTTAAGTTTTATGTTGCCAAAATCTTGCAAAAGCTAAAATATGGCTGCACGGGAAATGACTAGAACTGATGCTTAAACATGCAAAATCACTGTGGTCTTTTGAATCCTGCAGATGCACTTCCATTGACATAATGAAGACTAATATTGTAAGAGAAAAGAAAAAAGTTTGTTATACCAACAAAAGACAGACATCCTAAATCATAAGAGAAGAGAAGACTTTTTTCTGATTTCAGTGAAAGACTTATGCAATATAAGAAGAGCATTCAGTATTCTTCTGTTTGTTTGGAGACATTCAAGAGTTATCTTAAGTACATGTTTCTAAGGTAGCAGCAGCAACAACAACAAGCGCATCTAACCAAAGAGTTCGAAGGAATCCTTAATATTACTGATGCCACTGTTTATATCAGTAATTCACTTTGTGCAGGGCCTTTCCAGTAAACCCTATGCTGTGTTTAGATGTAAACAATGACAAAAATGGTCTTGAAGCTTGGGCATGGTAGATCTGGTGTGTGTCCCTCTTAATTGTGTTTAAGGGCTGGTGAGTATGTGGGCTGTTTGTCCCTACTTGCAGATCATCCCAGTCTCCTGGTGACTCCAGAGCGAGCTGGTGGTGAGCTCATTTCCAGTATATGTTGTGTGTTATGCTGGTATTTCCTATCTAATCCTGCTTTCAGACTCAGCCTGACACTGATCTCTTTTTGTCTAAGCATACGAAAGGACAGCTCAGGACAAAAGAACGAGCCTAAAAGCTCATAAAACCCTGACATCAAACACACTCTTCATTGCCGATATGTTTGTGTGAGTGACGAAAGCCATTCTGGATCCTCGAGTCGACCTCTTGTGCAATGCCATTCCTTCCCAAGCTCATTGCCAAGTTTATCAAACACTTTTTGGTGTTTTTGCTCACTTTTTATGCAGTGCAATTTCAATGTATCAACATGGAGGTGATGCTGAGTTCAACCAAAGCATTGTTACATTGAAAGATAAAGTTGGGGTTATTGTCTATTTTTGTCCACAAGTTTCATGAAAAGACCAAAAGTGTGTAAGTTGTCTATCAGTACCTCTTAGTTGTTACTCATCAAGATGTAATTCTTCAAAAATACGTCACAAATGTATATTTTTAAAAGGCTAAACACATTAAAGAGAACTCTGCACACTTAGATCCATGCAGTATCACACTTAATTCTGAGATTTCAGTCAGTCGGTTAAAAGGCCAAACAGGAATACATTATGTGTTCATTGAGGACTGCATGATTTTTAGCCACAGATTTACATATGTAGAATTGACTCAAAATAAACTACAGTGCCTATATTCATTATAATGATGACATGTCAGCCATTGCCACAGTATGGCTCATTAATGTGTTTTTTTTTAATAGTTTCTGAAGCACACAAAGAACTTCATAAAAAAAGTGACAGTTACATTCTTATAATGTGTCGCAGCAGCAGTAGGAAATGTTTGGTAGCAGTGACTTCCTTCTGCATTCTTTTTCCCAGGAACTTCTTTAGTTTGTAACACTGTAAACATATATTACAATACAGTACTTTCATCAGTGGCCAATCTGCACTCCGAATGGGAAGCTTTGACAGGCTGGATGTGGCCCACTGACCTCTAACAGACCTTTGTCACAGCAGTCTTTTGTCATGAAATAGTAGGATAAACACAGATGATACCAATGATTCTAATTATGACAGCTCACTGGAAAGGCTCTGCTTCATTTAAAGGAACGGGGCCTTTATTAGGATCATTGGTAACACCTGTGTGTCCCTGCTGTGTCATATCAGTATGGCTACTGTGAAAAAGGTGTGTCGATGATCACTGGCCAACACACATAAGGCAGATTTTTCTGCCTGAACCGACTGTTTCATTAGCTACAGCCCTTAAGAATGCAACACTGTAAGTCATATTTTTAATTTTAATTTCTTAGTATCTAACAGCTCAAACAGACCATAATGTAATGGTTTCTGGTAAATGCTGAGCTACTTTTGGAACAAAAACATCTGCTGCTTAGACATCCAAGTCACTCTCAATGTCCTTCCTGTGCCTACTCTCATTTTCCGTAACTCATGAATACAGGACGGTGCTGGGAGTTACCAGCTGATATTGCAGGTCATTTTGTTCTCAAAGCAGGAACAGAAATGACAAAGCAGCATTGCTACAGAGATCTGTAAGGTCTGCAAGAGAACAAGCAATATTAGTGTCTATAAACATGGGTAAAAGTCATTGATTGCTTTGTGTGCCTTTAGAGCACCTCAGACATGATTCTATTGAGATTGCAGAGGGAGTGTCACAACACGTCTTCACAGACTGGGAGTGTTTTGACTGTTGGTTAGAGGTGTGGGGGGTCATGCCTAGAGGTCTGTGGGGGTGGTAATGGAGCTTTTCCTCAAGAGTGTGATCTCTAACAAGCGTACCGATCTTATTCTCCCTTCTATGCATTCCAAGTAAGTACAGTAATCACCCTGAGGGTTCTCACATGGCTTTCACCTGGTTGTAAAACTATTCAGATTAGTCAGCAGTGGAAACACCCTGGGATCTCCATGGTGTCATGAGGTTGTCGTAAAATAATTTTATAAATGTTGGGTATAAACAGAGTTTCCCTGTTCTGGCTGTTTCCTGCCCTGCGTGACCTATGATCACAGGTGCACAGTAACATATTGGCCATTACTTTTAACTCTCTAGTTGCCATGCCAGATGCTGTAGACAAAGACTACTACTACAAAGACAGTCTGTGGAGAAAAGCTCGGTCATGTATGTGAGACTCATACACTTCACAGTGGTAATGGAGCAGCTCAGTGTCAACATGCTGGAGACAGACACATTTCATGTTTCATTCCAACATAAGAAAACAGCTCATGTTTGTACCTGTGGATGTATATGGTGACCTGCTTTAACCCTTTAAAAGACTGTGGGGTTTCCAAGAAGTAAAGCCAAGCCAGCTGCTGCTTTGTTCCTCTCCCAGGTGTCTCTTTTAACTCACCCTTCACAACTGTCCTCTCTGCTCTGTATCACCTTATCCTCAACCCTCATGTCTAAAGGGCTCTCCACACCAAGAATAATTATAACAATAACTGTAATGATAATGATTTGAGCATCCACACTGGTGAACAATACCCAGTGTCCTCCAGCTGTGCCAGCAGCTTAGGAAAATGGATTGATGACCTGTGTGTTGTGCAGAGACAGAGAAAAAAGAAAACAATAAGGATATGGGTACACGAAATTCTTCAAAGACAAGAGAAGTTCTTGTCTCTCGTTTGAGAGCTGTCATCTCTTGACATTTTATTCATACTTTCATACAGTCTAGTCGAGTCAACATCAGTTTGATGGTGTTCTGGCTCTCAGTAAGGCCCAAATGAACTTCAAAGAACCCATCAGTACCAAAGACTGTTTGGCAGTAACTCTCGGGTAAAATTACTTTTTTTATGTGTAATTTGCAGCCTTAATTTGCTCCACATCCTCTTACCTACATGACAGAATAGTTTTGTGAGGTATAGTCATAGGTAGGTTTAGAAAAAGATCACAGCTGGGGTTAAATTAAGTACACTATATAATGGAAGTGATGTCACTCACACGGTGGAAGTGACATGACGGAAGACATATACATAACAAAATTCAAGTAACTTAAAACTTTGAATAACTCAGCATTTAGCTCTTGTTTCACAGGACTAGGACTCATAAAAGCCCTGTCATTGTTTGACCCATCCATCCACCCCACCTCCTCCATTTACACCCCTTATACTTGCACATTTGACCTACATCCACATTTTTCTTATGACAGGCTGTTATATGACATTTTAAGTGTAATAAGTAAGTTTTACACAACAATGTTTTATGAATTTTGTTTCTATCTATCAATATTGTTTGCCATTGTCGTCAAAATTGTTGTGGTGTGAACTGCCATCCACTTGAGTTAGAATGTTTTTTTAAAATGACATATTTCTAGTTATTGCTATAATTATTTATCTTAGTGTGAACAGCTCTTCAGTCCAGTATTGTGTCTGTCCTCTCTACTCTCATCTTATTTGCGTTTTGATTCCATGTGATAATATTTAGTACCCATCTTTTTGTTGCTTCCAGCAAGTCTCTGTAATCTTCTATTTTGGGTTTCAGTGTGGGTTGGGTTTCAATAACTGCATGAAGATAAAAATATGATTCGATCAGTGGTGGCACCAAGCTGCTAACCTTTGAAATGGGTGTGCTCAAGGCTGGCACAATGCTGCCATAACTATGTCATAAAATTTTCCAATAAATTAGTTTCAATGAAGCTGTCAAATGTAGTATTGTTACCAAACACTGAAAAGATTTCCACATTGTTATTGCATTTGACAGTGTAATTATATCTTTGTGAATCTTTACAACTTGAGGTCAATGAAATTATTCATGAGACTGTTATTACTGGTTTTCACAGTGTACTAGCTATTATATAAGACCTGCCATGTCATGTTAATGACAGGGTATAGCCCTGTGATAAATCTTATCATTAAAGTTATCAGTTAAGTAACATATTAATCAAATCTCACATAATCAAAACAGTCATAAACATTCAGGCAGTTTTCTTGTTCAGTTTTTATGACAGTCAAATACCAGCCTTACACACACTTCTTTAAATCAATTGCTGCCACGCACCTTGGTAACCAGGAAGCATTAACAACCCTCAATTGAATCCCAATTTTACACCTGCACAGTCATCTGGCAGCAGAGACTGATTAGTATGTAAGAGACAACGCCTATTATGTGCACACAGCTACTGAAATACAATATAAGCAGTCGTAGAAAATGAGAGACAACAAAAGACAAAGCTTGATGAGAAAGCAAAGTACTTCATGCCAATGTACAAATCCTTTTTCAGACATGGCATGATTAATGTTGATGTCTTGATCAGTCTGTTGAAGCGATGGCTTTTTGTCATTCAGGTATGTGCTTTTTAAATAAATATGCCTTGCAGCTTTATTTAAATGTGACAGAATATTTACGGCAGCACCAAGTGCTCATGAGATATTTAGCAGCTGCTGCACAAGTGGAAGCAGTATCACCGGTGTAAAGAAATAGTGAGTTGAAAAGTTTAATTGAGGAAGAAACAGGAGTGTATTCACTCTTCTTTTTGCTCTGTTTTTGGTCTCCACCAACTGAAGGAGATATCTGGCTCTGTAGCTGCTAAATTCTCTGTTATGTTCAGGGTTTCTTTCAAGCTCGGCAGCCCACCAGACCTAAGTGGACTCCCCACCTGATCAAAATATCAGGGAAAACATATCCATATGTTTTTCTGAAACCCTGAAGTTGACAAGCTACTCGCTAACTGTCCTGCAACAATCAGTGTGGAAAATCTGGCGAGATATGTTGTGACATGAATAAGGATATCTTAATCTTAATCTTAATAGTTTTGATTGGTTGTCACATGTTTGTATCTTGATTTTCTTGGCAACAGCACAAAGGAACAGGTACCTGCTTGTGATTGCAGTCATTAAGTTACATGGTGTTAACGACCACAAATATGGAGTACAAGTGAATGGGAAAAAATTCTCTGACAAATTGAGAGGAAATAATTATCAGTGTAGTGTAATGTGAGGACATCAGAGGACATGATCTGACATGTCCTGAGGTAGACAGTGAGTCAAAAAAGTTTCACATTTTGGAGAAAACTGGTGGCTTTTGAGACCATGCCTCATATCTGTGGAATTCATGTACAGTGAAAAGGGGGAAATTATGTCTGGGAAAAAAAAAACTGAGATCAGGGGAGTTTGTGGGAAGAACTGATGGAAATTGGATTTTGTCAAAAATTGTGAGTAAGGTTTAACGTCCTGCATGATTGCTGCTGGAAAATTGACCACAAAATAGGTTTTGATATGTGGGTGAGGACACAAGCCAAGTGATTTCCTGCTCATAGCTGGTTCCATTTTTTGGCATTTATGTACTGTATGCAGCTCCACGCATCCTGGGTTTACTCCCAGATTTATGTGACTTTGTAAAAACTACTACTGGCTCCCGTCTGTGTTTGCTTTTATCAGGATATATGGGCAATATACTGAATGCACTTTAGACGGATATCCAACCTCGACAGTGTGTTTTGAGGCAGACATCTAAGCTGACATGTATAGGAGTTGTGAGTGGTGAAGCAACAGACCCCGAGGCCAGGGCTCCATTACAGGACACAATGCCCTCTGTGTGTGAGAAACAGCCAGCCGCTAAAAAACTTTGCTGTTATTTGGACACTGGCAACCATGAATCTATAGCGACAGAATGAGCATATTGCTGACAAATTGTCTGGATTTTCCTTTTCAAACACTGAAATCTCCAACATGCATTTTCTTATTTCATCTATGTTTTCAAAGAAAAAATTAAAGCAATAAAAAGACAGATTGGTTCTCGGTGCCCCACTTTCATTTTAAAATGCATATGTTTTGTTACGTTTTCACTTAGTGTTCACACTGCTTCGGCAATTTACAACACCTAAAATGGATATGTTTGGAATTGCCGCTGGCCCCTTTTCCGTTTTAAAACTCTGGGGTCGCGTTTCAGTCACACCCCCATGTGCGCTTTCTGATTGTCTCTCATCAGCCTTACAGACGCTGTGAGACTGACTGTTGCTTCCAGTCCAGTTCAGCTCCACCTATTTCATAATTGATCTTCATCTGCCTTTTCATCTGTGCTTCAAGTACACCATAGTGGACTTTGCTTTTTGTTTGCTTTGCTTTCTGTTGACTCGACTTTGTCAGTCAGGTCAACAGCTATGGCAGCCAGTGAGCATTATGTAACACTACCATTGCTGGTATTTTAGCAAGCAGAGGCATTCATCCATTCTATGGTGAAGGTGAACAACTGACCAACAAACGATCTACAGTTCTACATAACATTTGGATTTACTGAGTCTGATTTCAGCAGTTTTGAGCTGCTGACAGAAACCACCACAACAAGTCCAACAGTTAACAGCTACCTAAAAAATAGCATGCTTCTTGTATTAACTCAATGACAAGGGAAGACGCCAAAAAAACATTAATGCATCTGCACTATCCCACCAATTTGTTTCAGCCATGAATGTGTGTGTGTGCAAAGGTTTGAAAGTTTGCTACTATATGTTAGCTGCTGGCTTTGGTTAGCCTGCTGTGAGCGTGTCCAGCCTCTGTTAGATACGAACTGACACTGAAAATAAAATGATTGAAAAGAAAGACAATGCCACTGACAATGTTTAAATAAAAATGGAATCATCCAGGAGGACAATGTGAAGAGCAGTCATGTTTCCCTGCCTAATCATATTTGTCCTGTTATCCACTACACTGTTAACACCTGCATGCAAATGCCAAGTGTACATGAATGGTCGAATGAAATGCATTTTCAGGTGTCTTAGTATGGATGGAGATTATTCCTGAAGTGGTGCCAAAATGCTCACCTGGACAGAAATCATTTTTGTTTTAAAACAGTGTTTGAAATGTAGGAGTGTGGATGTAGCCTTAAATCTTGAGGAAACAAGACAGCAGGAGTTAAGATGATAAGACAGTATGAGAGAGGTTTTAATTTATATTACAGTACAAAATACATGAATATTAAACTTACAAATTAGTGACTATCATGGTCATATGACATAACAAGGAGCCCATATCAGAGTGCAGCTGTGGGACGAATGCACAACAGCACAATGACGTTAAAACTTGCTCTCATCCCTTAACTCTGGCAGAGACCCAGATGCAAAATTAACACAAGATGTTGGTAGATTCAACATTTTGCCAAAATCTCTGGGAACGGGTTTCAGTAGCAGCGGGGCATGTCACAGAAACAATGGTGAGAGAGGCTAAAGGTTAATACACTTACTTACCGAGCACACAGAACCACAGTAACAGACACAGGCGCACATAAACACACACAGGGACTTTGGGTTTAATGAAGTGCTCGGTTTCCACTGAGAGGAGATTAGGGTTCGAGGGCAAACTGTGGGAACAACTGGAAAACTATTCAGCTTGTGAAAAAAACTCTGAATATTATGTGAGCAAATGATGTACGGAGTGTTTTTGTTTTTCTATAGGTTCAGGTGCTGCCGCTGCTCTGAATCCATCTTTACATACTGTACATGGCGCGTCTGAATGTGAGCCAGGCTGTTTGCTAGCCTGTGTACACCGCGTGGTGGGACAATAGCGGGATTCTGCCAAGCGAGGCCGTGGGAGGAAGGGGACAGAAGAGTCAATGAGTGAAGAGGCTTCTGGGATGCGTCAGCGCAAGGCCATGATGAGGGTGTAGGAGGACGAGCCCTCTAACTCAACAATGCGCGGAGGAACAGCCATTCAGTCGCCTCGCAGGAAGACACACGCACACACGCATACAACCATAGGCGCACACAGTCAACAAAGGTGCAGGTGAAATTAAGCCATTCATCCACCTTCCCTGTGACATATGGATAACTGGGCCAGTAAGCCTTGATCAGTGACTGATTCTGTGGCATACGTTTTCACTGGCTATTGAGGAAAAAAAAAGAGTGAAAGCTATGGGAAATGTTAGAGAAGAGATGTGTCATTCATTACTGAGGAGAGTCTGACCAATGCCAATGTAAAAAAAGAGAATGCCTCATGTATGATCTTATAATGCCCATTGAGTAGTGAGTAAGAGTAATGTCAGAGGTCAGATTCATCAGGGTAATGAAGGAGCTTTATAATGGTTACAATGTGTGCTTGGACATTCATTCTGCAGCAACATTTTGCTAAAATGTGTCATCTACTGTACCTGATAATTTAGTGCATAGTGTGGAAATTAAAAGGGAGCTTACGTGACCACGCTGGAAACCAATTAATATTTGCAACTTTTGAATAATGTTTTCATTTTAGGGACAAAATAAAAGAAAGTGACCAGTGTTTTATGACCATGACATATATGACAAGGTGTAGTGAAAGTCATATACAATTATATAAGTCTCTACCAAAAAGTATCAGTTTAATTTTATTCCCATTCCACTTGGTTCACTCAAACTACAAAAAAAACCAAACACAATTTATTTTACTGGTTTCATATAAAACTAAGAACTCCTTTTCCAGTGTGAAATAGTTAGTGTGTAAACATTTTACCAGTGTGTGCGGGTTATTTTCAAAATGTAATGTATTACCTTACTCTAGTAACTGTTAGAGATTTACCAATTCCAAAATCTGAACTGATCTGATGCCACTGTGTTAAAGTTGACGTTTATATATTTAAAAAAATAAATGGAAAACAAACAAACAAACAAAAAACCCAAATACATACAGATTAATTAATGGCATAGAACATGACCTTGCCATCCTGAGGGAAAAAATGGCACTGGATGCTGCTGGGAAGTAGCAGGGTCCTATTTAAGAATCATTAGCCTTAATTGCACAGTATCAGATTGGTGCATAGACTCTCGTAATCACCAATACCTGTTACTGCTACTGACTTCCTGTACATTTCCTCGCTGTGTCTCCATGCAGGCTCATGTCAGCATTTGACAATATGCATGTAAACGTGAGGTTGATGCCAAATAAAAAGGCACTGTATAAATATATTTATTTATGTACTGCATTTTGCAACCTAGCCGGAGCAGAGTTTGCTGCTCTCTGGCACACTGATCCGTTTTGTAATGTAGATGACATATTTCCACATTATGCCAATCCTTGACTGAGTAGTTTAAGTAGCAGTAGGTTCCAAAATTCAGATGTCACTTTTTGTTAGTCTCTGGTGACATTACAAACATAAACCACATGGCGGTTTATGCTTGTAATGTCATTTTTGTGCTGATCTAGTGTTTTAACCATTAGTTAGAGGGCTGTTACATTTAGCATATACCATCTGTATTTTGTGTCATTCACCTTAAGGGCCTCCCACTTTTGAAATTAATCTAATGTAAAGAAAGTATTAGTAATAGCATTACTAAAATTCCATTAGGAATGCATTATATTCCTTAGGTACTGTTATATTACTGTTACTTTTAAATGTAAATTTTCAACACTTTCAGCAACCCAGAGACCCTAAATTTCTTTTTTTTTCTTTTTTTTTCATATTTTGGCTGAACTGACCCTTTAAGTTGCTTTAAGATGACTGACGATCTCAAGAAACACGCAGACACATGACGCTCAAGTTCAGAGAAGTATGACATCATTCACGGGATGATTGAGATGAATGGGTTTGTGTGCTTCAACACAAGCATATCTGTCTGTCTCAGCAGGCCCGCGTGTCCCTGAACAGCATCGCTGTGCCAGCGGGAAACCTGTCCAACCACTTCCCTCAGATATAATTGAGATACATATTGAGCGTGGCTAAGGATTAGCCTGCTGTTAAGTGCTTGGAAGAAAACAGTCGGGGTATTTTGATTTGGATGTGAATCTTATGCTGGTGCACTGCATTGGTGCCCTACGGCTGCATATTGGAAAAGAATTAACAAACTGATTGTTATGAGCTGTGCAAATAATGACAGTGGTGTAGTGTTGTGCAGAATGTATGTTGATAGTTATGTACAGTGTGGTAGTGTCAGCACAAGAGTTCAAGTCTTTGCAGGCATTTACTGGAATTTATAGAGCAGTAAATTGAAGCCCACACATCAGGACTAGATTGTGACTCATCCCAGTTATTGTAACACACGTGCACGTGCATGCGCACATGCACATACACGGTAATAATGATTAACAGTAGATTTTACAGCACCAAACCTGACAAAACCACAAGTAATCTTGTCCATGTGATGGGTGTGTTAAATGTATTTATTTATTTTAAATAAACACAACACACAACAAATTCATACATCCTATAAATAACAGCGATAAGTGAAACTGTCCAAAAACTTAAATGCACGAGTTTTAAGTTCTAATGCTAGGGGTCTCTCACATCAAAACAACAACGAAAGAGTTTGATGATGTTGTGAAGCAGCATGGGATCATGGGAGTTGCTGTCTTCTGTGGGTTTGACCGTTGTTGGAAACATTTGGGATATTGCAAGTACAACACAGTACATCATATAGGTCGGTCTAATATAGGTTTTTAGACATTTTAATGCAGAAATGTTACATATTATAGTTTTAAACTATGATATAAAGGTTTGGCAACTTTAAACCCTTCACCAAAAACCTAAACATCAACAAATCACCTGAGGTTAAGAAACCTGATCAACAATGCAGTCTTTAAATCACTTGCATTTAGGTCCGGGCCTGAAACAAGGTCAAACTTATGCATGCAGGTCCTCCGAAGCAGCGTCAAAAATGCCTGAAATATGAGGATATCATTGCACTCTTGACCTCCTCTCCACCCTTTGAGCCCAAAGCACTCACCCTCCTCAGCATTTCTCACCCTTAACCAACACCAGAGTGGGGTGCAGGGTCAGAGTTCGCCAACTGGGGTTTCCCCTTTCAGACTCAGCATCGATAACAAGGGTCCAGGCAGTTTTGACAGCGACACAAGCTCGTACCCACACAGAGCTTGAGAAAGAGCCACGGCAGAGCTTAGGGAAATGTCCACTTGGGTTTGAACTCATCAGTGTGGGGTCAAAATTCTTGAGCAGAGAGAGACCCCTCTCAAGTTTTCACCTGTGTTATTTCTTCCAGGGCCCATTTGCACCCAATAAAGTTTTCTCATTATCACCGAAACAACATCAGCGTTTCAACTCAAAGTCAAAAGGAATTTCCATTTTCCCAGGAGGAGGAGAAAGGGATGACACTGACACACAATCCTTCCTTTCTCTCATTTTTCTCTTTCTTTTTTTCTGTCTGTCGGAGCAGTCGGGTGGGATGTCTGTCTGTTCAGCGCCAGGGGCTCTGACAACGATACGGTTCAGGTCAGAGAGGAGCTGTGAAAGAGAGAAACACATAGAGGCAGAAGGAGGGTGAGAAGGAAAGACGCAGAGACGGGGGAAAATAAAGATGCATAAACAAGAGAGAGATGTCAGGGAGGAACTGTTGTGATACTGGAGCCTGAAGGCCGCGTTGAATGCAGGGTGTGGCTGATCTCTACCCAGGGTGAGGGGATATCATAGCTGCATGGTTCCACTCTATCTCCCATGTTCTCTCCATTCGCAATTAACAAGTAGCAGGGATGAATTCCTGGTTGCAACAGACCATCAAAGATCTATTCTTGCAAGTGCATGAATATCATTGGAGCTGCACGCATTTTTTCACATTATAAAAGACTGCATATTTATGATATCAGCTTGTAGAAAATTGTAGTTGTAATTGTAGTGGCCCACATTTCTGAAATGTCTTTCACAAGCATCCTCCACATGGAGATTGTTGGTGGTTTAACCACATACATGGCAATATCCAAGGACATCTGTGCCAAGCTAGCAATGACTCAGGTGTGGAACAACAATGACAATCTTGGGAAACTTTCACTGCACAAGGAAAACCCTGACCTCACTGTGACGTCAAGCCTCAAATGAACGGAAGTTGAATCACCCCTGGAAAAAAGTGAAAGTTTATTTCCACTGATTTGCGCAAAAGAAGCAAACGTGAATGAAACAGGATGAATAGCAGCAGCGAGGTGTAAATTATGAGCAGCTGTTCTTTTTTTTTTCTTTTTTTTACGCTGAGCACGTGGAAAGGGTAGGCACTAGGACCTGCAGTGCGCCACACACACACAGGAGGGAGGGAGCAGCTTTGGGACTCCTCTTACTAAACTTTTTAGAACAATCCATTTCCCAAAGAGTGTGGGAGGGAGACAGAAGTGAATGGCCCAGGACCTGGATTCACAGCTTTAAAAGCAGGAGCGGGATTTGGAGTTTGGGATAATTCTGGAGAGAGTGTGTGTGGTGGAATATAGCAGAGTTCATCTGGAAGTTGTCACTTACTGAGGGAGAGAAGAGTAGGAGGCAATAACAGGGTGGTGGTGAGTCCTGCCTTGTTCTTTTAAAACTAATTAAACATGGTGTTAATGTGTGGGGTGTGTGTGCAAATATAGGACAGAGAAATTGAGAAACAGCAGAGAGAAGAGCCTCTCAGTAGATTTACACTGAAGTTTGCTTCATACCTGTCATTAAGTGAAAGTGGAGCCTCTGAATTGAGATTGAGCTCAGCAGCAGCCTGTTAGTCCTCTGTTGGGGGGGGGGGGGGGGGGGAGAAAAAAAATTCCAGCTGACTTCAACACTCAGGAGGAAAAGTTTAGCTGGGTGATGAAAGTGAAGTTTGTTCAGTCAGATACGGTCGTTTTCCAGGATGGAGAGAGGGAATGGAAGAGGAAAGAGGTGAGGATTAGAAAAAAAAAGGGGTTCTCCAAACTTCAATGGGAACCAGTTCACTGTTCAGAAAACTCTTGGGACATCAGGTTACCTTCTCTCCCTCTCTCCCCCCCTTTTTTTTCTGTCTGTCTGTCTCTCTCCCTCTTTTTCTATCTGTCTTTCTCTCCGCTCATATTACACAACCCTTAAAGGACTTGTAGATTCTGATGAGGTCCAGTGTCCAACATGAAGTATTCTGCTGCTGCTGCTGAGGTTATCCTCGCGTCTGGGTGGGGCCTGCATGCTGCTTGTAAGGGTGTGCAACTGATCAATGTTTCTCTCTCATATTGTATATTTGCGTGTGTAATTGTGTGTGTATACAAGCGTGTGTGCTAAACACAGACCTCATGCCTGCCACTCCTACCAGGGAATTCCTTTCGGGCTTTGACAGGGGAGGAATGTCACCGCGGACCAACATTTACACACACAAACAAACATTACACATAGTGTCCTATAGGTGCAGTAATGTAGTCAGCAAAGTTAGACCTGTTGTGTTATTTTGATCTAATTTGAATCCGAAGAAAATTAAGAAAAAATGTAGGCTTTTGAGTTTAAAAAATTCCCAAAGACCAGGTGGTAGTGACAAGTCAGCTCACATTGAAACACACAAATATCTGTATATTGTCTGCTTCAACAACTGTACATGTGTGTTTAATATGAAATCATATCAAAACTTTCAGCCCAGGCCAGAGAGTGAAGCTCTCTCAAGAGAAAGGTGCTCTATCCGGTGCTAAAATAAATTTTCTAAATTGTTTACGAGCTTCAGTTTTGCTGCCAGTGTGTGCCGGAGGGGAGCTGACTGTGTTTTCATCACCTCTCTGTTGGTCCACAGAGGAAGTGGAAAGAGAAAGGTGCAGCAGTCTGGCCGTATATCTTCCATGACGTCTTAACAGATACTGAGCTTTGTCCATGTGGTTAACACGACACATTCAAGTTAAGCTGACATTAAAATGCATATGTTTCACTGGCCTTCAACTATATAGACCAGCTTTATAATTTCATATTTGTTATTATTCATTATCAATATAATTGTGGTATTGTTAAAATGCCCTGAAAACATTCAAAAAAGTAAAGACAGTGAAATAATTTAATCAAATTTTACATTGAAAATCTCTGTGATTTGAAATCATGTCCTTTCGATGTGATGTTAGTGTTTTTATTGATGTAAAACAAACCCTGTTGCGCCTGAGTCTGGGAGACTGTTGCTAACTTCGAGTGATGCCAGACAGTATTTGTCATTAGTTTTTTAAAGTGGTGTAATCAAACATGGTTTTAACAATAACTAAAATTTGAAATACTCACCGTCAGGAATTGTATTGTGGTTAATCGTTAAACCGGTTATCTTTTCACCCCTACTTTGCACATGCCTAATTGTACCATCTATATAGGAGGAGAATTTTCTCACATATAGCCAATGAAAACATTTCATTATTACTGTCCCGTCATCACCGTGAAAGTGACTCTGACTGAGTAACAACTGAATAATACCACTGCTAACGTTTAACCAACCACCTCTCCTTTGGCTTGTAACCTACATCTGTCCGTCAGTCACACAGAATGATCCAGAAGGTTGCAGATTAAGGGGCATTTGTGATAGAGCTTCAGTACCCCTCCACTCTTTTTTTTGTTCACTATTATTTATAAAAATAGATTTCAAACCATTTTTACAGATTTTTAATTGCAAAAAGGGATGGCATCTGGAAATCTGGAAAATTGTCCCACTAAGACCCCGAAGTTCACCCAGTGGCACTGCTCAAAACAACATCAGCTATATAAACCACTGTGTGTATAAATGTGTGCAGAGGGCAGATGGACAGTGCTGTTTTCCCCTGCAGACAAAGATGTCTGTGATTATTCATGACCCTCTCAGGTTTCCCTTTGAAGCTGAATTACAGCTTTCTCTATGTTAGCACCTGTGTGTGTGTGTGTACGAGTGTGTGTGTATGTGCATGTGTGTGAGTGAGAGAGATGAAGAGTAACAGTCTACAATGAGGTATGCAAAATATTGAGTAGTTACTATGGAACAAATATTGAACTAACTGAATTGTTACTATGACTGCATCAGTTTGCAGCACAACACAACACTTTATTAAAGACAATGGGTTGGGTTTTTTTCATGTTATTTTGTATTTACTCAAACAAAAAATGAATGAGAGATATATCTAGAGCACATCTGCATTAATATTCTTATCCATGCATCTTTTTATTTAGCTAAAACAGTCTGGCTAAATGTTTGTTAATTAAAGGTCCAGTGTGTAAGATCAAAGGGAATCTACTGGAAGAGTATAGCAGCAGTGGAATAAAATATTCATATGTTTTTATTAATTACTTGAAAATAGAACCATCATGTTTTTGTTACCTTTGAATGAGCGGTTTATATCAGCAGAGGGTGCAGATCCTCCTCTGTGGAGGTCACCATGTTGCACCCCAGTGTTTCTATAGTAGCCCAGAATCGACAAAATATACTTGGAAGGGGAGAATGAGGTGAGGTGTTTGCAATCGAATTAAACACACTAAATCCTACACACTGGTCCTATAACTGGTAAACTAGACCATGGATTGATTTGTCCCTTACTCATGCTGTAGTATGTCTGGATTTTGTGTATTTTCAAAATTCAAAAGTTTTATCTTAAGAGTTCAAGACATGCATTTAAGGATTTGTATTTTTAAAGCAGAAGTGCATTAATGCACTGATTATTATAACCATACCTGTACTATCTTTGCCATACAAATATCTGATAAATACAAGTTGTGCTTGTTAAAATACGACTGAACAGTCTGCACATTTCTGTCATATTTCAAAAGCTATTTGGATTCAACTGCTGTTTTCTCCACTGTTGAGACATGACATAAAGCCATCCTCTGAATGGGCATGCAAATCTGAGATTGTTCTGACTCAGATTATGACAGGAAGAAGATCCAGCTGTTAAATACACAAGTGTGAGCTGTCTAGACTGCAGTGTTGTATAGGACACCTGGGCAGGGGAGAGGTTATGCAAGCACACCTGGACTGTCAATTTAACTGTGGTTATTTTACCCGAGGGCCTAAAACAAACCTCACCAACCCTTAAAGTTAAATTACAAAAATAAAAAGTGAATTCTAAAAATTAGTTATGTCACAAACGTCGTTGTTGCAAATCCTGTCGTGAAACCTCCAGGCATGTCAGAAAATAACAATATTATTTATTTATTTTACAGAAAGCAGATTTTCACCTTTAAAAGGGTAATTTTCCAACAGAATTTTCTTTTCACTCATGTTAACCGATATTACAGTTTAAACATTAAATTAATGTAAAGCATCAACATCACTTGCAGCTTAATATGGGCACTAATTTAGAACAGTGTCTGGTAATGATTGGAACCATGTGACATGTTCAACTGCATTAAGTATCTTACGTGTGTCATTTGTTCAAGGCCAAAAAAGTCTTTTACTATTGTAAATATCAGACTAAGTTTGACATGAAGACAACTAGTGTGCCTAGAAAATCTGGAACAATGCCAGCTGGCAACAAAGAGCTAATTAAGTGTTTCATTCACACAGAATTATGTCTTATCGCTTCATCTAACAGGAAGTCTGTCTTCCCAGAACAATATCCTATTTATTTTTGACCTCAGGTCCAAGAAAACTGACTTTTTGAACACAGATTTAATGTGTAATTCTAAAGCTTTAGATGGTCTTTTGGCTATTTGTAGAGTAATTTTGTGTCTTTGCATCTTGCTAGCAGTAATAGTGTGAAGCATATGTATGTCACAGTAGAGCAGCGTGTTAATAAATAATGTGATAAGCTGTATGAACTTAGAACTTAAATGCATTTAATTAAAGAAGACGAAAATCTTATCACTGTATTTTCTGTTATCTTGAAATTCATACTTTTATATGAATAAATGAAGTTGATGCATGTTGCTGCATGTTTTGCTAAAACAACTAGTACATAATATAAGCATCCATTTCATTTTCAGTCCAACCTTAACTTAGATGACATAACAGTTGCCTTCCAAGAACAAAACATGTCATTAGGCAACAGACAAAATCGCTCTCTGTCTGTCTCTGTGGGGAAAGAGGTGATGTCTCACCATCTAGAACAAAGCTTCCCTGTTTGGGAAAAATGAGAAGATGATAATTCACGGGTCAAAACGTAAACCCAGACCCGACTTTGGTTATCTTTTGGGTCACTGGAGCTGCAGTCTGGCACAGGTCAAAGCACAGGATGGGGTAAGAACATCTGGTGTAAAGTGAACCAGCTGAAGTGTTCTGTCTGAAGTCAGTGGGAGAGCGTGGAGGTCAGAGTTCGGGCTCCAGGTGACGTCTGTGTTTGTGGAGGAGAACAGGGCTGCGGGGGTCGCAGCAGGTCAGGATCCTGAGCCGTGTGGCACAGGAGCGGAGAATGGAAAATACGGAAACGTGACATCACCTCCCAAGTTTCTTTCTGCTTGTAATTCTCGTTGACGTCTCCTTTACAAACAACTTCTCACAATGTTTGGGAGAAAACTTATTCAACAGAAATCATGGCTAACATTGTTTGACATTTGCAACTTACTGGTTTGAGACAGAATTGTTGTCAGACATCCGTAGGGTTCTTTTGTCCCAGCACCTTTTTCTGCCATATGGACCTGGTTTTCAGCTCCTTTTGCACTGTTGAAAATCAAGAATAATACCCTCCTGTGTTTGGACTTTTCCATACATTGAAAACTCTCTTGAGACTGTTAATGCAAGTTGGTCTTTGTGTTTAACTGTTGAAGATCTGATTTGGACAGGTGCTCCATCAAAGGGTTCAAATGTTTGCCTGTGTCTGCGTGTTTCTCGTTCTATGTCTGCACACATGTGCGTGTTTGCTCTGTATATGCTTTTAAAAAATGACAACTAAGTGTGCAGACATGCCTGCTCATTCCACATTAAATGCCTCTATGACTTTCAGCTATGACTCGCTCTCCTCTCATGCATGTGCATGCAGCCCAAACACACAGTAGCTGATAAATCACCAAATTACCCCGGCTTTTTTTTTTTTTTACTGCTAGAATAACAGTGTTGTGGTCTTAATCTGTTGACTAAGTGCACGTCTGGTGTTTTGAATTGTTTCACCGCAACCCATTTTTATGTGTGTGTGTGTGTGTGCGTGTGTGTGTGTGTGTGTGTGTGTGTGTGTGTGTGTGTGTGTGTACATTTGGATTGATGTGATGACAGTCTCACTCTCACTTTCCTTTCCCTTTATACCAATTGGTAGGTTGACTGTTGCTTGTCTGGACATGAAACTCTCCCTCGCTGCCATCAAACTTGATCTTCTTGAATATTCAAATTCACTCCAATGTCTTAAATGAGCAAATTAGAGGAGAAATATGTACAACCTCACTTCCAAAATAATGCTGTGTAAAACAAATATAAACAGATTGTAATTATTTGAATGTTTTTTTTAAAACTTGCATTCAGTACAATACAATGAATACAGAAAGAACACAAGATATTTACAACTGATTAACTTGTTTTTTGTAAATATTCACTCATTTGAATTTGATGCCTACATGATGTTTCAAAAAAGTTGGAAGTGGAAAAGTGTGGTAAGTCCACATTTGAAATTGTTTTTGAGAATCATGGATGTCGGACCTCTGGGCTAAAGAGGAGAAGGACCATCAAGATTGTTGCCACTGCTAACTTCAAAAGCCAACGTCTTTGATGGTGTGGGTCAGTGCCCATGTCATCAAGGCCCAATTAATGCTGAAAGGCACATACAGGTTTTGGAACAACACATGCTGCCATCCAGACAATGTTTCTTTTTCAGAAATGTCCTTGCTAATTTCAGACATGACAAAGCCAAGACACCCTCTGCACCTGTTTTCACAGTGTGGCTCTGTATTAAAGCATCTGGGTACTAGACTGACCTTCCTGCAGTCCAGACCTGTCTCCCACTGAAAATGTGTGTTGCAATATGAAGCAAAAAAATGTGACAATGGAGATTCCAGACTGTTGAACAACTGAAGAAGTTTATCAAGCAAGAATACCAAAGTATTTCACTTTTTTTTAATGTTGCAGGCATCAAATTAAAGAATGAGTGTATATTTACAAAAAACAATAAAGTTAATCAGTTTGAACCAAAAATGCCTTGTCTTTGTAGTGTAATAAATTGAAAACAGGTTAAGAGAACTGCAATTAAAGACAACTGCAGTCTAAATGATGAATTGGAGCCATAAATTGTATATTAAATACAGTTGTTCAGGGTCAAATCCCTCTTTAATATGTGATATATGGTCAAAGCAAGTTGTTCCCTTCACTGTCTTCTTTCCAGACTCTAAGCTCAGGCAGGTTGGCTGCAATCTGCAGGGACACTGAACAGTAAGACAAGCACAACATTACATTTAGACCATGACAAGCCACAATAAGTCCTCCACTGTAAGTTGATTAGCTGTTTATAACTGTCCATTGTCTGTCAATATAAAGCCAAGCCCATTATTCTGAAAACCAAAGTCTACTCTTCTAAAAATAGAGGCTATAAACATTTCCTCCTTCTGAAAGATTACTAATGATTTCTTATCACTCATAGACACTTACTGATTTGGTGAACATTTAGCATTAATTTAACTCCAATAAACATGAAACAAGCCTGGAATGGAATTTTCAAAGGAGGACAACGCAGCTGTAATGTTGTTGTTGGAGAAGTTTTAGGATTTAGTAACTATATTACCTATTTCTCTTTCGGATGAAAATTAGCATTTGCTATTAGACGCTTTGTTGTTAGTATGTTTTTATCCATATAATCATCCATTCTAGTTCTAAAAGGAACTACAGACAAAAAAGATACATAAACCACTCCAGCACTGTAGGAATGTGGTTTGAACGTGTGTATGCGCAATACGCATGAGCGTACATGTGTATGTATATGTGTGTTTGTGTTGGATACTCATCAAACACACACGCCTTAGCCCCAAGGATACAAGTGAAGCCACTTATTATGCACTTATTCGGATTATGCTGATTTGGGAATTTACAGTATGCAACAGGATGAGCTACTGACTAGTCATAACAGATTTGTCTCATACACAATGAGCAGAAAATTAATAATATGTCTTTCTTCTTATAGTTGTTTTAACCAGACAGGACGACTGTAAGCAAGTTTTGTTTTAGTTAAAACTTGAAGATCAGTGTATCACAAGCAGTTTTGAGGGGGATGACGCTGTAGGAAGCCATTCTCTCTGCTGGATTGTCTCTTAAGCCCGTGCATCAAGCTCCGCAGTAAATATTACTTCATCTAAAACCCAGCTGCAGGTCACATACGCACACAAACACACATGAATGCAGACGCGCTGGAAAGTAGCCATTCTATCTCTTTCACCATAGCTCTGCTCACATGCTGAACATGGCATGCTGCTAACAGACAGAGGATGGGTCTGGGAGGTCCCACGCAGACAGGTGGTTGACATCAGCAAGAGAAAGGGAGGAGGGGAGGGAGATATGGACTGAGGGAGGCAGAGAGACACAGGCAGAGAGACAGAGGGATGACAGAACGATGTGGAGACCACACAGAATAGAAAATGGCCGGGTCAAGTCTTCAGTGAGAGGGCTGAGACGGTAATCAAACAAATGCTGGGAGTGACGACAATATCGCATTTTTACACTCCTCAGAGGATTCAGTACAGTTCTGACAAGACCTTCTATATCAGTACAACAGAGTGGATTGTGCTTGTCTATTTTGTGTGATTACATAGAGAACACAGTCTCTCTTTCAACAAGATTACAGAGAGTGACAAACAATGGGAAAAGTGAATAATTTACCTCTCATTTTTTATTTGAAACAAATCTAAAAACTAGAAGCGCACTCAAAGAGTACAGACTTCTGCTGAGGCCAATAGTCCATTCTTCCATGATATGTAAATTGCTTGATCTCATGAAACATAAAGTTTAAACATTTTTCCTTAATGTGTTTGGTGCCGTTTATTGTTCACGTTTCATATTTCATTTAATTTCATATTTGGTTGCAAGATATCTGTGTATTTTAGTGATTGACTGGGATTAAAAAAACAAACTTGGCATTTTCAACAGACCATCCCTAGTTTCAATCCCCTGTCCACCATTTTTAGCCTGGCGACACTACCGTAACGTTTAATTTCAGACAATCTCAGGTTTCTGCCTTCACTTCATATTTCCACTTGCTACATCGAGGGGAGAATGAGAATGTGATTTTAAAGGTACAATTTGGCTGAACTTAAATGTTTTGGGCTGCATGCATGGAATAACTTCTTGAATCGAAATAATCAGAGATAAAATTATTATGTTTTTTATTGTTATTATTTTTTTTTCAATGCAATGATGACCTATTCCGAGTTGCCCAGGTGGCCCATAGTCAAACAGTTTGTCTGGCATTTGCCCAAATTTCAGATGACCAGTTCGTCCCCAGTGAATTTACGTTTCCATAGTGACACCTTAGTTTGACCATAGTGGCTGCTTTCTGTATGAAGAAGGCTACCCCACAGGATTACTGGTATCCATGAATGTAGACTGTGGAGTCATTGTATTGGTACAACTGGATACATTTTGTCACTATTAAATTTTACTGCCAAGTACTGGATTTTAAAATGTATGACATTTATTCTGTCAAGGTCAAATGTCAGTGTCTTGCAATGTTAACGAAAGCAAAATAAATAGATAAATAACTGGTGTATCTGCCTATTCAGATCCACTCCAAAATTTAATGTGAACAACCCTCCACCAAGTTTCATGAAAATCCCTCCTGCAATTTTTTGTGTAATCCTGATAACACATGGACAAACTGCACCAAAAACATAACCTCCTCGGTGGAGTAAATAATACAATCAGGATTTTAAGTTGCTGTACGAAGGCTGTCTGGTCTTTACCTATTTTGCCGCAGTATCCTCGAGTGAGTTACTTAATCTCTACTTGCTTCAGAGGTGCCACGCTGGCTGGTTGACCTTTCGTCCCAAACAACACAAGCAAATTGAATTAAGTTTAAATTGGTGTAACATGGACTTGATTTGTTTAAGGGGAAAGCACAGCTCAAGCTTGCAGCCAGAGCACTTTCACTGTATTCCAACAGTCTTTCAAATACTGTCTACACCTTTACATGCCTTAAGAAGGAACTTGACCAGAACATTTTTCTCCTGATTAGCTCTCCTGTACAGCTACCTTTCAGATGTGGAGATTGTTTAAATATTTACTGTGTAGTGCATGCTTTCATCACAATAGGCATTACAAAAGGAGTAAGATCATTATAAGAATACCGAACATGCTAATGTCTGACGCAGCATATACGCAGTTTGCGTCTATGGGCCCACACCCATGCTTATGGCATCAGACGAGAACGCAGCACAAACGGGGCGTAGTGGAAAACCTGGGTGTCTGAGTGAGCGAGCACATCTGTCTCTTTACGCCCACGTTTCAATTTAAGTTCTGTAGAAAATTTACCTGTGTGACTCACTCATGATCGTGCCTCTGCTGTTTTGTTTACAGCAACATGCAGTCAAAGTGTCACATGCAAATCTATACGCTTGATTTCGTCCAGGCTGCAAGCTGTGAAAGACACATTCAAAACACAGATACGAGACTGTAAGATGAGTCAAATCAGGATGACAAACTGAATGAGTCATTGTAGCATTAGTCAGTGATCTTTATCAGCAATATCACTGAGATTAATTTGACCTGATTGGTGTTTCAATCTGATCTAGTTATACTCTGCTTGAGGATTAGTATCAACATGAGTGAATTTCTGCTTGGATGCTTTCAAGTTCTGCTCCAGCGGATGCCCTGAGAGTAAATGAGAAACATGAGCTACAACACCTCTGAGACAGTTGGTTTTCTGCCTGCTGGAACTGTTAAAGCTATTCAGAGGAAAGACACAGCAACAAAACTCTTGAGTCTCTTGCTCCTCAACTCTTTCCAACTCCCTGTAGCCTGAATTCCTGCCTCCTTCCCTGTCCTTGACCTCCTCTTTGTCTCCATCCCTGCTCCCCTACAACCTCTCAGCCTCTTTCTATCACATGCTTCTTTATTTGTTGGATTCCCAAGACATCTCATTGCCCATCTGTAGCCCGCCTTCCATTGCTTGTTGCCTCTCCCCATCCCTTGATGTCTCTGATTCCTTCCTCTCCATCCCTCTGTCTGCATCCTTTGCTGTGGCCAGACAGGCATTCTTCTCCTCCGGCCTTCCCCCTCCCTTGCTCCCACAGGGGAGCAACGAGATTCTCACCAGGAACGGGGAGTTATTACTACGACTATGCCAAAAGATTAACCACTTGTCTTGAGAAGATTGTTGAATGTCAAGGTCATAAAAATGAGGGGTCTGGAAAACATGTTAATCATTGTGTTCATCCTGCCTTGAAGGCCTGGAGGACCAGCCTCCCACATCTGCTGGTCCAGTGCAGGGAGAGTGTGGGTTTGACTGGGGATGGGCTCGGTTGTAGGGAGGGGGGAAAAAAAACGAGAAGACCTTTCACAAACAGTGTTCTGGCTGTGGTTTTGCCTCATTGCCAAAGGAACCTCATGCCTGGAGTTCTGCCGGGCTCCAAGACAGCAGTCGGGGGTTCGTTATAAAGACATTAAACAGCATCACATCCCTGAAATTCATTGTCTGTGACGACCTCGTGAAAGTAGAATTAAAGGGTGACAGCATTTGTGTCAGAAACAAATTGTTAGGTGTATTTAAGGTGTGCTAGATTTATGAGGATCTGTTGTCAGAATACAGTTGAAATTGAATAAAATATTCATATGTGTTTTCATTAGTGTAACAATACCAAACAATAGCTCTAGATTCAGACTTTCACATTTTTCATGAGTTTCATGGCCACCATCTCCTACAAACTAGGAACAGGAGGGGGAGACAAGGTGTTTGCAGTGTGCAAGCTCACCGCCAGAATTCACTAAATCCTGCACACTGGTCCTTTAATAATTGTGTCAGTAAATTTCAAATTTGTTGAAGCTTGACCAGAGCTGTGCTGACCTTTGTGGGACAGCCAATCCTTGCTGATCACTGCCTAAACTGAACGGTGGCAATATTAACATTGTAGCTAAGGTGGCCCCGTTTAGTACAGTGGAGAGCTCCAGAGTAGGAAAAAACTGTGGTAAACAATGTGGAACATGTAGAACAAGAATCTTTCCACAGTAGTGTGAGTGTGCACGATAGCTTTAAGTTAGAAATCTGGATTATTTCAAATCAGTTGTACTTGGCCTCACTTATGTTGTCATACATACATACCAACACGTCCATATACCTAAACTATATAGAATATATCAGTGGCTAATGACTTCCAGTGGACATGTATGTGTAATGTAAAGAAACATGCTCGTTAGGAGGGAACACAAAAGTTCAAAAAGTTGAAAAGTCTTTACTCAGATGGATATTTCATGATGAAATCCTAAAAACACTCACAGTGCTTGTACATGTTAAAATAGAGCTGGCATGGTGATGTGTGATGGTTGGAGTGAACCAGCAGCGACAGGCATAACAGATTTTAAGTATGTTACTTATATCCCTTGATTTACATCACATGACATTAAACACACGATTAATGTTGTGAAACACTCACCGTTCATTTAGGCACCAAAACTACTTGTTAGGTTTAGGAAAAAAATCTTGATTTGGGTTCAGATAGGTATGTTATATTGCATGTTATGCAGTGTTATTCATGTGATGTCAAATACAGTTTATGTCGTCAAAGTTTCATTGGGGTTAGGCAACAAAACAAGTTAGGTTTGATTTGGTTTTTGGGTTAAAATAAGTGTTTTATGTTAATGTTGCATTCTGTTACACTATATTACCTTACCCAGTGGCATAAGTCACATAAGGTAACTTAAGTAACTTAAATTTTAAAATAAGTCAAAGTTGATTTCACACAAACCGTCCTTGGTGAAATTCTTATATCTGTTTACTGACCTCGGCCCCCACCCTCCAAACTCCTCTCTATGTGGTCCTTGTTGAGCTGCTTGCATCGATGACCTATATGGTCGTTTTTCTGGTGAGGATGGGCTGATGCATACATACATACATATACCCCACCTGCTCCTGAACATCTTAAGAAATATTTATACTACGTAACAACAAAGTAGGCAGTTATTTCTGGGAAAGTGTTAAAAACCACATTATTAAACCACCAAAAAAGCAATAATATTCCTTGACGTACAAAAAGCTGCATTGTTTCAGTTTCTAGTTTCTATTTGCTACTCATCCCTTTCTTCCAAATGCAATTATTGCTGAATTTCGCTCTCAGCTAGAAATGTTGTTTATTTTGGATTCCTTTCACAAACAACACAAGGATTTAATCTTTGTATTTTGGTGAATCATTGTCCGACTTACTGAGGGACCACGTGTGACAATGGGGAAAAGACTGAGGTTACACTGTAGTCGTGTCTCTGCTTCGTTTCAGGGTTGCCCTTGCAAATTAAAGATGACGTTGGAACAAATAATGTGCCAGGAGCTGACTTAAAAGTTTTACCACATGAAGCGTTATGCATAGCTGGAGACGTGTGAAATGTCAGCTGATAAAAAGATCTCCCCCTCAGGCCAGAGAGATACAGTATACGCCAGACTTGTGGTTCCTGGAACTGTGTATCATTATGTTGGACGGTAATGTGAGCCCTGTCAATGCTGAGCTGCCTTTGAGCCTTGCTACATCAAAAAGGAAGGAAGACATGCAAAAATTCACATGCATATTATTGCCCCTATTGTCCGACAGGTAAGTGGGATAAATTTAGGTCTTTTAGGTATTTAAATTCAGCCAAACTGTACTGGCACACTTTGTCCCTTTTGACTCAGTGCTTTGACGTCTACTTGTCTCGGACAGTTTGTCAAAAAGCCAAAGTGAAGCCATGTGCAGACACAAGTCCGACTGTTTTAATTATCCCTGTTCCAAGACAAATTCCTTCCACTTGGAAGTGAAATCCTATTGTCTGTGTATTTGGCATGTCTTCAGAAAAATCACTTAACAGCTTCTGAAGCAGTAACCAATTATTTGTAGCCCACAACAGACAAAAAACAAACACACTAAACAAACACACACACACACACACACACACACACAGTCTAGGTTCGAGATGGCCAAGTTGGAAAGAGATGAGGGATCAGATCTCCAGTGAAGGGGTCTATGGATATGATCTGAAAATGGTTGTGTAATTTTTCCCAAAACAGAAGGAAATGATAGAGAGTATCCACAAGAGCAGATGAGCTCTGCACCTGCACACATGCACTTCATGAAATCATGAAATCTGCTATGACTTTTAGACCTAGAACTGTCTGTGTATCCAGAAAGTTATGTCTGGCTCTTAACCCTTAGAGACAAGACAAAACATCAGGTTAGATTCCAGGAGCAGAAAAGGATAAATGACAGACGGACATACAGACATACAGAGTCGGAGAAAGTCACAAAACAGTATGGAGACACTGGCGCATTTTCAAAGTCTTTTTCTTTGAGTTTCCACACCTTGGCTTTGCTTCTCAGATATTCTCAAGAAACTCTGACCAGATACGAAAGCTTTTATTTAACCGCATCTGATGAAAAGAAACACCTGTGTAAAATGGTGGAATAAATATTAAATCCCACTGGCGCCAACCACACATATAAACATACACATGCTAATCAAAACAAGAAATGAACCTCAAATACAGACTTGTTGATATCCCACTCTCACAGCATGGCACCATGTTCACTTATGGTTTTAAATTTGTTTTGAGATTGTTGCTCATAAAACCTGAAGCCACAGATATATTTCAGAGGTTTCTGGCAGCAGTTTACTGAGCTGGGAAAAATTCAAACGGACATGTGAAGTACATGCCAGTATCAGCCAGCTAAGTTGAATAAAAGGTCAGTCTTTTGAAAGCTACTCGTTTTTTAAAGCTACCTGTTTTTAGAGAAATAATTTGAAAGTTGGAACGACATTTACCTGTGTCTCCCACCAGGCATATTTTATTGCTGCACCCAGTAAACCCATACAAGCTTACACATATGTTCTTTTTTCCACATTGTAGCATTTCATATCATAGCAGTTTGCACAGTAACTGTTCTTTTGTTCTGTGTATCTTGCATCATTTGCCATCGCACTGAGGAGTCAAGTGCTTTAGCAGGTTGTGTGTGCCTGTCAGTTTGACGTTGCCTGTCTCTCCCTTCCTGTGTCCTGAGGCCGCAGCGGCAGTTTTCTGTTTGAAGTGTCCCTGATGCACAACAGGTGCTTTGGTTCTCATAGCAAATGTCTTTTAAACATGAAGACGAGGGGAAAAGGACAGGGCAGAAAGTGATCTCTCTCATCTCTGCTACTCACATTACAACTGTCAAATCATGGTTAAAGTGTGATAGTGTTCACTTTGATTTTTTTTTTTTCCAGCCTGGAATTAAAGCTACAGTAAGTAACATTTTAGAAGCATCTATTGTGCTTGTTGAAACTCTTTTCATCCAATCATTTTCATTACGGCCCAATGAATTCATGCCTACGTAACTGCCTAGCAGCGCATGCTTAGCAGTTGACACTTTTCATGAGGCTTGGCAGATATATTGCTAAAGCTATAGCAAACTAGTCAGACAAGAATGGCAGAGAAAGTTCAGCCAAAATTTCCCAACGCTAGCATGCTAGCTTGACAGCCATGAATACCAACAAAAGCCATGTTTGTTGTCATTTATTATGATAATGTGAAGTCTTTTCTTTCATGTGAGGTAGTTGGCTACAGGTAGCAATGACAACGATGTGCATCACTCCCCAACACACTCTTGTTCGTCTTCTCTTCCAGCAGTAGATAAGCCTTGTGTGTTCATGTTTGGGTTTTTTGATTGAATACTAGCTTATATCCATATAGGCGTTTTTGGACGTGAGGGGTCATACCATGATTATTTGGTGGGATTGCCATGAGAAGTTGTCACAATAGATGACTGACAGGTGTTCTCCTTCCTTTAAACAGCAAACAAAGATGATGGAACACTTTCCCGCTTTATTTCAAGCATTGCAGGGACAGTACACAGCGGTTATCAATTTACCACTGACCAACAAAGAAAACATACAGGCTACTCCCTACTTTGCTGACTGCATGCTTTCACTTTAAACAGGACCAACATAGCGGCTTGTTTTGAAACTTTCCTTTAAATTACAGAAGTAGTTCACTCATCTGTCGAAGTGCCTTAATGCCCCTTCATTAACAGAATGTATTAAATGACTGCTTACATAGACAATGAATGGTAAGTGTAGAAATGACAGATCCTATGGACACATACTGTTACCTTAAGCTATGGGCAGATTCAGAACCAAAAGTGCAGACATGAACTACTGATGCTGATAACTTTTGCATGTATCTACAGGTGTATAGTTGCACCATGCCAAATTAGACAAGCTTGGCAAAAAAAACAGCAATTGGAATTGCAGTTGTATCGACTTGTATTAAAATGTTTATTATTCACAGACCGAAATATTGTTCTGTGCTACCATGAACTGTGAATTTCAGACTGGTTTAGTTTATATTAAATCCCATCTTAATATACATCATTGATGATGTGTGTGCAAATGGACCAGGGTGCTGTGTAATATAAGGATATAATGTAAGGGCATAATATAATATTAAACAGAATAAACGTTGCAGTATTTAAATGTTTTAACTGATTTTTTGGCTTAGGAAAAACATGCTTTTTCCACTGTTTATTTTATAATGTATATACCTGTGCTGTGAGTCCTATACAAGACTTTTAAAGTGTTTCCAAGAATAGCCGGCTCACTGACAGCCTCTCAAGAAGGTTTGGAGAATGTAACTTCATTGTGCTTTTAACAGACACTGCATGACATCATTTTGCGTGACAAAAACTTGATTCATGGCAGTATCTTGGCTGTTGTATGAGCTTCAAATAGCGGCTTGTCTTAACTGTGACAAGCAGATTGTCTGTCCGTAGAGGATAAGCTTCGATTACAATTGTGAATGAAAAACTGGGACTGGATGAGACATGAAGTCCTTGCAATTGAGAATATGACTCTGTGAAGTGGAAAGACAGGAGAAAATCCATTTGATGCACATGTGAATTATGTAGCAAACCTCCATTTTAACTGAAGAGTTTCATTTCAAATTAAACCTTCTCCACAAGTAAGAAGTATGTGGTCCTCAAAGACTCTTTACTTCCTTTTAAGCCAGTATTTTTCAAACATTGATTAACGAGTATTAAATACCATTTCTTTAGAGGAAATAAATATGTCTTCAAATGTTTGGATGCGTGTAAAAGTGAAAAGAGAGCAAGTTGCCCTGGCAGTCATCCCTCTTGATAATTATTTCCAGTAGATGAAAGCAGGAGGAACTGCTCTACACTGAATTGATGAGAGACACAGGAAAACTGTTTACCTTTCTCTGTTTTTCTCCGCATTACCCTCCCGCTGTCTCTTTTCTCTCTATCTCTGCAGCTGTCAGTCTCTCTTTCTCACCCCCTCATAATCTGAAGCTGTTGTCATCACTCCAAGAGAGAGGTGTGTGTTTGTTTGAGGGACCTGTTGACACGACGCTCCTGCACGTCTTTTAACAAGGACTTGTATCTAATGACTAATGTATCACACAGATGGGAAGAAAGCTCTGCTAAATGTAAACTAACCTCGGACTGATGGCAGGCAACACCCGCGTAAACTGCTCGTGTTTTGGCCCACCTGCCTTGTCATTGTATCACAGTCAACACACTGTTACTGTAACCACATGTAGTCATTTGGCAGCTTCTAAGTACCAGAGTCGGATCAATGGAGCATCTTGTGCACTGGCAGACTGAAATAAAATGTGTTACAGGCTAACAGTACATAATCATCACCAGTAAACGTGTGGCTGGCCTCCACTGCCTTGGGCTAAGTAATTAGTCACTGTCTGAACTGCTTTACTCTCATGCTGTCTAATGATTGGTTTTCCAGGTCACAACCTAGCAGCTGCATGACTTATGTCTTCTTTCCACATACTTTCATCAAACTTTGGCAACTGACCATTCGCTAAGATCCGCCTTCCTTAGATACTGTTGCTATACCTGTCAAGCTTTTCAGCTTTCCCTTCTCATGCTGCACATATGCAGTTTAGAAAGACAACGGTGACAGATTAACCATTGAAACAGAGTGTTGCAGGACTGAGTACTAAAAGCTGGTAATCAAATAATAATCAGATCCTATTAGCACGTGTTCCTCATTTCAAAGTGCTCTTTTTGACTGGGTTTTCCGATATTTGCCTTAAATAAGGTCTGTGGTTAACACAAGCTTAAGAGATTTTCACATTTTGTTCTATGGTATAAAATACATCAGTAAATATCCCATTCATGAATTTTGAATCCTCTATGTCCTCATTAGTCATTTAGTGGAGGTGACATTGAGTCACATGACTGTGGTGTTGAGCAAGCTGAATAAAACATCTAAGTGTCATAAACTTTTGTTCACCAAAAAGTTTTTTTTTCTGCACTAATCCAAAATCCAATGGAAAAATCCCATTGGCTTTTTGTGGAGGGAACCAGAGTGATGCTAATTTCCTGCTCTACAAAAGTATGTCATCCCTGCAGCACTCATAGCATTAGCAGTAATTGTTGAAACACTCTTAGATTCCTTAGAGAGGTAAATAAAAACAGACTTCTTTTTCTTGTTGATGACCATGGATTTATTTCGGCTAAAACAATTACTCGCAAAAGCAGATTTCAGAAGTGTAGCTAGCTAATGTAAGGTAATGTTAATGCTTCAACTAAGAAGTTGATCTCCAGCTGACTTTTCAATATTTCCAAGGCTGCAATTCATTTTTGTACAGTTGTGAAGTGTTGGAAGTTGGAGGTGGATACGTGTTGTCCATCTTTATTTTCTATCACTGACAAATCTCATTTTAACCCCTAGGAACAGAGTTTGGCAGATGGCTGACCTTGCTAGCATTTTCAGCTCACGTTCGCACAAGTAAAGACTATGGTTAATACCTTCCTCACATGTTTGCTCTTGTGTTTTACATTTTTGAAAGCCAACAAAAAAGGAACTATCCAAACTCTTGAGACACTGTGTGTCAGTATTCTTAGAGCCCAATGTATTTCAACCACTGACATAAATAAAGATGCAAGATACGGCTCCACTTCCTCCAACTTTACTGCCATCTTGTGCCGATCAAGGGTTGGAGCCATGCTTACCTGCCCATACAGCTGGCTAAATGGTATGAAACCTGCTTTACATTACATCAAACAACTAATTATATTTATTGACAGGGCAGCTTTAGATAGACAGGAAATGGGAGACAGAGAAGGGAGTGATACATGCAGCAAAAGACCGCAGGATGGAATCAAACCCATGGCCACTACTGAGGTCTCAAGGCCGCAGTTCAAGGGGTGCATGCTCTACCAGCGGAGCTACCAGGCCCATGTCCTATTAACTGACATGGGAGGGCCAGAGTTTATGATGTATACTGCAGCCAGCCACTAGGGGGTGATCAAGATGTTTTGGCTTTACTTTTGGGGATCTGCTATGTTGTCCATCTCTGTATATGTCAATGTTTTCAACATTTAAGAAATACAAAGGTTGACTGGCAGTGTTATGGGTGCTAATCTATGATTGGATATTTGTTGTTTGGAGGAGGGCCTTGGCAAAGGGTCAGTAAATTTTTTGAACATTGGTGCCACGTGAAAGATGACTCAACAGAAATGGTCTTGGTTTACAGTTTGGCAAAGCAGAGGAATCAGCCTATTGTGAGAAAGGGGACCCCCTTAGAGCCTTACAGTAAGCCACATGAGGCTGTTTTCATAAACATCCTTCTTGGTGCAAAATGTATGAATCATAAAAGAATATCGAGCAACTGCTTTGTTTATACCAGTTTGTATTAATACAGTATGTTGAGTGTCTGGAAATATGAACCATACTGTGCCTGTCATTTCTCTGGCATTTGCTTAAATTGTTTTGGAATACCTTTGTCATTATTTGGCTTGCACATGCGAGCAGGACTGTGTCCTACCAGCTCTCTTCTTCTTCAGGGCATCTCCCATGTGTGTTTGTGTACTCTGATTGTTCTGCCTGGATACTAAAGAGGAAAGCAGCTCACTGTCCTGTGCATGTCAAAGTGCAGGAAGCCTCACAAAGCACTCTGAGACTTCCTGTTTTATCAGTACCATATGGATCGCCTTTCCCCCCACAGTTTGATATACAGTTGTAGGATGCATGTTCGTATGTAAAATCCATTCGACCGTTTCGTCTAGCATTTTCTATTCCAGGTCCAGTCAACACCCTGCAAATGTTGCTGAACTGTCTAACTTTTCCAGTGCATCTAGTACACAATTTCTGAAGCAGAGCGTGGTTTTGTTTCTACAAAACCATAACACAAATAAACAGCATTGGGAGCATGTCCAAACCCACCGAAATACAGGAAAACCGCAGGGGCATCTCACAAGTTAGTATGATGGTGCGTGTGTGTGTGTGTGTGTGTGTGTTTGTTATTTTGCATACAGTATTTGTGTGAGAGGGTTTGATGGATCGCCACACAGATTGTGATCCAGTGCTGAAGTAATCCTATAAGTCAGAGGTGCTCTCTAAACCGCTCTGACCCCTGTGCTCCTGCGCTGCAGTGTTTACGCTGGCTCCACTGGCATTAAACACAAGCCACATATTTTTAACATTAGGATCCTCCTGGCTAACCCTGGGCCATGTAAATAGTGTGCTGCCCGTCAGCCGGGATCAATCAACTGTTTGGCCTGTTTGGACCAGCTCCATATGTGTGTGAGTGTGTAGGTGTGTGTGTGTATGATTGCCAAAAGATATCACTAGTAGGTCACTTTTTTGAAAGTTTCTAAAAGATTACTTGATTGCTTTGCAGATGCAATGCCAAAGTGACCATGTGGCAGTGGCTGAAGAAGTATTCAGATATTTAATTTAAGTAAAAGCAACAAAACCACAATGTATAGGTGCTTCATTATATGTTAAAGTGCTGCGTTTAAAGATTTTACTTAAGTATATGGGCATAAGACTTCTGCAATAAGCTTTCACTGTGTATATAACCACTTTTAGAGTCATAGACCGTTATATTATTTGATTGCTATTACTGATGAACTAACATATAAGCAGCCTTTAATGTTGTGGCTGTTTGAAGTACATAATATGACTTTGGGATAATCAACAGTAATACATCATATTTAAAGGTCTAGTGTATAAGATTTATAGGTGGCTATAAGTGTGTTTTTATTAATGTATAATCACCTAAAAGTAAGAATGACTTTTTTTTTATTTTGGAATCAGCCATTTATGTTCACAGTCTTTGTAACCATCATCTAAATCCTACACACTGGTCCTTTAAAAGCTCATTATTTGCTTTCTACAGTGTGAAAAACCCTCATATTTATTAAAATGCTAATTATGCACATATATCAAAATAGGATAAAAGTGCTGAATCCAGTCTTGAAAATCGTAACCAGTAACTACATGTAGTGGAGTACATAGACAGTGGAAAAGAAGAATATAAAGTTAATAGAAATACTCAAATTAAGTTCCTTACAAGTGTACTAAATAAAGTGCTAGTACATGCACACATTACCATAGTTACTCTCTACCACTGTCTTGCAGAAAAAGTACAGAAAACATGGTCCAAAGAACAAATATCTCAAGAACTTGTGCAATCTTTGGGGGAAAAATACCTGGAAAATGATTTAAGATGCTAAACGTCTCTCTCATGCTTCTGAGATGCTCTTTCTAATGGGAACAGGGCCAGTGACATTTTGATATGTCTCAGCTGCCTGAAGTTGTCTTTGAATTCTAGTCTATGCAGCCAATGCAGGCAACACTGACCTCTTCTGGTTTTTAGGTGTTACACTGGGAGGATTTCAATGTAAGACTTTTATCTAGAACAGGGGTTTTTGAAGTCTGAGACTGTGGGCCTCCCTTCAGACAAAGCTTGGAAAAAGAACACCCCCCCTCCCCCTTTTACTATAGTTGCTTCAATTCATTTAATTCCTGGATGCCTATATGATCATGATCATGTTATTGGACACTCAATAACTGAGTCAAAATAGCCCATATTGCTGTTTTACATAACTTAGAGTACTGCAAAATATATTAGGTGGGTATTTATGCTGCAAGAGGCATGGTTGAGGTGCGACCCTGTTCCTGAAACTCTGCTACAAAAGCTTCAATAGTTTCTGACTCTGGGAAAGTGGTAAAACAGTCACATTCCCCACTTTGCTATAACCAAATCACATACTCCTTTTGATAACTTATCTAATAACTGATATAATTTGTCTTCACTTCTATTCACTGAGCTTCCCCTAAGACTGTTTGGAGCCTGCCTCCCACTTTGAAGACTTCTGATCTAAAAGACCTCTGTGTCACAGAAGATTAAATAACATAATGTTTTATCTTTGCAACATGACCATGAATCACTAACCACTTCTATGTTGTGCCTCTCACAAGGTTGTCATGCTCAGCTAAACATTTACAACACTGCTAAACCTTCCGACACGTACCGGCAAGATGTGTTTTACAGAACATTGTAGATAAGTCAAAAATACTGACACGCCAGTTTCAGCTCACCTCACTGACCTTCTGAGTGTTTGTGTGGGAGGAGGGGTGTGTGTATCCATACACATCACAGCATCTAAGCATGCAAACTATTCATAAAAACAACCTGACATGCATTCCTAAATGCACATGTGCCCCATGTGTTTCTATGAAATACGCTGTGCGCATATGTGCTCCCTTTTCCTGTTGCATGTTGAAGTGCTTTATGTTCAATATATATGTAATATCTAATGAGGTGTGAAATGCCACACATTCCAATGCATGGCAAGTGTAAGCTCTAAGAGTTAAACATAGTGAGTGTGTGTGTGTACTTTGCATGAGATAAGGTCAGATAATGGTAAATTGTGTATGTCTGTGAGAGTAGCGGCGGTCAGAGGAAGAGAGATGAGAGTTGTATAGTGCTCTTAAAATCATCTCATCTACTATCTGCACTTCTTGCACTTCATTACCACTTGTTAAAACTGGATGGTGTGTCTGTCTGAAGAAGAAAACTAGAATTATCCAGTATGTTATCTCTTGAATAGAAATGAGTTTCATTTTATTTCTCATCTCCATTTTACTGGAGACTGGGAGACTGAGGTAGAATAATACCTTGAACCTGAAATTATCTTGACGCTGTTTTACTTTTGGCTTTGTATTTTTTCTTTTTTCTTTTTTTTGGAACAAGATGTGTTGCTATATTTTAGTGTTTGATATACAGCATTCATATATTTATTCAGTCATATATCACAGTGTTCCCCAGCCCTGGTCCTCAGGGACCATTGTCCTGCATGTTTTAGATGTTTCCCTGCTCCAACACACCTGATTCAAATCAGCTCATCATCAAGCCTCTGCAGAAGCCTGACAACAACCTGATCATTTGAATCAGGTGTGTTGGAGCAGGGAAACATCTAAAACATGCAGGACAGGGGTCCCTGAGGACCAGGGTTGGGGTACACTGATAGATCACATGCAATGTGCTGAATGTATGGGCATAAGTATGTCCTGCCCATAGAGATGTGTGCCTTCTCTCCAATCTAATGGGACTAAATGGCACTCAGCTTGCCGTACTCAAAGCACCAAAAATACATTTGAAAAATTAAAAACAGTGTTTATTCTTTCCAAAAATCATGACCCAGTCACTCAAGATAATCCACAGAGCTTGTTGTGAGCAGTTTAATGTAGGAACTGCTTTCTTTCTGCAGTAGAATCTACTGAAACTACTTTATGTGTTTTTAATTTTGGGGTGAAGTGTCTCTTGTGTAGTCTTGAATGATAAAGGCAGTTTACAGTACATTTGAAAGTAAATGGAATTAGTAAAATATGGATTGCACGATACTGTATATGAAAAGCAGAACTGTGAATCCACATTTTTAAGTTGGTGTGTATGTGTGTGTTGCAGAGCTGTGGTTCAGGGGGTCCAGATGGCAGGCATGAGGGGCCCGGCCTGCACTGGAGTCTGGCTCTAGAGTCCACAGGGGCTCCCTCTTCAACTGGACACATTCCACAGGTATCGTAATACTCAGCAACACACAAAACGAGACACACTAGATTTTTGTGGTATGAGCTGCTGAAGATCAAGGACCAAAAATGTTCACGTTATGATGAAAATGAACATGAACAATAAGACCTGAGGACAATACTGAAATAACATTATCTTAACTTTTTTCTTGTGTTGTGCTCAGGACGTGTGCCCATGAGGTCGTCACCACTGGTCCTGCTCCTCCTGATCGGCGTCCAGGCTGTACTGAACATGGGAGGTGGATTGGCCTGGAGCGCCGGGGCAGCCAACCACAAAGTAGGACAGCAGATGGCAGCCAATCACAGAGCAGGACAGCAGCAGACCACAGTGGGGGACCACCTTTCTTCAGAGGAGCATCGTAGGACCAGCCACCACAGGACCAAGAGGCCCCATCGGGCAACTTCGCACACCCATGATAGGAGCCTGACGGCTGGGCACTCTATGTCGAATTCCCCTCCTGACCCTTCCAGCCCAGTGGTGGACCCCAAGCTCTTCTCCAAGAGACGTTACCGCTCCTCGCCCCGTGTTGTCTTCAGCGAGGTGACCCCATCACATGATGCCCTGGAAGGTGAGGGCTATGACATTGAAGGGGTGAGGGGGGTGAGGGTGAGGCGTAGAGTGGGATCGCACACCATGCACCGTGGAGAGTACTCAGTATGTGACAGCATAAATACCTGGGTGGGCAATCTGACACGAGCCACAGACCTAGCTGGGAACGAGGTGACAGTGCTGCCCAATGTTACAATCAACAACGTGGTGAAGAAACAGTTCTTCTACGAGACCACCTGCCGGTCCCCCACACACAGAGGCTCCGGGACAGCAAGTGGGGGAAGGCAAGGGGGACGAGGCGGCAGACAGGGCTCCAAATCAGGCAACTCAGGCTGTCTGGGCATCGACAGCCGCCACTGGAACTCCTACTGCACCAACACACACATATTCGTAAGCGCCTTGACCATCTATCAGGAACGGACAGCCTGGCGTTTCATCCGCATCAACGCCGCATGTGTGTGTGTTCTCAGCCGGAAGTCTTGGGCGGGACGACTGGGGCACTGACTGGGGAGGACAGCTCCTGACCACTGAACTATGAACCAAGCACACACATTTCTACTAAACAGCCACTGCAGCTTTATTGCCAATACTGTAATCCTCTTCCCCACCTCCAAACATACACACACACACACACACACACACACACACACACACACACACACACACTCACACACACACACACACACACACACACTCACACACACACACAAACAGCTTCATCAATCCAGCCCCCTGGCTCCTGACCCTACCTCAGTCCGAGAAGTCCTGGTTGTTTTAAGTTATGAGGACTGCATGTCATATTTATGGTTTATACAGTCAAATATGAAAATATATACAGTATGTGTATATATACAAAATGAATTCAAGCTTTTAATGTTGTTGTTATTGTTGTTGTGTTGTTCATGCTGTTATTTATTAAACACCTCAGTATATGCCTGGTTTCTTGTGTCAGTTATAGATAGTGCTGATGTTCACGTTTTGGCTTTAAAGGTCCAGTGTGTGAAATTTACAATGATTTATTGGCAGAATATGGCAGAAATGGACTATAATATTTAAAAGTATGTATTCTTTAGAGTGTGATCAACTGAACATAAGAATCATCGTATTTTCATTCACATAGAATGAGCAATTTATATCTCCAGAGGGCATGGGTCCTCTTTTATAGATGTTTCTACAGTATCCCAATACAGAGAAAGCAAACACTGGCTTTAGATATGCCCTTTCTCATGTTTTTCATGAGTTTCACAGCTTCTGCTTCATACTTGGAAGGGGAGGGTGAGATGATATGTTTGCAAGCTCACATCTAGATGTCACTGAATCCTACATACTGGTCATTTAAAGCTGCTCTAGTGTGTGAGTGTTTTCATGGCATATCATCAACGTGGAGGGCGGCTGTTTTGAAGGTACTGAATATAAACAATTCATCTGAACTGTTCTTGATGATTTGCCGTGCATTGTCGTCTTCACAAACTTCACAAACAAAATTTTCTGGAAGCTGAGTTCACGATTGCTGTACACAGTTTCCAATGCCGTAACTATGAGTTCATGAGTTCTGTTTGAAGACAGCAACTGCTGCTCAAACTGATCAACTTTGTTTATTCCAAGACAAAGGAGTCAACTCATAAGGATTTTCACCAACTAGTTTCTCTAAATGTTGCACCTTTTTCTGTCCTTCTCTCTGAGTTTAAGTAGCTTACATAGTTTTTTTTTTCCTGAACCCTTCTGTGGTTTAGTCCTCCTACAGTCAGCTTGAACTGAATATTCAGTGTATAATCCATTCTGTTGATTACATCCCAATCCCTCCATAATGACCACACATCTGGATTACTGACCTGATGTAGGGATGAACACTGTATAAGGGATAAAATGTGACATATGCAGGTGATCTGTTGTATTTATAAACCTACAGACAATTTTCACCCAACTCTGCATTTCTCTTCAGCTCTAGGCCAGTTTTTATTTATTGATCTTTCACCCCTCTGTTTTATTTTTACAGCCTCTAACTTTACTGTTTTGGTTCAGGCTCTGAGCAGCATTCTTTCCAAATGCAAGAGGCAGCTGATAAACCCAGAGTACAATATCTGCTCTGCACCAAACAGCAGACAGACAACGTCAGCAAAGAGCCAGATATTTCCCTCTGGAGCAGAACCAGCGTAGAAAGGAGAGAGAGTATTAGACTTACCATCATCAGGTGGCCAGCACTGCTCAAGATTAATACCAGTGGTGCTCTGCATTTGCTCAGTGTGTAAATAGACAATTTTATGAGGTGATACGCAATTGTGTTCACTGCCCACAAGTTGCAAAAGAAATAAATTAATACAAGTTTTGAAAGGATTACACTACAATTGGTCTCTACACCAATAAGAGCCCCATTAGGAGTTGCAACATTAATCCAAGGGATCATTAGCTGATTAATGGGATAGGACATGAGGAAAAATCAGTTCTGCTACACACAATGGTGTGCTTTTTCCTTGTGAAATAGTTTCATCTTCAGGCCTCTAATAGTTTTCTCAAATCAAAAGAGTCTGATGGGCGAAACCACCTCCAACAGATCTGTTCACAACTCAACATGCTGTAGTGAACTGTCACAAGTAGATTTTTCTTCATTACATTTCACAAGCACTAAAGGTTGTGAACCTCTGGTGTTGTGAACAACCAAACAGCCTAAAATGACAAGACCAGACATTTAATCAGCCTGAGTACCTATGTTTTTTTCCCTCTCTCTTTCTTTAAATATAATGTTATTACCAGTGGCTGTTCTCATCGTTATTCCAGGACAGGGGACAGCAGCCAGTTACTGAGCAGTGTTGACTTCAGAGGAATGCAGGACAGACAAACCAACCATACTTTTCATACTTGTACATCCATCGTGCAGGCTCTCCTCAGGGTGAAGGAATGTCGTTCACACCGTGCAGGTCTGAGAGTCCAGCTCTGCATTTTAAACACAGAGGAAGATGGATTGACTGTGGTGTTCCCAGCACTGTGGAAGAGTTCCTGTCACCTTGGGAAACTGGTGTAAACATAGCTGTGGGAAATGCCTGTGAGCCTGCTGTATGTGCAGAGAAATATAGGGGTCATACATACAGAGGGGTGACAAATTTGGTCCAAAATCTGTCATAGGTGCTCAACTGGGTTAAGATCTGGTGACTGTGAGGGCCACGGCCTTTGATTCACTACATTTTAATGCTCATCAAACTGTTCGGTGACTCTTCTGTCCCTGTATACGGGCAGATATATCACACAGACAATCCACAAACTCCTACACTGACAATAACATAAGGAAATAAGTATTTTGCAAAATATGGCAAAACTACTATGTTGTATGCAGTAGTGGAACGTAACTAAGTATATTTACTGTACTTATGGAAGTACAAATTTGATTGACTTTTACTTTACTTGAGTATTTCCATTTCATGCTGCTTTATACCTATACTCCACTGAATTCCAAGGAAATATTGTAGTTTTAACCCCATGACATTTATCTGGCACCTTTAGTTACTAGTTACTTTAAACATTAAAATATTTACATGCAAAACATATAGAGATTAGGAGATGTGTTTTATTACAAAATAAACTACCTAACAGTGCAGGTTTGAACTGTTGGTTTGACAAAAAAAAGCATTGTGACTTTGGGCTCTGGATAATTGTGAATTTTTACAAGCCAAACAATCAATAGATCAATCGAGAAAATAATCAGTTGTTTAATCCACAATAATGAAGCATACTTACGTACTTTTAAGTAACATTATCTATGCAGGATTTGTACTAGTAGCAGAGAATTTTCACAGTGTGGTATTAGTACCTTTACTTCAGTAAAGGATCTGAATACTTCTTTGACAACTGAGTATTTGTATAGTATACAGTACTCCACTAAAGCACCACATTAGCTGGACTGTCTTTGGTAATTTGCTGGACTAGAATATATTTAAGAACATGCACATATATGCAAAATTTGGCAATTTGGGCTCCTGTATAAAACAGTTAGACAAAACTGGTAATAATACACTCATCTGTCTTCATAATTTGAGTTGATTTTGTTCTTCAGTGCATATTTCCACAAACATCTGTAAGTGATCAAACCACAAATCAACTATCACAGTGAATATGGGGCCTTCAGGGTCTGCTTTGGCCAGCCGGTAATTCAGCCCTTTACACTGCAGATTATCTTTGTGCTACCTTGGGAATGCATATGCCAATAACAGGCAACCACAAAAGATGAGTAGAAGAGTATTTCATCTTCATCAACACACAAATTCTCTCAGTTTACACTGGATCTCTCTGACAAGATTTTGTTAGACTATGCTGCCCACTTGTGGTCAAGTTGACAAGATAAATGTTGGTGCAAGATGAAGACGGAGAAGAAAAGGAGAGTTTGTTTTCTGCTTCTCACTGAAAGTTGAACTTTGCTCCTCTCCTCACATCATCACCCTCCCCAGGTGCCAGACTGTGCTCTCACCCTCACTAATGCTGCTGCTTCACAGATCATACAGAACATGTCATGCTGTTATTCAGCTCTGGGTGCATTGCCAGGAAACCTCATCGCAGCAAGGACGTCTGATCAAAGGTTGTTCCGGGGGTGACCTCAGTTAACCTCTCATTTTGGCAGGAGGAGCTGCAAACAGGCGGTGTGGTTTGTGCAGTATCCTGTTACAAATGACAAGTACTTGCTCATCAAGTGTTTCACTGTATCACATACAAAATACTGGTATGAGAAAAGTAATTTGAAAATACAAGAATACAGTCTATACAAACTAATATTATCATATTTTAGGAATTTAGTAACTGCAATATGGGTCTGACCTTACAGGACCAATAACAAGAAGGGCTGCAACTGATTATTTTCATTGCCAATTAGTTTATTGATTTAACAGTTAGTTGTTTCGTCTATCAAAGGTCCAAAAAAAAAAAGAAAAAAAAAAGAAAAAAACCCCCAAAAGCCCAGGATGACGTCTTAAAATTTATTGTTTTGCTCACAAACCAAAGACATTTGGTTCATTGTCATATTATTATTATTAATTACTCAAACCAATGAATCACATAAAAATGGTTGGCAATTAATTTAATACTAATAAGGAATTAATAAATTAATCGTTGCATCTCTAATTTTTAGTTTTAAACATTCAAAACTTAACTAAAAGTAATAATATGTGGAAAAAAATTACAGTTTTGATGTTGTTTGATGTAAAGGATATCATCAAACTCCACTGGTCTCAGGGGCTGTGTTCAGTTTTAGAATAAAATAAAATGTTAAATAATATTTCAAAAAACGTGAAACACAATCTTAAAGTGTTTTGTTACAAATGACATATTTTTATTTTAAAATAGATATTTTAAACATATCTTATTGAAATATTGCCCACCTCTGGTTTAACTTAACCTGCATGTAAAGAAAGAAAGATGATATTTATTTATTTATTTAGTTACAGACTTTAAAGGGTCAAAGGATGGATTTTCTTCATATGATTTATCTCATCTCTATCACTTTTCATTATTTCCAGGTAATAAATTACACTCCATATATCTTAACAGTTGCTGTCAATGAGCCCCGTAAAAAAATCTAGTAATTTTGAGTTTATCGATAGGGTTAGGGTTAGAGAAATTACATCTCCCAGTACATGAGCAAAGAGCACAGCTGCTCAGGTGAGTTTTCCACAAAATAAATGACCACAGTCAGTGTTTACAGTGGGACCACTAGATGGTGCTATACTAACACAGGTAAGAGTCTCTTTTTAAGGTCTTTTACTAGGTACTTAATGTCATAACTAATCAAATCTGATTATCACAGCTTCATTAATATTGTTTTCACAAACTAAAGCAGCCGAACATTTCTGTTAAGCTTCACCTTCATTATAGATTGTGGCAAAGCGAGACAATCGCTGACCTTCACAGCCCTCAGATATCACAGTCTGTCATCAATAATGACCTCAGAGTTGAGGAAAAGGTCCAGGCCCTGACTGACCCAAACATGGGTGTAACAGATAATAATAACAAGCTATTACTGATCCCACCCTTTCAAGAGAAAAGGAGAAAAACAAGGACTTTGCTCAGGAGATATTCACAGTAACGAACACAGCAGTGTAGAAATTATATCAAATATGGTCACTGTACTATCTGTCTGATAAAAGAACAGAGCTGTTGCCAGGGCAACCCTACGATAGACTTGTTAAGGGGATAGTTCGGACCGGGGTTCTGGGTTTGTAAGAGGTACTTATGGATAGTTGATATTAGCTGATATTGTAGCTATTGATATCAGCTGCAGTAGATGTCGGTCAGCACACCCTCAGTTAATAGAAGCAGAGAAGGGCACCAACACGGAAGCTAACCAATGTCCTACTGTGAACAGGGTAAATCGAGTACATAACCACAAGAATAAATACAATAAAACAAATGCAAACTACAATCAATCAACAAATAAATAAATGCTACTTTACAGTATCTGTGCAATCTTGCTACAAGTTGCTCACCTGAGTGACGGCTGCTGGAACAAAGTTATTTTTGTACTGCTTTGATCTGCACCTTGGGACGAGGAACCTCTGTCCAGAAGGAAGAAGCTGAAATTCACAGTGAACAGGATAGGAATCATCATTTCAAATCAAGCTGGTAATCTGCTGTAACTGCCTGGAGCACAAACTATCCCTTTAAGTATCATGTTGACTTGTAAAATGATCTAGTCAGCTATTTGTTATATATTTGTGAGGGTCATGACCTGCACACATTTTTCTTGTTCACATGTTTGGAGCCACATAGCAACTGAGCCACAAACAGTCCACGACAACCAACCAGCAGGGACACAGCGGTCTTGTCCCAGTGGTCTTATCAGCCATTCCTCTTTTGGTACTGTCCTGGTTTGCATCCAAGCTAAACTTTTTTTTTTCTTTTCTCTCCGTCCTCCTCCACAATTTACTTGATGACTCTCATAGCACAAACATTTGCCACTCTGAGAGAGTTTAAGAGGGTTAACTTTTCAGACAGACACGTGTGAATGGCCACAAAGAGCTGCACGTTGGTTATTATTCACATAAATACATCATCGAAGCATTTGTGTTTTTCTTTCTCCATCATGTCATTCCTGCCTGACTCTTTCTTCCCCCCAGTGTTGCCTCAGCTTGGCAGACCGCTTCGCTCCTCTATAAGGCGATTTTCTGACCACTGCCTAACTTCCCAGTGATAAAATGAACTGCTCGCTGGATGTTCCCTCTGCTCTCCATGGTTGTAGGGAAAATATTTATGTTGAACATGGTGTTGCTGCTGAGTTTCATGCTCCCAGTCACTGATGACACTGAGGGAAGAAATCCAGCAGAGGGGCCATGCTTTCCATTTCATTACTAATAGTAGATTTACTTTGTAAATTCACTTAGGAACAAAAAGTGCATTAGTTTAAAAGAAATCAGTTTGTCACAATTCATCCAACTCAGCAATCAGTTAACTTTGCCAGTACCCGTGGGTAGAAAACTCTTCAAGTAATTTAACTTTACTATAAAAATTATGCTATCACAAACTAAGTGGGCAAAATATCAACACTGTGATTTAGTGTTTAGTTTAGTTTTTTTTCCCAAACTTAAAAACAAAAACAAGTATGATAAAAAAAATAATAAAAAAAGAACACCCTTTAAAATATTGTGTCGAAGAGTCTTTAACTCATCAGTTCAGGACTAAATTTAGTGTCATGGGGAGCAAACAGAAAGAAACAGATATATAATTATTATATTAGCTCCCAGCCCTACTTTTGAGAATTGGTCAACTAATCATGTTGATGAATCAGAACCAGAATTAGCTTTATTGGCCAAGTATGTTCACATATTCAAGGAGTTTCACTCTGGTTTCAATGATTTTATACAGTCATAGACATACAGCTGACAACAAGGACAACAAAACTGAACAAATAAAGGTAAAGAATGGCAAAGAACAATGAATGCCTATAATATACACAACTGCAGTGTGTATGTGAAAAAGGTGTATATGTTATGGACATCAACATAATTAAATGTCTATACAAGTCGAATCACGTGTTTCAGATATAAACTGTGAACAATAAAAATAGTACAAATATATAGATATTGAATAAATATACATGGAGGTGGTGATTATACAGTCACTCCATCTAAACTGATAGGCAACTTCCTGTTTTTTACATATTTGGACACCTTTATTCATTTTCCATAAGAGGTTTATGTTGTCGCCCCAGCGTCTTATTTAAGCAGACAGGAAAGGCTTGGGAAAGGCGATTGTGCTGTTACAGATAGGAAATGCCTCAACACCTTACACCTCAGCATTATAATTTATCTTGCAAAAGGAAATTGAGTAAATCCTGTAATAATGTGATTACAAAATGAAACAGATCTTTCGTAACAGACCGTTTCTGCTTTGCCTGCTGTCTTAATAGTGAGCTACTGTGCAATAATTCTGTCTGCTGGTTCCCATACTTAATATGTGCAAAACTGTGAGATCCTTTACCCAGCTGAAAAATATCTCGAGGTCACACTACTTCACTGACTGCTAACACACACACACACACACACACACACACACACACACACACACACACACACACACACACACACTCACTCACTACATTATTTAATTTATGTTATGTTTTGCCTGTTTTTTGTTGCTTACTTTATGCTTGCTCTTTAATCCTATGATTGCTTTCTTACTTTTGTTCATTTAAGTACTTTTGTTTGGTTGAGGTTGAGGTTGAGTTCCACACCCGTATAAGCTTCTAAGGCTTTTTCTTTTTAAATCTCACCTGCATAATTTGTTCACCATCTTTTTTGTATTTATTGTGTTTCTTCTGGTCTATGTTATTGTATGAAATAAATAGATAAAAATGAAAATCAAGCCAGAAGGGGAAATTGGGTGTTACAGCAGCACAAACACAGAAGTAAGTATTGACTTACAAACTGAATAATTAAGAGCATATAACAGGAGAATAAGAGTAGAATGAAACCGAAACTGTGCAACAGCAGTTAAATTGTGCAATATACCATCTCAAGCAAAGTAACATAGAGATGTGACTAGTAGCAAGTATGGCATAGTGTATAAGGGAAGTATGATACAGTCTGATACAACACTGTAGAGTGAATGTTATATAGCATGATTATATAATTGTGTGTACAGTTATTTCATTGAATTAACCTGTCAGGCAAAATTATGAAAATATCCTACAGCAAAGAATAGTTCAACCACACATAACCCAAAATGTAGACCTGCAAGAATGCAAATGGTCTAACATGAGTTGTGGTAGGGCTGCGTGATATGGCTTATAATAGTTTGAGGCTATTATATGATAGAAAACATACATCTCAATATACACATTTTCTATATCTATATTATAGAGGTTACTGTAAATTCAGGTTGGACCTGTAAGTCCAGAAAATGACATCACTTTTCTTTCTTTAAAACCTGGAATAGACAACATTTATACGCTCTATCACAATATAACCAAATCTAAGACGATATCTAATATCACAATATCAATATAATACTGATCTATTTCCCATTGATAGGTTGTGGTGTGTGATAATACTAATATCACAAAAAATTAAAAAGTAATAATTGACAGAAAGAAAGAAATATATCTTATCTATTACAGTAGATGGGCAAGAAAACAACACTAAACTCTCTCATCAGGTCAGAACATTCTAGGATGTCAGTCATAGTAAATGTGTTGCCAGTTATATACCTATTTCCTAAGTTTTCTTGTTGTTGTAAATTATTTTTTAAGACAGATTTATCACTTAAGGACAACAGGATGTCATGAAGTGACAAACCTGAAGTCAAACGTAAAAAAGAAACACTGGACATACAAACGAAATATGTTAAAAGGTAAATGGTAACATTTTTTGTCGCAGAGAAAACAACACGTCGGCCAAACATTTGCCAAATCCCCATCGTGTAGTCTCGCCCCCCCTTCAGCCCCCCTCTGTATTATTGAAAGGGGCGGTCTGGAAAGAGTTTAAGCGGATCCTGCGGTGTTTTGTGTGCGTGCGTGTGCGTGTGTGTGTGTGTGTGTGTGTGAGAGAGAGAGAGAGAGAGAGAGAGAGAGAGAGAGAGAGAGAGAGAGAGAGAGACAGAGAGAGAGAGGCTGCAGTGACGCTGCTTCTTGATGCACAAGTGTTGTGACCGGGTGGACCGTTATTATTGTCACAGTGTGCGGAGCCGAGACGAGCGTCAGAGCAGTTTGCGGGGATTTAACGCAAAACACAGACACATCCAGCCGAGATGGGGAAGGTGGAAGGAGGAATGAAATGTGTGAAATATCTTTTGTTCGTCTTCAACTTCATTTTCTGGGTAAGTGCATGCGTCCTGTTACGCGTGAATGACCACAGACAGAGCAAGTGCAGCAGCCGCGCAGACTGCTCACCGCACACAGCTAACTTTCACACCCACGTGTTATTTTAGTAACAATCTCAGATTGTGGACACTTTTTACACTCATCCTGCTGCCGGACAACTTGTGTTGCTTTATTTAGTTGCAGTCCGTCCGGCGTGGGTTCACTGTGCGTGGCGCGGAAAGGGTGACAGCCAGAGGTTTTTTAGTTTTGGCTCACCGGGCTCAAATCAGATTTTCCACAGAGGAAAAACCCGCCCCCTTTTTCCCGGGGAAGCGTGTTTTTGAAAGGAAGACTGAATGAAAAGACAGAGAGAGGCAGAGAGATTGAGAGACAGCAGCATGGAAAACAAACTCAGCAGTTGTTGGCTCAGTCCTCAGCGCCACATTCAGCTTCATTAACAAACGCAGAGCTGATTGATAAACTGAACAGTTTCCTGCACCACCCTGATCCTCCAACTCCATCCTCTTTTACGTGTTTAAAAAGCAACACTTGTCCACTCGGGTCAGGAGGAGACACAAAAGAGTCACTTTACTGACGCTGAGCTGTCAGGTGGATGTGAAAGGTGTGTGTGTGTCTGTGTGTGTGTGTGTAGACAGATCATGAGACAAAGGGCCCCTGGGCACACATATGTAAAAGGCCCCATCATCCCTGACATAGGAGCACGACACACAGACTTACTTATTGTTTTGCCTCTTTTTGCAGTGACTTTACATCTCTTTGTAGTCATCTTGTGCTTTTTTGTGGTCATTAAAGTCTATGGATGTTATGCATCTTTATTTTGTCTCTTTTAAAGTCTTTTGTGTCGTTTTCTGGTCATTTTGTATTTTTTGAGGTATTTTGTGTATGTTATCATTTTGTGTTGTGCTGTTTTGTAGTTAAATTTTTTGTTTGTTTATTTTTTTTTGTTTGTTTTTTGTGGTTTTGTGTCTGTCGTTATTTTGTGTCTCTGTCTGGTCATTTTTTGTCTATAATAATTTTGTGTCTCTTTCGTTGTTTTGCTCATTTTTGTAGTCATTTCATGTCTCTTTCTGGTTGTATCGAGTCTCTTAACTGTCATTTTGTGTCTCTGTAGTTATTTTCTGTCTCTTTGTACTGGTTTTACTCCTCTTCTACTCATTCTGAGTCTCGTTGTGGTCACTTGTGTCTATTTTGTTTTGACTTGTGGTTTTGCTGTTTGTTTTTTTGTAAGAGTGTTTGTCTGTGGTCATTTTGTCTGTCCTTGTGCTCATTGTGTGTATCTTTGTAGCAGATTTATCTGTCTTTGAGTGACATTTTTCCAGGTGAAGCCCAGGGCGCCACTTTTGCTTTGGGCCGCTGGGCCTGTGCCCAGTAGGGGTGTTTATTAATTCACCCATGGGTGCATGTGTGTGACTTTCACACATGCTTTGCACGTGTCTTCATAAACCCTGACATCCTCGTTAAATTCAAGCCACAGTGCATGCTGTAAATGAACCCACTCCTTTAAAGTCTATGAGAAATTGCTGGGTAATCTTTGTTTAAAGGTGTACTTTGGCTTATGTGTGCCACCATGCTCCCTCCTCAGAGGGGACGTTCCTGTGTGTGTGTGTGTGTGTGTGTGTGTGTGTGTGTGTGTGTGTGTGTGTGTGTGTGTGTGTGTGAATGAGAGAGAGAGAGATTTTCCAACAAGCATCTGTGGAGTGGATCAGGCGCTGAGTGCAGCGTGAATGGATCCATTGTGACAGCAGGACAATAGCATAACTTCAGTCTGCTGCTCCTGCCTGGCTAAGCAGCGGCACAGCCTGCTGGAGCCGGAACCCTGAACACAGCGGCAGCCCCACCGGTCCCAGCATTAAGTTGTTCTACCTCCACTTCCTCACATCCAGGATGGGTGTGGCTGTCGATGAAATCTCCTTTCGATACATCTGAGTGTGCAGAGAGGTGATGATGAGAGAGATGACATGGAGGTGGAGAAAGAGGATGGAAAAGAGAGAATGCATGTGATTGAAGAGAAAAGGGTCATTGGGAGATTGAGAGGGATATTCATGTGCGTGCGTGCGCGCTCACATGGTGAAAGAGGGACAGTTGGCCTGAAGTTGACCCAGATAAAGATAGGAAATAGATCAGTGTGAGGATAGTGGGATATTCTGTCCATATGTGTATGTTACATGTCATACATCACCACAGAAACTCCTAATCAGATGCTCCTCCACTTTTGGTTTCTTGTTAAGCACAAGTTCTCCAGACTCCCTGCATTCTTTCAGCCACAAATGAGCGATGATCACCCTCAGTTCATAATCAGGTATCACAATCCCAGCCCCCTCTGTTGAGAGATGGTGAGAAGAGTGTGTGATGAAAGCGGGTGGAGGAGGGGTGGATATGTTTCCCTCCAAATCCCCCCCATGAGCCCTGAATGGACATTTAGAGCATTTAGAGGTTGGACAGGCTGAATCTTGTCAACAGATAGAAGCTGTGAGAGACTCATACACTTTAAACATAAAAATGTTTCTACCTGAATGATGAAGACTGTCACACACTTAGTTAATAATCACCTTCGTCTGACAAAACATGGTCATCAATCCTCACTTACAAAGTGTCTTAGAGTTTATAAACCTCTCTGACTTCATGATGTAGTGAGATTCCTGCAGGGCTCCATTACTAAACTGTCATTAATATAACGCAGGCCAGGCTCTTGTATATATTACACTGATAGCTTGCAGCAGAACATCAATACCTTGCTGGCTCGTCTGGCTGGTGTTTGTATGCCATTGTTCACTGACTGCCCTATTTAGTCAAAAATTAAGCCTGAGGTAAACAGTGTGGGGCAAACGTAGAGATGTGTGGGAAAGTTGCAGCTCAAAATGTCTTCCTCACAGATAGTACTCCAGTGTTCTTTCACCTCATTAAAAACAACTGCTGTGACACAATTATTTTGGAATACTATTCGCTTAATGATTAATTCGGGCAGTTCAAGAAGAATGATTAGTAACCCGTCCAGCAGAAAACATCTATCTGCAAAGCTCTTCATCTTGAAATAGCCTCACCAGTGTTTCATTGTTTTCTTTCCAATAGTTGATTTGTTTCAGAGACTCTCTCATTGTGTCTGCAAGTCAAACAACCACACTTTTTATCTTCCAGCCAACACTGAAAGCCACATGAAAGAGATTTTTTTTGTCATTTCTTATTTATTTCCGTAAAGAACAAAAGTTAACCACACAGCTCATCTTCTTTATAGGCATGATGTTCAAGTATGGCTGTGAAGATGGCAGCCCGTATCATTTGGCACAAAAACAGTTTTGAAAGTGCCTCAGAGAATACCTAAAACAAAAACACCAATAATAATAATAGTAATCAGCTAATTACTGCATAGGGACTGTTTAAAGCTTCTGGCATCAAGTCTGGAGCAGAGACACTCTGAATATACTTGTACTTCCTGGATGGGTGACTTATTAAAGGTATGGGTAATAAATTACAGGCATCATGTCACAGCAGGTTAAGTAGGTGCTACAAAGATCAAGCTAAACATGGGAGTAAATAACTACCTTGAAAATTACAAACAGTTCAGAACAGGGTCCGTGTGACTGATGTTAGATTCAGTAGGATGATCGGCAGGAGATAATTTGGTCCTTTGTCAAAAGGTGGTTTAATTGTTGCAGTTACCTGTTTTTGTGTGATACTTCTGTGCAATATGTAATAATGTATTATATTTGTTATTTATATATAAAGGACCACAATTCATGTCTTTGACATTATTGTCTTCAACGACTGAGATGCAGTTTTTCTTGTCAAACGATCTAAATCAAACTAATCTAATAACCAAAGTGAAGAAATATTTTAAAGCATTAAAGTAAGATCAGATAATTTGACTGGATTGACTAGGACTGACAGACTGATGTTTCTATTACAAGAAATTGTTTCATTTTTCACAAAATTTGAAAGTGTGGAGATATCTTTTTAAAATTTTGTCAACTCCCCACAGCCACTACTTTGAAGATGTGACCATCATTTTGAAGATTTCTTGTAACATGCATTGACTTTACAATCAACATTGACACTAAATAAGTCCTACAAACGCACTTGCTAGTGTTGTGGAGGTTGATGTGTGTTACTATGCTCCCCCACCCTGTGGCAGGGTACAATGGGATTTACTCCACCCATAATTATCTCCCTCCTATTTACACTTTCCTTCTGCCCATCGTTTTTAATGTGCGCTTGCATCTGTTTTCCCCAAACACTCGCCAGACAGAAGACTATTTTTGGCCAATTTAAATCCCTCACAAATTACTTCTGGGTTTCAAGTAGTTTACAGTTGTTTTGCTTTCATTCTTTTGTTTTAATTTACACTAAGACTTTTTTTGCTTAAAAAAGAAAGTGCCACAGACAGTCTCTGACCAAGACCACAGCCCTGTGTCAGCTCAGCTCTGTTCCCATGGAAATTCCCCTCACAAAACACTATTTAACTGCACCATTAAAAAGCAGGCCTATGCCTTAAACTGTAAAAGAACCTCAATAAAGCTTCAACAGAGAGATTTCCATTCCCGTCTACAAATATCCAGACATACAAACTATCCTCAGAGGTGTTGGGACAGTAAGAGGACTCAGGGGAACTCTGCTATTCTCACTTCCATCTGTCTTTTAGAGACCTGTACAGGACCTGTAAAGGACACAGGTTGGAGTTTTAACTCAAGATGCGTTTGTGGTCTGAAGAAAAAAGATGATGGCTCCTCTAACAACTTATTCTCTCTTTTCTCTGCCCTCTTTCATTGTGTCTGTCTGTTTCCCCCCCATTGTGCACCACAGCATATAGTCACAGGGAGACAGTGGGTCTTTGTCCTGTGGGTGAGATTGGGAGGGAGCGGGCGGGATGAGGTGGGGTAGAGGAGGGGGACACGTAGAGCACATGGCGATAAGTCGGAGGGCGGGGGGCAGGGGGTTGATTTGGGAGGCAGAGAGGCTGGGAGGGAGGGAGGGAGGGAGGGGTGTGGCTGGTGTCAGACGGGGTAATGATGGCAGACAAAGTGGTGGGGGGTAAAGCAGGGAGGTACACTCTTAGAAATAAAGGTGCTAGCCAGAACCGTACAAGGTTCCTCAGCTTTTCCCCACAGGAAATCCCTTAAATATCCCAGGGGTTTCGTCTAGAACCCACAGAGGAGTTTCTACCAAGAACCCTTTTATATTCCAAGGGTTTCATCTAGAACTCACCCAGGGAGTTCCAAAAATGCTTTCTTTAAATAAGGGTTACACCTGTAACCCTCTTGTCTTATGAGGGTTCCAAAGGGAACAATATGATGAATAAAATGATGAATGTATGAGGGGGTTTCCAGATACATCTACATATAAAAGCACTATTTGAAACATAGATAAACATTTGAATATTTGAGGTTGGGGTACTTTTAACACCCGTGCCTTCAAGAAACAATCTTTCTTCTAAAAAGGCTTCATTGTGTGGAACCCTCAGTCTTCCAAAGAGCCTTTGAAAAGCCCTCTCTTCAAAAAACGGTTCTTCAGAAGCAAGTAACTCTTGGTAGGACCTCAGCCCTTTTGGGAGAACCCTTTTGGAACCCTCATCTCTAAGAGCGGGGTTAATGGGACCTGTGGGATAGTTGGGCTCATGAGTGCCAGAGTTGAGAGAATGTACTTAGCACGTCAGCCACTGACTGCAGTGTTGGATGCACCCCCCTGTTCTTAAATGAGACCTTTCGGCGTGGTATCTGTCCGTGCATCTGGTTTTGAAAAGGCTCTTAAATGTAGCCATAATAGTAATGAGGTTCGGCTGAGCTCTTTTCAACTAACCACCTGCTCCGCCACACAGCATTAGCACAATCTAGCTCTTAGCAACTGTGTATATATCCACACACAATTCAGTGGGCAGCAGTCCTCGCCTCACGCCTCCGATAACACCATTGCACCATCAGGTGTTCTGACAAATACCCGTGTTAAATAGATCCAGAGCCCCTCTCTGCACTACTAATCCAACCTGGTTCAGTAAGTCGACATTTCTACACTACAGCCTTCACTTCACTGTGCTTTATCACTTTGGACCTGCTAATCCTGAAACCCGGAGAGCTCAGCTGTCCCATACATCACCACGCATGACACTAAATCCTCCGTTTGGGAGGAAGCCGGCTTCCCAACACCTGTCCTTTTCTGATGCTTTACAACTGAGCTGCTGGCTTTACTTCAGACCAGCACCATAAAATATAATCTGTGGACCTGGAGTGGAGGAGCAGTGTTTGTAGAGTATAGAGCCAGACAGATCAGCTGACATTATTGGCCCAGTACTGGCCTAGCACAGCTATATTGGTATCAGCATCAGGGCTCAAAATTAACTATTTTCCCCATCAACTGTTGCAAATTGAACAATCATTGTCCCAAACTGAAGTTCTTTTTCATTCTACACAATAAATGTAGTTTAATAATTTTGCTCATTGGTTAAGTTCCTGTTTCTTGTTCATTTATAACTGATCAATAAATCAATCACTGATAGTCGGAAATTTACATACTCACACTTTGAACATATCTCATTGTAAACTAATTTGTATTGATAAAGTTTCTGTACTGTCTGAATATATATATATATATATGTATATATATATATATATATATATATATATATATATATATATATATATATATATATATATATATATATATTTAGGATGTTTGACATGGTCTAAGATGACACCAGGGCACTGAAACAGTAAACTTTCATCAGTATTTTTATTAATTAGAAGTAAGTAACTATAAATAAAAAAAATAAAAAAAATGGACAAAATATGCATGTAGTATATTAAACTTAAATTAAAATGGTGTCAGATATACTTAAAATGCTGCCTATAAGACAAACAAAAAAATAACAGCAATCTGAACTATGTTTGTAGAAACACAAAGGTTTTTAATATTGTTGCACATCAGACAAACACATATGACAATACTGATACAGACCGATATTGCTGTTATAAGCCAATATCAGGTCGATAATAATGGTAGGACGACATATCAGTTGGGCTCCAATTTTTGTTTTTTTATTTTCCAGTTTTGTAGGCAACATTTTATTCTTTTTCTTAATTCAAGTTGGTCTTTTTGTTTTGTTATTTATAACTATAAAAATACCAGTGAAAGTTTACTGTTTCAGTGCCCCAATGTCATTTTGAGATTTTATAAATAGGAAATATCGGCAGATATTAACATGTCAATAGTGTTTTCATTATCAGGCCCTTTGCCAGATATTGTTAGGCACTCTAGAATAATAAAAATAATACAATACCTACAATAGGTATGATATACACATACTATATTGTGGCAAAAAGCAACAAAACCGTTAAACAACATGAGTGAATAAAATCTATCAACAGATGATACAGGTTCTTTTAGCCTGAAGCTAACTAAGGGGCATTTACATTCATTTGAATGTTGATTAATGCACACTGTCCTTTATAAATAAGTTAAAAAAAATTTTTTACTCCCTAATATTAGTATATCACCCCATAAATCCAGTATCGGTCAGGCTCTGTTGTAGAGTTTGAGAGAACAAGGATGAGATACAGAGGAATGAAAGAGAAATTGCAGGAACAGACACAAGGAGAGTCGATTTGATAAACAAGAGGTCACAAAGTAAAATTAAGACACAGACATGGAGCAGTTTGTTTGTGCCTGAACTTGGCAACAGGGTTTGTTTCTCTAAATAAATTCACTTAACACAGCTCGAGGACATAGAAACAGTCACACAAACAACAGTCTACCTAGATTCTGAGATCTAGGGCACAGAGGCCATGTGACAGACACTCTGAATTACTCTCCATTTAGACAAATCATTTTATTTCTCTGCACACATACACACACACATAGACACGCTGTTGTTTTTAAGCTTGGCTCAGAAGGTTTTTAGACTGGATTATCCTCAATGGATCATGGACTCAGATCAATACTGAGAGGTTTTAATGATCACTGTCAGACGTGCACCCACCACAAACTCTGCCCTCGAGAGCATCTCATAAAAAGATGTATTTACTTCAAGTTCTTCTGACCACTAAGACAATAAAAGTTTTTTGCTGTAGTCAAAGTATGATTTCCTTCAATGTATACTGATGGTGGTTAGATGAGGGAAAGTATGAGCAACATGTAACCACATTTCCAAACAAACAGGAGAGCCTGTTAAAGCTCAAGGTGCCACATTGCTGCCGACAGCCAAGCAGATCATTTTCTCCCTACAGGGAGCCAAAAATGGTGTGTTTCAGAGTTACATAAGTTACACTTTGTTGGGACCCATCGATTTAGAAAGCAGACAGATATTCAGACCCATTGTTTTGACACAAAATATAAAATTTTTTAGCCAAACTAACTGTTAAAATAATACTTGTGTTGAATTAGTGCAAAGGGTGGAGGGCCAGAGTGGAAACTCCACGGCACCGTTTGCTTTATTTATGTGGAAAATCACATTTAGGGAGAGCAAAAGAACAAGCCCTCTGAAGGCCTGAAAAACATGCACTTCCACTGTTGTGCTTTTGATGAAAAGGGCGTTGTTTTTGTAATGAATGCTGAAACTAATTTACAGCAGTGATGTCAGATCTAAAGCTAGGAGAGAAATGATAAAAGACAGATTCCTCATTATGAAATATGTAACAGAACATTGATTTACTGACTTTATTTTGTCTGCAACCACGTGCACTTTTAACGATTATTGCTACTTTAACCAGAGGGAGCATGAGGGACGACTAGTCAGGGAGGACAGTTGGTATTTATTAGTGTTCGGTTACAATTAAAGCCTGCATACACATGAGTCTCGACGGTGCATGACGGTGCACCAGTTGTCTACAGAGGTCCTTTATTTGTCAGAGTTTTCCATGCTTTTTTTCTGAAATAAGTGGTGAAGTTAAAAGTTATTGCAAGTCTTTCTGTCCTCTGTCTCTGCAGTTGATGGGGTCCTTCGTTCTGGCAGTGGGACTGTGGCTGCGTTTTGATCCTGAAACAGTGTCTCTGCTCAATGGTGATAAGGCTCCAGACACCTTCTTCATTGGTGAGTATCGTAGCACACCTCAGCGAATCTCCACAGCCAATGCACACACAATGCAGGTGTGTCACAATATGCTGTATCACACTCAACACAAGGCCAGTGATTCAGTACATGTTTTTTTTTAATTAAAACATCATCAGGTTTACAGTTCATCACCAGTGTGATATTTGACAAAGCCAATGACAGAATGTGCAAACACACTGCACTGAAAATGAAACATCTACAGAGTTATTGTTTTTTATTGCAGACAACAAGGACATAGTTAAGTTGTAAAAGAACTTCAAACTTTATAAAACGGAAAAGTTTCCTCTCCTAAATAAAAGCCGAGAGCTTCAAGAGGCATAATCTCTTACACACTAATTGTTCACTGTGTGATGTTTGGGGTTCCTCCAACATCCACTTTAACAAAGTGCGTCTCCCAGCACAGGAAAGGAGGATTTTCAGGAGTTTTAACTGATTTGGAAGAATATCTGGGAAATTATCTATACCAAGAAATATGATAAATGATAAAATAGAAATGTTCACTGTTTGACCAAGTATGTCATTGATATTTGTTAAAAACATCTTTGTAAACATTTATATTTATAGTAATAACAGTAAACACATGCCCGACCCTTGTATATTCTTGCACTTACTACAAAACTTTGATAGATCTGGGACTATTTTATTGCCACTCACTGTTTTATCTTAAATGTAGTTCTTTTGGTCCATTAGTGGTAAAACAGTTGTATGAGCTACATATCATCCTACTCTTCAATTTTAACACCAAATCAGTCTTCTATTCTGTTTAATAATTTTAGCTGTATTTTCCTTCACTGTCCCAGAGAGTGATCCATAGAATCGAGTTGCTGATTTTGTCCTCGCTATAATGAATATTTGTTTCAAAGAGGAAATTGCTCCACAGTATCAGGACCGTTTGAGAATGGATATAGACCAACCATAGTTGTGTAACTGTAAGTACGTAAAAAAAAGGATGGCTGGGATATTATGCTTATCTTTGAGCTAATCAAAAGTCAAGACTAAATTGTTTTCTGCAATGTTTCCCAGTGTCTTAATGCCTTTATCAGACCATACACAGGAAGAATTCTCCTCTAGACCAGGGGGAAATCTGGATCAGAGTATGGGGCGTCAGTTGGGGTGTAGTTTAGTCCAAGCCATCTATTTTCCTAGTTAGCCTCCAAACTTTGAGAGTGTTTTGTTGAAGAAAATTACCGTCAACAGTGCAGGCTTCATTTAAAATCTGTTGAAGTGCTGCTGTTGTTGTTGTTGTTGCAAGAAATTATATATTATGTTTTTCTGTTTTTGTTTTTCAGTTTTTTTTTCACAATTCTTACATTTGTATCTTTATTCGTATTTTGCTGATGGATGAAGGAAAGTCCAGCTGTTTCAATCAAAAGTATCAGCAATTAGACCTTTATTCTGACTGATATTAGGAATGGAAAATTTTAATGTATGCCACATTCTCTATTCTATATTATTCTGTTCTATTTTTGCAGTGTTGAAACTGTAACATCATTACACCATTGTGTCTTCAAAATCAAATAATGAATTTTACAAATTGTGACATTCTACTGTAGTCTATATAAAGTGGCATTTATCTCATTTAGATATGGCATAGTATAGTATATTTGCACTTTTTCTTTCAAGTTCAGTGCTGTCCAGTTTATCACACTCAGCCATCCTCACCATATCTAAAGTACCCTACTTACAATGTAAGATGTTATTTTTCACCATCTAACTGGTGCAGCCACAAGGAACATTCAGCCTGGTCTTACAAAATTGTTGCAGGCAATCAGAGGTGGGGAGAAGCTAAGTACAAACACTTTGTTACTGTGTGTGTAGATTTTTCAGGTACCTGTACTTAACTGAGTATTTATTTTTAGATACTTTTTAATACAAATATCTGTACTTTCTACTCCTTACATTTTCAAAGCAGCTTCATTACTTTAGTTTTAATCAATTTGAGGGGAATTATGGATTATTTCTTTCCCAATATCAAGACTGATATTGACTTCAACCTAAGTGGGGGAAACAATATCACATAGAAAAGACAAATTCTTGATATATCCATGGGTGCATATCACACAATGACAGGCGTTACAAGATGTGAAAGACATCACAAAACATAAAAGACCTAACAAGGCTCAAAAGACATAAACAAGTTGCAAATTAAGTAAGACGAAAAATATATAATGACCAAAAAGACGTAACAAGATGAAAAGCTTGGTAAAAGACGCAAGAGACAAATAGGGGTGTTTTTTTCTTTAATACTTTGAGTACATTTCACAGCCTGTACTTTTTCACTTTTGTTACAGCACAGAAGTTGAATCAGTACCTCTACTTTTACTGAAGTAATCTTTTACACAAGTATCTGTACTTCTACTTGAGTAAAGAATGTGTGTACCTTTCCCACCTCTGCAGGCGATCATAGTGATAACAGTTGGGTTTTATATTTCCAATTACTGACTTTTCTACATTGAGACATTATCTTTTCGAGTGAGAATTGCAAAGCATCTAAGTATCCATTTTTCCGCCACCCCTACATGTACCGCATACATGTCAAAGTATTTCTGTCAGTTAGGAGAAGAGGGTCTTTAAAATTGTTTACGTTTCAGTACAACTCCCTTAGCTTGTAAATAAATGTCTGTCTCAATGTTAGAGGGGTTAATGCCAAGATGTCTCACCCCATGCACATACACACACACACACACACACACACACACACACACACAGGAATTGCGTGTAAGGAAAAGGTAGTCACTGCTTCTACGCAAGTCAGTCCTTCTCTAGTAGTTTGATGGGCGTCCCAATACCAAGTTTACCACATGTGGATAAATGTCTCAGTTTGATTTGATGTGATTACATTCACAGTGGAGATTGGTGTGAATAACAGAAAATGGCTGTAATACATAGAGCATAAATGCTTGAGAGAAAACACATGGCTGCTTACCACCTCTCAGTCAGTCACCCTGCTCAGATGGAAAGAGAGACGGAGGAGGGGAGAGACTGAGTGCGAGGACAGGCACATGGAAGAGGACAATCATAGAAACAGATGGACTTCCATGGCAAAGATCTGAAGGAAAAACAAAATGGGACATCAAATGAAATGACAGCGCAGGATGGGAAAGAGAAGGAGGTGTTTAGTTGTCCTATTTAGGATTACTCCTCTCCTACGCAGCAATCTGTGTGTTACTTATGATAATGTCAGTTATTTTAAAAGTCTCCAGACTAAACTCTTCTCCACCCGTTGATGTTTTATTTACCTTTCTGAAAACTGTTTAGGGCTTCTAAGGTTTTGTAATGGTAGACAAGTGTTGCACAGTTACTGTCTTACAAAAGTCTATAATACCGTAAAGATATTTCATCACTCCTTCCTGTGTGTGTCACAGGTGTCCATGTGGTTTGACTGGGGAGTGGTGGCTTCTCTCAGGTCCTCTTAGAGTATAGTGCTACACATGGCTTTGACAGTGAGAGTGTCGTCCCCACAGACATGGCTAAGAGCACTCAGCAGTTGCCATGCCGTGTTCCCGTTGTGTCAAGCCCACAAAACAACTAATCTTTTCTTTCTACTGTGAAATTACTCCGGACGAGGCTCAAGTTCATGTTACTTTATTTGTATCTGTCGGTAGATTTGGTTTGCAGTAGAAGACAAGGCATCCGTCTTGACACACAGTTTACAGGCTAAAAATTGGCGATTATCAATACACAAACATCCAAATAAATAACCCCTAGAATAAGTGAGACAAAAAATAAAATGTGGGTAAAAACAAATAAATTAATAAATATATTTGTAAATAAATAATCATTGCTTCTATAGCATCTGTGCAATGTTGTGACAACTTGTTCATCTGAATAATGGCTGCTGGATCAAAGCTATCTTTAACCGCTTTATTACACAGATGCTGGATTCTGATTGGTTGATTAAGGCATTCTAAGGTCTGTTATTTCTGAATGGCAGACCACTGGGTCGTGTCTAGAGGGGAACACTACATTTACAAGATTTGCAAAACTCTCAAGAGAATTGTGTTAGTCTCATCTTAATATGCTGTGACTTGCTACTACTACTTAACTGGCTTGTACTCATTGCTTCAACAATATGTCCTTGTTATTGCCAGAAAGCCTTTCTGGTGTTGTGAAATGGTCTATTTTCACCGTAATCCATGATCTTTTCCTAAACCAAGGCTTACCAAAGTCGTTTTTCTTCCTAAACCTGGGTTAAGCTGTGACTCACAAATCAGCCTAGATTTTCTGTTCTTCAAAGATTTTTTTCCAAACCATGACACAACAGAAAAAGAGATAAAGGGAAAACCAATTTTGTGTCCTGCCCAAAACCAGGTAGAGAATTAGTGTCTCTTTGAGTTTGTGACTGCAGCAGCATCACTCGTCACCAGCTGATCAGTACGCCAGCTGATCATTTGACGTCTTCGGCTCCCAAACAACAAAAGAACTGACGCACCTAACTCGATTATTGTATCTCATCACAACGGGATCCTATCCTATCCTTCCCACCTTCCCACCTGAGCCCACAGCACCTGGGGGTTGAGGAGTTCTCTCTCACCCGGTCCTCCACAGAGCTGTCACTTAGCAACAGACCCCACCTGTACGAGTGCATTGGTGGTGGAACCCATCTGTTGTTGAATTCCTCCCTGCAGACCTACACATGATCTGCGTTTCCTAATGAGAGGGTTAATGGGAGATCTAAGAGGACGTGAAGTGTCCCACTTACAGTGCTCCCATATTTGCAGAGCATTTTGTATGAGGACACTGAATAAAAGTGGATCCATTCCTAAAAAAGGATCTGACAAAGTACAGATAACCTTGCTGGCATTTGCTCAGCTGACCACAGAAATAGCACAGTCTGAAATCTTAATGCCACTGTCTGAGCTGTGTTTGGCAGTGTACGGTGTGACTGTTCAACTTACATTCATAGCTCTGTGCTGCCTCCTGCTGGTGACTCTGTAAATTAAAATTACCCGATGAACAAGGTGGGAGCTGAGCGTGTTAGCAGAGATGTAGACGGGAGTCGAACCACAGAGGCTCAATGAATGTGCCTTTTTAGGCTGATATATCTCAGTTTTAATGAATAGAATATATCAAAGTAAAATTTGCCTCATGACTAAAGGTCTGTTTCACCTGCATTTTTTTGTTGTACCACTGAATCAGTGCATGTTATAACTTTCTTTTCCTCTGTTCCACCAGGAGTGTATATCCTGATAGGTGCTGGCAGTCTGGTGATGCTGGTTGGTTTCTTCGGCTGCTGTGGAGCTGTTCGGGAATCTCAGTGCCTGCTGGGTTCAGTGAGTACAAATTCATAGAAAAACAAGAGCAAAAAAATCTGAATAAAATATTTTATTGATCCCTGGGGGGGTTATTGGGTCACATTACAATGAGTATTTAAGCAGAGAGAAATTATAGAAAACAGAAAATTTAAAAAAGATATGTAAAAATATTAGATATTATATTATGTAATGTACTACAATATTGAGCAAAAGTGAAATAACAATAATAATTCATCAAATACATGCATTTTACTTACAAATATGTAAAAATCTGCATTATACTACAATATATAGCAAAATAATAATATAACAAAAATAAGAAATACGTAAAAATATGTGCATTATACTGTAATATATAAATGTTTTTGTCCTGGAATTTTCAACAAAATTGTAAATAGGTGGAGAATACATTTAAGCAGACATATATTTCACCAACAACCTATTTACAAGTACCATACCTTCACTGTCATCTGGATTTTTTTTTTTTTTTTTTTCTCAGTTCTTTGCCTGCCTGCTTATCATCTTTGGTGCTGAGGTTGCAGCGGGGGTGTTTGGATTCCTAAACAAAGACAAGGTACATTTATGAATTTACAGTTTGAGTAGTGCAATGAGAGTGATGAATACCAATGAAACCATGTCGTTCACTTGTCCTCTCCCACACAGATTATTGAAGACGTTCAGAACTTCTACTCAACAACCTACAATGAAAACAATAACAGCACATTGATCATGTCATACCAGAAAGTAGTAAGTAAAAATAAAATAGTAAGGGTAACATTATGTTCTTAATGCAGCAAAATGTATACTGAAAGCTGTTTGCTTTGTTGTTTCTCTTCCCACTTTCAGCTGAACTGTTGTGGAACCATAGCCAGCCCATGCCCTGATGCCAAACCAGATACCAAGGTAAGATCTGTCACCAGCACCAGACTCAGGGCGGAAATTAAATTCTGCCCCTTTGTTGTCTAACGAATGACTCATGCTTAACACTGCTTGACTCTTATCTTGGGTCTGCAGGACTGTGAGACAGGCATCAAGGACTTCTTCAACAGCAAACTCTACATCATTGGGTACGTGGGCATCGGCATCGCTGGAGTCATGGTGAGTCTGAGTCTGAGAAGAAAACACACACAAATACACTCTGTGGTGAGAGACATTATGTTTTTGTCCATCCATCCCATTCTTGTCAACATAATATCACAAGAACGCCTCAGATTTCTTCAAAACTGGCACAAAGGTCCACTTGGACTCATTCATGAACTGATTAGGCTTTGGAGTTCAAAGGCCAGAATTGTACACAAATATCTAAAAGGATACAGCATGTGTCACTACATATATGATATGAGTTTGGACAGACATGGACGTAAACTGCTATTTGACTGGTTTGTGAAAACATAGAACCACTAGGCAGTTACTCTAGTTTCGTGAATAAGAATGACTGCTAAAAATCTGTTTTCCTCTCAACAGATCATTGGGATGATCTTCAGTATGGTGCTCTGTTGTGCAATTCGCAACAGCAGGGAGGTCATCTAAACTGGATCCCTAATTTCTACCCCCCCACCACTCCTGTACCCAGCCCAGAAAGACTGTACAGCCTTCAGATCAAATGTCAACCTCTGTCCAACAACCATCCAGAGACCCAGGATATAGACCATATTCAAAAAATTCCTTTCTACTATGGTGCTCAGCCCAACTCCCCTGCCCCAGTCCTCCACTATTTTCTCTACATTTTCCTTCCTTTATTTTTTGTCACAAGCAAAGTTGCAAACATTACCTTTCATAACATTGTGATAACTCTTAAACTATTTGAATTTCCAGTGGGAACAGTATAATTTCTGATGTTGACCTGACAATCTTTCAGTTTGTTGTTTTTCCTCATGGCCATTTGGCCACCACTACAAATTTTAACTCACATACTGTCGCAGTGGTGTCAATGCTTTTTCACACAACCTTGACACTGACCCCTCGGCTGTGGGAAACTTTAGCCAGAGAGAGCAATCTGAGGTGAAAACAGCTGAGTTTGCTTATCTGTGCACACAAATGACCACACACACGTGAACGTGCACAAACACACAAGCACAGCAATGTTGTGTTATGTGAGACCACAGCCTTAAAAAAAGGTTGTAGGGAATTCTGATTGGTGGAATCAGAGTGGGGTGTCCAGAGAGGGAATGGCCAGTGCATGTTTCGAGAATGTATCTGGTGTGCAGAACCAGCGCTCTTACTTACACGCAGACAGAGTATAAACTGTACAATCAACACAGATTGACCATAAGAAAAATCTGCAGTGATATTTAAGGATAGGTTCAGCATTTGGGGAAATATCCTTATTCACTTTCTTGGTGAAAGTTAGAGCAGAAGATTGACAGCACTCTTATGTCTGTACAGTAAATGTGAAGCTACAGCCATCTGGTGAGATTTGCATGGCACAAAGACTAGGAATGATCAAATATCTAGCCTGTCTCTGTTCACAGGAACCAATATTTTTTTTCCCCAGGATGACAGAGGCATGACCCACTTTACTCTGCCTCTGATTGGCTTGCCCTGATATTCTTAACCTAACCCTAACCAGTCCCACTCCTCATGTTTAAATCTGCCCAACTCAAATGACCCAAACCAACAAAGGCAACTAGCCAATCAGAGTCAGAGTAGGGCGGGGCATGACTCAGCTCTTCTGGGAGAAATCGTGCTCACAGGAAAGATGGATTTTGTAACCATAAGACCTGGGAAGATTTAGCTATTTTTGGAACGTGCCAGTCTTGCTCTTTCACCTGTTTGTGGCCTGTATGCTAAGGTAAGCTAGCCAGCTGCTGGCTGTAGCTTCATATTTACCTTTAGACATAAGAGTGGTTCTTTTTCTCATCTTACTTTCTGCAAGAAAGTCAATGAGCTGTATTTCCCCAAATGTCAAACTGTTTCTTTAAACAACTAAATCACACCAAGTAAGTTTCAAGACTTTTCGGTTACACTTTGTTTGAAGGGGTGTACATAAGGCTGGCATGACACTGACTGAATGACACCAGTCATAAACATTCATAAACTCCTTTATTAGGTACTGACCATTTTTGCTCAGCCTCAGACAAAGAGGATTTTATGTCAAGCCCAGGTAAGACCGAGACTTTCTGGTGACTTCCTGCTTCAAACGTAACCAGTAACTTGACTAACTTGACTATTTCCTGTTACCAGCTGTCACCCCTCCCTGCCCTGTCTCAGTTAGGTAGTTTTGACTACAACATTGTCATTCATGTTCATGATAGTGTCATGTCAGTCATATGTACACACCTTCAAACAAAGTGTTACTGTGTTTTCTATCAAACAGGAATTAATGGAAACTGCGTGGGGTTGCAGGACAAGGACATCCAACAATCTAAAACCGGATTCCCTACATTTGAAAATGGTCTGCAAAAACGTAAAGTATACGTGATTTATAGTTAAGGAGCTAAACCTTGCAGACATACTGGTATAGTTGTGGTAAAAAAAAAAAAATTAAAAAGCCTCACACCCAGCTGAACTAAATTCCCTCTTTGTACCAAGGGAAAAATTCCTCGTTTGTTTGAGTGACCAAGTGACATCTATACCAGTTTCTAAAATATGTTCTGTTACATAACAGTACTCGAGTCTCTGTTGACTGTACATCAAGAAGTTCATGTCGACATGTTTACAGGCTAAATATATAGTAGCCAGTCAACTGAGAATAGGCACTGGGGCTGTAACGTTCAGTTATCCAAGCCGGATCTTTGATCTTTTCCCACTTCCATCTTTTTCCCCTCTGTGCCTTATAAGTACTTCACCCCACAACAAAACCAAAACTGAGAATCAACCCCTGTATCCCCCCACCTCAACCTGGAACCACTAACAATTATCCAGGTGAAATAAGGCCACTGTTAATTCTGTAGGGTTCATTCCAAGTGTCAGGACTCTGTTATGTAAATATGTGTGAGTTTTCTTCTAGTTGTACATTATTTGTGGCTGATGTGATACTATTTAACATGCTGTGTGTAGACAGAGGCTTGAAGTAGTTGTACAGTGTCGTAGTCATGACAGTGTTTGCAATAGTCAAAGCAAATCCATTCAACTTAAAGCAGCTTCTTAATGTGCCTTTCTTTGATAACGAGCTATTTTTGAACAACAGGCTGTCTGAACATAGCAAAAGATCGTAGCAAAAGTGTACATATGTTTGTAGAGTTGGACTACAATTAATTGTCACACACATTCGACGAGTAGCACATGCGGCTCGACTTGGCCATGATTGTTTTGGTTTGTTTTTAAGTGTCGCACTTGACTGTCGTCTCTGCCGAGAGAGTTGACGTGGTGAAAGCAACATTTTCTTTGCCAACTATTTCAAAAACCCCTTGGTACTAAAAAAAAAATCTCTACTAAGGGCTTGATCTAGCTGTTTATTATGTACAAATGGTCCAGCTGTGTGAAATACAAGCCCTGTTTAATATTGTTTTCACTTTTTTTACATTTCAGCCAACAAAGGCTTACATACCACTTCAGGCTGTTGGGATGCCAGAAGGCAGAGTTTACTCTGACACAGCTGAGTCAGACTGTCACTTCAGAGGCTTTGCTGAGTTAAAATGGGATGAATTGGGAATGTTTTAGTGCAGCTCAATCCACAAAGCTGTTCCTGTGTTCCTCAGTTATATTTGTTTGAGCAAATCTGAAGATGTTAAGTACTGTGCACGTAAAAAGACACTGTGTGTACACAGTCGAGCCTTTTGTAGTTGATTGTGCGTTAATTTATTTTAATACCATTCCAGGCTTCTCAGGAAGATAGGTGTTTGAAGTTTAATAAAGCTTTTGAAGTTTTACTGTTTCCTGTGTCGTATTTCAACACAGATGTTTACATGTTCTGATATTATCAGTGTATTTCCTGTTGACACATTTGGTAATCTTTCACAGGAAACTGACACAAGAAGAGCAGATTAGTAATCAGTCATGAGATGTGACAGTACACTAAATGGCTTTTTCCAGGGGACTTTACCATGTAGCATGGTAACTGGGTTAACTGGGTGACTTTGCTGATAAAGACAAAACATGAGTGTATGTTCCTAATTTGAGGGGTATGTGAGTTTACTCCACAAATGCATCCAAATAACTCTGTAAACCTGCTTTTTGGAAAACAGAGGCCAGAAGTATTATGTATTCAGGTTACTTGTCCGTCTTCCTGTACATCCATTCACAATATTTTTTTCAAACTTGGCCGAAATGTCCACATCAATTTCTTCCAATTTGTTACAAACATCCACCTGGATTCTAGGATGAAATGATTAGAATTTGGTGGCCAGAGATCAAGGTCATTGTGACCTCACATCTGTCCAATATCTTCTATATTTAATAACTTATTAAATCTCTTAGCACAGAAGACATCTCTTGATTGTGTATCAGCAGCAGCTTCCACCATCATACACACAGACTTAGTCACATACTCTGCTTGCTGCATAGTTTCAGGACCTGAAAATATACCAGTAAGTCTACCTCAGCCTCAGTCTCTCAACCTCCACACCTTGTCAAAGGTCATTTATAGAGGCTGACACTCTCATCAGAGCTCAAGGGCACAGGTTTCATTTTGACACTGGGGGGACACATTAAATGGGGGTCCTCCCCCAGGAAATCTTGAGTGTCAAATACTTGATTTCCTGCAATCTGTTGATTTGTTTATATACCAATTTTTTTTTACCTTTTCTGTATTAATTTATACGGGAAATGTCATGAAAAATACAAAATTCAGACATCAGGTGAAAACTCTACATATATATAAAATGGCACATAAGACAGTATATTGAGGGGGACCGGAACCCTTTTTTCGTTTATGATATAAAAATTAATCCCCTCAGCAAACATTTATCACAGTTAAATATAGCAATGTATACCGTAGTTGTAGTTATAAATTTAGAAGGAAACAGGTGATCCCCAGGAAAACCGATACTAATTGGCTGTAGTGTATAAATATACAGTATGAGGACTACTGCACTAGAGATATGAGTGAGTTATATTTAGCAAAGCACGGCTTTAATGCAGCTCGTGAAGAATAAAAGTGACCCATGTAGCCATTTAAGACAATTATGCTTTAGAGACACTTTTAAACAGACACATTTTCTACATTGTGAAGTGATATCTTTTATATTTATACCCGACTGATTGTATTTGATATCCCCCGCGATGAAGTAGGTTGACAGGTTTAGTCACAGGAGTTTCATGTCAGTTTCATCTTTCTGCACTTGAGCTAAGAGCACAGCTGAATATTTAGTTGAGTGGATAGTTATGTGTGCGATGCAGCAGAGACTTTAGGACTACCCAGGGTAGAGTTACCCCAACACTGCAGCATGAGCATTTTTACTGCCACAACCGTATCCATGCCAGTGATGCATGTGTAGGGGAGTACGGTAACATCTTTCAAGCTTGCATCAGAAAAAGTATTAATACAGCCCAGACTCAACTTGCTGCCATTTCCAACAACCCTATGTGGGAATATATGAATGAGTTCCATCTTTATTTACCGCACATTATGGTTAACAGTCAAACACCACAAGTAAACATTGCATTTAAAAATATTTATTCAGCATTATAAATCTGTATTTACATGCATAATTCCAAAATGAACTTGAAAATAAATAATCTTCTCAACTGGCTGAAATACTTTCAAAATGTTGAAATGTTAAAACTGATTTCAATTTGTGTTCAACTTGCTCAGTCTGAGAAAATTAAAAAAAAAAACAAAAAAAAAACAGGATAAATATTTACATTGGTAAAATTACTAAAAGTACTGTGACCCATGAAATTTATAAGAAGAGAGTGTGCAACCCAGCACTGCACTCTGCTCTGCTTCTAAATGCCTAACATGGTACATTCAGGCAAGTTCTTGGATCTTTGACTAACAAGAAAAGCTGACCAGTCACAGAAAAACCACATCTGTCGTGAGGATGTGGCCATAATTAGGTCATGTTGCTCTGATATCAGAAGACTTGGTCCCAAAAGCACAGCAAATTCCATCAACGGAGTCTTGTCCACCCATCTAGTTTACCACCATCAAACATTTCCTTCGCCACAAACAAGCAGTTTTCCAAAGTCAACTGCAGAAGGCCTTGTTGAGCCGTTCAGCTGCGCAGTTCAAGCTTGCGTGTTATATACACCGAGTTGTGTACGCTGCCACCGAAAGATTCACAGTGCCCAATAGAAAATCCAAGCAACTAAACCACATTTGCACTTAACAATAAACACCAGAAAGCATCTATGCTCGGCTGAAGTGTCGTGACCAGCTATAAAAAGCAGCGTTGATGAGGACTGAGCAATTCAGAAGCACGGGAAGTCATTCCTTGTGACAGAAAGTAATACAACATGGGAACCCTGTTTGGCATCCCAGCAGAAAGGCCGCCCAACTGTCATTCATAACCTATGACCCCTTCAGTTTTCCGGGGTTGGTCTTTTCCCCAACCAGGTTATTTAGAGGACAAGTGACAATGATCTTCAGAGGGATGTTACTTTCCTAATTATATCTGCTTTAAAAACAAACACACTATATACAAAAACATGGATAAACATCCATGGCCCAGTTTCACATGTAACCCTTTAAAACAGGATTGAAGCTATTCAAGTAAAGTTTCAGTACTCTGCCTGTGTCATTACTCAGTAGATGCTACCTTGCACAGTAAGGTCTCTTCGCAATACCATGTACTAGCAATCACCTAGTAGTTACCAAGATGGGATGTACAGGTTAGAGTTACAGTGAAGGGTAATTTACATGTAGCACATTTAGTGATAGGGGCTAATTCTATACAACCAGGAGCAAAGGTTTGGTGCCACAGAGTAGTGTCCTGTTTGATCTGAGTTAAATACAGTTTGGATTATGAAGTCCTTTTGTAAGGGAAGCAATTATTTTCTTCTAATAAGATCAACTGGAGTCCATATAGAGAGACAAGTTTTAAACCCCAGTCTCCTAAGAGACAGTCATGCTAAAGGCAAATTTTGAAACCATTTTGATTTGAAATGGCCTCTTTTTGGTCCCTTTAGCGTTTTATTCTGAAAGCCTCAATAATAAAGAAGGTACACAGTAGATAGAGAGCTGGGTCCATGGCTGTGTCCAGGGCATAGCTGCCTGTCATTTAATGAGGCGGCAGAAAAACTAGGAAACAGCTCATTTATGCAGAGTAAATGTTGTAGGGAGTGTATCCCAGCAGGAACTCTCCAACCCCTACAAAGTACACAACCTGGGCAATGCCAAAGAGTGGGGCAATGACCAGGGCGCGGCAGCTGGCCCCCTTGAGGAACGCTCCGGGACCCTCCTTTTTGAGGATCTTTCTGCAAGGGAAAAGAGAGCGCAGGGTTAGCACGCTAACTGATGTCATTCATGTAAGGGGAAAAGCATGTTTGATGACTGTATGTGTAATTTACCTGACACAGTCCACCACTCCATTGTAGGTTTCCTCATTAGCTCCCTTTTTGAGTGATTGTAGCCTTGTCTTTACCACTGCACAAGACATACACAACTTATTTAAGCTGAGCATTTACAAATCTGTGACACAACATAAAATTTTAGTTAAAAATACTACTGATGTTCAGCTCCCAGTACCCAAAACATTGACAAGATCTGCATGGTCACTCACCATCACAAGGGCTGACAGCCACAGCAGCGGTGCATCCAGCCAAGCAGCCAGACATGAAGGACCAATAGAATGGCACAGATGGGTCTTCAGGTGACCGCTGGCCGAGCTGGTGCAGGTGTGCAAACAGAGGGAAGTACACGACAGAGAATGGGATATCCCTGAAAGGAAAACAAACAAACATGCTTGGCGCGTTAAGAGACTGTTGACCGAAGACAGAAAACCTGTAAGCATCAGCTCCCATCTCACCTCATCAGTGTGGCTCCGAGTCCTTTGTACAGTCCCGTGACTCCTTTGGTCTTCAGCAGCTCTCTGGTGATCTGTGTGGCGGACATTCGCATGACTTGAGGTGCAGGGCTGGTGTTGTAGGAACGGCTCAGAACGGCACTAGTCCCCCCCATCTTCAGAGCCGTTACCACACTGGGCATCACCCTCTGCTGGGCCGCTGACAGATACAGGAAACATATTCTAAGTTCACCAGAGCGTAAAAAGTAACACTCCAAAGCAATATTTATTAATGGCAACTTATTCTGCTGATTTTTGTTTTAATTACCTAGCCTGCCAGCATCCTGCATCTGGATCTTGAGCATCTCCATGGGTGTGGTGATAATGACCTGGCACATTCCTGCACAGCATCCTGCCAGCATCTCCTTGAACACTGTCAGCCTACCACTGAAGACACATGGACGGGGTTAAAAACAAAGTTTGACTTTCAAGTACAGTGTCTCTGTCTTTTTCAGCGCTACAACTCACCCGTCTTTGCTCAACTGGTGGCGGAAGAAGTCATTAGCAGCTAGTTTGATGGCCTTCTCAGGGGTTACAAGAGTGAGATTTACTGCAGCACCTGTAATAAAAACCATTGACAAACTTAGTTCTAATGAAACGTAAAACTACTGAACCACACACAGGCAGTTTGATAGCATATCTTGTATAGCAGAGATTAACTAAATAAACTGAAAAAATAACATGAAGCTCAAACAAAACTAAAAACAAGCCTAATTACAGGGAATGTGATCCCAGCACAGAGGATAAAAAATGAAGATACTTAAATAAGAAAAGCTTCTTCATTTTAAAATCTGGTTAACTTGGTAGGTCTGATTTAAACCACAGGTCAATCAAAGTATATCACAGATGATACCGAGGATATTCTATTCAAGGAGACTACTCAACTGGCACATAGAGGAGGGAGGCGAGTGTGACTAGTCTTACCTCTGTACATGCCAAAGTAGCCTTCGGATTTAACTGTCTTTATCAGGCAATCCATCCTGAAGGGGGAAAAAAGACAGTTAGCAAATTGATTACAGGAAAACACTAAGTGCTGACCCAATCATAATTAAGGGAGTGTAACACAATACAACCAGAGCTTGGAAATGCAAAAGTTGTCATTGGAAGAGCCTTCATAAAAGGAGAAGGTTATCAAATTATGGTCTGCTAAAATAGGTTGAGTGCACTCACAAAAACTTGGGTCCTACAGCCTTTGTTGAGCTCAGTTTGTCAAAATTAATACTTAAGAATAAATCTACACTGTCAGAGTAACTGTAACGTGACTTAGGGTATCATTGAAAGGTGATGATGAATAGGTTGACAAAGAACTTACATGGTAAGTTTACAACTTCAAATCAATAGCAAAGGCAGGTTTTTGAAAGGGGGATTGAAACAAACTTTCAGTGATCTTTTCTTTGTGGTTCTTACATGTTTCTGTAGAGTTGCTGCCCGTTGCGTTGGTTCTGCAGGCGGGTCTTGGCCAGGTCGATTGGGAACACACAGGTGACTCCTACCATGCCTGCAATCCCTCCATTGATCAGTTTGGCTGGGAGGCTGTTTGAGGATCAGTCAAACCAGATATGCACATTACAATCGGTCACTTTCTCATCCCATTTTTAAAAGCTGAAACTGTTGAAACTCAACTGAAGCAGTACAAGAGCTGGTTATCTAAAGTGTAAGATCGAATTTACAGTCTGCGTAATAAAGTGTCCTGTATGTGTGGCATTAGTGTTGCAACAGAACTGGGTGCAGAGTGATGGCTACTGGGAATCTGGTCATCCAAAAATAACTTGTCGACAGAGTAAATCAAACATACACATATGTGCAGGAGGCAGTACATATCCTGAGGCTTCTATGGTTTGCCAAGTCATATTAGAGAACCAACAGATGGCAAACTAAAACTGTTTACTATATAAAATTAATTGGATTAAACAAATCAAAGCATGCTTTATCCCCCTTCTGTTCTCTGAGCAGGCCACATCTTGTATCATGCTAGAGGTATCCTTCTGATGGACAGAGCAGGTTCATACCTAATCTGTTGTTGCTGGGCCATGGTTCTTGGTTGTTGTTGTGTTGTGCAGAAGTTGGTCAGCAGCACGATGGAGGAGGCCGCAGAGGGAGAGCAGGCTGAGAGTCCCTGAGAGACACTGAGCAAGGCGAGAGAAGAAAGAAGCTCAGGGTTATATATATAGAGAGGCAAGTCCAGCCCTGCAGATCCGGAGATTAATGCTACATTACTCCCCACCCACTGCACTGCCAGCCAAGAAATGGAGCCAGGGTCAGTCATCACTCTACCGAAATCAAACCACAATCCAAACAGATTTACACCTGCTTAACATGTGAGGATCCAGTGGCAAACAGGTCCTCTGTCCAAAGACTAGCAAAACTTTATACTCTTATGGAGCAGGTAAAATCAAACAAAAATCCACGAATCATTGCTTAAAAAAAATCTATTATCTTATTACATTTGTAACAGTCTGATATGTTGGATTAAGAGACTCAAACAGCGCAAATATGCTTAATTTAACTCGTATAGACAGTGGTGTAATGTAACTGCCCACATTTTTACTGTAAGTATAGTTCAAGGTACTTGTACTTAACTTGAGTATTTCCATTTTATACTCTTGCTGCACTACATCTCAGAGGCAAATACTGTATTTAAACCCCATTAAATTTGTCTTGGGAGGGCGATATGTTTTATAAATTTTTAGCCCATTTCCTGAGTTATGACGTCTATATCTCAAAATACACAGTTTCTCTAAAATAACATATCAGTAGGGCTGAGCAACATGGACAAAATCAATACACAACATTTTTGACCAAATACCGTAATACTGCAACAATATTGTAGGGATGACTATTTGTGCTTTCACCAATAACACAATTATATTTTTAATAAATTTCAATCAGAAATGTGTTTATAATGACTAATTGAGTAAAGACAAATAATCAAACAGCTAGAGCAATTCAGCAAATTACATCACTTTACAGTAACATAGCCTTTAACGCCAGGAAAAGGCAATTTCATGACAAAACAAAATCCAAAATCCAAGACAATTTCTAGACTCAAATCACGATAGATTTAATATATTATGTTGCCCAACCCTGACTTATCTGACAGCTTTATTTACTAGTTAATTTCCTTTGTGTCCAATGAATATTGAAAGTTTGTTATAAACTGAAGGATGGAGTGTTCCTTTCTGAGTTGAGAAAATTCTCCTGCTTTTTAAACTAAATAAACTATTTAAAACCCTCTTGGGTAAGCTGGAAAAAACTGAAAAAGCTGAAAACAGGGTTGTTTTTCTGAGCTCATGAAAAGTTACACAGTTACACAGAATGCTGCCTGTAAAGTTATAAAGTCACTAAAATGAGCTAAACCTTAAAGTCTACAGCAGCAGAATGCAGCAGTGTTATGACTCCAAAACGTCATATGTAATGTTAAGACACTGACAGGGACCACTGTACTGCATAATGAGTACTTTTTCTTTGATACTTTTAATACATTTTAGGGGTAATATTTACATACTTTTACTTAAGCAAGGTTTTGAAATGCAGCACTTTTACTTGCAGTGAATTTTCACTGTGGCATTAGTACTTTCAGTTGAGTAAAGGGTCTGAGTACTTCTTTCACCTCTGTGTGTGTAGATATTAGTTTGCACACTCTGGGAAAGCACCCCTAGTGGTAATTCTATATTCTCTGATGAAAAAAAAAAAAAAGACACAACATTCGACCAAATGTTGATTTCCACCAACAGTTTCTGCTGTCACCTCCACATCTAAAACAAATTACCCCATTTAAAACTATGGGGCCATTAGTTCAGGTAATAGCCAGTAAAGACTTTTGGAAATAAAGCTGAAACTTCTGCAGGAGACCGAGTCTGCTGTTGGCCAAAATGTACACATTCTGCACACCCTGCTACTTAAACAGTTTACTTCGTGGATACACTATGCTGACAGTGGTGTCTCGTTAAAGCATGCATGAGAAGAACCATACCTTGAAATAAGGATTTAATGCTGCAGTTATAAAGTTATAGCGCTGACTCCCCCTCCACGCCTCTGCTGCAGGTCCAATGAATGAATGAACGGTAGGAGCGTGAAGGTTCCTGCTGCGGCTCAGGGCGTTTCAGACCTGACTTCTTCTTAGCCAATAGACTTCCTTTGTAAAGTGGGCTGGACCGACGGGTCTCAGCAAATCCATTAAACCAGGTGAGCATGATGCAACACTTTCTTGACATTGTCTCATTGCATTGATGAGACATTTTTCACAGACTTGTCAAACGCAACTAATCAGGTCACATTAATAAAGGGCGTCTTTCAGTTACGTTTTGGTGCTTTGCTTATGGTTAACTGACACCCTAACTGCACACAAGGTACACCTGTGTCCACTATAAGTATGCTATGCAGTGGTGGAAAGTAACTAAGTACCTTTACTCACATATACTGGTCACATACTTGTCGTTTAGAGTATTGTTTTGCTATTTACTCATCTATTAATTTCAGAGGCAAATATTTTACTTTTTACAACATTTTTGGTAACCTCATTTACTTGTTACTTTGCATATTCTGATTGCTAATACAAAAGGTAGTCAATAGATTATTTAAATAGATTGAGATAAAACTTAATTGAATCTCATAAATCACAAATCAAACACGAGCTGACTGAGTTTCACAGCCACCATAGTCTCTCCTACACACTTGAGTTGAACCTGAGACGGGGTGTTTGCAATTTTAAAACTCACTGCTAGATGCTAAATCCTACACACTGGTCCTTTAAGCAGTGTTTCCACTCAAATTTCCTGGCAAACTGGTTTGCGTCTGCAGAATTTTAAAAATGGTGGCTGGAAAAAAAAAATGCTGCAAGCACTCAACCATCCAGAAATGTTCAGCCCAGCAAGCCCCACCCCCAAAGTTCCTGTACTTTTGGAAAGCACTACTTCAAGCGGGGGGGATTTTTGGGGGGAAAGAAATGTCCCAGGAACTTAATTTAGATCCTGGTCCATGGGGTAGGAAGGCAATGAATTAGGATTAGGTTCATCGTCCATGAAGAAAGTTTTTGCAGTAAGAACACAGTTTTAGGCTACTGATATTTTGGAGCCATTGTCAGAGCCATAGATTCTAACTTAAATAACAAAATCTGAGTGCTTCCTCCATCGCTGTAAGTATGTACAGTATTTGTGTTTTGTCAGTGCAGAAATGAGACTTTATTTAACTAATATGGAAATGCACTTATCATGCACTTATTTATCTCCATGTATACATTGTGATTTCTTTTATTTACATACACAATACAACTCACAGTAGAGCTATGATGCTCATCAGTGTTTTATTGCAATAACAAACAAGAGAAACCGACATGACAGCTGAGGAGCTGAGATGCACTACAATAATATCAACCAGCAGAAACTTACTGGTCCATCAGCTGTATCTTTTGCTATGCATGTGAAATGCTTGTATTAATATATCATCAGGTTCCTGGAGTGGGCTGGTTCTGGCTCTTCACCCTGCCGAGGGTCGAGGTACAATGGTCGTAAGAGATTCGCCTGGTGCGGACACAGTGGTGTGTGCGTGTGTCACAGCGCCTACAGCTGCACCTGTGGGCTGCAGGGTAATAGAGCTGTGTGTTGACATCCTGAGAGCAGCCAGGTACACAAGTGGCTCCATAGACCAGGGAGACAGGCACACAGCTACGCTGAATCAGGAACATCCTCCCGAACCGTCCCCTCAAATTGGTGTCCTGACAGAGGGGAGACAGGCGGGGTTAAGCCGTTATCTCACTTCTTGAGTAGGGATGCGTCTTGCTCACACCAACCCAAATTGGTGCAAAAAAATATACATACATATTTGCTTTCACTTTAAAAAACTTTAACTTAAAAATTTAAGTTGACTGAATTTGAAAAGAGAAATTAAGATAATTTTGGAATGATTCAAGACAAATAAACTTGCTATAAATTTAGTTGTGCTTTAGAAAAGAGAATTAGCAGCTGCTGTTGGGGCTACTTTGTTCCTACATCAGTACAAAAACAATGTGTGAAACTGCTCTAAGTGAATTGTGTAAAGTTGTTTACTGACTGAATTCAATACTAAACCTCATCATGGCTCACAGTGTTTTTATTACTGTGAAAACAAGCAACCATGACTTATCTTATCTCACTAGTGACAAGTTCTCATCATTAATGATTTAAGACTTCAAGTTAGAGGAACTCATGTTTATACATTGAAAATAAAAACTAGAAAGTTTAAGGTTATTAATTAATTGAGGAAAAAAATCTTTTGTATTTACATTAAATTAATGAGAAAAGATTTGTTAAATCCACTAAATTCCTGTATGATTTTTATAACATGGCCAAATAATGTCTGAAAAAACAACTCCATGTCACTTTAACAATTTATCCAATCGAGGTGTGATTTTCTTTTCATCCACATATAACCAGGTGGTAAAGAAAACAAACAAAAAGATATATAAATATATGTCGGCGCTGTCAGAAACTTTCCCACTACAGCAGTCTTGCTGTATGTGTTGCTTTTGCACAGCGGGGGCTCTATCCTAGTTTCACCACTTCCTGGCGCTTGCTGGGAGGTCAGAGCGCTCGGGGAGAACACACAAAGTACATAACGAGCTGCTTTGCTGGGAACAGCTGATGTCGCCGTTAGTGAGAACATTAATGAATAATCCATATTGCTTAAGAGTTATTTATAAAGTTCCTTACAAAGGTTTCTTGTTTTTTTTTTTACTTTTATTCCAAAGATAAGGGAGATGACAAAATGGAATTTGGTCTGAACATAATGAGCTTCCAACTGATCAAAATCATTTCTGCTGAATCAAAAATAGTTTGTTGTAGTAAGCTTGCCATAGCAAACATAACTGTCTCATGGCCACGTAAACGTCACTGCATCACACACTTCTTTAATAAATATTCCTCCCTTTGCACATTACTAAACAAAATGCTGAGAAGAAGAGGTTCCATGAAAAGCGTGAGAGAGAGGGTGTGTAGCAGTTGTTACCTCTCACCTGGGTGTAACAGTAGCCACTGCAGATAGTCGTGTTGACCGCCACACACTGGGCACAGTCCTGCCTCTCAATCCATAAGGTGTAATTCTTCACCATGCAGGCGTGCACCGTCCAACCCGTTAGCATACACAGCAGCATGCATTTCTGCACTAACATAGGCATGCTTAAAGTGCAGAATGGCAACGATATGCGTTTAATCGTAAAGAATTTGTAGGGGATATTATTTAAATTATCCAAGAAATCTGTCCTTTTCAAATTAGATTATCTTTTCTTTCATTCATCCTCTCATTGTCCACTCAGTTCCACAACTGTTCTCCTCCTGTTCTCCTCTGTGAATATCTGAAAGTATTGAGGATGTCGATCCTCTTTTATGGAGATCCACCCAACTGCCCCAGTAGACCTACAGCACCACTACAGAAATCACATGTCAGCGGTCTTGTGTGGTCTCCATAAGTGGTCTCAAAACACACATGTGCACATGGATTGAGAGATTATGTGGGTCTGTTTAGTGTGTGTGTGTGTGCGTGTGTGTGTGTGTGTGTGTGTGTGTGTGTGTGTGTGTGTGTGTGTGTGTGTGAATGTCCTGTGTTAATGTTGATAGGTCATAGTGAGTGATACGAGCTCAACCATTTGTCATGCATTGTGCATCATGTTGGTGTTACAACTTAATTAAATTTGATAATTAATAGTGATCTCATTCAGGTGATGCTGGGTCAGAAGAAAATGTTATGTCCTCCTTATATAAGCCTTTAATGCTCCCATTATTCCCATTAAGAACTTGATTGGTTGTATATTTTGCCACTATTTTATGCTTCTGACCTGGCCCCTGTGTCTGTAATTCTGTTTTTGCTTCATATTTGTCATGTTGGGTCACAAATCCATCAGATAATTACAACAAAGTAGGTCATGGACAGTTCACCAGTTATCTGCCATGACAGAGATCCAGCTTTTTTAAACAAGTGGATTATTATTTCTGTGTGGTTCATGAAGCTATTTTAGATAGAGAAGGCAATTTCTGCAGAAACTGTGAATGCTGGATGTTGAAATGCTGACACTAAACTGTATTGTTGGCTTTAAAAGTATAATACTGATATTGTATTGAAATGTGAAAAAATAATGTTTGAATGTTGTTTATGGTTTAAAGTATGAATGAGTAGATGAAAACGGTAGCTTATCAATATGTGTGACTTACTCCCACCTCTGTCGCCCTGGGTTCTGATCTGACCTTGGCCCATGCTACACGCTTACACCAAGTTTCATGAAAATCTGCCCTGTAGCTTTTCTGTACTTCTGCTGAGAGACAAACAAACAAACTGATGCATAGACATGAACTCTTTGCTGTGGGACTCTATAAATGTTGTAAAGAAGGTTTGTTGTGCTGTCCTCCAATCCACAGCTGTTCATTCATGATTAGACCCACTATAAGGACAGATCATATGATTGGCCTTCTGTTCAACCCTTTCCTTGTTTCCCTTATCATCATGATGTGAAATGACGTTTGAGATTTTAATTCTGCGGCTCTGTGCTTCAGATCACACTGGATGGGTAACTCTACACGCCCCGATAAGGCCCTGGAACTGGGTCAGATAGGAACATGAACCCCTTTTATCGGTTTATCGGGGCCATGACCCAGCAGTGACCCCAGGTCAACAAGTCATTTTCAGACTTCCAGTTTGCTAAAGAAATCTTTCACTGACAGTTTTATTTGATTTGAATTCATTACTGCAACACCTCAGAAGTGTACAATGAAATAAATTAAAAAAAACATCCACTATTTACCTTTATTTTTGTGTAAAATTGGAGTTTCTCTGCTCAACCTGACTGAACCATCTATAGCTCTCAGCTGAATTGTGTTTTCTTTGTCTTTCTGATCACAAACTTACGTCAATATCATCAATTTAATGGTACTCCATAATATATTTGTTGAAGTTATTAAATCAGCTTGATGTTTTAACCAGTTTTTCAAAATTTTAATAAAGATAATGACGTAATTCATTGTGACACTGCTTCCACTCACAATTAGCTAAATCAAATTTGGGCCTAACAGAGTTTGTGGTCTCTTGAGTCTGCAACCTGACTATGGTGTCAGTTTTCTTGTGTTTAAAGCAAACCCACAGAAGTAAATGGAGATGAAATCTGTATCGTGGTGCAAATAATATCAAATTTTGTATGTTGAGAGAGAGAAACCAAGCAGGGACACAGTTTAATTTCTCCTTTACTTTTCCTTTACCTTTCATGCTGGAAAACATCAGTGTTGTCATTGGTCTTTCTAATAGCTCAGAGATCAGTCTTTGTCCCATATGCTCCCTACTGTGACGCCATTTGACCAGTAGATGGCAGACAAACATAATGTCACATTTTGTTCTCAATCATGATTGGGATGCTATGTAGATGCATTTTTTTTGTTGTCATTAGTTACTTTCCACAAGCACCAGTAAACTGAACGGTATAACTCGCCTGAGCAGAAATGTTCATTAACACTCTCTGAGCCTGAGGAGATCTCATTAAAATTCAAAACTAAAAAGCTCAACATGTCAGGTGTAAATAAACACATCGAGACGTAACAGCTGGCAAGTAATCATATAAAAGATCACATTTCACATTTTAGAAATGACTTCTTAATCACTGAGTAGTTCCCAACCTCAGGGTCAGGACCCAGCTTGGGGTTGAAGATAAATCAGCAGGGTCAAGTGATGATTAAAGGGATAAGACTCAAATATGTGTATATTTAAGTAATGCATGTTCAAATCTTTTTTTTTTTTTTTTTTTCGTCTGATACTGAATTATTTCACCCCTGTAGGCTCTAGTATGTTGACAGGCGTGTTGATAGGTCGATGTCATCATTGTTCTGGGCATTCTACTTTGTAAATACATTTGATTGGCATTTTGCTTTATGTTCCTAAACATGTTTCATGAAAATATTTCAGGCCGTACACTAATAGATCTATAAAAAAAATTCTTTAAGCAAAAAAGATGTCCAAGATTTGAATGAAACAATCTTTTTCATTTATTTTTTCATTCAATTATTTACTCACCTATTTTTTTTGTCTCCTGCTCCTCAGCCAGCCTGAGTCAACAACTGCTGGTCTGCAGATCAAACTGCCCATCCTTAGTAAGAGTAAAAATCATTGACAATGGAGTTGGCAAGTGGCCATTTGGGCACTTTTCTTTCGGGGCTGAATGCCTATGTGGATATTTGGGAGGCCACTTTCAAAGATTATTGCAAGCTACCAATTATTTCCTACTGGAAGAAAGTGGAGTACAGCAAAACTACCTTGATCAGGCAACCTTAGGGAGAAATCTAGTTTGGTCAACTAAAATTTCTGTAACGATCCATCCAGCTGGGGACTATGTCTCCCTGTTGCTTTATGTCCCCACTTCTTTGAGTTTTGCAGGTCCAAAAATGATCAAATTGATAATGTAGATGCAGTCAGTCAGTCAGCATATCAGTCAGCAAAGGAGAATGGTAGGGTTAAAAAAAAAAAAAACATTACTTTCCTTTTTTTTTTTACCCCAAATTGTTTGTAGTTGTAGTTGTTAACTATGCCAAAATGTAATTTAAGTACTTGAATTAGTTTGAAATATGGATGTAGTTGAACTACCAACAAGCTCAAGGAAATTGAGGTTAAATTAGTTTAATTTTTATATCAGTGTGGACATTTAGCTAATTTTGTCATAGTGATGCTGAATTATTTATGTTTAAAAACAATGAAAAAGTGGGGGGAGAGTAGTCTGAATTGGGTTCTGGAGCGGTGCTCCACCTCACACATCGCACTCATCCGCCAGCCGCGAGCGATTCCAAGTCAGCGAGCGTCACATCCGCCGGTGGAGCTGAGAAACTGCTCCGCCAAGCTTCTCCTGTGAGAACTGCTCGCATTGACCCATATTTTCTGTTCACTCGCTCACCCGCATCAGGTGATACCCTGCAAGGGTAACTATTGGCTCTTGTCTCAGACCTTCCCCGAGGTGATTGGTGGAGTGACGAGCACTCAGCATGTGACCTCTACAATGAGCTTCCGCCCACGTGAGCTAAAATGGCGATCGTGGCGTATAAATGCTGCACTATATTTACGTGTTGTCTGTGTTATGGTGCAAATAATACGTAAAATCATTATAATACCAAATATCATATTTTTGACACTGAATCTGTCGGTGGCAGAAAAGCCCAGCCTGGACATTTTATATGGTTTTTGTTTTGTCTTTTTCCCATTTTAGGTATTTTATGTGAACAGAGACATGACGCCCGTGGCATTCTGGGAAACAGGAGCGTTTTCATTGGTCTCTTTCTAATCTGCAACATGTTTGCATATAAGTTGTTTTTAGTATCTTTCCAAAACTAAAACCCGTCTTAATGTTGCTCGGGGACTGGAGAGAAGTTGCTTTATTTCACATTGAGTCAACCTTTATTTCAATAAAAACAGATATATTAGGATTATAATTTTCTATGGAAAACTACAGATGGACCGTGAAGGAACGGTTTGAGGTTTCCTCGTGATATTTGTGGTAAAGTACTCAGATTTTTTACTTAGGCATTAGTAAAAATGGCAGTGTCAAAATACGACTAAATATGCAGAATGGCCCATTTCAGAATAAACATGTACAAAAACTGTATATTATACCATAGAATTGTAAGTATTGATGCATTAATATTTACATTAATTTAATGTTCTAGCTGGTAAGAGTGAGGGTTATTTTTTTTACAATATACTCTGCTGGATATCTTGTGAATTTCACCAAGGGCTCAGTAAGTTTTTATCTTCATCCATAATAATACATCTTAATTTACTGTTGATTATATTTTATAAACCTGAATCTGCAAACTAACTCCAGTAGTAACTAAATGTACTAAATAAATAGTGGAGTAAAACGTATAATATTGTCCTTTAAATTAGAGTTGAGCAGAATAGAAGCATAAATTCGAAATACCACAGTACCACAAAAGTACCATAGAATTGTACTTGAATAAATGTTCTTAGTTCCTTGTAAACTCAACATCCACATTATGATGCACATAATCACTCTAACTTTATACATATAGCTTGAGTTATAGGTGGGAATCCTATAAAGTGGGTGGGAAAAGGGGGAAATAACACCTGCCCCATATCAACATTTACTGCTTCATTCAGCCGGTTTCATGCTCCCTGTTATTACTCCATTTGACCAGTAGATGGCAGACAAACACAATCTCCACACTTTGGTTCTCAGTCATCGTTGGGATGCTGTATGCATGCATCTCATAATGTCATCAGCTTGTTTTTAAGCAGCTGTAAACTGAACAGTATAACTCACCTGAGCAGAAATGTTTAATAACACTGTCAGAGCCCGAAGAAATCTCATTAAAACTCCAAAAGCTGAATGTGACAGGTGCAAAATGAACACGCAGCCAGATGTCACAGCTGGCGGGGGAAATGCAGCCGGTCCTCAGCCTACAGGTAACGTATTCAGTGTCCTTTCATATGAAGGAATTCAGGCTGAATTGCCATTAAACAGCATGGCTTTGTGAACACATGTACACAGATAGATGGCAGTGAACATCCTGCTTTCTTGGTCATATAATAAGTGGCCAAAACAAGGTCCTTTTCACATAGAGAGACAATAGCAAAAAAAAAAGAGCGTGATGTACATGTTGTTTGACAGAAGAAAGAATTGTTGTAGGAGAACTGGTAGACTGTCAAACTCTCCAATGAATGAAATTAGAAAGAAAAAACAAAAAAAACATCACAGCCAGTTATTTGCTTGTCGCTTACAGGATTCTTCTCACACCAGCTGATAACACTGATATTTGTTCTACCTGCCAGTGTGGCAAAAAAGAAATTGATTATAAACCTGCGAGTGTTTTATGAGGATATGAAGCAGTTTATCATATTCTGTCATACACACTCTTAGAAACAAATGTGCTAACCACAGTCTAATATGGTTGTTCATGTTGTCTCCATAGGAGAACCCTTTTTTGAACCTTTTTATAAAGGTTCCAACTGGAACCATTTCAGAGGGTTGCAGCCAGAACCCAATATAGAGGGCAATAACTAGAACCATCTGTGCAAGGTTCCAGTCAGAATCCACTATGACAGGTTTTACATAGAGCACTTAATGGTCTAATAGTTCTGTCAAGAAGTCCTGCAGTGTGTGAACTGTTTTTCTTTTGTTTGTTTGTTTGTTTTTTGTTCGACTATTTATTGACCTTTGGTTCAGTGCCTGTTTGGATTGGATATGAGTACATACTCCTGTTTTTCTATCCAGAACCTTTCCACCTTCTGAGGATGCAAACAAGAATCCATTCAGCGGTTTCTACAGAGAACCCCTTTATATTCTAAGGATTTAATTTTGAACCCACCAAGTGGGTTCTCCAGAGAACCATTTTATGTTCAAAAGTTTTCACCTAGAGCTCACTCAGCGGGTTCTATGGAGAACCCATTTATGTTCCAAGGGTTTAATCTTAAACCCATTCAGGGTGTTTTAACCCTTTTTGGCTTTTGAGGGTTCTACAAAGAAACATGTTTTATTATAGAGATGAGGCAAAAAAAAAAAAAGAAATGGATTGATTAATGGGATTCCAGACACGTCTACAAAAACAATGGCAGTCTATTTCACATCGGTGGAGAGAGTGAGATATTTTTGGGGCCATTTTTTTTTTAGTGACCTTGGTACACCTCAGGAGGAAGAGGAAATAGTTTGACCCAAATCATCATTGGTGTCCTTGAAGACAAACTCTTATTAATAACCTCAGGAATCTGGAGACCACCTCTACTCCTCCTCCCATCTCCTACCCCTTCCCTGTCCTAACTTTTATCCCACCTCCTTTTCTGGTCTGATGTGTGCACCTTCACGTTCACTCACACAGGCCCCCACAGGGCCTCAAAATCAATCTAACAGAGCTTAAAATAATCAACCTAGTTGTAGAGGAGGGCTTACCGGTAACATGTACAGTAGCTCACTTCCTCGCTGCTTCCTCTGAGTGTGTGAGGACTGCCAGCCACCTGAGGACTCATGTAGGTTTCCTTTCATTTCAGATTTGGCCTCAGTAGCAATTATTTCACATCATTTATTCATTTCGTGTGTGTGTGCAGACATTCAGTGTTTCCTTTTATGAGAATTCCTTTATTATGTTTTATTAGTTTTGCATGTTTGTGTTTTGTGAAGGAGGTAAAATGTGTGCTTAGGGAGGACTTTAAATTAAATTACACTGTAAGTGCTTTTTGTTAAATCACCCACCCTATATTGAATAATTACACGGTACAAACAGGGTACCGGCAGACACATGTGTCGTTTCACAACAGCTGGGGTAAACTAGGCATGGCTGTGAGGAGTTGTTGCAACCGTCCCCAAGATAAGAAACCATATCAAAGCAGACCACACAGCGGGATTTTTTCAACACAAACAAGTCATTACGGGGTTCATAAAAGGATAGCTCAGGGTTATAAAAATTTTGTAACTTTTGGCCCACTTCTGAGTGTTCAAAAATTTCTGATGACCACCTTCCCACGTATATTAGAAAAAAAACAACATGACAAAAATTCAACACAATGTGCTTTCGGCTCGGTGTTATGTTTTGGAGCCACTAGCACAGGGTTGTCTCCCACAATACCCAGTCTCATTGCAAAAACCGATTCCATTGTCACTGCATCTGCATCAGACACTGTGACAATGTGACAAAAAACACTTTTTGAAACAGCTGCCGTTTTCTATGCTAAATACTTAAAATACTATAATATAGTATTGTAAATCAGTGCTTATTTTAAGAATACTCTGCTTATTGAGATAAAAACCAAAAGGTAATTCATGAATGTCACCAGGACTGGGGTCAGTTGCAACATGTGATTTCTTCCATTAAAAAAAAATTATGCAAGTTGAATATATAAAGATTTGGTTGGTCGACTCCACATAGTCTCAGAGTAACTAACAAATGAAAAACTTTGAGAGAACAAAAGGGTCAGGAGCAACTGATACATTTACAACTTTAATAATGCAAACAGACTAATGTTTCAGTGCTACTGTGTCTTCTTCAAAGAAACATAAACTATTCATGTAGGTACTTAAATATACTACACAATTATTACAGTGAAAATGGTGAACAGCAGTACACTTTATTTAAACGCTCAGTATTTAATCGTCACTTTAAACACAGATACATAATAAAACCTGCCTATTAATTGAAAGAGGAAGGAAATGCAGGTTTTTGGTGCACTGTAATTGGTGACCCCTGTCTCGGTAAGTTGTAACCCCCAGACAGCTGAAGAAATATCATCGATCAGCCAGGATAAGAATAGCATCTGGAAGCTGGCCTGTGGCCAACACTGAAAACATCTCCTCCTCGCGAGTTTGGGTAATTAACACAACAGCCTTCACAGCAATGCATCCAGCAGAAACTTCAAACAATCGCTACCCCTGTCTGTTACAACCTTTAACTAATGAGTTCTCCTGCCATTTATGCTGCCACTATGAGATAAAAATTGGAAAACTGTAGCATGGCCAGGTCTGATCTAAGAGACGCTTTTAATGAAATACAATCCACTGAAGTCATTGTCCTCTCCTTTGCGTTCTTTTTTCCTTTTCATCCTAATTCCATTATGTCTGGTGATTTTTTTAAATTATTTTTATTTTATTCAGACCGACCGCTATTGATTTTTAAAGGTATGCAAATGTTTCCCAGTGCTGAAGTCAAGGAGGCATTGCCCGCCCTACATTACAACTCAAATATAGCTGCACCAATTAAGGCCAACTCTCCTATGCTACATTAAGCATTTGGAAGAAATTATATTATATTATTGTGATATTTATCTCTCAATGTCTGACTGTACAGATGCACACCTTGTCTTTGGATGAAATCTGGTGGAACTATGGTGAGATGTCATACAGCACACTTAATTATATTCTGCATGAATGTCAACATGATTGTAGACAGATTTGAGATGGGGTGCCATCCTCTTTGTTAGCGAAATGACCAAAATCCCCCTTGTTAACCTTCCATCCCCCCACTCCATCCCCTAGTAGCAGAAAAACTGCAGAGGCAGAGTTGTTAGTCTAGTCTGCCTGACTCATCCTTTATCTGATCCTTTATCTGACTGAGGTTTGGGCAGGCTGGTGAGGTTGGGTAGGAAGTAAGGCTTATCCTTTTATTAAACTTATTGAGGCTCTTTTAAGTCATAAAACACAGATTAACATTATTATATGTCAATAAGACTTAATAAGTGTTAACAATAGCATCATAAACATGTTTTTTGTTAGATTTTAACACAGTTATGAGCACTTAATTGAAACTTGTTGCCAAACTTGTAACTTGTTTTATTGCTTTATTGTGATTAATGCATATTTTATTATGCACTTATTAACAGTTAATTGAGCTTACCAGATCTAAAACGACAATGCCTTTAGGTTACTAAATTATATATTGTGTACCTATTAAAACTTGATTATGCTTTCTACAGTTACCGGATGTATAGTAAAGACCAAGCCATATTAAGGTTAATAAATCCTTTATTATGCACTTATTAACAGTTAATTATGTTTTTGCAGCTACCGGATCTAAAGCAAGAACAATGCCTTATTATGGTTAATAAATATTTTATTATGCACTTACTCTGCACTTACAACAATGCCTTTTGTAGCTCCCCCATCCAGAAAGAGCATTATGTTGTCAAGGTTGAAGCACAAGAGTGGTTCATGAGTAGCTTGAACGATACAAGCCATGTTACTTAAAATAACCGGTCTTCTCGTCACAAGGGCGTTCCCACTGGGCCATCCCCACTATTAAAAATGAAGAAATGACCAGCTGATTGTAGAGGTAACATCTGGTTAATTTTGCCCTTTAGTGACAGAAATGGATCAGAGGGTTTAGTGTAACCCTGATTGTGGGAATAAATAATCAGTGTGTTTATGTTTGTCTTCATTCTATTCCTTTCTTTTTTTCTTTTTCTTTCTTCCTTCACTATGGCTGTCAGAGGAGGAGTGAAGTAATTACAACCTGCCTCTGACCCTCACTGGCCTGCAGCCCAGTGAGGGGGGGCAGCAGAAGAACACAAAAAGAGAAGAAGATGTGGAAAAAGGATGTATTAAGAAACAGGCTGAGGAAAACATGAGGGAAAAAGAGGAAGAAGAAATAGCAGAGGTTACAAAAAAACAGAGAGTAGAGTGACTGAGTGAGGGCTTCTGATGATTGACGGGATGGGGTGGAAGAGGGCAGATGAGATGAGAGGATGGGGGGGCGAGCAGGATGGCAGAGGGAGAAAGGGAGGGTAAGCTTCCGACAAAAGGAAGTGGGAGACAATCCAGTAAAACACATGGTGAGTGAGTGCATGTGTGTGTGCACATGCATTCACGTGCACATGCCTGAGCAACATGGTAAGGGAGTGCATGCAGTAGATGGTCACAGCCCTAATAGCATTATATTACTTGATGCCAAATTTAAAATATACGCTAGAAGGCTAGATTGCAGGTTGTTAGGGATTTAATTCTAAATTAAGCCTCTAAGGAGAAAATTTGCATGTAAATCCATGTACCAAACCATTACTCTATGTGTGCACAACAATTAGAAGCATTTAAATCAGAGAGTTAAGACAACTGAGAGGGTGCCACGGTAGCTCGTAAAGATGAGCGCACACGCACACACATAAAGAAGTGTGCTCCAAGTCAGGATGATAATTATTAAAATACATCAATTGTATTTCAATCCTCTATTCAAGCCTGAGGTTTATAATAGCTGATATGTATCTGAACTCACAAACCTGCGCACACACATCCAGTGAGTTAAGGCCAAGTGTGGCAGAAAGAGAGCGCAGAGGAAGCAAAGGAATGGAGATAAAAAACAGTGAGTGGATAGAGAGAGAAAAGGGGAAGCAGAATGTGACAAAGTGAGTGAAGGAGAGCCAGAGCTCTGAGCCCTCCTTCTAGATGGCTGCCGGCCTTGAAGCCTGCCGGCTCCGAATGGCACATTTGGCACAGCGATGTTTGCTCGGAGTCCTCAAAGCTACAATGCATTTTACTGCCATCCCAACAGCTGTGCTCTCTGTTGTGTTTTAATGGCATGATTTAGTTGACCTCTCTCCCTGGCTAGAGAACAAGCTTTGTCCAGCAGTGGACAGCAAGTGAGTTTTCTGGCTGAGTTTTGATGTACTCATGGAGGTGAAGGTCAGTGGTTATCGTTACAAATGCACTGACTCATGATGATGATTCATAATGAACACTACTGTCATCTCACACCTCTGCACCTGGCGGTTAGGAATTGTGCACTGATGCTTTGTGGACATATGCAGCTGGTATCTACATCCAGCCAGGTTGTTGAGAAGTGTCTTGATATCACCAGCGATCTCAGGTTGTTTGAGGTGCACCAGCACTCAGAAAGTGATAATGCATTTCTGGTGAAACAGTAACAGTAAACTCTAACCCCTAATTATTATTATCTGAATCCCATATATCCCATATTTAAAAAATCAATTCATGTTTTTATATTACTGAACAAAGTATTGCACAGTTCCCAGTAAAAAAAAGTGGGAAACTTAAATGAAAGTATGGTTGTCATTGTTAATCCAACTTTATGGTAGTTTTTGAGACTGTAGCCCCCCCCCCCCACCCCACCCAAAAAACAATTTTGGTCTTGCTTTTCGTAAGTTAAAAAATATGACTTTGTCTGTGCACACAAAGGGTTTATTTCTCTAAAAAAATGTTTGCAAATTTGTTAAAATCTGTGTTAGTGAACATTTCTCCTTTGCCAAGATAATCCATCCACCTGACAGGTGTGGCAGCAGTTAAAACTAAACTGTGCAGTTATCTCTTGAAAAACACATTTATTAGGCACTGAACTGGAACTATTTCACTTAGGGCTACAAATACTATTTTTTCAGAGCCTAATAAATGTCTTTCTTCTAGATAAAACTGCACATTTTATTACAATGAGTCCAAGTTACACCTGTGCGTCATGCTGTTTAATCAGCATCTCTATATACCACACCTGTCGGGTGGATAGATGATCTTAGCAAAGGACTAGTTGTAACTAACACACTTTTAACAATTTTTTTGAACCAAATATGAGCGAAATAGACCTCATGTGAGCTCAGAAGTCCTACATTTTTTACTTCAACTCATGAAAAATGGGAGCAAAAACAAAAGTGTTGTGTTCATGTTTTTTGTTGAGTGTACATGATCTGCATGATGAGCTCAAGTTGATCAGTCTAAACCTTGTGATTGCAATTTGCCTACAGCAGTACCGGTGGGTGTAACCAGTGCAGAACCAGCAGTCTTCACTGATGAGACTTTATGCTGACATTTCTATTATTCTTAGGGTTTTTGTTATCGTCTGTCTCTCTCTTTCTCTCTCACACACACACGTTTATTCGAATGTATTTTCAGCAAATGGAAGCTGCAGCAGACTCAAGGTCTCTTGTGAATGTCTGTGAGAACAGACTGTAAGCACCTGGACAATAAGGAAAAACCATAACGCCACACTGTCACTGTGTGTGTGCGAGAGAGAGATTTGGTGGAAGGCTGTTAGAACAGGAAAGATATCTGTTGCTTCTGCATCTCTGTCATACACACAAGTATTCACTTTTTCTCTCCCTCCTCACACACACACACACACACACACAAACACACACAATCCACTAACAAGCATGTGCACATGCATGCAACCTCACACACACAAAGAAACCCAGTAGTTAGTTCCTGCGTCATTACAGTAGCCATCTGTCAGTATGCAGGCACACATACACCGACTTGGCTGTGTGTATGCATCCACTATACAGAACCACACACACACACACACACAACACACACACACACAAAAACACAGGGTTACCAGCAGCCATATTGCATATGCACACACATTCACCCTGGAAATGTTTCCGCCTGGTGACCCTCCCAGCCCTGCTTGTCAGTATTCTGATGGATTTTGCACGAAGCATTTGGTTCATGTGGATCAATCTGAGGTGAAATGCTTCCTCTTCCCTACTTCTCCAATTTCTCCATCTCTCTCCTCTTTTTTCTTTCTCTCCATCCATCCCTCCCTACCCACATGAATCTGTCTGTGTGTCTGAATCTGCCAAACACTGATGTCATTGTCCAGCATCAGTGTGTGTGTATGCCTCCATGTGTGTGTGAGATGAAATGATGAATGTTGAGGTATAATCCCACGGTTTAATCCCGACCACTCCCAATCCGCTGCTGCCTGCACACACCGGACAGCCGGAGCAACTCTTCTGACACACACACACACACACACACATACACACACACACACACACACAGTTTTGTTTTTACCATAAAAAATGCAGGGTTTGGATGGGAGGAGGGGGGTGGAGGAGGACACACATTTGGGCCTCCAGCAGCCTTTAATAATGATCTCACATTATTCAAAGATGCCCACCTGCTAGGCACAGAGAGGGAGAGACTGAGAGGGAGATGAAAGATTATTTATTTCTCATGGGTGGGAGACAGTGAGTGAGTGAGTGAGTGAGAGTGAGTGAGTGGGAGGGAGGGCGGCAGTCAGAAACAAGCAAACTAATTCTCACCGAAGAACAGACAGTCGTGCCAGAGCAGGAGCTGCGGTTACTTCACCTCTCTGACGCTCAACAAAGAAATTAGCGTTTTATTTTGTCTTCCTCCTCTCGCAGTCCAGGTAGCAAGTAGGACCGAGAAGAGTTTCCATTTTGGATAGGAGGGGGGCTGCAAACACACGCACCCACCACACTTCTCCAAGCCGAGACAACTCAAGGTAAGGCTGGCACGCTGTAAAAGTCAAAGCGTGGTGAATTCATTTGGCGTTAACAACTCGCTTTAATCCCTGCTGGCGGTGGGAAGCAGTCGATAAAGAGATTTTTTTTTTAAAAAAAGAGAGAGATGTTTTGTTCCGTGCTGCTTCTGCTCCTGCTGCTGATGGTGATGATGATGATGCGCGCTGTGCGGCCACCGCGCGTAAAACAGCTGCAGTGAAAACCTCCAACTGGCACAGCGAGCAGAAAAAAAGTGTCTGTCTGCTCCTCGTGCCAAAACAAAGTTAGACGAGATATAGTCGGTTATATGTGGAAACTGACTTGTTGAAATTTTTGACTGGACTCAACGAAAACGGACTGTTGTCATCAACAGAGCGATTGCCCTGTTTCTTATTGTATCCTAAATGAAAATGTTCTAATATTTATAGAATTTACAAGCTTTCTGCGCAGTATTACAGTAAAAATGTATTTTTATGATGATTGTTAATCACTCTTAGACTGGCTTGCACCAACAAAAATGAGGTTAATCTTAATTTAAGAGTACTTCTAATTGAAATTTAGCAAAACTAGGTTTAAAATGAGTAAATTGAGATTTGGAAATTAAGCATACCTGTTGCACAATTAAAAACTAATGTCAGTTTATTAAATACAAGTTTAGTGACGTAAACTAAAATTAAATAGAGCTTAATCAATACAGAGATGGGTAATCAATCAATCAAAAAAAAATCAATTTTAGTGCTGCTGACCTAGCTAGTAAGTATAAAAGAGGGATGGGGAACTTCACTTTCAGATGCTCTGTATGTTGCATTGCTTGCTAGTTCATTAAAAAGTGAAACAAAGTTATATAGTTTGCTAGTTTGTTAAAAAAAAAAAATGAACACACACATTGTTTTCTTGGTAGCTAAAAAGTAAATGAAAAAAAGCATGTTTGTTTGCCAACTCGCTAAAACATTAACAAAACATTAGACTATATTCTTTGCTAGCTGGATAAAAAGTAAATAAAACATGTTATATTGTTTGCTAACTAGCTAAAAAGTTTTTTTTAAAAAGTTACACTGTTTGCTAGCTTGCAAAATGTTAAGTAAATGATATATTGTTTGCTAGCTAGCTGAAAACTTAGTTAGCGTAGGGTACTGAAAGGTAGCCATTTTTAAAGTTAAACGTCTTCAAGTGTAAGTTTAATGTTAAAACTGGATTTTAAATTGGACTTTTAAATTTTGATGCAACAGAATTAAATTTGATCTAACTCTAGAGCAAAATCTAAACTGAGGTTTAAAGAAAGGTTTAAATTGAATCTTTCTTAGTTTTAAGATAGTTTGAAAGTTTGATGCAACAAAATTTAATGCTAAACCATTATTTAATTGGGTGTAAAAGGTATAACATACAATATTCAAAAACAACAACAACAACTCACATAAACATAATATCCTTAACCTACAAGAAGTGTGTGGTGTGTCTCCTCTGCCTTCATTTGCTCATTGTCTCATTATTGTGCTGTGTTTTGGACACTTAACCAAACCAAAACATCGGTATTTGACGTTCTGGGAATGAGACTCACCATTTCTTTCTGGTACGTTTATGAACAGGTTGGACAAATTCTACCGATATCACCTGTAAGTGGCAGCTTTTAACTTCAAGATATTTGAATCATCATATCTGTACTGTTAAGGCTCCTCATCAAGGAGAGTAATTTTACAATTCCAGTCGCTCCGCTCAGGGTCTAGTAGTCATTTTATACCACTGAGAAGTTCTCCCTTTAGAAGCATTATTTGCTGTTTCTATAATAGTTTGGAGGGAAAAAAAAGACATCTTTGAAGTAAAAGCAAAGCAAAGGCGTTTACATTTTCCTTCTCACACCTTCTCCCTTTGCTGCCTGTTTGTGTGAAGCTGTATCCAGCTTTAGCTTTTCCAGTTATTCACTTGTTAATTATGCATTAAAGAGTCCAGAAGCACGAGCCACTTCACTTTCTCTATACTGGGTCAGCATATTGACTGCAGGCTTATGTCGACTCAAGGCCAGTGCTATCAGATTTAAAGCGGACATTTGAAATAAGTGTAATAATTCAGTCAGCTGCTTTGCTGGTCATGTATGGGCCATACAGTATATTTTAGAGCATTAGAGCACATAGAAAAATGGCAGCAGAGGTAGTTGGCATAATTTCATATAAACATATCAAAATAGATTAACTGTTTATTAAAGCCACAACTGAGAATATATCATATTTCATTTTTGCAATGAAAGCAGAGTCCACCCCCTACTGGCCTCATTAACTTGCTTTATATGAGCTTGTGCAATTTGATAAACGAGGAGAAGCAGAAGAGGGAAGAGAAAACATCACAGGAAATCTAGTGTAGGCTACTACACTACTGCACCCCAGAGAGAGACTAAAGGAGGTTGCTGAACCAAGAAAGCGAACAAAGTGGCAGAGGAAAAGAGGCTGGGGATGACAAAAGGGGGGCAAGCGAGGAAAAAAAGTGGGAAAAATGTGGTTGCTCAGATATTTGTCTCATTTTGACTTGTGAGGGCTGCTCTGTGTTTCCCACCACAGTCGCTTTTAGCCATTGGATGGTGAAGAAAAGCTCGATCTAAATTTACGTAACAGGGCGCGAAGAACCTTCTGTCAGAGAACATTTCAGGTGCTGCATCTCTCACAGTTCACAGCTGTCTGTCTGCTGAGCTGTTTGACAATGTGCTCATCACATGATCTATCTATCTATCTGTCTATCTGTCTGTCTGTCTGTCTGTCTGTCTGTCTTCGTAGTGACTGTCCTTTGAGCCAACCTGTAAGCTGCACTATTTTATGTTTGAACTCATCTCTCGAGACCTAATTTAGAGTTTGTGGAAAGACTGCAGCCTAAAGGACAAAAGGCTTTCAAATCATCTGTATGCTTTTTTTCAGTGTGGACTGTACGGTTCCTGTCGGAACAAAAAAAAAAATCTGCTATCCTAGCCTTGGATTTCACTGAACAAGTCAGATAACGGACAAGCTAACACGCCACAGACATAATCAAACAAAGGTGGTTTCAGTGATATGCTGTATGTGTGTGTTCAGGCGTGTGTGTGCCTGTACTTTATGTTTTGCTGTTTTTCGTGAACATGTAAGAGGCAGCTCAGGTTATAACCTTCATCTGCACAGCTAAGTCTGCTGCCTTTTAAAAGTCTGGGCTTCATTTTGGAGATTTTCAGCTGACTGACCTTTGATGTGCACTCACAAGTCAGAAACATTTGGAGGATAAAGTATATTTAGCAGGATATTGACGACCAGAGGGAAAGATTTGTAAATCATCTTACAGTAAAACAGTTTTGTAAGATCTGCATGATTGGTCATGTGTAGTTTTATGTAACATACAACTGATGTTGAGCAAACATTGGAATTAATCTGCTTGTTTTTCTGACCTTCTGAGCCTTTGGTGAATTGATTTATTTGGTTATGTTTATCCAGTTTTTTAGCAGGATCTCTTCAAAAAGCAGATTGCAGTTAAATTTGAGAGAAAGAAGAATTATTTTTTGTGCAATCCAGGAGTGAAACTAAGATTTTTTTTAGATTTTTGGCACATTCTCAATATTTATGCTATTCTGAACTACAGTGCTTTCTTGTATGAGAAAGATCTGGAACTCGTAACATAGAATTGGTGGATCAAGCCACCAATTAGTTTGTAAACAGGTATTTTGAAGCATCAGGTGTGGCATTATGGGGATTGCCATCTTGTTGTTTACAGACAAGAGCGTGGATCTGGTGGGAGACGTACTACAACTTGAGCGGAGCTTGGTTGTGGCTGGTCCGATCAGCAGGAAATAATGGCAGCCTGCCTGGTCACGATCTTTCTTGTAATACAGCTTAACAAAACACTAAATATGTATGTAAAAACAAAGTGAGAAATAGGAAATGTAGTAACAGAACTTTGATACATATTTGATCAGTCTAGTTTGATCTTAGTTTCGTGAGCCCTGTGTGTTGCACTGGGCGGCCTCACTGAGAATGACTGGACAGTCACAAGCTAGTCACACCTAGGCCTGGACGATAAAACAGCAGTGATATCTATCCACAATAGACACATCATCAACAGCAATTAGAAAATAGTTTGATAAAATGTTCGATAGTTTCACTTAAACACATTGAATGCAGACCACCATGAAAGCACATAGCGAATAAGCCCTGGCTCATTAATAGCCTGTCATTTCCCCTATGAGTGGCACGTGAATATCACTTAACAGACTAAGCCTACATGTGCTCCTGCCCTGGCTCAGAAACAGCCAAACATATCCCTAGTTATTATGAATGACACATAGACAACCAATCAGTGGTTGGTAATGTAGGTAAAATGTTGTTCGGTTGCTCCATCAGCACATGAGAAACAGTGTGCAAAAAGAGTGTAGATAATGAGGGACAGTGCACTGTGTTGTGAAAACTGCAGGAGTACCTTCCTGACCAAGACAGTAATACAACAAATGTAGCTGTTAGTCACAAGCTACATAATTGATGATCATTGTTATCTACTGATACGAAACGTCACTATCTTGATAGACTTTTCAGCTGTATCGCCCTGTGCTAGAAACGCCCTAAAGCAGCCCTGCTTTTTGGGTTATTTTACTTTGAATAAAACCATAATTTAGTAACTGAGCATCATGCCATATTAAAGAAGACATGAAACTAGAGATTGAGACCATAAACTCAGTAGGAAACTGTTTAATGAGGTTATAAATCAAGTAAGATGTAGGTTGATTTTCTCATAAGACTCCATACATTTCTTCTTATTTTTGCAGCCAGTGTAGTTCACCGCCTGCTGGCCATTAGAAAGAGTGCAGGCTTAAGGCACTAACACATTGGCTTCACTTTTCAGACCGGGAAACTCCATCCTTTATTCTACTGTGTATGGGTGCAGTCCAGGTTTGAATTCATGAATGGTTTTAGGCTCTTTATGAACATTTTTACTAGTTTGAACTACTGCACTTTCTTGAATGAGGTATGGAGTATTTAACACATGATTAGTTTTAACTATGCACATTTTCAGCAGATCAAAAAGCAGATAAAAAGCATTTCCCAACATTTTCCACCATCAAAATAGCAAAGTTGGAGGAGATGAAGCTTTGATGAATGCATTCACTGTTTAGCTCCTGATTAGTTATGCTGCTGAACAATCCAAGTATCAATAGCAGGTTTTTCCTTTGACTTGTTTCTCAGTTTTAATTTACCAGCAGGGTGGATTTATTCTGTAAAAAGGAAAATGCTGACACGGTTTTATGGTCATATTATCAAAGATCAATGAGTAGCTGATTTTCAAAGGAGTTCTTTTTTTCTGTGGTTTGAACTCAATTAAATGGAAGAGTGAGTTTTGACTGCTTACACCGGCTTCCCAGCGTCACCTCTATTGATTACCTAACAGTTCATCAAGGGTGATGAATGTAGTTATTACAATTCTCCAATACAAATAGGTTTCATGTAATGCCATTGTAATGGAGAAGCAGAAGAAAGGATGAGGACTGAAGGGACGAGTGATGTTTACAGTAACATTGGTGGTATCGATCAGCCCACATATTTCTCCGAGTTGACTCACTGCAGTCTCAACTGAGAGATCCTAAGAAATGTACTATTTTAAACCAGAAATCCAAGAAAACCCGAAATATAAGAAGCTTCAGTATTGCTTATTGATTGACAATTAATTGGTCATAGCTGGAGAGAAAGAGGGCACTATAACCCGCCTTGGTCCAGTGGTTAAAAGCCATTTTTACAGATTTATGATTTCATCAATAGGAAGCCGAATACAGGGTTTGTGTAGTTGCTGGTGCAATGCGGGCATCAATATCCCATTATATTGTAATGGTATATCATAATAGCTGCTAACAGTGGATGTTGTAAACGCCCTCTGATTCTTGTGTGGTTGAATGCTCATGTTTCCCACTGAGACTCTGTTGCTGAGTCCCGGTCTTTGCTGCGATCTGCACCACCGTGTCCACAACTGCAGAGATTTCCCGTCACATCAGCCAGGATAGGTTACAGATGGTGGTTGCAGGAGATTATGAGGTGCATCAATCCATCAACATGACTTTTTGAACCCTGCGTGTAATGTGACACAGTGATTCCTCCCTGCCACCGTATTTGGTGGCTGGTAATGATCCTTATGTGCCCAGAGGACTTAGAGATAACGCTGGGATTGACAAGGATTTGGCAACTTTGGCCAAGCTGGAAAAGTAGTGGTGAAACAGACAGTGTAGCCAGCAGTACCATGAGAAAAAAAAATCAAATACTCCTTGTTTATTACCGCGCACATGGCACCTATGTTACATAAGGATGAGCTTCAGGATAAACTGCACACACAGCATATGTTTGTTTTTTTCCCTTAACTGAGTTTGGTGCCAGAGGTTTCTTATGTCCTACCCTCCTTGCTCATCTTCTGCCTTCTTGCTCTCACACATCTCATCTGCTGCCTGCCTCCTCCAGCTGAGCCCTCTGTCCCCTACTGAACCCTCAACGTGCTTTCTCTATCTATTTATCTATTACTGGATGTAGTGTATCATCTTGACATGATAATGCAGTAGCATTTTCAGATTTTAGTGACTCTTTAGTAACTCCTAGTAGTAACCATACAGCAACATCTGCAAATGTGTTTTTGCTGAGATTTTCAAGTCTAGTTCTTATAAAGTAACAAATAAAGGGTTTCTGTTTTTTAATATCTCCATGTACAATTGACTCAGTTGAGGTAGCGTCACACCACATGTGTAAAAGGTAAAGTTAGTATCATTGCCAACCACAGCAGGCAGGAAGACTCTGCTCTCTTTATTTTTGAGGCATCTACATCACTAGCATTACACTCACCTACCCAGCTAGCAATGAGATATCAGGGCTCAGCCAATGGAAGCTAACAGTTGTAAGCAACGGAGCTGGCAGGAAGTTTCATGGATTACTAACCGAAAGAAACAATGAACGAAGAAGCTTTCCAACTGACTAATGGGTAAGTGTTTCTGACCTAAACATCTAACATTAATTGTAGGACTATGTGCCAGGACATAACCAGCAGAACTAACACAGTAGCTTATATATCTATGGACAACGCTTCTCCGCTTCCTCCCATTGTGCACCAGGGGGTGACCGAGATGCTTTGGTTTCACTTTTGAGGAGTTGTGATCCCGTCCACTTCTAATATTTGTCAATGGCAGGAAATTTCAACTGGAACATCCCCTGAAGTTACATTTCTGACTCAAGAACCTCACCAACCCAAATGTCAAAATCAAAGATTGCTACTTTGCATGTCAATTGTAACTGAAAGCTGTTGGCATCCATAAACTACCAATGCATTAGACAAATAATGCACTTTCACAAAAACAGTCAACTTGAGTGTCACATTATTCCCAGTGCTGACGTTCAACCTCCCAACTGCAAAAAAGAAAACCCACTGTATTGTAATTGGAGGCTATACAAAGTTGTGTTGTTCATTTGTGAGACAAACTCTTTCTGGTTCTGACTATTCTAGCATTACGTAAAACAATATTACATTTAAAGCTACAAAGCAAACATTTACAATGGCAGGAATCCCACATCGAGGTCGCTGCCAAAATTTTAGCTACTGATCTTCGGGCCAGGGATCTGTTCACCAAATTTCAGCCAAATTCACTTGTAGCTTTTTGAAATATTTTGCAGACAGAGAAACAATGATGGAGAGAGACATGCACCAACCAACTTCACTGGCAGAGGTAATGAAAGAACTTGTGTTACTACACCAACAGACAGAGACATCAGCAGCTCGCTCTCACACAAACACGCTCACAAATGTGTTTTTTTTACGTACTGTTGCAGTGGGACAATAAATACCAGAGCCAAACAGTACCACAAAACTACAAACTCTGATTAAAGCAATGAATCAGATTCTATCAGTGTGAAACAGGCAACATGTACCAACATAACACAGCCAGGGAGGAATTAAACTCATGAAACCCTCATGAAATCGACATTATCACAGCTCAACATCAGGCCTGGATAAAATGGATCTTCACAATACACATGGGTATGTGCTCACATAAATGCAGCTGCAACCTGCTAGGCTATAACATACAGTGAGCTGTGTTGAGTTACAGACATGCTGCTCTATGTGCTATTAGAGCCACTGGAAACCCAAATCCACTATAACCCTGTAACTATAGTACGTAATTTAGGGTTAACCACTGACATTAACAAAAAAAACAAAAAAAAAACGCCACATCTTTACTTCCTCCCATTGTACAAAAATGAAGCCAAAATATCCCAGATAGGAATACTGTCGTTATGCTCTGGTGATGTCATTTGGAGGCTCTGCAAAGTCGCCACGCCATCTGACTCAATTGCAAGCAGGGCTCAGCTGTCAATCATGGCAGGAAACTCCCATTTTTCAGTATAAAATAACTGATTAAAACCAAGCCGATGAGAAAAATGAACACTTTAACATACATCAGCATGACAAGAACTACCGAAAATGACAGAAACCATGTGAGAAAAAAAAAATGATTTGGCATTTAGTTTGATGTTTTAGGCCCATGTCCTTTTTATGAGCATGGAGGGGGCAGGATTTATGGCCTATGCTGATCTACTGCTGCCTCAATCCGCAGCAAGTAAGGTTAGTTTGGACTCGAACCAAAGTCACACAATAACACAAACTAACCAACTGAGGCAGCGGTAGCCCAGCAAGTCTCGTGTTCTATGAGGGAAAAAGACTGGTTTTGTCAAAGAAGTCTGGTGTCAAAAAGGCTGTATATTCTAAACCGATAACTGATTTTTTTTTAGGTGGTTCTGCTTTTTAGGTGGCTAAAGGCGAGTTCTTGCCCAGGGAAACAAAACTAAAACAGTTCAGTCCTGCATGTCAGCAGACTTTAGAAGAATAAACATATGAACATCTCATATGACATAAGTCAGGAAACACACTACTAGTTCACCAGTCACCAACAGGAAGAGAAACCATTTTTTAACCAATGAAATGACACGTACAGTTGTACACTTCTGTGATTATTTCACACTAGAAAGAAACTGCTCCAGAATTCACTTGATAGTGGTCTGAGAGCTATTGTTTGGTCCGCACCAGAGTTCAAGTGCGGTGTTCACACCGACTCAAATAAAATGCACCAAGGTGGTTACGCTCCATGGTTTGGTTCAACCAGACAAAACAAGGCTGGTGTGAATCCACCATAAAACACATGTTGGTAGAAAACCTTTCATGGCAGTACGTTGCTTAGGTCTCGTGCTGTTTTTTTGAGCTAGGTTTATAAATAAATATAAAAATTAGGAATGTTTATTTTCACTCAGATTTTTTAAGGATGCTTAATGAAACACTGAACTTTGATATCATATATGCATATGCATTTACCTTTCAAGACAGCTTTAAGAAAATAAATCAGATTTTCAATCATTTTATGCAAACTAATGCTTTGTTTTAGAGAGGGTGAAGGGAGAAAACAAATGTCAATGAAATCCCCACAATATTACTTTCTTCCCCCCGGAAAGGTTGTAGCACATGAAATAAATAACAGTAAAAAAAAACCCACTCTCTTCCCATTTTATCGTGTGGTCCTCTGTTCAGACACATGTAGCTTCATTTTACATTCATGAAGTCTATTCATCTCACCCCAGGTTATAGCAACACATCTAATTTACACTGAATTTCTTTTCAGTGTTTCAGCGGCCAATTAGAGGCTGTGTTCTTGATCTGTCAACCAATCAGATGCTGTGTTCCTTGTTGTATGTGGCAGTAATGATTCATAGATATATTAATAGATCCATGCAATGATCTCAAACGCTTTATGAGTCTGACCCTTCAAAATAAAATTTGTGGTGATGAGGATAATGAGCTCAATCAGTGTCATATGCGGTAATGTAGTAATTTGGTAATGTGGTAATTGCCTCACCCCTATAGCATGGTTTCATTACTGTACAATCACCTGAAAATTAAAATCATGTCTTTTTGTTGCCTTCAGACTGAGCTGTTTAGGCCTGTATCTACAGAGGGAACTGCTCCTCTTCCACAAAAAACACCATGTTACTCTGCCATGTCTCTACAGTAGCCCAGCATGGATGAAACAAACATTGGCTCTACACACAATATGGCCTTTAGTGTTTTTTGCAAGTTTCGCAGCCACCATAGTTTCTCCTACATGCCTGGAAGTTAGAGGGTGAGGCAAGTGGTATTCAGTTGGTTGTAGCCTACAGCCTCACCAGTAGGTGCCACTAAATCCTACACACTGGTCCTTAAAATGCATCTATGTGTCTGAAAGGGCATGTTCACAGCAACCTTGTTTAGTCTGGCTGAACTGAACCCTGGAGCATTTATCCCTCTAGGTGCGGTTTGTTTTGGTTGGTGTGAACGCCACCCTTGAACTCTGGCATAGAGCAAACAGGCATTTTCTGATCGGCATTGAAAGGGCTGGTCTCAGACCACTGTCAAGTGATCTCCAGAGTGGTTCATTTCTGATGTGAACACCATGCAAACAAATTGTGTGTACTATTGTATGTGTCATTTCATTGGTTAAAAAATGTTGTCTCTTCCTATTTTGGTGACTGGTGAACTAGTAGCATGCTTTGTTTTAGAGAGGGTGAAGGGAGAAAACAAGTGTCAATGAAATCCCCACAATATTACTTTCTTCCCCCTGGAAAGGTTGTAGCACATGAAATAAATAACAGTAAAAAAAAAAAAAAAAAGACTCTTTTCCCATTTTATCTCATGGTCCTCTGTTCAGACACATGTAGCTTCATTTTACATTCATGAAGTCTATTCATCTCACCCCAGGTTACAGCAACACATCAAATTTACACTGAATTTCTTTTCAGCGTTTCAAAACTTCAGTTAAAAATCACCTTGACAGTCGGGTAAGAAAACATAGCTATTGATTGCTGACCTTTACTCAATTGAGTCTGACTTGTGCTCTCAAACCTACAGAGAAGAGTAGAAAAGACAGGCGAGAGGTTCTTCCATAGCTGCGAGAAAAGAGGTGGCTTAAACATACAGATAAAAAGATGTGTTTTCTCCACTTTGCAATAGAATACTGAATTAACCAACATTCAGTGCCTTGTAAATACATGTGTGGGAGAAAAACAATTAATTACTAATGAGTTATCCCATCCCCATGGCACTATGGTGTTAGAGGCAGGAGAAAGAGAGACTGGGAGTGACAAAGAAACAGGGAGTGGATAGAAAGAAAACAGAGCAGATTTGTTAAAGCTGCATTCATTACCAGAGCATGTATGTGATGTCCTCTCTGTCTCTAAGTCCTCATCTGTTATTTCTCCATCTCCTCTTCCTCTACTTTTTTATGCCTCCCGCTGGAGGCATTATGCTTTTGGGTTGTCCATCTAATTCCATCGAATTCCTTCAAGTTTGGTACAAATGTTCACTGGGACTCATGGATGAGGTGAGTCAGTCAAGGTGACTGTGACCTCACAAAATGTGTTTTTGGACTTAACTCAAGAATATACATGCTTATTATGACTGATTTCTCAAACATATGTAGTAGGATAGAATGATGAAGTGATAACATTTTATATCCAAAAGCTCAATGGTCAACCTCACTGTGACATCATAATGTTCAGCTCTCTATCAGTCCTCGGTACTCCTCTGTAAAAATGGTCTCCAAGTGAAGACAACATGTTTCTCACTGGAAATTTTTCACTTACAATTTGTCAAAAACACACTTAATACTTTTTACTTAATTCCTTCAAAATTACTACATGTTATATAAGTCTGTACAGACATGGAAGTAAACTGCAACTTGACTGGCTGGTGAAGACAGAGCTGCAAAGCGGTAATTCTGGTTTCCATTTTCACTTTTCTTAATGCTCTTTTTCCGTCACATTTCCTCTCAGACCATCTCTCACTTCCCTGTGCCCGTGTCTCGTCATCTTTCCACCACCTCTCCTTATTTATCTCTGTCATTTGACAGTTGTGTGAAAGACTGCAGTGGCCTTTTGTAAGAGAGGAACCAGGAACAGAGAAAGGAGGCAGTGAAATCCTACTGACGTAGTTTGCCTTCCTCCAAATAGTTCTCTGGAGGCTGACCAGCTCCACTCTAACATACTCCACTTGGCCCAAGTTCATCTGAGTCAACTCACCTGTTAAATGGGGTTTTTCCTCATGCTGGTCCAGACTGGACAGAGCTATAGTTGGAGCGCTTGGCTGTAGCTGGCTCACCGTTTCTTTGAGTTCAGCAGCAAAGTGTCTAAATTGGGCTAGAATCTGGGCCAGCATGGAGTAGCTAGGACACAAATCAGAAAATGACGTAAAAGGTACAAATGAAGCCCAAAAAATACTATCCACACAGTTGAATCTAATCCTGCCTACTGTTATGTTGATGAAGACAAAAAAAAAATAGAAGGACAAAACTAATTATAACTTATGTATCAAGGCTGTCGTTAAGAGTAGCAGTCACTTTTGGCTGCTCGTTATATTTGTCATTGGGATTTATGATCTGTTCTTCCTCCACCAGCCCCAGCTACATCACCCCTTACGTAACACCCCAAGCTGTTGTAAAGATGGATCCAACAAGCCACTGCTTTATCAGTCCTTCAACTGTGGCTCCCCATCCAATCATAAGGATGGCTGCCAAAACCACTACCCCTCATCTTCTGGTAGCCATTCCCCTGAATACCGATATAGCTAAGGCAAGTTTAGGACAGCTGCAGCACAGCACTTTCTAATTGAAAACAATTATGGTTGAGACTTTGCAGCAGAGGTAATGGTTGGTGTAGAGGGAGACGGATACAGGCAATTAAACATACTGGGAAAATAAGGTAGATTTGAAAAGTATTTTTCATTGTACTGGCGCCGAGGAAGCAAGTGTCAAGTGTCTCCTCTTTCTCCACTTTGGTTGAATGCATGGATGGATTCAAGAGATGAATACAGTCTTTACTTTTGTGATGCTGCCTCAAGAAGCAAAGACAGAAATAGGAATCAGGGAGAGTTTCTGGGCTGTCGAGAGTTCAGCAGCTGATACTCTCTCCTTGCCCGCTCTATAGCAAAGACAACCACAGAGAGGAGGAGATGGGAGGGAGGGGAAGGAAAAGAGGTCAGAACTGATCTGGATTTATTGGCTCAGCTGGTCATAAAGGAGGCTTTATCCTCACATTGCATTATGCAAGCCAAGATCTCTGCTAGCTACAGGTGAAAGATGACTGCTCCGCAGACACAGATTCTCTGAGTGTCTCTGTCTCTTCTCTCATCTTCCTCCTCCCTCCCTCCTCTCTGTGTAGTTCGCTCTCACACAGGATGGATGAGTTTAATACCGAGGTGGTTAGAAACAAAGGCAGATTTCCTCACTGAAGTGCATTCTTTACTCTGTCTGACTCGTGGAATAAAAATCAAGCCTCTCCTCCTAGTCCTCCTCTGATCTTGCCGCCACATCTCCTCCATTTTCTCACCCTTGCCCTTTCTTTCCTTCCCCTCTGCTTCTCCCTGTTCTCTGCTGCTGTCTTTCTCTCTCTGTACCATTAGGAATCCCATTAAAGGTCCAGTGAGATTCAGGGGGATTTACTGGAAGAATATGGCAATAATGGAATATAATATTCATAAGTGTGTAGGGCTGTGATGTTATGGATTTTTCTTATCGCAGTGAAAGACCAACATATTCCAACGAGATGCTGGTTTACAGCAACTGCCCAAATAATCTGGTTTTATTGGACTTTATTGAAGGATGCAGTCACAAGAGTCACGTAGCTCCTTTAAAGAATAGGCCAGTTGGTAATGAGCGTGTGGCATGTAAGTGAGGGAGAGAGAATGAGCAGCAGACAGAGTGATGGTGCTGGTACAGAGCAAAGCAAAAGTTAAAAGTAGTAAAAGAAGTAAAAGAAAACATACAGTACAGGTTACAGTGTGTCAGTTAATAAACTGCAGCCTCTCAAGACCAAGAAAAGTCTTGTTTGTTATTTCCCAAATACTAAGTGAAGGGAGTTAGCCCCAAAGTAAGCTGAGCAGGAAAAGCTAAAAGTACCTTGATACCTACAACTCTAGTAAGATCGTATCCCTTTCAGACACTTTGTAATCCAGCCTTTGTGACTTTGTAAGACTTTGTAAAAATTAAAAAATGTAAAATAAAGCTATAATAATAAATTCAGCATTTTTTCATATTTAAAACTGTTGTTGTTGTTGCCATGTTGTTAGCTGTCCACTCGCAATCCCATGATTCCTTGAGTTGAGTCTAAAGACCAATTAGAGGCTGTGTTCTTGACCTGTCAACCAATCAGATGCTGTGTTCCTTTTTGTATGTGGCAGTAATGATTCATAGATATATTAATAGATCCATGCAACGATCTCAAATGCTTTATGAGACTGACCCTTCAAAATAAAATTTGTGGTGTCACATGGCTGCAGCAATGTAGTAATTTGGTAATGTGGTAATTGCCTCACCCCTATAGCATGGTTTCATTAATGTACAATCACCTGAAAATTAAAATCATGTCTTTTTGTTGCCTTCAGACTGAGCTGTTTAGGCCTGTATCTACAGAGGGAACTGCTCCTCTTCCACAAAAAACACCATGTTGCCCTGCCATGTCTCTACAGTAGCCCAGCATGGATGAAACAAACATTGGCTCTACACACAATATGGCCTTTAGTGTTTTTTGCAAGTTTCGCAGCCACCATAGTTTCTCCTACATGCCTGGAAGTTAGAGGGTGAGGCAAGTGGTATTCAGTTGGTTGTAGCCTACAGCCTCACCAGTAGGTGCCACTAAATCCTACACACTGGTCCTTAAAATGCATCTATGTATCTAAAAGGGCATGTTCACAGCAACCTTGTTTAGTCTGGCTGAACTGAACCCTGGAGCATTTATCCCTCTAGGTGCGGTTTATTTTGGTTGGTGTGAACGCCACCCTTGAACTCTGGCGTAGAGCAAACAGGCATTTTCTGATCGGCATTGAAAGGGCTGGTCTCAGACCGCTGTCAAGTGATCTCCAGAGTGGTTCATTTCTGATGTGAACACCATGCAAACAAATTGTGTGTACTACTGTATGTGTCATTTCATTGGTTAAAAAATGTTGTCTCTTCCTATTTTGGTGACTGGTGAACTGGTAGTGTGTTTCCTAGTAAAATCCTTGCATTGGTTTGATTCACAAACCGGACCTTTAGGTGTGAACCCACCCTAAGAAACAACCAGGTTTTGAAAAGTATTGATGCTAATAGCTCTGCTCAGTCCCTGCTGTATGTCTTTCACTCAGTTCTCTCACTTTCAGCTAGATCTAGAACACACAGTACCGGCCCAGCCTAGGCATCTCAGGTAGGATCTAAAAATATTTCCAAGACAGAAGACATAGTCTTTTCTGAAAATCCTGTCTTTTACTCAACCCAAAGACCAAAATAGTACTGCCATCTGGTGCATTATGAAGCACAAACTTATACGTTTACAGTTGCATTGATTGGCAAGATACAACCTCCAAATGTTGTCAAGGTTAACGTGCATAGTTTGAGCTCTTATTACAGTAAAATTAACATTTGTAATTGATATATACACATGCCTACACACTAGTATGCACTAGTTGGGTAATTGAATATATCAGCATGCTTGATGGATAATCGGCTCAGAAAATTCAAAACCCTCAGGAATAGTGAAGGTGGTCTCTGTACTCTATACTTGAGAAGCGGGGAAAGAAGTGTCAGTGGGGGAGCAGCAGGATTATTTGGGGTTGGAGGAGATAACCAAATCCAGACTACCTCATCAAAAAAGAGCCAGAAAAGAAATAGCAAGAAAAAAAAGTAGAGAAAAGCAGCTAAATAGCAGAAAAGCTAGAGCATGCTCTGCCTTTGCTCTGACCTGGTTCCAGTTAATCCGCCTACTTTACACGATGAACATTACCTCCACACTGTATTTATAGAGCCTTTTTGTGTGTGTTTGTGTGTGTAAGCCGGTGTGTATATGAATGTGATTTTTCTTTGTGTGGTCATGACTGTAGAGTAAATGCAGTTAGTCCATGTCATATCAGGGCAGGGGGTCTGATAGAGTAGTTAAAGGACAAAAAGGACTTGTATTTAAATCCCTGTTGGCAACAAATGGCAATCCTTAAGGCTATTGGAGCTATTGTGGAAGGACCATATGATACGGCTTGTTCCGAGACAACTCCTAATTGAAAATTTCAACTTCTCTATTTCAGTGTCAGAAATTTACCCCACAATATGTCATTGTTGCTAACAAACTATATCGAGCTTCAATGCGACGAAATTTGCAGAAACACAATGTGAGATGTAAAATTGTTGATAATTTCTCGAGTTGAAAAGTACTGTCTAACGATTGTGCATAGTTTTGGTATCCGATAGGCCTTTAAACACATTGATTTGTCACTCAAACAGACTTGGATAAGATTTCATTGTCTCACCGGAATCTAAAGCAACACACCCCCACCAATCCAGCCCCCGTGTTGTTTTAACACAGGGCTGTTTTCAGTCTGAATGCCCACCTAGCGTATAACACTCAGCCTTGTCCAAACACTGCTCTGCACAGGCTCCATCCCGTGTGAAAGATATGATATTACAGCAGACCCTGTCATCCACTTTTTGGAATAATAGGTATGAGTTAAGAGGGAACTCCTTAAAATCATTCCCACTAAAGTGTTAGGGTTAGTTCGTGTGAAGAAAAAACTTCTTCACACTTCATGCTGTGAAAGCGTGGAACAGCCTTCCAGACAATGTAGTGTGGGTTCCTTCAGTTAACTTTTAAAAATAGACTTGATTAATTCTGGTCAACAAAAGATATTTGGTGTAATTACAACACTAATTTGTGATCATTTGTGATTGTTTGTGATTATAAGTATATTGCAGTACTTTTGTTGTATGGTTTGTTTGTTTTGAGTGTGGAGTCTGGTGATTTAAATCCTGTACCAGAAAACTTTCAATGCAACTCAAAGCACCTAGTTGGGTCAGAAAAAGATTGTCGTCTTGTCTTGGTTTAAATTAGAACGAGGCTAGCCATGTTAGTGGCTCTGTGAGGTAAATGCTGTCATCAGCATGTTAACATTGTTAGCACCAAACAAAAAGCACAGCCGAGGCTGGTGAGAATATAATTAGTTTTGCAGGTATTTGTTCATAATTGTATTGGAAAAAATTACATTTTTACCTGGTGATCTTGGGTGCAAATCTGGGATGAGATGTGAATTATCCCCCCATTATATTATTTAGAGATACATTATGTAATTGTAAATATATGTTTAATAAAGGGTAACTGCACTCTTGACATAATTCTCACAAAACAACACTTTTTGAAGGTTTTGTTAATGTGTCCCCCATCTGTCCTACTCAGAAGTCTGAACCACAGACCGTGGGGTTAAAACGAGTGCTGTGGTGCTGGGCCAGTCAATATGTGTAGTGTAAATCTATGGCAAGCACTTCATCACAGGTTACTTAAGGATGTTATTGAGTAAATGACATGTGGGTCAATTCTGCCAAATTTTAGTGATGGTGCAACTAAAGATTTTCCTGTGAAAAAATATGGCCCTACCATAAAACACCAGTTTTTAGCATGGAGTTTGGTTTAACAGTCTGTCCATTCAAAAGACCTATGGGGGCAGAGGATATTTTAACATAAAGGATTCAGTTGTAAATGGTAAAATGTAACAAGTGCAGCTAAAACTGACCTGTTTTCTACTTCTCTTGCCTCGTAGTAAAAGGTAACGTAATAAGCACCCCAAGCTGTAATGAGATCTTTGCTCTTTCTGATGATGGTACTCAATGGCACAAAGGGATCACCAAAGCTACTACTATTCATCCAGAGTTGGATATGAATGTGTGAACCAAATGTCATGGCAATCCATTAAACAGAGCTTTCACTCAAAAGCACAAATATCAACCTCATAGTGACACTTGAGGAAAAGTCTCACAGTCTCAGGAAGTAGCTGGTCTGAAGTCAGGTGGTGGGGCACTGAATACTTATGTATCTCTTGGCTAGGGTGGGTATTGTATGTTAGTATCCTCCCGCTTCCTCCTTTTTCATCACTGCTGGGGTAGCTTCACTTCATTTTTCAACAGCCAGTACACCACACTGAGCCGTTTGTTTACACCAGTTTGCTACTGACTTCTTGAATCATTTCTGTAGAGACACAGTAAGATCATTAAATAATCCAAATTAGTGGGGAGGCCCCCGAGAGACTCATGAATCAAGCATTCTGCCATGCCATTTTGGTGTATTTTTAGAAAGACAATTATAAAAAGACTTAAAAGTTTAAAAAAAAAAAAAGAAGAAGAAAGAAACTTGGGGCAAGTATTTGCCTAATGGTAAGTCCCCCACTGAGACGGTTAGTAGGACAACCATGAATGTCTGTACAAAAGTTTATGCCAATCCATCCCGTAGTTGCTGAGATATTTCAGTCCAAAACAAAGTGGCTGACCGACTGACCGATATTGCCATCCCTTGGGCTATGCTGCCAGCGGAGCTAAAAAGCCGTCACAGACTTGAATCAGAAGACAAGACATGCTGACTTTTTTTTTTTTTTTGGATTTTCCCAAAACCACATTTGTAACCTATAACCTCAACTGTCTTAAGTGTTTGAGTTGGATATGTCTGACAGGTGTATGACTATAAGGATAAGGATATAAGGATGGTGAGGATGATCTGAGTATAAGGATAACAGCACAAAGCAAATGAGTTGTGTATAAACCATGACAGCCAGGTTTCCAAATTAGTTTTTTTTTTTTTTTGCTTGTGGACCTGCAAGCAGTAAAACCAAATCTAGACTTTGAAGCAGTGAGAACTCCAGCCTCATACATGTAATCACATATGCACTATTGACTCCCAGAGGAATGAGACTGGAAAAAAGACAATTTCCATTTCAGGACCAAAAATTCATGGCATTATTATTTGATAACCAGAGCCTGGTATCCCAGCTGAAGATTCTACATAAGCTCACCTCCAGCGAGCTCCACAGGTATACTGGGATGCTATAAGGTGTGCGCGATATACCCACACACTGTTTAAAAATAGAGAAGGCCCTGACAGTCCTACACGAAGCTTCACAGCAGAGACCTCTCTGTTGAAATGGTCTCTAGCCTTATGACTCTTATCCGAAACTTCAATCACTACTCCTTTCTCCTCCTCTTCTCTGCTCCTCCTCCCTTCTCTTCCTCTCTTCTCTCTCTCCAGGGAGGGGATTTTGCTTCTATAAGTCTTCTATCACACTGAATATTTCACAAAAGCACTTTTTTTCTCCGAGCACACACACACACACACACACACACACACACACACTGCCGACTTTCTCACGGAAGTGTTCTCACTTTCATTCCCTCACACTCTTCACATCTGTCATCTTCCCTGCTTTGTCTCTGTCTTTCATTCTTCCTTTTCCTTGTCATCTTCATCTCAATCTTATTTTCTCCTCTGAATCTTCCACTTTGACTGGCGCCAGTGCTCGCTCTTCTTTCCTCTTCACTTTGCTCTCTCCTCCCTCTCACTTGCTCTCACCCTCAACCAAACCTCTTTGCTCCTTCCTCTCTCATTTTTAAAACACATGCTTCCTACAGTTACTGTCTTACATCCACCTTTTATGACTTTACCAGGAATGCATTTGAAATATATAGGCCTTAAAAGGATTTAAAACTTTATAATCAATACCCCCCACTTTGACATTTCCTGCTTTGTTTATAATGCTTCATACTGACAACACTGATAAGTGATTGGTTGCCAGGTCAGTTTGGCTACTTTGTTGTAAATTAGTTGTATGATTGTTAACTTCACCCATCATGAAAGCCAGTGTTAATCAGGGTTGATATAAAAACACAATATGACGGTCAACAACATTAAGAAAAGCTTATTTTTATTGCTAAGGCAGATTAAGACTTGAAGTTGAAAAACATTAACTTGTTAACTTCTAATAGTTTAAGGTTGATTAAATTTACATGGCAAATTAGCAAATATAGATAAAACCTGACCACATTTTTGCAGAAATTCTATCATGTTTGCTAACCTGATGAAAGGCTACTATCACCATCATCATCAGTGCTATCATCAGACATGTTGCATCTAGTGTATCATATCTCTATATCCCATCTCCACGTTCAGGGACGCCAACACTGCTGGCTGATGAGCTTGGCATGGGGTGACACAAGCAGTCGAGCATGGTGCGTCCCTCTGCTGTGCATGGCCAGATGCTTCCCCTGTTTACACATTTACACAATTATTTGCATGCATGTGTTGCACGTCTCACCTGGTGTTGGAATCCTTTTAAGTTAGACCATTGAGCTTCGCATTTGAACAGTTTTAAAGTAGCCATGTCAAGAGAGTGGTGCCAAAATGTTGGTTTGGTGCAGCGTCTGTAACCTCCTAACCAAAGGGCAACTATTTCAATTGACAGCTCAGGCACTGTGGCACTACATTGAGGCACTGTAATTCTTGTTATTATTCGGTCGGATATCTAACAGTCATATAGGAACCAGAGGCAACACATTTCAGTACCCAAACCTAGTCTTAACCTTAGCCTTTAGGTGAACATTATTTCTTAAACAAAGGATGGAATGGGGATCCATGGAGAGCAATAACAAGAATATTAGCATGGATAGCGGCAGCAATCACTCCAACATAAGTTATGAAGTGGGGGATTTTTGTCCACCTCCTTCACTTGAAAACAACAAGGACCCTTTCCCCAACAATTTGACAGTCTGCTGATGGCAGGAGGCAGCCCACCTGGCTCACTTTCTTCCCCCTGCAGGTGAGGTGAATGAAATGAAATGTTTATCCCCTGTTTTACTGTTCAACTTGAGCTAAGCTCGTCTTCAGTGAGAAGACATGCCTTCAAGCGGGTGGCCCTGTTGTAATGGGAATGCAAATCCCAGACATGCTGGGCAGACCTGCTGAGTCGAACTGAGTCAAGCCAGGCCAGTGCATGTGAAGTGAAGTGAGTTAGGGCAGTGTTGACTTTAGCCAGACATAATCAGTTGATTAGCTGTTAAAGCTTAAATCTGTTAAATCTGCAGCTTACAAGCTCATGCTACTGCAGGGATGATGTTTAGGTTAATGGTGATTTGATTTTTTTTAACATTTAGCAGAAAATCAAGTTATTTGTCAAAAAGGGTTTGGCCAACAGTGTGGTAAATCAACATTGTTAGGAAATTACTGAAAAAAAAATTGGCAAACTAGACTGGATTGTGGCATTAAGGTTGATCTAAAGGTCCCATAGCTGTTTCTTGTAGTCAGGAGAGGTCACCACTACAGGGAACAGAAATACACTAAAGTATAGGCTAGATAATCATAAATATGCTTCTAAGCAATTTCCTCAGCTGATGTAAGTTTTCATATTAGGGCCTTCCTAATGTTAAACGAGTCAGTGCATCAATGAGGACTGCAAAGGAATTTTACTCATCTTTGAATTATTTATATGTATGCAGGATAAGTCTATTTTATAGCCCTAGAGTGTGTGAATGTGTCCCGTTGATTCATCCCGTAGAGTTTTAATAATGTGCTTTTCGTCTTGAAAATTAGATTCTCCATTTTATCATCATTGTTAGTCAATGCTTGCTTACAGCCCGTGTGTTTTGCAATACCCCCGAGGCTCTAATCCAGCCACAGAACACAATCACTCGTCTAAATTCTCCCAAAGCATTCAGAGGCATCTCATACAGGAAACAGGTGTGATTCTGACCTCAGTGACTGGACTACCATTTCCCTTTTTCTCCCTCCCATTCATCATCTTTCTCCGATTTTGATGACAAGACAGTTGGACAATGCAGTTGGAGATGTTTGAAAAGAAGTCCCATTAGAGGAGCTGGTTAATATTTCATGCAGAGCTATGCCACACAACAGCATACCGTAAACTAAACAGCATCCCAGAGCGTACAGGCGCCTGCAGATGCCTCTGACTGATTACACGAGAGTCTACACTCACTGTGAACCTTCTGAGCATCTAAGACTGAATGGGGACTGTGAAATTATACTCTCTTTTTTGTCATTTTCAGAGTAATGAGGATGCAGACTATTCACCAAGCCGCATCAATACAGTTGAATTTCTCTGAATTTAAATCATAGTGTAGTATCTACAGTACCTCCACATTTAGACAGGAGGATTGGCATAAGTGATTCTAAAGAAAGTTTATTGTTGAGTATCATTCTCTGGTCATCAAATTGCAGACAGTTTGGACTGGTGGCTCGAAGATGGTTGATTGTGGAGTCCCATTGCCAGGTCATGAAATGCTGACGTTTTGGGAATGAGACTCATCAATCAACCATCTTACAATCTTATCGGTCTGTGAATGTGCAAAGTCTCCCATCAGGGCTCAGTTTTCCAAAGCCTTTTTCTCTCAGACTACTTAAATTACAATATGCTCAAAATTTTCAAGAAATTGACAGTGGAGTGCTTATTGCTTAGGGAGGGAGTTGTTTGGTTTGGCATTTACAGTAGCCAGTAGTGCTGAATGTGCGTTACACCTTTCCCACATTCTAGCTACGGCAGTCCATGCATGTAACGCTAGGAGAGAGAGCCGTCCTATTGGCTGATTGGACTGAGAGCTCTAAGTGAACACAACCAGAACAGGACCAAAACAGCCAGACCAACGGAGATGAATGTGACAATGACTGGGTTTGGCTGCCACCACCCTGAGGCTAACCATGCTATATTAAGTTAGCTACCCGCTAACTGCCATTAGCTCAGTAAAGTAAGTTAGCTAATTGCCATTAGCTCAGTTAGTTCCGGGATGCTGGGAGCACAACCCAGCAATAACACCACCTTGGTAGGTGGCTGTGTGAAGGCATGCTTTCACACAGCTGCCTCTAGAAACACCCCTGGTCTATTCTGGTAAACAGATTTATTTGTCTTCCATGTACCATTGCATCATCAGCTAAAAAACATTTGATTGGACGCAAGTGTACGTCCCCAAGAGCAGTGTCATAAACCGTTTCACATAATTTTCCAGAAAAACAATGAAATATTAAATAATACCAGAAAATATCTACAAAATTGTTAGGCCAGACACTGGCTCATAGATAATGTGTAGATCAATAGGGGAACTTTTGCACGTGACGCCAACTGCCCACCCCAGCTTTAACACCAAAAACTTATACAAGGAAGATGGATTTTACAACAAATCTCAACACATCAAAACATTTACAGAATTAATACAACCTACACACAGTGTACTATAGAGCTGAATGATTAATTGAAATATTACTGATATAGTAATATGGCCAAGTGCAATTGAAATTGTAGGATTTGCAAGGGGACATGCTTGTTTGGTACAGACCCCAGTAAAAGTCACATCATTTTTAGGCTAGGGTTAGGGTTTCATTTTATGCAAAAGTTACCATTTCCACAAAAAACTTGAGTCTTATTGCCATCCTAATAGCTGACAAAATAATCACAATATGATATTTTTAGCATATTATTCAGCCATAGTGTACAACAAATTCACCACAGAAGAGGGCAGATTAATGCAGCCTGTTCACGTAATTTATTGCAGTAGGAACAAAAGACCCCTTGTAGATCTTTTGTTTTTTTCAGGGGTACTCTGGAGCAGCACTCTAAGGGGAGCACCTCAGATACTTCCTGATATAATTTAACTACAATATTCAAATGTTTTTTTCAAGTTTTAACGTCATGTTGCGAAGGTCTTCTCACCTCAGACTGACATTAAACTTCCAGTCATCTTGCGTTACTTTCTGTAGCAGACCTTCACCATCCCTCTCTGGATGAGGGGAGCAGACACTGAGAATCCTTGATAGGAAGCTGCCATGAGTTGACCACTTGTGCAAAACGGGGGTTGGAAAGTAATTCTCTGACCTGTCTGTGTGTTTGTGTATGTGTGTTGGAAGGCGCCATCTGTGTGTGATTACGTGTGTGTGCTGCTGACATGCCCAAACTGGATCATACCCAACAGCATTTATTCCACCATCCTCCTCTTCCTTACCGCTCTGTCTCTCTCTTTGCTGTCTTTTCCATCTTTTTTGTCCCCTCTCCTAACCTTCCCTCTCTCTGTCTCTACAACTCTAACTTTCCCATGAGGCCAAATGACCTCGTTTTCATCTTAAGACTTGTGAGCAGCCTTGTTCTCATCACACACACAAACATGCACACATGCAGAGGTGCTGGTGCAGAAGTAGCACGATTTCTGACCCTAAGGTGCATATTATGAATAGCTCTCTTAAATGCCTCTAATGTAACAAGAGTGTGCCTTTTGCTCAGGCTCTTTGTGCTTGACACAGACTGTTGTGAAGACCCAGCAGACATTCCAGCACCTACACTAATCTATTATGACTTGTACTATATGCATTTCTATATGTAACATACATGTATGTGTATAATGGTGACAGCTGTGTCCTTGGTCCCTGTGATGCTTATGCTTCCCTTTTTTTTTTAGAACAGATGTGTGTATGCATGTTTGTGTGCAAGGCAGAAGCCTTCAGGGTTCACATTACTGCAGATGTGACATGATAAAACAGAGAAGGCTATCTCTCACAAACTGACAATCGAAAACCTAACTAGAGCTTTCCCTCATGCAGGACCAGTATGACAAGGGTGCAACAGCATGATTTACACTTTCAGTGTAATACTTTGCACCCTGAGTTGAAACTCTAATAAGAAATGCCAGGCTCAAGGTGGTAGGTCCCAGGTCTGTTTGGAAATATGTTCAAGGCGCACGGACTGTGTGCACTTTCTATTTTGGTTAATGTATTTGCAGCAGAACAAGGTGAATATAGATCAGCAGGTGTGGTGATTATGAAACACTCTCTCATGTTATTTCACCAGCTCCAATGTGTCTCATCTCATTCATGGTCACATAGTTTAGTAATTTATGTTACAGAACAGCGCTGCACTGCAGTATGTATCAAAGTTGAGTATTTAGTCGAGCCTTGGTAACCAGACGTCTCCTTCACAGAAGAGCAGAATATGAAGTTATAACTGACCAGCCTGATGTGTGTAAGTGTCTGTGTGGTAATACTGTAGCAGCCTGGTGTTGTTTTCAGGCCAGCCCATCCTCACCAGGAAGACGTGTGTGTTGGACAGTTCAGTGTTAGGCGGCAACCTCGAGTGGGCATCTTAAGAGTGACAAGAGAAGTATAAGGAGCGAGAAAGTCCACATGTGGAGGAAGTGGGGGTGAATGGGTCAAATAAACACAGGACTTTAACCCAGGACACCGAGTCCTGTGTGAAATCAAAAGTAAACTGTCATGCTTGTGATGTGTCTGTCACAACACGTGACATACATAATGTAGTTATTTTAATTCCAACTATTGTCTTTTTCCTCATCTTACCCTGGTTTTTATGTCTAAACTCACTGTGACCATTTCAAAACATAAACCACATAACTTACATGATGTATTTAAGGTCTCGGAAGCCAGTCGCTGGCGTTACTCTTCATCAGTAATATATGTCATTGTGGGAGTGATTGCAATTGACCTATTCCGTCGTGTAGGTATGACGATGTTTTGTTTTATTTTAAATGGAGGTAAACCCAGTAAACGGCCATGTGTAACAGAACCGCACTCTCACTCTCACACTTCTCAGAGGCTGTGGATTTATCAACATATTGGTGCCATTCTGACTCATGAAGCAGACTGCTGAAAAGCAAGAACACGTTGTATTCACTTAAGACTGTTTTCAACTTTTTTCCAGCTGTGTTCCATCATTATATTCATCAGGAAACACTTGAGGACCTGTAGCACCCACTATTTTTCATTGCCGTTGCCGGCCCACACTGTAGCTACATGTGCACCCCCACTAATTTTAGATGCACCCTCATTTATTTTTGCTCTGGAGCTGGTCCTGCCCTTATACCCCTGAGACTCACATGCAATTCATGGGAAGATTATAATGAGCAGCCAAATTATGCAGAAATAAAAAAAACAGCATTGTGTTAGAGGTTGAAATACTAAACTTTAAAAATTCAATTATCTGTCAGCCTTCAAACTCAATCTGGAGATAATAAATTCCTTGTATATGGGTTTCCAAAGGTGAATTAGTGACTGATTTTGAACATTTAATGAGGACATATTATGCAGATTAATACCGCAACTAAATTTTTATTCAAGCATTCAGCATTTACTTTGACAAAATGGTTATGGGAATGAAAGTAAGCTCACATCACATTCACAGGCGTATGCTGTGAAACAGGTAGTCGTGAAAAATACTTGATGGTCTTTTCGTGCTGTTTTATAAGACAGAAGAAACAGAGTCACCAGGATGAAGCTCTGCTCGTGTCATTTTATTGTCTTTTTGTTGTTTTCTTTTCTTGTGTTCCAGATGATGGAGCAGTTCAGGCTCACAACATGTTGTCTTCCACCTTCCCTGCTGAAGTTTTTTCATTTATGGAGGTTTGCTTCAGCACAATAAGAATGTCTGCACACCTGTACGAGACAGACAGGCGTGTTAAAGGACAAGCAGGAATAGACAAAAAAAAAAATTGAACTCCACACTCTTACAAATAAAAGTGCTAACTAGAACCATAAAGGGTGCTTCAGCTTAAAAGTTGAACTTGAAACTCAGACAGAGGTCTACCTTGAACCCAACATAAAGGGTTTTTAATTTGTGAAGGGTTTCACCCAGAACCCCCTATGAGAGGTTCTACAGAGGATTCTGGGTGTAATTCTTACACCCAGAACCCTCTCTGGAGGGTCTCTTGAGAACTGTTCCACCCTCTAAGAGTGTCAACGAGAACCCACCGAGGGGGTTCTACTGACAGCCTTTTTATATTCCGAGGGTTTTATCCACAACACACTCAGGGGATTCTACCTGTCTGTATTCCAATGGATTTATCTAGAACCCACCCAAGAGGTTCTACCAAGAACCCTTTCATAATACAAAGACCGCTTGACAAAAGAGTTCTTCAAGGACTTCAGCAAAAGTGTTTCTTCTAAAAAGGTTTCTTTGGATGAAAAACATTCTTAATTGAATTCTTCAGCTCACAAAGAACCCTTGACAATCCCGTCCATCAAAAAGGGTTCTTAAGAAGCAAATGGTGCCGGGTACTGGAACATACACAAAGAGTTCTACAGAAAACATTCTTGTATTCCTAGGGTTTTATCCAAAACCCACCAAGGGGGTTCTACCGAGAACCTTTTCAAGGGTTTTATGTAGAATACATTGAAGAGGTTCTACAGAGAACTCTTTTTATATTATGGTACAAACAACCCTTGACAAATGCTTAATGAAAGAGTTCTTCAAGGATTTCAACGATCCTTGAAGAACTCTTTCTTCTAAAAGGATTCTTTGGTTGAAAATGGTTTTAAATGGAACCCTGAGTCTTACAAAGAAACCTTGACAAACCTCTTCAAAAAAAGGGTTCTTTAGAAACAAGTGGTTCTTGTTAGAAACTCAAGGATGCACCCTTTAGCGCAGCACTCCTGTTGGCATTTAGGTACATTTGCTTGGCGTCTCAGTCAGCAGAGGAGGTGTAACGCACAGATTAAACAAAGGGACAGAGACATTTATCATCTTCCAGTGAGGAGGAAGTGAGGGAATGAAGTAAAAGTGGGGAGATGGAGGAGTTTTCTCTGCTGCTGATTATCTGAACATACCGGCTGGGGAGAAACTGTGCTAGAGGGTTATAATGCAGAGTGTCAGGAACTGTGAAAGCTTGTGTCTGTGTGCTAGATTGTGTGTGCGTCTGTATGTGTGTCTTACCTTGTTTACGTGTGCTTGTGTGTGCATGTAAACGGAGGTGTGGATTGAGGCTCTCAATTGAAGTCTGTTTTTGGAGAGGCACTCTGCGCGGTGTGTCTAAAGGCCATGTTTGGCCACAAAAGGAATGAATTAATGCAGTCGTGATCAATGGAGACACACACACACACACACAAATCCACACGTGCATGGACACACACACATAAATGGATGCTGGGAAGGAAGGTTTTACAGTTTAATTTATTCCCCAGAGAACCTAACAATGAGACCAGTGGCTAAACACATGTACGTGTGCAGTTGAGTGTGTGAGTGTGTGTGTGTGTGTAGGTGGATCGTGGGTAGGTGCATTAATGCGTCTCTATGTGTGTGACAGAGAAAGTGAACAGAGGTGTGTGTGTGTGCATTTATGTGTGTGTGTGAGAGAGAGAGTTCACCCTCCACATGAGTGTTTCTCAATCATCCAAAAGTGGATGAAGTGTAACCAAAAGTGCCCCGCTAACACACACACACACACACACACACACACACACACACACACACACACAAATGAAGTTGGTTGGTAAAAGCAGCATCAGCTCAGGCCCTGAGGGGAGTTGCACATTAAGTCATTGATACACTGTGTTCTTTATGTGTTTGCTCCCAACTCTTCAACCCTGTGCTGCAGATTTCACATAATACCGCACATGTATAATATACACTCACACACACTAGACATCAGCTTCCCACATTTCATACCCTCTGAATGTTTAATACTGATCTCGAACTTGTGACACATTAGCGACACTTCTTCCTTCTCTCCGATCCTTTGTCAAATCTCTCATGTCTGCTGAAAGCGTTTATGTTGCATTCTGTGCGGTGTGCGTGTGGCGGAGCTGACAGGAGCCATTTAATTCAGCAGTTTTGTGTTTGACACGTGAGCCATGTGCGACGCGGTCGTGTCTGCCTGGCATGGCAATTGTTTCTGCACCATGAACTTTTCGCATGAAGCCTATTTTTCCCAATCTGCATGCATGAGTGAAGCGCAAAATATACTTCAAGTTTTGTTTTTTACTTGTGAATGTGATATAAATACAGCATTTGTTCACAGTCAATAAAGAGCAGCAGTGTTTTCCTCACACTTAAAGGTGCTATAGAGATACATCAGGATGAAGAGGAAGCATTATGCTTAGTTATAATAATAAGTATATCAGTCAGAACATATCTGTAGCTGCTAAGTTGTGATTTAAATTTGTTATAATTCCAAATTAAACATGACAACAATAGCAAACAAATGATTTGGTTTGTCACACTTTTTTTAGACGCCATACTAGTGATGAGAATTGATAAGTTTTTATTGATGCCAATGCCATTATCAGTTATTTATCGATTGTCTAACTGATTCCTCACCAGTTTTACTTAAGCTGGCTGTAGCCTGAGAGTTAAGTGTAGTAACAGTCTTAAATGGATGTATTTGAAGGTAACTGTACATAATTCATTTTCATTTAGATTTTCTTAGAAAAACAAAAATAAATCTGCTAAGCCTGCCTTCGCAGCACTAATAATTTTACAGACATTACAACTAGCACTGTTGTCGTCTTTCTTTGTGAAATGAAGCTATGCTTTGGACCGTTTCTTCCTGTCTGCCATGACTCCTTGTTTCAAGTTTCCAGCAGTGTAGACGCCTGAGTTTGACATTATTTTGCAATGTGCAACTTTCAGAGAAACATATCATCATCGATAAAAGGAAACAATAAGCTTGGAGGCAAACAACTCATAGGGAACAGACAATTTGGAACCTGTTCTCAGAGGTTCTGGTTCTCCATTCCCATCCCTAATCTACACCATAACTCTCCTATGACACTGGCAAACATAGAAGGTATTTTTCACTTGTCTTGTTGGGCAATTCAGTCATAAATCTACTTGCCTAAAGTCATTTTTTACTTGCCCCTGTACAAAATATTTTATGTATTAGCAATTATCCAATAACAACAAGACTTAAGTTAATTGTCACGTTTAATCGAGGGCTACAATATCTATATAATGTAAGAAAATGTCCATCCTAGATTTTTTTTAACATTCAAGGTTAGGTCTCTAAATGTTTTGTTTTTTCAGTCCAAAACCCAAAGATGTTCAGTTTAATTTGATAATAAACAAAGAAAAGTGGGAAGTTTTCATATCTGGGAGACTGAAAATAGCATTTTTTGCCATTTTGCTTGAAAATTACCTTAATGATTTATTGATTACCAACATAGTTTAATAGGTTAATTATTTTTTACGACTTGCCCAAGAGGCAAGTGAGTTGGCAGATTTACTAGCCTGACATGGCATTTTACTTACCCTGAGCAAGTGTACAATCCTGATCACTGAACCTGGGAAATAACTGTAGTTCAATGATCCACTTACTCTCTGCAGAGTGAAGATCTGGTCTGTTGCATCTGACATCTGACTTTCTTTGTGTTTTGACTGCACAAGTGTGAAGCATTGATTTTTGATTGATGGTTAAAATTACTGCCTGTTGTCTGGGGATAATGGTAATTCCTGGGTTGCTGCTCTTAAATTCTTGATCGATCACTGTGTTCTGTTCATACAGTTTTCTTAAAGCAGAGGCAGAAACTGATATACTGACTGAGTAAATAAGAGATTCCAGACATAACTGGAAGCAACAGCAAGGTGGCTCCGTAACATCGCTTGAAAGGAAACCTGCTGCGGCTATAAAATAGGTTGACAAGCTGACAATTACACATCAGCATTTTCAAAAAGCTCCTTTTCCCCTCGTCCTCATTATAGCGCAAGACTGGCAATTTTAAATTTAACAAAGCCCACATGCAAGGGTATTTTCAGAAATCTCAATTTCCATGGTTAGAAAATGCCAGCTTAGAAGGGATAGAAGGCCAAAATCAAGAGAGAATGCTGTGTTTTCAATTTAATCCACATTATTGGGAGCATATCAAAAAAGACAAACTACCAAGGGAAAAAAAACCCTCAAACAACAAGCTGGCTGCAGCAGGAGGCAGCACAGGTGCTTCTGTCAGCGGTGGACATCCTGGATGAGATCAGTTAAGCATTCATCAATACACAGAAAGCTGTGCTATTACACATTTTGGGGTACAGAAGTTTACCAACAATGGAGAGTATTCACTGTTAATTTTATTAAATTCACTGTTGTACACTGTAAGTATTTCCTGCATGTCCTCACTCCTCAAAGAGCCACACAATTCTCTGAAGGCACAGTGTTTACAGCTCAATGGTATTCAGAATGCGAGACAAAATGGGTACAAACCAGTGCAGCAAAAGTACAAAAACGATGGCCTCAAAATGGCCAGAGTTAAATCAACATCTCCCTGATACAGTCAAGAAAAACTGAACACTGGAATGATCACAAATGTGTGTTTTGTTGCGGGGCAGTGGCATGGGATGATATTACATCGTGCAGATTATTCCATCCACTCGCTGTTAATGTACAGTACGTTTTGGTCAAAGCAAAGAGCTGATCAGTGGATTGTGATGACAAGCATGATCCAAAATGTGTTCAAAAGTGTTAGTTTCACTACCAAAAAACAGAGCAAAGAACTGGAACCCACCATCACTCCAAGCTGACTGGCACCAGCAGTATCATGAATAATGGCTTGTATTTCAGAACAGTGCGTGGAAATCCAAAGTGACCTCATCTACAAGGTAGAACAGTAAATAGATTAAATAAATACATCCTGTCCTCCTGTCTGGGACATCTGAATTTTTTGTGATCAAATATTGTGTGTGGACACGCCAGGCTTCTTTTTTTTTTTTATGCAACATACCAAGGAGCTACTGATGCATTTATCTCAAAACATACCTGTACATAATCAAAGCTCCTACTGACTAAATTACTGTCAAAAATAAAGAAAGAATCCACGTTCAACATGAAATTCGTGGTTTTAAAGGAGATGTTTCAGCAACTATTGGATGGATTGCTGTGAAAATTAGTCCATCTTCTCCACATAATGAATAATGATGTTGGTGATCACTTAACTTTTCTTCTAATGCTATCAGCAATTCAAAATGTGTATACATTATAGGCTCGCTGTGTTTGTTGCTGATACCAGTATGGTGTGCAGACATCCACTGATTTGACTACTTTTAAGAATTTTATCAATAGGCCTACTTAGTCAGATGATGGACAGAACAATTAACAACAAACACAGAGCAGCAGGAGTCACTGTTCAAACTAACACTGCAGGCTAATCACGGCATGACATGAGGTTGCTTGACAACTTGATATGATTGTGCAGACTGAAATCCACTGGAGGGGCAATTGTAGAGAGCGCCAGAATTGCCAAACAGTTTTGGGGTGCACACAGACATAAATGTGAGTAATGTGTTGCTCAGTATACCATGAAGGCGCTACCAGCTTTACACTGCAGCTCATCTGTAGACGGTTTATCACTAAACACATGCAGAACTAAAAACATTCCCATTCGCTTCAGCTGCAATATTTGTTTCGTTGTCATTTGCAAATGTTAGCATGCTAATATTCTAAATCACATGTGTCAAACTCAAGGCTCGTGGGCCAAATCCAGCCAGGTACCTCATTTTATGTGGCAACGACAGCTTGCAGAGAATATAATAATGCAATACAATTCTAAACTTTGTTACAGAAATGCAGTGTCCATAAACTGAATTAGTGTCCCAGAGTGCATCCAGATTTTGTTATCAGGGCACTGAAGGCATCAGCAGATGTCAAGCCAAGCTAAGCCAAGTGGTTATAGCTACTAATGTTAATCGTAGCAGCAGAGCAAAATGTTGTCACATCATTTTTAGGCATTTTTTTTTATTTGAAACCTTTCTTGTAGGCTGCTCAAACTGAAACAACCTGAAACTTTTCTGTTTCTACCCTCCTGCTATTCATTTATATAGTCTTACGTGTACAGTCAGCACTTTTGCAGCAACCATAATATTGATGTGGCACAGGATGAAATTGAGTTTGACACCTCTGTTCTAAACAAAAAAAACATTCCTATGCTATATTAGCATGTTAGCTTTGTTACTGTGAATAATGTGTCTATGTACAGCTTCAGAGAGATGCTATGGCTGTGGACTTAATAGTCTTCAGCACAGGACAACTGAATCTGATGCATTTGCAGACAATGTAAAAGATATGTTTGAGTTTCAGCAACAATTGTCAGCTTTGGTGTAAAACAAGCGTATATTTGGAATTGTAATCAGTTGATAGACTCTGAAACTTGTAATTTATATATGAATAATACAGATTTTATGTGTTTATTTTATAGCTGGTTGGGCATTTAAATACATTATAACCTCCAGCCGGAACTCTGACCCTCATGCTGAGGACAAACCATTACAGGATAAGTAATCAGGAGAGTGTGTAGGGGGAGTCGGGGTCCATTGAAACAGATGGCTTTTACTACTCAGGATATAAAGTGTAAGACAGAAAACATAAAAACAGCACAAAAAAAACATGTGCTAGAGTGATGGAACAGAGGGAGGGCAGACTCATGCTGTTGTTCATAAATATTTCTAGTGTGTGTTTCTTATGAGCGAGAAATGCTTTAAACGTGTAAATGCACGTTATATGCCTCAGGCAACAGATTTATATAATATATTTATGATTTCCTTCCCAGCACTCCCAGGTTCATGATCATGTGGAGCTAACATTTTCTGTTCTGATTTTATGTACAACTCGGAGAGGAAGAGTTTGTGTCTGCCTCTGTCTGTAAATTTAGTCAAAAACTTATTCACACACACACACACTCAGCACATACTCTCCATCATGAGTCTCTGTGTTGTATACATACAGTGTGCATGTGTGTGCCTGCAGGTCTCGCCTCAGGCTGTTCTGGTGTCAGAGAAACCAAACCTGTCAGCCAGACGTTGCATCATTCCACATAAGCTACAGTCACACATACACACACACTTATGTCCAAATAAAAAAACGCTACTCTGTGGCCCTTCTCCCTGAGGACACACTTACTGTGCAAGACCTGCACAGATCCACTCTCCTAATGAGAGGACAGGAAACAGAGGACACACAGGAGGGGGGACAGTGACAGGAGAGAAAGGTGAGGAGGGAAGTATTTCTGGCAGAAGCAGATGAAGCCTACAGTATCATTCAGAATAAGGCAATACTGTATATCTATGTACTGTGTGTGTGCGCGTGTTCGTGTGTGTGTGTCTGAGACTACATGAATTTGGTTGATTTTTTTTTTCATGTGTCTGCATTTGGAAATGGGTTTTTCTCTCGCTCCGTCTCTCTCTGGGCAGATGTGATGAATTTTCATTAGAGCGTTTCCTTATTAAGCCTGTTTCTGGCCCTGTGTATGCCTCGCAGTCACACACACACACACGCGCACACACACACACTCACGTGCACAAGCCTTAGATGAGAGCCGCTTGGTGAGCAATACGGGAATTAGTGTTTATAACAAGCTCGAAGAAGACCCCTTACTGGGAACTCAGTGGAAGAAACAAATGCAATGGGTATCAATGCAACACACACACACACACACACACACACACACACACACACACACACACATACACATACACACACACACACACACTAGCCATTACATGACATCCACATGTGTAACTCTTAATGCTGTAAGTTTTGTGTTTAAATTCCATCCACCCTCACTTTCACTCTTTCAGAAGTGGGAAATAACCAAAGACAAATACTTTGTTACTGTACATAAGTAGAGTTTTCAAGTATCTGTGCTTTTCTTGGTAATTTACTTTTCTGACAAACTTTTACTTTTACTCTCTACATTTTAACATGAATATTTGTCCTTTCTACTCCCTACATTTTCAAAACAGGCTCGCTACTTTACTTTTAAGGCATTTTGAGTTATAGGAATTATTGATTATTTTTATTTTTGCATTATTGTGCACCACCTTCCCAACATCAAAACCGAACACATGGATTCCTTGTGTATCCATCAGTGCATTTCACGCACAACAAACACAGTGAGATGAAAATGATGTAAGCATTACAACACAAAAAATACCATAAATGGCGTAACAAGACAACAAGGATGTAAAAGACAACATAAGAAAACATAAGAAGATGTAACAAGATGAAAAACACGTAAAAGACAACAAGATGAAAACGATGTAACAAAACAAAACCATGCAACCAGACACAAGAAATATAAAAGGCATAACGAGAAGAAAACAATATAAAAGACTTCACAAGATGTGAACAGTGTAACAAAACGAAAAACAATGTAACAAGACGCAAATGATGTAGCAAGACAAAAGCAATGTAACAAGATGAAGCACTACAAGGAACGAGACATACTGTGTAAGACGAACGCAGCGTAAAAGACATAACAAGATGAACAAGGGAGACTCAACTGTGGAGAAAAGGTGAGGTTCATTTAGCTTTGCACAGAAACAGCCTGTAGAAATGTCCCACAGAGGGCTATTTTTTACTTTTGTACTTTGAGCACATTTCAGAGCCTGTACTTTTGCACTTTTTTAAAAATATTTTATTCATGAATGTTTTTTTTCTATTTCCACAACACATAGTACAAAAATAGACAAATCGACATGACAAAGCAAAACTAAATTAAACAAACCAACTGCCAGCTCACAGAAAAGGGAGCATATATGCATGTCAATCTGTTAAATATCCACAAGTGGATTGAGGGTCAGAAACGGAGTCCATATTTCTAAGACAGAGGGAGGTCAAGATGAAAGCCCTGTACTTGGAATCAGTACTTAGATTTTTTATAAGAGTGTTTTTTACACAAGGATCTGTACTTCTGCTTGAGAAATGGATGTGTGTACTTTTACCACCTCTGCACTCTTGTATCCTGTTGTACGCTTGGCTTTGTGAAGCGCAGTAATGCTTATAATTGGCCCTTCATCTGTGTCTCCTCTTCATCCCCCTCAGCCGTTCCCCCCTGTGTACTCTGTCACGTCCTCACAACTCTCTTATTTGCCCCACTTTCACGTCACAGCATCCTGATAAGGCCTGGAACCAACCTCAGGCGACACTCAATATCGAACTCGTCAACTCAGGGAATGAGCTCAGAATCAGAGGACTGATTTCTGTTTAACGCCATTATATTCTTAGTGGGAATAAGTTTTGTAGGCTGAAATGATATTAATGACAATATGAAAGTGCTTTCAGCAGTGCCTAGAATATTCATTGTGTTATTATTTCCTAATTACACCCGGCACGATTCTTACATAAGGTTGTGGATCTAATGAAATTTTAAACCTTAAGCACTAAAGATGCTGGGTAAAAAGTCCATTTTCAGCCATGTTTTTGTTTCTGTTTGTCACCTCAAGTAAATCATGGGTGGCATGTACTGATCAATAAGCAGCAGGCTGCAACTGTCATGTCTTATTATGCACAGATGAAGAGACACATGCTGGTTTGCACAAGAGAGACACAAATGATTGTCAAGGTGAGAGCAAGTACATGTGCGAGTATTATTGCTAATCTTATTAAAGGTAGAAAACCTGATGGTAATGGCAGGTTTAATTACCCCTAAGAGGGCTTTTGGGACACCAACAATTTCCTTCCATTATACTGAAGGTGTGTATACACATGTGAGTGTGTCTTAGATTTCTTTATTTAATTTAGTTGCTCACACATACACACACACGCAGACTTGTTGCTATATTCGTGGGGACCTGTCATTGATGTAATGCATTATCTACCCCCTTACCCAAACTCTATCTGTCACAGCTTAGTGCCATTCTGTTCCTAGAGTTAAATCTAACCCTAAGTCTAAACCCTCAATTGATTTATTTATTCATTTATTTATTTATGTATTTGGATCCCCACTATTGAGGTAGCAACCACTATTCCTGGGTCCACACAAGTAAACATTACATCATAATGTTAAGAAATTTAAAATACAATAATAACAAAAACACAACAAAAACTAACTACATAAACCACATAACAATGGATCAACACCAATGAAGCTACTGATGTCAATAGCAACAAGCCATTCTGTCTAGAAATAATCAGAAAGACATTTGATATTACTCAAAAGTAAACTGACTGAGAAAATAAAGTGAAATAAAATTATACATGACCAAGAAAGTTTCTCATTAATGATTATTAGTCAGATAGCAAAACATGTCCTATTTTAAAAAGAAAACATTCCTCTGTACATCCTCTCCTCTGTACATAACATAACAGTACATTTCTTTGAATTCGTTGTTGCCAGATTGGGCAGTTTTCGGCCCACTTGGGATGTTTTGGGTTACATTGTGCAGGTTAAAATGGACTTGGGCGGGTGGACAGAATATGGGCTGGTTTACTATGAGCTGGGCTGGTTTGTAAATCCAGTGAAAATTACACTATATTAAAAACATAATCATTGATTGTATTTCTTACTTATGAGAACACGTCCAGTCAGGACAACTTTGATATGATATAACTCTTATTTATTCTGCTGACAGGATATTGCTATAGCAGGATATGCTATTCAAATCAGTATATTCATTACGACAGAAACCTCAGTTAACACTACAATATCATTATTTGTTTGTTACTTTTTGACAGCATGGGATTGTGTGCGCTTCCCTGTCCCTGTCCCTTCATGCATGTGTGTGGGGGCATACTGTCAAGGCTTGTTGCAGTTGATCAAGTCAGATAAAACCTATTATTTTATGGTTTTTGCACTCTCTCTCTTTTTTATTTATTTTTTAAGGCAAAGGCAGAAGTGGGAAACTTATAGTTGGCTTGTAGCCTCCTATTTGCATTCTAGCCGACCTGTGAATACTTAAATTGTTATTTTATTATATCATTGAACCACACCAATTGTTTATGAATTCATTTGTATTGTTTATTAACAAAATTATTTGGGCTATTTTTTTTTCTTGCAATTTGGGGTGATTTTGAGCATTTATTGGACTGGAAGACACCAAACTGTTCTGGTAACACTGCTTGCATTAGTTTTTGAGACAGGAGGTGAAAAACACCTTCTTGTTACGTGCTTAGTATTAAATGAAAATTAATGGTACAAGACATTTGGGATCTTAAACATTATTATGAATATTATGAAACAGAGCAGAGAATTAACTGTTCTGTGCCTCACCAATGACCAATCTGAGGTTATATACACCCTGATGATGTTCTGCTCTTCTGTTACAGTTCAGAGCGAGTCAAGCAGCTCTATTCTGGACGAACTGTAGTTTTTTATGTGTCTTCATGTGATGCACTTGACCACACTACTGAACAGTAGTTCAGATGACTAAGAACTGATGTTTGAACAATGTGAGCAATTCACTATTATGGTAAAAAAATCTTCTCCCAATAACTGCAACAGTTTTTTCAGTCTGCTTTGACCACATCAACCTGCTGTCTACTATTACTCCAATTAGTTGCTCTCAATTACATTACAGCCTTTTAAACATGTGGGATCCGGCATTTTGGCATTTTGGCTGGTCGCACCACAGGGTTAGAGCAGTAGGATTAGCGGTTGTAAAGTGCAGGAATGGCAAACATACTCCACTCTTCCTCTGTGTTGGTACATTAGAACAGTTTGAACATCAGGGTTTGCCACATCAGTTGTAACCCCTGATGGTCCTCTCCCCCAGCTGGGTGAGGAATAGCCATGATTAAACCTTTTGGACTGGAGTTATCCTGAAACAGGGATGGGCGAGGATATGCATGAACAATTTATCCAAATTTGATCAAAATTTTAATATGGCCTATGGCAATTTTCAAATTGCATGGAGCAAAATATGTGTTAAACACAAAATGTGTGTCAAACTACCGTTTTAAATTAAATATCGTCATGCTGACTTAAGAAAACATCTTTCTTTGTCACAGATCTTTGCAAAACTCACACCTTAATGAATGATGTGTTTTAAATGAAAAAGAGAACAATGATGTCAAAATTAGTATTCCCTCTAATATTGAAAATCATATTGCAGTTGCAGTATCAATCAAAATAATTGCAATTAGATGCTTTTTCAAAATCGTTCAGCTGTAGGCGAGGGGCAAAACGATGAGATGAAAGCCATGCAGAGGCAGAGGGGGAGCGGAAAAAGAAAGGGAGAAAGACAAAGAGGCTTTTAAGTGAAACAGTCCCACTCTCTGGTTGAAAGGACAAACATGTAATTCCTGTGGAATGACACACCTGTGTCCATGCTGCCGTGACACAGGCCAGTGACATGTCAAACACTAATGAGGGACACGTATATTTAGCAAGCTTCTGTCACGTAGGGACACTCATAGTGATGTGCACTGAGCTGTATAATGTCTGTGCTTACATACTGTATAGATGTACATGTTCATTTAGGAGGTTGTGGATTTGTGTCTGTGTGTGTGTTTGTGTGCATGCCTGTAACTAGGTGGTCAGTGCTTACATGGAGTCTGGCATGCGAGGCCTGTCATCTCGTGTTCATACAGGCAGAAGTAACCTGAGGTCAGCCGCAGACCCTCTGCTGCTCTGATTGTTCTCCTGAGGCTAACATTGGCATACTTGTTAGTATATTTTTCACACATACACACACACACACACACACTCTCACACACATTTTGTTGTTGTTTTATCTTATCGTGCTGTAGATCTAATTTCACCTGCTAACAAAGCAGATGCTTCTTCGCTTAATCACATTGTGCAGATATCAGGATTTGTGTCGTGGCGATGCTGCTGATGTTGTTGATTTATCACTGTGCTGCATCTGCACGACAGCGACAAGGACACACCGACACACACCTAACCACTTGACTGACAACTCTGAAACACTCTGAAAAGCAGCTACACACAGCATTGGATGAAGTATTTACATAACATACATTTACAATTATTCTGTATTGGAGGCGCATCAAAAGCCAAACTAGTCACGGCAGCTTGTCACACAGAACATACACCTTGTGCGATAGACTGCTGTTTGCATATTGTATTTAGTGATGAGCTGCAAAACGCACTATTTTTCTTTCTTTTTTTTCCCTGTTGGACTGAGCACAGGCTTAATAGGATAGGCTGGCTAAAGAGATGAGTGCCAGTAAATAGCAGATTTTCTTAGAATAACCTTGACGCCAAGAACCTCTGAAACACTTCCCCTCTGAGCTGATAAAAAGATATTCCATTTCGTTTGATTCATTTCTGAGCCTCAGTGCAGCCTAAACACAACACTTGTGAACAAGCACACAGACACACTCAGACACAGAGACATGCACAAGCAATTTGATTTAAGGTGCTGAAGATGAAGTGTGATGTCTCGAATAGCTTGCCGTGCCTTCGCACCTGAGTTGGCGTGTTCCTGTGTGTGTTAATGGGTGTGCATTTCCAAGGCATAAGGAAAATGTACGACAAATGATGCAGTAGGGCTGGGCGATATCTTGATATTGTATCGAAATTGTGGGGGCTAGACATGTGTGCTGTTCGATTATTTTCCTTGACCCACTTAGTCAAAATTAATTAATTAATTAAGTAAAACCACATTACTGATGATTTCATATTTATATAAAATCTCATTGTGCTAATATTTTGTGAAAGCAACAATAGTCATCCATACATATTGTCACAATATCAATACATATCAATATCAAGGTTTTTTGTCAAATATATTGTGATATTTGATTTTGTCCAAATCATCCTTCCTGTCTGTTTGGTAGTTTACTTGACAGCAATCCATCATATTCTAGTTTGCATAATCAGAATTTACTGTTCTTTATTTATGTCATATAATAGCCTAAAAATATCGAGATATTGTTTAGTAGCCATATTGCCAAGTCAGTGCTTCATTTTGTATTATATGACATTTTGTATGATATCACAACATTACTATATTCTTATTCGTGATAGGGATGTTCACAGATTGTCATTCAAATTCTGTACATGAACAAAAATTCATTTAGTATTTCTCATTTCAGTTTTGTTTCATCAGGTCAGAATGACCAGTTGTCTGGACCACTTTTTACACACAGAATGAGCAGACTTTGATATTTAAAGCGATAGTTCACCCAAAAATGAAATTTCACTCTATATCTACTCACCCCTGTGCTGATGTGAGGATGGGTGAAGATCTCCAGTTCACAGAAACACTCCCGGAGCTTCAGCGGAAAACAGCATTGCAGCCAAATCCAGTACAATTGAAGTGAATGGTGACCATTTTTAAAATGTAATAAAATAACACAAACACCCACAAAAATGTCTTCATACTGCTCATGTGGTTTAATCCAAGTGTCCATAAGCGGCACGACACGAGATCTCGCGATACCTTCACACTTGTGTTTACATGCTCCCTGGAAGCAACTCAGACAACAGAGAGAGAACTGCTCAGAAATAGTGACTTGTTACGCTCAGAGTTGACTTCACAAACTTTCAACAAAGAAGAAAATGTCAGAGGAATTCGACATAGAAGAGGAACATCATTTCTTTGCTGCAGCTGCGCCGCTTGGGCGAGAGCTTGTGTACCTGCTTCAGGCATGTGCACGAGGATCAGGTCTGAGCGGCTACAGTTGACATTAAGGCTAAAGATATGGTGTAAATGGTGTCTTTTTGGGTCAAATTTTAATGTTGCAGTTTACAGACACTTGGATTACACCACACAAGTGGTGTGGAGACATTTTGTGTGTTTTTTGTGTTATTTCTTGTACATTTTAAAACTGGTCACTGTTCACTTCAATTGTACTGGATATGGCTGCAATGCTAGTTTCTGCTGAAGCTGCGGGAGTGTTTTGTGAACTGGAGATCTTCACCCATCCTTACATCAGCACAGGGGTGAGCAGATACTGAGTGAAATTTCATTTTTGGGTGAACTATCACTTTAAGTATCCAGACCTGTTACATAATGTGTCCTGGCATGATCAGGTGAGAGCCAAAATAAAGTGACAAGTGTCATCAATGCCTATAGTGTCAAAACAGGTAGCTGCAGACTCAAAAACACAGACTCATTTTGGAGACATTGAAGCTAGACATCCCTTGCTCCCTTTTAGAAAGCTCATTTGTCCATACTCTACAAGAATCTAAGCACTTAACCCCCTTTTTTATTGCACATCCTCCAGTAGATCCCAGAGTTAACCAAAGTTTTAAATCTGACATCCATAATGTTAATTTTATTTAATATAGACTCACCCAACCAACCAATGTCCTCTGTACTTCACTCTTTTCTAACGCAAAAGAAGATTTTCAAAACGTGTGTCTGATAGTCAGTTCCTCTAACAAGACTTCTGAGGGTAAAAAGCCTCTCCATGGCCACACTAGTCTGGATGGTGTTGACGAGAATAAAAATTTGATCATGGGGACTGTGTTCAATGCATTGATCTTGAGACCCAACTCTGCGATTTCAGAGCCCACTGAGACTCTAGACCCATGTCTGTCCTCTGTCTTAAATGCAAAAAAAAGTCACCCTCAGACAGATCTGACAGATGTGTTAAAATGTGTTTAAAAAAACAGTTATGGATTGCCTATTGCAGCACATCTAGAAAATGTACCTGAATAACTGTGTACTTTAGTTACAAAACTAGCATATTATATTGCTTGTTACAACAAAAAAAAAATAATCTGAGTACTGTAAAGCATTCTGATCATTAATAGCTCCATCTGTGTCATGGGGTATAGTGAAAACCCCTATGGACCCCCTTCAAAAATTGAAGATTGATGATGCATCTCAAGAGGTTCATCCTGAAACGATAAATTTGACTAATTTAACAAAGCACTAAAAATGGCACATTTAGTTAATCATTTTAGAAAGTAATATATTCTCATCACCTGATCGATCACTGACAGTTTTACTATGTACCAATAATGAAGATGAATGAAACAACTTAACAAACATGACACTGCTGAGAATTTTTAAACTGTGTTTGAAAACATTAATAATTTCTGCCACTGAACTGTCAAAGCTCCCAGAACGCGATGCCAAGTTTTGTTGATTCAAAGCGGCTGTGATCTGCGGTGTGATCAGTGGTGCTGCTCATTTTATCTCTGATATTGTGCCACCTTCACCAATCTAGCAGATTTTCAGACTGCGTGCTCTGAATGTGTCTGAATGTATGTGCACAGAAGTTGCCCTGTCAGTATGCCTCCAAGTGCTTTCTGACTTTGGGGACAGCCCTTCTCCCGCTCCTAAACATGAGTCACACAACGCATTATCTCTGTTGGCACATGCCTACATGCACCCACGTGTGCATACAGACACACACACGTTCACCTGTGCAAACATTCACACGCACATATCTGTGAAGCTGTGAGGTTGAGAGGTACTCTCAATCTGCCTCTGCAGTTCTGTGTTTTACACTTTGTTCTCATGTACACTATTTTCTCTATCCACCTTTTCACTTAGTCACAGCATACCTTTCTCCTTGCCTTTCGGTTCCCATCGCTTCTCACCTCTTTCCTCATCTCCCATCTTTTGCACTCTTCCCTTCTCATCTCCTTTCTTCTCATATCCTCGCATATCGCCTCCTACTCTCCGTCAACTTCAAGGTTTGTACTGACTCAGTATTCTGCAGGTGTATGGTGTTTTTAGGGAGAGAAACAATCACCAATGACATGAGAGAAGAAGGACAAACATACAGTATATCTAAAAGAAAGGACAGATCATGAAAGGATCTTCCACCTTAAACACAATTAATTGATATTCTTTCTGAAGACAGCTACCTTTCCCGTCTTTAGGGAATTAATATTAAAAAGAGAAGTAAAACTAAAGTTAAACCCATCCTGACTGAGAAGGAACAGGAGGAAAAGTTTGCAAAGAAAAAGTTAGTACCAGTGTAAAGATTTAGAGATACATCCCGTGACTTTGTAATAGCTTCAGCAAATCTCCAACATTGTTCCCAGGTCACTGCTGGTGTTTTGGAAATCAGCTGTGGCCTGTGGTGAGTTTTGAAACACCAGCAGTGGAGATCTGGGGGCACCCTCACAAAGTCAGGGACTGTGTCTTTAAAGTTAGAGTGTGGTGGCCAGCAGGGACAGAGTTTTAAACAGTAAAAACTGTGCAAAACCACAGCTCCACACAGTTTTTACCAAAGTTGCGCCTTTGAGAGCTTGCTGATGGGCTGCATCGCAGTTTGGTACAGGAACTGTTCTGCCCACAGACCCAAATCACTAGAGAGAGTGGTGGTGTTGCCACGAAACATCACTGGCAACAGACTCTCGGACATTCAGGCACACAGCATCATCAAGCACCACAGCCACCCAGCACACAGACTGCTCTCCTTGTTGCTGTCTGGCAGACAATGCAGAAGCATCACTGCACATACCAAGAACTATTTTTACCAGCAGGCTATCGGACTTATCAATTTACTAACCAAAACATGTCACCTCACAAGCCATCACTGCTGCTATAGAAACCCGGACTGATACCCAAATTGCAACAAGTCTTATAACCACTGGTAGCTTTTACTTTTACGCAAAAATCCTCAATTTAATTCATTTATTTCTCTGATTCCATTTTTATTTCATTTTAACTGAATTAAGTTATATTAAACATTTCTGCATTAAAATGTCTAAAATCTGAAAGACAAAAGGGAAATCTGTCACCTATTCAAGGTTTGCATTTCCTGCTAGCTAGTGGCTAAGACTTCCAGGCAAACACAAGAAAAACGAGTGTTAGGAAGGAAAACAGCACACATGGCTAAACATAGCATGAATAAACTTCTAATGGCAGAATTTACATTTTGTAGTGCTGTTATTGCAACTAGTGCTTTTGAATTACCTGTTTTTCCTCATCCAACACATTTAATTACACTGCCGACCCTGACCATATGCAAGGTATCAAGGTAATTTATTTATCATTGTACAACACAGGGTTGCACAATTAAATGGAAGTTGTAGTCCCTTCATGTTACACACACATAGAGCATATGTAAATTCAGAACAGAATAGAACAGGATTAAAAATAAAATAACTAAATAAAACTGTTTGTATAGGTATTTATGTATAGTAGTGCATTTTTTGAATTTGTATCAAAGTGAATGTAAACAGCAGCATCAAGATGGTGATGAAAATATGGCCGACATCTTCACATAAAAAAACAAAACATTGTCCATCAACTTTAACTGTGTTGTGAAGCATCACTGATGTAAACACAGAGCCCAAATCCAGGATTCCTCGATGTTGTGACGGAGGCCTCTGCAAGATGTGGCACAACAGTCTCTGGTTTCCTGTTGTTTGTCCAGTGTGAGTCACATTTTGTCCGTGTCATTTTCCTGGCCAGACATTAGCCAGGAGCAGCCTGGCCTCCAAGCTGCATCAGCGTGGCTTTTATCCCGGCTCGCTTTCTCTCCACCATGGGTGGTCAAAACCATGCCATGTACATTCTTGATTGTCTCTAGATGTGCTGCTCTTTAACCCAATCCTCACACTGCCTTTTCCAATGTCCATGAGTGTTTTTCTGTCATTGGTGATATGTGTTTCAAAAGTAAAGCCAAAAAAAAGAAAGAAAGAAAGAAAGAAAGAAAGAAAGAAAGAAAAGAAAACAGAGAGCAACTGCTGTGTGTCATCCAGTCATTTTTAATGCAAAGTTGGCATTGTTTGCGATATCTTTGCTATGGTTATTTGACATTAACCAAAACAATATAACCTGTAAATGTCTTTATGACAACTTGACATCATCAAACTTACAGAAACTCTTTAGCTTTATGTTTTAACATTGCATTAAACTGTCTTGTGCTGTTGGTTTTGACACTGGTTGTCATGAGACTATTAAAAGTGCACCATGAATATTTCCTTGACCTCAAATAAAGTGGTACATTTTGGACTTGTCATAAAGATTAAGTGTTAACACACTGCCAATTTCTTTTATAACCGTGGCACGAATAATTTCTTGGACTGCAACTAAAATGGTACTATTTGGATTTGTCATAAAGATGTTATTAAGTGTTGTAGGGCCAGTTTGACCACAGGGTACAGTACTAAGGAGAATTAGCTTAGAGTTACCATGCTGTCTTATTTAATATCACATTGGCATAACAAAGACTTATCCCTGGACTGCCTGTTTGAGTTTTACCATTAAGACTAATTTTTTAGTGTTTTTCATCATCATCTATGATATGCTAACATCAAATTTTCACCCAGTCAGAGAAAGTAAAAGTGTGTGTCCTCCTATAGTTGAGAAATAAAATCAGGGGACCTGTAGAGCTTCTCTTCTTGGCTGCTGACAGCTCTGCAAATGCTATTAGGCTGCACACTCTGTGATTCTTCATGCCATGAACTAAGGTTTTATTTTGACCAAACCAGAGTTGGTGATTGCTGGAACAATGGAAAGACGAACCAAGGTGTCTTTGGTGAATTCTATTTTGTTTTTGTCGCGTTTGGATGAAGCTGACAATGATGATGTTTTACAAACGGAATCTGGTGAGTCTGGACAATAGAGTAATAAAACAACTGTTTCTGGTCAAACAAAACAAATCTCTCTGCAGAAATCCATTCTATAAGGTATGCTGTGACTAAGAATAACAATCTGAGCCAGTCAGTGGCACAAGCACAAGCAAGCAAGCAGGTGTCACTCAATCTGCGAAGTCCACCAGTGTGATCTGGTGAAGTTGCTAACAGTGTATCACTGGCGCTCTGTTTCTATCTCTCTTCTCTGCTTCCATCACTCCAAACTTGTTTATCAACCACTTCTCATCATTTTTACCACCAGTGTATGTTGTCACAGGGAATTTTTTAATAAGTGCACCAGTTAATGTAAAAATATGTTTATTTTGGTACAATGACATACATGACATTTCAGTGTGATGAGAGTCTTATGCCCAAATAAAGTGTTACCTAAAACTGGAATGAACTGAACGGTGCTCAAATGTTAATATCTCAAAAAGTTGGCGAGCATGACTGCTGACCCTTGTTGACAAATGACATTTGGTTCTTGGCAGTCATTGCTATATTTCAGTGGGGACAGGCTGTACTCACAGGGATGGATGTGCTCCATTCACATCAAACCGGCCTTCACCTTCACTGTCCTGGACCTTGTTATGGGAATGTTGTTGTGCTTACATAATCTTCTGGCAAAACTAGGCTTTTTCAATCCAACACTAAATTCCCCTCGGTCTCAGTAAGGCATTACTCTCACGCAAGGACGCACATATGGACACACGTGCACACACACACACACACACACACCCTTCTGCTCGAACTCATATCTGCACATGTGACACCCACATCAACCTTTGCACATGCTCAAACTCACACAAGCACACACTCAAACATGCATGCGCACACACACACAGTGTATCCCAGCGCTCTGGATTAGGGGTACAGATTAGAGATTAGGGCCAGCACTGGGATTACACAGTACTCTGCATCCCCGCCTCCACCATAGATCAGAAGCACCTCTAGCCCTATCATCTACAATGATGCTACACACAGACACACACACATAGACAGAGAGAAAGAGAGAGTGTGAGGATTTTACATCACTGATATTCATTGCTTAATCCTAAATTAGCACCCGCAAAATGCCATTACCTCTGAGGATTTCAATTGTCTGTCTGTTCTTAGTCCTCACATCATATTCTCTATTTTTCTCCGTTGCTTGCCTCTCTCCTCCACTTACACACAAGCAGCATTACTCGCTGCCTCCAGCATCACACCCATTAATCAAATGTCCCATTCCCTCCTATCACATATTTCCCGACTTGGTCAATTCTATGGATTTGTCTTGATGTGGGCCCAAAGCCCCCACAGAGACAGAAGATAAACTGTATGGGCCGAAATCTCCACTTAGGGAAAGTCAAACCAATAGAAATGGATCATCCAACAGGACTGTGTTTTGTCAGGTATTTAGGAGTGGAGAACGGATCTTGAGGATAGATGGCTGAAGCTTCCAGGGAATGTGTCTCCTACAGTAGATGGAGTGTTAAAGGATGTGGGTGAGGATTGCCTGAGGACTGTGGTGAGATGGTATATCGATTGCTGATTCACTATCTAGATCCTTGATTTTCTACCTGGGCGTTTGGGACCTCCTGTGGGGTCACACGCTATTTTTGGGTGGAGAATGTGATGGGAATATATGTGTGTGGTACATATATATATATACACATACATATATATGTATAATACATAATCATTGGAGTGGCTTCTGTTCTTTTTCTTGTGAAGTGCTTTTCCAGGTGCAATGCTAACAGCAAAAAGAGTAGCATATTAGCATATAGTAGTATATTTGTTGACGGATATTATTGGGCCATTATTGGCATACATACTTTCCTGAAAAACTTGTTGCATTCAGTGTGAGACATGTCTCAGCAGCCGGGCTGAGAGTGCAAAATTCAATATGACTGCCTTCAAATAGTGACTCATTTTGAGAAATCTTTGCTACTTTTGAAAAATTTATTGCAAGAATGGCATTCATATTGTTACAATAAGTAAATATAAGTATTTACTATTACTGTAAGGCTGTTACTTGCTATAGCATATAAATACTTGTTGTACCTTACTTTATTGTAAAATCATGTACACACGCACACACAAAAACACATACACACATCTATCTATCTATCTATCTATCTGTATATATATGTGTATATATATATGTATATATATACTTTTTTTTTTGTTTGTTTGTTTGGTGTATGTGTGTGTGTGTGTGTATGTGTGTGTGTGTGTGTGTGTGTGTGTGTATGTATATATATTTAGCAATTATTTGGTCAATACTGGCATTGGCCCCCCTAAATCCTGTATAGGTCGGGCCCTAGAAAAAAGGAATTAAAAGTCAATTGGAATGAACAAGTTTAAAAGGTCATGAACTACTGATCTAGATCAGAGGACAAATCCAAACTCTCTCTCTTCACACACACACACACACACATATACACACACACAGACACCAAACAAAAAACTAATTTTCCCATCATTAAAACCCAGTGATTGCTGGAGAAGCCAGCTGCTTTAGGGACATAGGGACACTGCCCTTTATAAATAAAGTTTAACTTGAACTTGACAGACGTTGTGCAGAATCTGCAGACTTTAACAGAGTGGAGAGAAGCTTAGTGGGTAGCTTAGTATCTGTTGACAAGGCTGGCACGCAACCAGGCTGCCAGAAGCGTTAGAATCCAGATTCGCTCAGAAGTTGCCTTGGCTGTGTGTCTGTGGCTCTACAGTGCACCGTATATTTTATTTTCACCGCTAATAGTAACGCCACTCCCCTGGTGTGTTTCACTTAAACCACTGGAGGCTTTCATAATGTTTCATCAGTACCTCTTTTCCTCTTTAACATGCCTGCCCATACTGCTCTGCAATCCCTTTGTCTCTCTCTGTTACCTAAAGGTGTCATCAAAATAATTTATGCTTTACTTTGTAGTGCACAATGTTTGAAATGTCTTTTTCTTTACTTCTTAGGTGAATGCCGTCATGCCATTTGGGTGCCTTGCCCTGCGAGATGGGCGGACGTACGATAGCTTGTCTGATGTCACGGACAAATATGAGATTGGACAGGTCCTCCGAGCGTAAGTAGCGTAAAGCTTTATGCATGCATCTCTCTGTTTTTTCCTTCTCTCCCATGTAGAATTCATGGACACAGTCCAGTATTCCCAGCTGGTCTTTATTCTCTTCATGAATTATTTCAAATTGAATTGGATCCATTCTCCCTGCAGATTTGGTTTGGCATATCAAATGCTTTCACTGAAGGAATGACAGAAGGTAATAGCATGAGGCTAGTGTATAACAGACTTAAGAGACACATTGTTCACATTTTTAGTCAACCAATTGTCTGTATATTTTATTTTTGATCAGTTCATGAAACACACTGCTGGACATCTTTAATTTATTCGGCTTAAATATTCAGTGTCACTCCTAAAATAAAAAATCTTTTGGACATAATTTCAAAGAGCTATAAAAATCACTTGACTGACTGCATGAGTACTGGCCATTTTCTTCCCCTGAACACCTCTCCTTGAAACATTGAAGGCACACACACACACACACACACACACACACACACACACACACACACACACACACACGCACACCAATCAGTGTAAGAGGCCATATGGCAGCATCAGCATTTGGCCTCAAAGATTTATACTCATCTTTTATATAACACACATACAGACACATATTACCTCAGAATTAAGTGCACACATTTTGCAGTATATGTGCTTGTCTTAATTTTATGAAAACAAGGAAGATAAAGCTTGTAAGGCTGTGATAAAACACAGAAGACAACCTCTTGCAAACAAGATTGTTGATTGTTGATGTCTGGAGAAAGGAGGCAAAGACACACATGCCCCTAGGAGATACGGTGCACGAGCAGAGCCCAAAGCGACGATGCTCACCCCGGCCGCAGCCTGTTCACCCTGCTGCTACCTGACAAGAGATACAGAAGTATCTCTCACTGTACCACCAGACTGAAAAGCAGCTTCTTCCCTCAGGTTGTGAGACTGTTTAAATCAGTGGTTCCCAAACGGTGTGAAGAGGCAGGTTCAGGTGTGCGTCAGGATTTTGTGACAGCCGTACATTACTATTGCATCATACAACTTTACAAAAAGTTAGAAATTCATTTTTATTTTACTACGTTGGTACTTTTTACATACTCATTTCCATTCAAAGTGAACCCTAGTTTTCGTCATTAGTGCAGTTGTCATGAATTATTGGACAGTCTGTGTTTTTGTCTCTTCAGCTCTGTCAGCTCATTTTTAATTTCTCAGCTGTTTTATTTAAATGCCTGTGTTGCCAATTTAATTTTACAGTTTCAAATGAATTCTTGAATGATATTGTTAGTAAATATTTCAAGAGTAATATATCTGTTTCTCAAATTTTATTTGACATTAGTAAATAAAAATAAATGTATACAGAGTGATAACATGTTATTATAAAGGGTTTTTGCATGCATATAAATACAGGTATGTCATGAGATTCTGGCTTGCCCTTTGCTGTGTCTTGGGCACAAAATGTTTGAAAACCACTACTGTAATCCATCCTCAGCACTCCACCATGTAAAATACTTTGTTTCATTTTTATCTCAACCAATCTATTGTATATAATTTAAATATTTTTATGAGTAGAAAAAAAGGAACCTAAATGTTGCTATACAACCATGTTGTATAATGATAAAAAATAAAGATGTAGAAAATGTGTGTGTGCTCATTGCTTTCTATATTATGCTCTACAACATTTGGAAAGAAAGAAAGAAAGAAAGAAAGAAAGAAAGAAAGAAAGAAAGAAAGAAAGAAAGAAAGAAAGAATTTCTGATCATATTTATTGAGCATGAAAGATTTTATGTGAAACATTGTAGTTTAATTTTGCATCACACAGCAGCTTCTCAAAACCCATTTGTGTGAAGCAGTGTGTGCCCCAGAGGCTCAGAACCAGACGAGGCCCGGCTGATGGCTGCAATAGACCCCATTCAGATTAGTTTTTTATGACCCTTTTATTCAACCCAATGACTCTCCCCCAATTAAATTCTTTCACTGTATTTCACCAAAACAGCCTGTGTGTACTTTCTCCTTAATTTGAATATTATGCTGTCTCTCCACTTCTTTCATGCTCTAACATTATATTTACCTTCTCTGTCTGTCTGTCTTTGTTTTGTTTTTTTTTTCTTTTCCCTTTGTCTTGCGTAGGAAGGAGTTCTGCGAGCTGTGCCTGGCTAAGGACAGACAAACAGACAAGGTGTTTGTCTGCAAGAAATTCCTCAAGAAAGACGGCAGGAAAGTCCGCAAGGCTGCCAAGAACGAAATCATGATCCTGAAATTGTACGCGGTTGGTCTGTGGACAGATGGATGTATGATTGAGGGGTGGAGGGAGGCGGAGAATGAGAGAATGTTTGAAATTTCTGTGCAAATTCTCAGTCACACAATCCATGTAATAACCCTATAGAAGGTGAAGTGTTTGTTTGCTTTACATGGTTTTTACAGTACCTACACAGATAAAGGGACTTACACCCACATAATCTTCTTTCTATATGAGCCTATTCAAAAGCCATCTTTCAATTGCATGTGAGACCCTTCACTGTTGTGAGGTTACAGGCTGAGAAATATTTTTACTTTTGCAGGGTCAACCACCCGAACATCCTTCAGCTGATAGACACATTCGAGACCCGGAAAGAATACTTCATCATCCAGGAACTGTGAGTGTTTCTTTCACTATTTACAGTGTATCTCTTGTGTAAGCACCCCTGACAATGTGTACTTAATTGTGCATGTGCAATCATGTACCTTAAACACACAGAAATCCATCAGCTTCAGGATAGGGCTTGAGTCTACCTTCTTATTACAGTGTGCTCTGTTGCTCCCCTCAGCAACAGAGGAAGGTGTTAGATTTTATGAGATATTTGCTCTTAGTAACACTCAACATTACTCAGTGCTCCTGAAGCGCTGCTTTGCCATAATAGGGTCTCTACAGAGAGTTCCGGATCAATACAGCAGAGCAGGGTCAGTCCGCGTCACTCGTGACTAGTGCAATTTCAACATTTGAGACTTTATTTGAAAGCAATAACATCAATTGAAGCTGAGTGGACAAAGTATTTCCCTTCTGATACTGAGATACAGAGAGACAGAATGCACTCAAAATGATTGCAGTCATCTGTGTTTGTGCATCAGTCTGTTTATGTGTTTTTGTGTGTTGGCCAAGCAATAGTCTTCCTGCTGAGGGCGATACGTGATGATCACACCCATCATTTACACCCTCTCCAAAGTTAACCAAGTCTTTTAGAGTAATGACCAATACTCTCATTTTTAATTGCTCAGTAGTGTTAGCTTCAGGCCCAAAGAAGCAGATTGCCTTACTAATGGACAGGAAAACAAGAGCACAGGGCTTTTGGTAACTTTGTTACTGAAAGCTTAAAGTGAATTATTGTGCTGCAACATGTGGCTAACAGTCACACCAACTTGCATTTACTTTTATTAGTCTATTTGGTGATACCAGTGGACTCAGAAAGGGGGCGGGTGGCCCATTTGAAAAAATTCTGCAATAGTGCCCTATTAGTTGCCCATATGGTAGATAAAACATAATGAAGTGCCCTATAGGATGCCCTTCAGCGGACAACATGTGGCATACTGCCTTATAAGGTGCCCTTCCAGTGGACAAAATGTGGTAAAGTGTCCTCTATAGTGCCCTTCAGTGGACAAAAAGAGGTGAAGTGCCTTATAAGGTGCCCTTCCAGGGGATAAAATGCAGTGCAGTGCTGTAGGCTGCCCATAGACCCAAACAAAGTAGTTGGCCCTTCACTTGCTTGTGAATGGTTTAATAGTTACTAGTTCCCTGTGTGTTTTTATTACAGAGGAGGAGTAGTTTATGTACTTCAAGTCACATAATAAAACAATTTTAATCTAAACTAGGGATTGGAAAAGTCTCCCCATAAATGCGTCACGACTTTCGGCTCACTGGATCCCTTTTTATTTCCTTCGCCCCTGCCCCTCATGATGACCTCAGTCAGCCACAGTATGGTGATACGTGTGCTGATGTTTTCGTTTGTGTGTGTTTGGCAGTGCCACAGGAGGAGACGTATTCGACTGGATTCTGGACCAAGGGAATTACACGGAGAGAGACGCCTCCAATGTCATCAGACAAGTCCTGGAAGCCGTGGCATACTTACACTCCCTCAACATAGTTCACAGGAACCTGAAGGTACATACTCACTCTCCTTACTCCATGGCATGGCAAATAAAGGTGCTAACTAGAAACATATAGGATTCTTCACCTTGTCCCAGTAGGAGAACTCTTTTTGGTTCCTGGTAGAACCCTTTATCAAGGTTCTACCTGAAACCCCTTCAGGAGGTTCTTCTTTAAACCCCAACATATAGGGTTATGCTTAGAAACACCCATTAGGTGGTTCTTGGAACTTTGGTGCTATCTAGTGAACCAGCCTGCATTTCCATCAATTTTGACGCAATGTTTGTAATCAATAGTGTCAACACAGGGCACTGCACAGTGCACTATAACATATCGAATATAACACGCCCACTTTGGTTCCCAAGGAAAACGTGCTATTTTTTGGTTCCTGCAGGGAGCCGACTTTTTTGAACCAGTTTATTTTTAGTGCAAACACTCTGAATGGTGCCAAACTAGGTGACTGAACCATGATGGTGGAAGAAGCCTATCTAAACCTTCTAAGGGTTTCACCCATGGTGTTCTGCCAGGAACCCTTTTATACTCAAACAGTTTCATTTAGAATATAAAATTCTCCCTTTTATAGGAGTTTCACATATAATCTCTCTTCTGTGGGTTCTTCAAAGAACCAAATTATATTTCACAGATGAAACAAAAACACAAGAACACAAGTAAAATGAACTGATTAAAGATAACATCTGAAACATATGTATTTCAATATTTGAGGGTGAGGATCTCGAACACCCTTGGACACCCATGCTGTCAACAATCCTTGAAGAACTCTTTCTTCACTGGGTTCTAGGTAGAATCTCAGCCAATCTCATTTTGGAACCATTATGTCTGTGTGGCTGTGTGTGTGCCATTACAATAAAAAGATCTGAAAAGACTGGTGATATACCTCCAAAAAATGTAAGGCAAAGATTCACAGAGTGCTGGCCCTGTTTGCTGTCGCACCCCAGAAAACAATTGCCAGTATATATCAAGAAGAATCCCTACGGAGACATAAAAGCATTGCTTTCATTGTCATCTAAGTTAATGACTCAACATCTGAGCAAAGGAGTAAACACTATCTTTATGGCTTAATGCAATCTCTAGTGATCCACAGACATGCAGGGAGATTCATATCTTTAGCCAGCATTATCAACCCATTAGGATGGAATTACAGCATCCCTCAGGCTTTTGACTCCCTCTACTGGTAGAAGCTCGAACTTTCTTTTAGTCTTTATTGTCTGGACTGACAGTATATATTCTCTGAATCAAATAAAATGAAAATGATCAGATCACAGTGGGAATAGAAATGAATTCATAAAGGCAAGCCAAGATGTCTTTTTCTAATCAAGTAGATGTGTTTCTGGTCTCTCACCTTGCTCTTTAGTAGGCCTACCCATCACTGTCAGAAGCACATGATTATTTTTAGGCAAGGCAAGTTTATTTGTAGAGCACATTTTAACAACAAGGTAATTCAAAGTGCCTTACATAAAACATACACCTACTGTAAAAGCAACATAAGGCGATACAAAAAGACATTTAAATACAATTAAAATTAAACATAAATCATAGAGTAAAAGTTACAGTGCAGCGTAAGTTAAGTGAAATTTTTAATGAAAGGCGGAGGCAAACAGAAAAGCCTTTAGCCTTGTTCTAAAAGAAGTGGGAGTTGCAGCAGACCTGCAGTTTTCTGGGAGTTTGTTCCAGATATGTGGTGCATACGAACTGAATGCTGCTGGATGCTCTGTGTCTAGTTTGACTCTGGGGACAGAAAGCAGACCTGTCCCAGAAAACCTGTGAGGTCTGGAAGGTTCATAATGTATGGCAGAAGATCAGAAATTTATTTCGGCCGTAAACCGCTCAGTGCTTTATGAACCAACAGTAAGTAAGTAAGTAAAGTTTATTTAGTATAGGACTTTTCACATGGTGAGGTCAAAAAAGTGCTTCACAAAAGTGAAATTGTTGAAAAATAATACCAGAATTTAGGAAAAATAAACAAGCAATAAAACAGGAACAGTGGCAGACCTAAAAAAAAAAACACAAAAAAAATAGAAACCAACACATTACTAAGACTAGATTGTACAGATGTAGAAAAAAGCATCAATAGCCTTTGCAACGTTGGAAGCTATATTATCTGGGGCAATGATAAGGACATCAATCTTATAGTTAAGCTGTAAAAAGCTGTTCATCATCCAACCCCTAATGGTAGTTAAAGAGCAGCAATATTTTAAAATCAATTCTTTGACAGACAGGAAGCCAGTGTAAAGACCTCAGAGCTGGAGTGATATGATCCACTTTTTTAAACGCTGAGAAATACAAACTTTGTTCAGGTGTTTTGACTTCACTCTGTTCACTTCAAGATCAAAACACGACTTGCAAACCAACTTCAACTTTCAAGTTAATCATTATTGTCCCAAAGAAGAAATCTGCCATTCAGTAAGACAGAACAGAAACATTAAATATAATATAAATCTATTAAACAAATATAATAAAGACTTACACAAATGCACATATGCTTCAATACTATGCAAAGACTCTCATAAAACAATGTGTTTCAGTAATAGCACACCATAAAACCTGGTGTACATCAAGCCATCATCATCCCACCCAGTCTCCAATGGTTTAAACATTACCACCATCCATCAATATTAATATAGTGGATGATGACGGTGATGATCATCTGAATATGGAAGACTCATAATCAGATGATTCATCATGAACATTCAGCAGTTTTTGGCAACATGAATACCAGTGATCTTACTGGCCTTAAGTATGTGATGCAGTGTGTTCTGGTAACTTACCAAGAGTTTAAAAGAAAACTCTACCATGGAGCTGCAGAAGAGTTTTTCACACGCTGCAAACCAGTTGAACATCGGAGGGATGTGGCATCGTTACTGAGATTTTTTTATACAGGATACAGTGGTGTTACCATTGAGTGTCTGCTGATTATCAATAGAAATGTTCCAATACCATTTTTTCTTCCCGACACCTATTCTGGTATATGAACTTTGCATATTGGCTGATATGGAGTACCAATGTGAATCTTTCTTCATATTTTTAGTAGTACATTAGAGTACATGTTATTTTTAATTGCTGTATACTGCTGTCCCTGTGTGAATTTGATATGATTGCTGGCACTGATGGTCAGCGAAGGCATGACTTGCCTTCCTCAGCCTCGGATTGGCTTACCATGGTCTTCTTACTGTAACCCTAAACCTAACCCTAGTCAGTTTCACTCTTCATGCCTAAACCAAACCAAGCCAAACCTCCTGGCCAATCAGAGGCAGAGGAGGACATTACTGGGAAGTGGCAGGGACCCCTTTCACGGTAAATAAATTAAGCAATAGTGGATCAGTGCATACCCAGTAAGCATGAGACATCTGCCAGACATGCAGATCATCAATATTTTGCATTGTTTGGTCCAGGACCATATCTGTATGACCACAATACATACAAATCAGGTTCAGTATTCAGATGACTGACTATGACCCCTCTTGAACACCTGATTTTTGGACATCTGGGGACATGCAAGACAGGTGCAGCAAACCGACTAGAGATTAATTAAATGTTTTTTATTTTTATTATTTATTAACAGCATATTTATTGTTGATACTGGATAGAGGGTGAGAGAGAGAGATTTATGTGCTAAATTAGGGAAAATCTTCCTTTGGATGCCAACACTGGACATTGATGAGTCATAATAAAAAGAGTAATAAAAACTTTCATTCTGGTTCCTCAGGTGACATTTTTTTGATGTATGCAAGATGTTTGAAAGACATCTTTTGGATGTATCTTTGCATAATGGGTAAACTCAGGTACTCACCAGTGCCCAAACCAGCATTTCAGACCATATCAGAGGCATTTCCAATACTGATATCAGTATCAGAACAACCCCAATTGTCATTTTCAATATATTTGTTGCACTGAAATGTAGGGCTTCAGTCTGTGTGTGTTTGTATGAGAATACTTACTCTGTCCCTCATTTTGTTTAGCTGGAAAACCTGATGTATTACACAGAAAACAACCACAACAAAGTAGTCCTGCGAGATTTCTACCTGTCCAGGTTTGAGAACGGACCCATCACAGAGCCCTGTGGAACACCTGAATACCTGGGTAGGATCTCTCTATTTGTATATGTTTTTCATGCAGAACTTCACTTCTTTATGTCCGTCCATCTTGATCCACTTACATGTACTTCCATTTGTGTCTCTCTTTGTTGTCAATGCAGACCTGCGGCCATACTTTACCTTTTTGAGTTCTTTACCTTCCGCCTTTGAAGATCATAATCTGTCAGAGGCAAACTGTTGTAGTGAAAAGCAGACATGAAACACATACAGAGGACTGAAAGCATCTACCTCTCACCCTCCTCCTCTTCATCCACCTCCCACTCCTCCTCTCTTTTCATATCCTCTGATTTCCTGTGTACCGTCTCGCTCCTCTTCCTCTCTGAGGTTTATGCGAGGGCAACTTGGAGTGCAGAACTGTGCTTTGGCCTGGTTCTCTCCAGTGAAAGGTCAGGACAGTTATTCATAATGCTGAGCTCAATAATTAGACAAATAAATAAGGAAAGAGAACTGAGGCCCCGACAGGAAAGGAATGAGATAAGTGGAGAGAGTGCAAAAGGGAGCTCTTGTCTATGCAGGGTAGAATTATGAATGTGATGTGATGGTTTATAAATGAAAACTGAGGCCATTTGAATCTCACTTCCTTTCACTCATTTGCTATGTCTGCTCTTCTCTTTGTTGTCCCTCAGCTCCTGAAGTGGTGGCTCGTCACAGATATGGTCGTCCTGTGGACTGCTGGGCTGTGGGTGTCATTATGTTCATACTGTGAGTCTCCATCAGTAATTACCAAAGCTATAATACAATACAAACCGAGCTGCAGCTGAATAATTGATTTGTTTTATTTATAATATTATATTCCAGGAATTATTTGCATGGTTTCAAAATAACTTCCCTGTCTATGTCTCTTTATGTATGTTGCACATTTTGCAGCTTATCAGGTAACCCTCCTTTTTATGATGAGACAGAGGAGGAGAACACAGATCTACATAATCGCATCATCTTCTGTCGCATTGTTGCTGGTGACTTTGAGTTTGATTCTCCGTACTGGGATGACATTTCACCTGCAGGTACATAGCTCCACCACTCGGTGGCAATAAACAGCCATTTGAATTTTTATTGGCATTAAGCATTAGCGGTGTTGCTAGTCAGAAAAAGTCAACTAGTTACTTGCCCATCAGTAACCTAAATGTAAAGGAGCAAAAAGTAAGATATTTAATGTAAAATAGCTCAAAATTACATTCTTATTTGTTTCCTTTCACAACCAAGTCTCCATTTTATGTCTGTTGTTTGACTTTCAGTTAACAAACACTAAGCACTGCATAGACAAGAAGAAATTATATAAAATATTTTTTAAAAGTAGGTTTAGTACAAAAAATTAGGTACAGTATAACATTGTTATTATAGCTAATAGTTAAGACGATGTAAATTGCCTGGCTTGTACATAATCCATGAAGGGATGCCAAGACTTATGGAATTTCTCAATGGAGGCTCGTGAGGTGCATCTGAGTTTTTCCAGTTAAGGTTGCATAACATCTTTGATCAGTAAGTGTAAGTAAGTGGGAGTTTGTGCTTGTTTCTAGTTCAGCAGAATAAATCTGAGTGCCCAAAGTGGAAGTGGGTTCTCTATATTGTAAATAATTTTAAATTGACTTATTTTGAAAAGACAACTTGAGGTAGTTTTGTAATACTTCAAAATTACTATAAACTTTTCTAGCCAATAAACTTGAAAATAATTCAGTTGTTCTTGAGAAAAACAGTAAAATTCAGTAAGCTTAAGATTTTAAATTGAACCAACAACTTTTCAGTCACGATAACAAACAATACAAACAAATTTGATTTCCTTTTGCACGTTTCTCATTTTTTCTGTTTGAAGAGTAATTGTTTCATTTCACACAGAGACCTTACAGTTCCAAGTGCTTCTGTTGGAGCTACTGTCTTCCAGCATTGGCCCAAATACAATATGTCAAACTGCTCTGAGTGAATTTATTCAGTTTTAAGAATAATTATATTCTGATATTCTTCACAGTATTTTCATTATTGTTAAAACAAGCAACAGTGATTTATTTAAATGTATGAGACACAGCAAGTTTTCCTCATATACAGTATATTTTCTTCAAACTATAGAATAGTTTCAGGGTTTTTAACTCTTGCATAATGCATGCTGGGAAGTCTGGTAATATGCTGATTATGTTTCTTTATTGAAGCCTTTATTGTTGATTGAACTCTGTACAGTACATTCATTGAACTCATCATTTCAATTGAAACTTCAAGTTTAAGTAACTAATATAATAATCGTATAAATAGAACTTGCATTAAGTTACTTACTTAAGTTAATGACAACATATTAGTTGATTCCACTAAATTCCTGTATATTTTTTATTGTGTTCTAGTGTACAGTGTAGTTTTACAAGAGGCCTGCCTTCTCCCAGTATCGTAAATACAGCCAGTTTAACCATGTGTCCCAGGATACCGGATAAAGTTTTAAATTTAGAGATCCAAAACTCTGAAAATTTTGGCCATAGACGGACCATGTGCCCTGATGAACCAGGGAATACCCTGCAATTATCACACAATCACAACAAAATCTTAAATGATCATCCATAATTTATGATCAAATTTAAATTTTCTGATTCAAAAAGACAACCTATTTTTCCTAAATTCTTATCATACATGAAGCCATTTAAATTGACCATTGACCACTGTTTCTCTCTCAGCTAAGGAGCTTGTCTGTCGACTCATGGAGGTGGACCAGATGCTGAGAATCACAGCGCAGGATGCACTTTGGCATGAATGGTAACTCTGTGTGCACAAGGGCATAACAAGTTTGGTGCACATCTACAGGTGCTGCTCTCACTTGTATTCTGTCTGTCTTCTGTGGCAGGATTGCAGGGAACGGTGCGTCAGAGAAGAACCTAAAGGATGGTGTGTGCGCCCAGTTTGAGAAGAACTTTGCAAAGGCCAAATGGCGGGTATGAATTCACTCTCACTCTCGTTCTGAAGCAGTGAATGAACTTGGTGATAATATACCAAGTAAGCAGCCGCGGAAAAGGAGGAGGAAAAAAATCAAGACTTTCAAAATTCCATACTTCTCCAGACTTAAATTTTCAGACTTCTTGGTAGCCAAAACTTGCATTTACCCATTGTGGCTGTTCAGACCACACTCCTATGCAGAAACACGGGCAAACATCTCTGCTCAAAGAGGAAGTAAACTAACTAGAGTTACCTATACTCATAATATTTTCCCTAAACATACAGAATAAATACTAGCTAACACTTTATTTGAAGAGGTGTGCAAAAGACTGCCATTACACTATCATAACCATGACAGGATGACTGTCCTGAACACGAAGGAGTCTTTATTAATGTTTATGACTGCTGTCACTAAGTGTCATTTGGTCAGTTATGCCATTTTAATGCAAAGTTGACATTTTTTGAGATGTCTTTGTTATGACAACTTGACATTAATCAAGAAAATAATGTTTTTGTGATGAGAACTTGACATAGTCACACTGGCCAGTTTGCCTACTTCAGTGACAAGTGAACAAGCTAACTGTCTCTGTAAGCTAAATCACATTTGTACTGTAAACTGTTAACAAATAGGCCTTATAACATTTAATGATATCTTTATTAGAAATCCAAATGGTACCACTGTAGGTGAAGTCATGGAAATTATTCATGCCACAGTTATAATGGTCTCATGACAGCCAGTGTCAAAGCCAACCACAATGCCAGTATAATGTGATGTTAAAACATATAATATAATATCATATCATATCATATCATATCATATCATATCATATCATATCATAATCAGTTACTTTAAGTTTGATAATGTCAAGTTGTTATGACAAAGACAGTGACAGATTATGTTGTTTTGGTTAATGTCAAGCTGTCATAAAGAAAGACTTCTCAAATGTCAGCTTTGCGTTAAAAATGACACAGCCAGCCAAATGGCAATCACAACAGTCGTAAACATTCTCGAAGACTAATGACATGGTTATGACAGTGTAATTGACAACCCTTGTATTAAAATGATTACCAATTAATATAATTGCCACACCCCAAACATTTTAGTCTCTTTTATGAATAGGAAACAATAAATAGTTGAATAAAAATAATAATCAAATTTTCACAGCATCTGTGCAACCTTGCGTACTCACAATACATAATGAATGCAGCCGTAAAGGTTTCATGCAGTTTTATGCAGAAAAGATTGTTTGTTTACTTTTGTGGTAACATCACTGCATAACTCATAAATGTTCAGACAGGCTTAATATTGGTTCTTTGTGATGTTATGTATATATTCATTTCAAACATATTGCCACATTTTCTTTCAAACTAATTTGAAAGTTGGAAAGAGTAGAAAGAGTTTAGGCATAGAGGCAGCTGTGCACAGGAACCCTAAATAAGAAAGATGAATTACACCAGAGATAATGGTGATAATTGGTTTATTTGTAATGATGACGGCCTTTAGCTCAACACACAAGTCTGCAGAGTTATGTTTTAAAATGAAAATATGACATGGTGATGGTCATAAGGATGTCTCCTGGGGTTGTAAATCCAGAAGACCAAGAAGAAGAAAATCGAGATGGCAGTGCCAACCTAACAGCATAAGTAACAGTTATAACCCTCTTCTCTCTTTCCCCATGTGGTTCCCAGGAGTTGAAGGTATTGTAGTTCATTATGAGGGAGAGTGGAAGGGCAGAGCATGGGCAGAAACTCACCTTCAGTCTGGCATGATTCAATAACAAAACATCTTTCTAATGGCTGAACATCCTCTTAAATTAAAAAGAGGTTTCTATCGGTAAAGTTGTCTATAATAATTACCCAGTTAGGACAGACTTCACTTAACCGGCCTTGAGATGTATTGATCATGTTTTGGCTGGTGAAACTCTCCTCATCAGCTCTGTTCTTGCCCACTGTCACTCTGCCTGTCCCAGAAGAGATCCATCCACTCTGCCCCACTTTTCTTCATTGGATTAGACCAGATGTTCAAAGTGGCCCACTCTGCTCCTTTCTTACTCCTCATCTGCACTAGACTAACAAATCAGATTGGTTAAAAACAAGATAATGATCAGCAACAGGGAGGACAGTGTGCTCATTGCTTGTCTAGTTTTTATACGTGTGGATAAGGAGAAGGAGAAATGGAAAGGATATAAGGGATCTAGGCCACTGTGGACTGTTGAAGTGCAGTGATTTGAACTCTACGGCCCTCTGTCATTCCTCTTACGTGAATCCTGGCTCATCGCCCCATACTGTTCCTCAGTGTCACATTCAAGTCATACTTGAAGCTACACAGAAGCTGCTCAGTCAAGCCATACTGTCTTCAGTGATATTTCTGTCTAAATGGCTTCTAAATGCACTTCCAGAGCATTAATTCCCTGGTTTAGAAGCAACTTCTAAGCACACACATTTTCCCCAACTCCTTCAGTGTTTGCAGAGTGAAACAAGTCAGATAGGACCCTTTTATGCCCCCTTTAAGTCAGAAAAAAAGATGTGTCCATTTTAAACAATGTAACTGCCACTGCCCACACACTTCCATGTGTCCTTTACATTACCATGGTTGTTAAGCAATACGTCCACTAGAGGTAAGGTGACCATATTCTTAAACCTCCATACAGGACACTTAAGTGTACTGCACAGTCATGCACATGAATATATATGCACTTATGCACACACCACACATGTTTTCAGCAGAATAAATTATGTATGTATTATGTATAAAATATGTATGTATATAATAATATTATTATAAATTCAAATAATAAATTAGGACAAGTATTTACATGCACTCCTCCATGTGGCTGTCTAAGAGTCTATTTTAATGAAAGCCTGTTTTACTGTGGTGAAAACCTGCACAATTTGGTAATGAGCATTGAGAGATTGAAGTGAGAGATTTTAGTGTTTCACAGATATCTGTCAGGACTCTGGTTGGGTGCCTCACAGGGTCAAAAATTACCCTGTAGGAGAGGAAGAATCAAAAGTTTCTGACAACCACAAATATGGCTGTACTGGAGGCGGCTCTGATAACGTACCTCTTGAGCAAGAGGATAATGTGGAGGCAGTGTTGTAGACATTGGTGGTATGAAGAATGTGGGAGATTTACACTTAAGGCTCATTTATGCTAAACATTAGATAGACATTGGATACAGACAGAGCCTTCTGTCAATTCTCTGTCCTCATTTTATCTGTATATGTGTTCATACGTCTTCTGATAGCTTACAGATACAGATGAAACAGAGCAGTACCACCTGAAGTCGTGGTGTCAGTGTAGCAGTGTAACCAAAGTTCAAGTGAGACACAACCACAGGACATGACAAAGATTTAAAAGTCCAAAAGTACTGGAAATTATGTTCATGGTCTCCTCCAAACATTGCCATGTTTGTTGTTGTCAGAAACTTTTGACTCTTTGCTTAACTTTTGACTCTCAGCAGTGCCCCCTTATGGATATACTGTTTAACATCCAATGTAATAGACACATGAATATATGTGGGCAGTGATGGTTTTATGGTTCGAAACAGATGTATCTATTTTCAGATGTAAAGGGGGCATAAATGAGCCTTTATCTGGTTGCTTGCCTTTTCCTGCCAGTGAGCAGTCAAGGAGTGGCTTGGGGAGAGTGAGTCTTGAGATTGATTTAAATCAGGGTACAATATGTCATAGCGTCCTGGAAGTAAACAACTGGCACTAATCTTACTGCACTGTTCACTTCACATAAATCACATCTCAGCGCTTACTATGATGATGCTAAATCATGGCGCCTTGACAGACTTTCTGTCAAATGCTTCTCGTCAAAGCTTATTTTGTATGCTTTATCATAACCAACTTTAGAATCAAAGTTTTTTCTTTTCCTTTAGGGAAACAAGCCAATATAGGTATTAATAAAAAATAACTTAATGTAAATCTCTTTACACTGCTATCCTTCTCTCCTTGTTCTTTGCCTCTGTCTGTTTCACAGAAAGCCATCCGTGTCACCACCTTCATGCAACGCTTGAAGAATTCAGAAGCTCTGATTGACAGTTCAGCCGAGGTTCAGGGCAGTGAAGAGGCAGGAGATGGTGAAGGAGGGGTGTCCCAGGGGACAAGTGATGAGGGAGACAAAGGGACAAGTGATGGAGGGGTGACTTCAAGTAGTGTGTCTTTAGAGGTCACACTTGAAAGCACACCTCCAGGTATGGACCAGGATGAGGAGAGGGGAAAGCTCGGAGAAAAACAGGATGAGGTAAAGATGAGTGTAGGCCCGTCTGTGGGAACTTCCCCATCAGATATCCAGGAGCCTCTGTGCCAGCAAAGCCAATCAAGTGCACACCCCAAACTCGTACAGGAGCAGCCTGATAAGGTTGGTGCCAAGAGAGCAGCAGGTGATGGAACCAGGAAACTGGCCGCCAATTTGGGTCAAAATAAAGTTGCTCCAGAGTCCAAACCATCCCCCATGATAACGCCTGAGCCTTCCAAGCTGTCAGACGGTTCTTCAGGCGCTAACCTTGACAAAAAATCCACCTCCCCTGATCCCAGCAGCAAACGTAAAATGGCTGCCACGTTCCATGGCCCTCCACCTGCAGGCTCTGCTGCTGCAACAATGTCACCAGAGAAGAGGCCAGCCACGCAGAGGGAGCAGAAGGATGAGACTGACGGAAGCTGGTGTCAGACACAAGTACCTGAGGCAGTGGCAGAGAGGTCAGTGGTGCCATCAGTCACTCCAGCGATAGGGCCTGGAGCTGGGCTGGATGTAGGGTTAGGAGTTCGGTTAAGGGGTGACGGTAGCCCCATGAGTAGAAGGGACAGGGATGCCAGGAGAACTGACAGACACAGCGCTGAGTTTAACTTAGCAAGTGCAGGTCCTGCGACCGGACAGGGTTGTTACGCAGTAGGCAGCTCTGCTAGTCTGGGCCGTCATGCCACCCCATACAACCCAGATGTCGGGCCTGTAGGGATGGGGATAGCAGGGAGCTATGGAAGTCCATATAGCTCCCTGTATACGAGCGGAGGAGCGGTAGGGATGTATGGCACTGGGCTACCGCACACAGGAGGTGGAAGCAGCTCCACAAGCGACTGGCAAATGGACAGCGTGATTGAGCAGATAGAAAAGCAAATGGCTGCTGTGCTGGAGAAGATTGAGGGAGACATGCCCTCGCTGCTAGAGCAAATCAGTGACTGCCCTGCTGAACCGCCGCGTGCCCGGAGCACACACGCCTCGCCTGCAAGCTCCCGTGCACGCTCCTCACAGCACACCTCGACTACGACCTCGGCCACTCCTCCGCCTCTTCCGACCTCTCCCAGACCTGCGCTGCCATCTCTCCCTCGCCTTACTATCCCTCCTCCCTCCTATCCGCCGCCCTCCCCTCCCACGCAATCTTCACCCCAGGCTACAGGAGAGCAGGAAGACAGGGATGGACAGAGAGATGCTGCTCGTTCCAGTCAGTCCCCCAGAGCTGGCATGGGCAGTGGGCTATGAAGCAGGTGTTCATGATGCACTAACACCTGGGACATTGGATTTATAGGTTAAACTTGAGGGTTTAAAGACTTTGTATCACCCAGAAGTATCATTCACCTGCTCCCCAAAAGAAAAGTAACCATACAGTGTTGTTTGGTTTGGCTGTGGTAAAGAAAAATCTCTCTATGGCATTCAAATACTCTCATGAATGGATTGTAGGGAGAGTAGTGAACTGTGTCTTTCTTTGTGAGAGTTGCAAAGAGAAAGATCTCATGAGTTTGTTTGCATCTCAGTTCCAGATTGTATGCATGAATGCTCACCACACAACCTCCTCATACTGAAATCACAGCACTAAGCGCAGTTTGCAAATTATGAACACAAGCGTGGAAGAGTTGTCCGCTGAGGAAGTGTTATGATTTGCATTATTCCTGGCAAACTGTATATACATACAAAGAACTAAGTTCCTAATTCTTACTCTACTCTCATGTTGTGCACTTCCTCAGTTCCAGACTGACATTTTCTTTTTTTTTCATATTATCCCATTGCATTATTTTTCATTCCTTTTTATTTTATGTAGCTATTTATTCAATAATGAGGCTGCATAATCATGAGCTTGCAGTCACACAGTTGTACAGAAGTATGTGAAACTGATCAGCGTGACTGCTGGAAATTGAGATTTGTTTTATTATATTTATGTATTTAAACTTGAACTATCACTCAAAATCTGAGAGCTGGGGGGAAAATCTTTAGATGCAAGATGTTGTATAAAGGCTTTGCAGTAATGCGCGCGTGCACAGACACACACACACACACACACACACACACACACACACACACACACACACTTCCTCTTCTTTTTTTTCCAAAGTTCTCCAAAAGTTTTGCCCCAAGTAAGTTTGTTTTAATTTTCCTCCAGTTTTGTTGCCACGTTCATTAGGTACTGTTTAATTGGACAATCCTGTCTATATTTGCTCCTTTTTTCCTTTTTAATGATGTAAAAAAAGTTTTTCTGAATTTCATTCTGCTTTTGGATCTATGTAATACCAGGTTCTGTGGTTTTTCCTGAACAAGTCTTGACATCCACTATTCTGTCCCTATGTACTAAACTGTGCTGTTTGCAAGTCTTTCAATAAAAGTATAAAATCTATCTTGCTCTCGAGTTGTTTTCTTGGTTAAACCCTCATTTGAATATTTAAAAATAGTTTTGTCTTAGATATAAGTGTGGGGTTAAACTTTAATTAAAATTTATTCTGTTATATTATATCTTACTCCATGAATTACAACAATTTGATATTGAGTTGTTTCATTTGTTAAATCCTTAATTGAATACTTAATAACAGTTTTCTCAGATATAAATGCATTTTTTTATTCTATGAATTACGGCTATGCTTTTTAAGAGCCAGAGTTGAAATAATCTCTAGTCCTTTATCCAATGATTTCTCTCAAAGGTTTTATATTATCAGAGCATGCCTACAATTCCCATCTGGCACTGCGTGAACTTCGGATTAGTCCATGCTGATGAAGGCGCGGGGGTGAAAAACATAATTGGTGTTCTAAACCGTTAATATACGACAGAACCGTGCAGTAGGGTAGAATTGAATACACTCTGTATTCTAGGTGGTGTGGTTGAACGTTAAAGAGTAGCAACAAAATCTGCTTATGATAAACCAAAGGAATTCAGTTTTCGCTGAACCCTCTGGACTGGGATGATGGTTGTGCCTGTAACGTGCACATGTTGCTGCTTTGCTTTGCTTTCAACTGAAATAGAGTGAGGGGAAACGGTTCGGGAACAGCCGGGCAGGCAACCGTCCAGCGGAAAAACTCACACAGAGCCCGCCACCCTGACACACTTTTCAGTTTGCAGTCAACGGCGGTGTTGATTTGACACGTTGTTTGTCAGGTTTATTGCTTAAATACAAGCCGATTTTTAATACTACAGATCAGGCCGAGTAATATCGGATGTGGTAAGTTGTTCTGCACACTTGTGTAAGCTCCCGTCTTGGTAGTGTTAGCCCCAGCTAGTTGAGCTAACGTTAGCTAGTTAGCTAACACAGCGGCACAAGTGGGAAAAAGTCGTTGGGTGGCTAGATAGCTTGAAAGCTAGCGCACACAAGCTAACAACTACGCAGTCGTTTGATCTGCGTTATTGGAAGACGTTAACGATAGTTGCCGTTGGCTATCGTAACCGTTTGAGCTGGCCGCTTCGGCTAACGGTTGCTAACGAGTCACTGTCACGTAACTGTTAACATTAAACTGGCGTTTGCACCTTTTATGTGCATGAGAATGTTGTGTTAATTAATGTTTCGTGATAAATAATGTTAATGGTAGCTTGAAGGCTAGTTGGCTACAAACATTACAGAGGCAGACACTAGCTAAACTGCATCATGCTATGTTTCAGACAATGTAACGTTATTGCCACTATTTCATCTCGATAAATATGTGTTTAGTTAACGTTATGATAGGTCGACAGTCGATGTTATCACAGTAACGTGCTATTGACTAGTGTCAAGTTAGGACGAAGCCTCTTAACGTGAATGATATTCACACTTTTCACCTCCGACAGAAATATGAAAATAGTGTTTTATTGTCATTTCGCAGCAAAAAAGATAAGAATGGGGATCCCCCACGACATGTGTACCCGAGAATATGCGGCCCACTCTTTTCCAGGGCCTTTGTCATTTGCCAGGCACCCCCTCCCCCAATACTCCTCCTCTGCAAGGAATGCTCACCCCTAACCTTAATGTGACTGAGGGCCCAGACGCTCAGCATCAATATAGCTAGCGTGTAGCCTACCTCATGTTGTACCTGTCTCAGTAATGATTGCAGCAGACTGGACTAGTGATGTGTTGTGCTGAACTCGGGGGAAAAAGTGCATCTTCAAACCGCAATACACAAATTGGCGTTGCACTGGGAATACATACTCTTAAGAGGTGTTATTTTCTTTGATAATGCATTGTGGCATGTGTGTAAGTTTTGTCTGTGCACTGTAGTTCTCCACCGCTAACGTATCACTGAAACAAAGATGCTGCTATTGATGGCTATCATTTAGCACCGGTTGACGTATCTTTACTTTGGGGAAAATATCACTAAATTGTCCCCGCTTGATACTTTCTTTTGTTGCATGTGTGTCAGACATTCTCTGTGCGCGTTTTTAAAATAATTGCGATATGTTTGCTCGATGTCCCGCAGTTCATTGTACAGTAATATACATGGCATGCATCTCTCTGATAGCAGGGGCGGGATGAATGCGAGTTGGCTTCGGCTCAGCAGCCAATGAGCGGAGCTCCTGGCCGAGCAGCATGCTCACAGCCACCCTTTCCTGTTGAATATTTTAGCCCATGCGTCACAGCTCCTCCGCCCCTTTCTCTCCATCTGCCATTTTGGTTTTGTTCCCGTCTGCAGTCGCAAAGCCAGCAACGCAATTACATAGAAGAGACTCTGAGCCCAGCGACATAGTGACTCGACAATATAGTGCAGACCATCTTAATCCCGCATCGCGGCTCTTTTCTTTGTACAAACCGTCGAATTTACACCTATCGACATTACTGACATCTAGACACTGCGGGAGAGGAGCGGGTTCGCATTGGGAAGGGACCGAGAAGGATTATTGGTAAGAAAAGACATATCAATGGAGCACGAGTGTAATGGCTAGTCTTTCATTCGCAAAAATTGCCTATCTTGCGCGTCAAAGTTAGATGGTGTTATTATTTGCGTACTGAGACTTAAACCCACATCCATAGAGGAGCTGTGATAGCTAGCTGTCATAATAAACCTGTCTTTTGCTAGCAGGTTCCAGGATAGCTACAGCTGCTAGCTTGTAAACTTGTGTTCCGCACTGTGGGGGTAATGCAGGCCTAGGCCGAGCTGCTAATGGATCGGCTGGCAGCCTGGTGTTTTCTTGCCTCTAAGTTATTAATGTTCCGTCTCTGTCTACTTGCCAAATCACTTAACTGATTAGTGGCACGCCAACCTACTTAATCTGTTTACTCTCTGTGTTGTTAACTGATTTTTTGACCCACCTTTCTTAACCGTTGAAACCTTTAAAATGGTTTGTAGCTGTGTATGTATGAGGCTGAGCAAATGAAGTACAGTAACAGTACTAATCGGGAGGCTCGCTGCTTTGCTGTATCATGCCGGATGCCTTCATTTTCGTTTTGGACGAACAGCGACAGTTCGGGTTACAGTAAATTTAACGTTTAAGTCGTTTTTTGTTTAAAACTCCAGTCTTTAATCATTTGAAGTAGTGCGGTGTTTTTAAGCGGTTAAGTTTGACTTTAAGGTCGCAGGTAAGTTAGCTGCATTGGATGCGGAAATTGTGGCAGATCATGTTAGTCGAGGGGTGGGAATGTGTTCGAGATTCTGCGGCCTGTTTCACTTCCCGAAGTGACAGGGTTTGGTCGGATTATTTCGTTAATAACACAATGTGCTTGGATGTCACTCTTAAGCATATTCTCTCCCTTTTTTAATGTTCACACCGACGATAGTTCCAGCGACATTGTATGGCCCGTGTGTCCACACCTGCAGGCCACCGTGAGGTGTTGCTCACTTTACCGCAGTGAAGTTTTAATGATTCAGCTCTTTTTGTTGAAACGATGTTGGCGGTCCTTAAATACCGGTATAATACACAATGGAAGTACATAAACAAGCAGGCGCTGTCTCTGAGCATGAAAAGCTCTGATAATGCTGCTATTCATGGCTCTTCCCTGGGAGTTCGTTTTCTAGCAGATTTGTGTTTGGCCAGCAGCCAGCCCAGCTGCTCCCTAGACTAGAAATCCTCTCTTCAACATGAAGGGGATTCGGTAGCATTTAGCTTAGATATTTATCATAATGGAAAGATATCATTCAAACATATTTTTAACCTTGCTCAAAATTAATTTGAAGGGCTTTTCTCCATGAATTATAAGTATATGATCACCGTTGCCTCTCTGCTTTTTTTATTGTTGAAAATTTTAAATTAATATGCCCTTTATGTAATTTTTGTGAAAACAAAATAATATAAACTTGTAAAGGAGAGATTAAATGCTTACACTGGGCAGTTCGTTGTCTTGTATGACCAGTCTCTAACAGTGTGTGTGTTTATGTACAGATGTCCAGCTCGCCGCTGTCCAAGAAGCCTCGCTTGTCAGAGACGAAGACGGGATCCCACTGCTCCTCCTCTAACTCTGTCAGAACTGATCTGTCCCACACACCTGCCAACGTAAGCACTAATGCATACCTCTACACCTTTGATGAACTTGTCACACAAACTGATTGCAACCCCTGTTGTGTCTCTCCAGGGCATGGCTAAGAATGGCAATGATGCTGAGATCGATGAAGGCCTGTACTCCAGACAACTGTAAGCCTATTCCCTGTAGAATCTTTGTCCTAATAAAGAAAAACGAACAGAGATTCAGTATTTATTAATGGGCTGGTTGTTAAGCGATGTATAGTTGTGCTCACCGTACCATTGCTCCCTCTGTAGTTATGTGTTGGGCCATGAAGCGATGAAGCGCATGCAGAACTCCAATGTCCTCATCTCTGGTATGAGAGGTCTTGGAGTGGAGATTGCCAAGAACGTCATCCTGGGAGGAGTTAGAAGTGTCACTGTGCACGACCAAGGAGTTGCAGAGTGGAGAGACCTCTCCTCTCAGGTGTGTAGAAGCATGCATTGATATTCCTGTTTGACAGTAGTTCAGAATATAGTCACTTATTTTTTTATTAATTTATATTTCCACTCATACAGACATTCCTTAACTCAGGCATTGGATTTGTTTGGGGATTTATCTGGTGTTCCATAGTTGTTAAGCATGATTCCTAAGTGCACTGTGGCTCTGTCTATTGTGAGTCACTCATGTTGTATTGTTGCCATCCAAAAAGACTACTGCAGCTACCCCCACCCTTGCTACCCATGGGTTGACCCAGATTTATCAGTGGGTGGCCTCTCCCTGGGTCATAATCATAGAGCTAGAGCCTGTTTTAGTACATCATTACAGTGGCAAGATTGTTTAGGTCTAGCACTCTAAATGCTGATATGTCTATTAAAGGAACAGGCACATAAATGTGTGAGTACATTGCTCAGATGTTAGGTCAGGAGAAAAAGTAGAGGCTAGACTTTTGATTAGAGCCATATGTAAGCTATGTCTGTGAACATTAGTCTGAGTTTAACCTTATGTGCTAAAACATTTCTATTTCAGCCACTGGCATTTGCCCCAGTGGCCCTTTTCATTCAAGCTAAATTGAATAATATATTTATATTTCTGTCACTTTTGTTAACATGTCATCCATTTTTATAGGCGTAAGCCTTTAATCAGATCTCAGACATGTTCACACTTGGTTAACACCCCACAAGTTGGCTTTTGTTCCATACTAAGTCTTTCCTCTTAACATTTGATTACAATGTCTTTGCAAACGGGTGTTTAAAAAAAAAAACTGCTACTGGCTAAACCTGATACTGTTGGTTTCAGATTTTCTTGAACAGTGACATATTCACACACAGACATGTCTGGGTGTGCAGCAGAATTATAAAGAAGCCAACTGTCTCACCATCAACTCTCTCTGTTTTCTTATTTGAATGTCAGTACAGCCAGTTACTTACTGAGTGTTTAAAAGAGCCAAATACACAATCATTAAGTCAATGTGTAGATGAGGGGTTTTCAAACTTATTCAGCCCAAGGATAATCCATATTTTTTTGTATAGTTGTATGTTGCAGTAATAATTTATGGTGGTCACCAAATCCTGTAGCACACCTGAATTTGCTTCATGGTGCAAACTTTTGGAACCACTGGTATAGACTAGGATTACAGAACAGAGGTGTAAACTGCTGAGAACTAGTGAATTAAGTGACAAAATTGTCTCTCTCCCTCTATCTTGATTGATAAATGAAGGCTGTGATTGCCTCAATTTGTCAGGAGACTAAAAATATTTAGATTTTTGTTGTGGAAATTCATTGTGGATGGAGAAATTTTCAAAAATTATTTGAAACCGTTAGTATGGGCAGTTGTATACATCTTTTAGATTTATGTTTGTTCATGCAAACATGGCCTCTATTCTCCTATATTGCCATAGCCGGCACTCATCTAATGGTATTGGCAGTTGTTGTCCTTGACATTCCTTGACATTTTTATATACTTTTTTGATGTCAGTTTTACCTTCGGGAGGAGGACCTGGGGAAGAATAGAGCAGAGGTGAGTCAGCCTCGTTTGGCTGAACTCAACAACTACGTCCCTGTGACCGCCTACACCGGAGCCCTCTCCGAAGACTACCTGACCAAGTTCCAGGTATGACTTCAGTAGAACATAGTGCCCCCTCACTCAGCATCCAAGAGTTGTTGGTAGTTGGTATTTGAATTTGTCTGTTTTTGCAACCTAGGTTGTAGTGCTGACCAACTCCACTCTGGACGAGCAGCAGCATGTGGGAGAGTTCTGCCACAGCAAAGGAATCAAGCTGATCATCGCAGATACACGTGGTCTTTTTGGGTAAGATTCTGACCCCTTCTTGTTCATTTATGATTTGTGTGAAGTATGTGTCTAACATTTATCTTCATATGTTCTTATTTGTAGCCAGCTTTTCTGTGACTTCGGTGAGGAGATGATAGTGTACGACACCAATGGAGAGCAGCCGCTGAGTGCCATGATTTCCATGATCACCAAGGTTAGTCTTTACCAGTGGCGGCTGGTCAATAGGGGGCGTTGCCCCACCTCTCCCCACATCCTAAAACTTCAGTGAAGAAGACTTAATTACTTTAAAATATATACTGTAGATGTATTTAAATGAGCAATGTTGCAGCAGAGAGGAACTGGCTTGATCTACAGCTGATAATTAATACAGCAGACTGAGATCTCAGATGTGTTGATAGTTGGAAGAGTTTAGCGCATTAGCTGCTAGAATGGAGTCATAAAATCCGTGAAAATCTTCGTTCCCCTTTCAAAGCATGTTGTTTATAGTAAATAAACAACATGCTTTGAGAGGAGAACGAAGAGAAGCTGAGAGTTAAAGAACCTGATCAGCCAACATCATAAAGCAGCAACAATTAGAAAGATGATAAACTCTCTGTGGAGAACATAGCGACAGAGTAACTCAGCCTCTCACTGGGATCAGGTGAGCTGTGCTGGAGAAGGTATTCACATCCTTTACTTGAGTAAAAACACTAATACCACACTGTGAAAATACTCCACTACAAGTAAGTCCTGCATTTAAAACCTTAAACATTATCAGCTGTTATCAGTATGAAAAGTAGAAGTAACCACTGTGCAGTAAAATACTCCCTGTCAGTAACTAGTAACTATACCTGTCAGGTATATGTAGTGGAGTAAAAAAGTTAAGTACTGTATGGTGTTGGTCTGTTACAAACTTGTAAATAGTTGCTGTTTTGTGGGAAAAAAAAGTGGGTGACACACCTTAAAATAGGTACTTAATATAAACCTGTCAAAGACATTTAACCACAAAGTCTCTGAGACCTCTCTCAGGTAGAATTTATGTACAAAAAGTAAAATTTAAGCCACAAGATGGCAATTTTTAACTATCTTTAAAAATTTATTCTTAAATCATTTTATTTTCAAATAGGTTTTAGTATGATTATAATTTTCTTTCATTGGCTGAAGGTTTGTGGTATCAGATTTATTTCATACTTTTGAGGTACTTTTTGCCTACTTCAGGCTTTCATCATAAGTTGTAAAATAAAATATAATTATTATAAAGGATTTGCACAAATAGAAGTACCTTAACTTAGCTTAACTAAGCAAGTTCCATCAGGTTATAAAACATGGTCATTAAGTCCTGCAAGTACAAATAAAGGCCCTTTTCATATATTAAAATACACTGATGCGATACTTTACAATGTTTGTCTAATTGTTCCGCACTCTTGGTTTCTTCAGGACAATCAAGGGGTTGTGACATGTCTGGATGAGGCTCGTCATGGCTTTGAGAGCGGAGACTTTGTCACCTTTACAGAAATTCAGGGTATGACAGAGCTCAACAACTGCCAGCCAGTGGAAATTAAAGTTCTAGGTAAGACCACTTTCTGTTTAGAAAAACTCAATTTTTGGTTTGTCTGTTTATGACTGTTACAAACTGACATGACTTCTTCTCTGTCCAGGTCCCTACACCTTCAGCATCTGTGATACATCTGGATTCACAGATTATGTAAGAGGAGGAATTGTCTCCCAGGTCAAGATGCCCAAGAAGGTTGCTTTTGTAAGTGGCAATGATTTTCAACACCAAGTTGTATTGTGGTGACATAGCAATAATTCATCTTCTTTTTTTCCATTATAGCCATTTGATACGTGACCCTTGGTTTTATGGTCTTTTTTTGTCTCCCATTAATGCCAGTGATCAGCAAAACATCTAATCCCATCATAATACCGGTGTCGCCACATTATCTGCTGTTGTTCTCACTGCTGGAAAAATTTAATATGGAGTCCAACCTCACTATCTTGGGTGTTATTCATGTGCAGAAATCGATCTCTTCCTCCATGGCTGAGCCAGAGTTCATGATGACAGACTTTGCCAAGTTCGATCGTCCAGGACATCTGCACGTGGGCTTCCAGGCTATCCATGCCTTCCAGAAGAAACACAACCACCTTCCTGTACCTTGGAGCCAGGTAATTCTCACTAACACCGGTGTAAATACCACAGTGGCTTGCAGGAAGTTGATGAAATGATTATGGCTAAAACCAACTATTTAATTCATGCTTTGATAATGGCCACTGGTCTTCTAAGTCGCGCTATTGGGAAATTTGTCAGTAATAACATTAGTGTAGATCTTCTAAATGAAGTAATTTCATTTAGCCTCTATCATTACATGCAAAAACTACAGTCATTGTGGAATTGCCAGTAAATGATTGTGCATGATGAAGTTGACATGTAATTAGTACTAGTTGGTGAGCTTTATTCATGCTGAGCCATGTGGTATTCTAGGCTGATGGTGAGGAGCTACTGACATTGGCCAAAGAGGTGAACTCAGCCCAGACTGGATCAGCCAAAGTGGAGCAGTTGGATGAGAATCTTGTCAAAAAGTTGTCATATGTTGCTTCTGGTGACCTGGCCCCTGTCAATGCCTTCATTGGGGGTCTGGCTGCACAGGAAGTGATGAAGGTCAGTGGAGCACTGTGTGCAAATTTAAGTGGATTCAGTACTACTGTAACAATGTGTGTGTGGGTTGTTTTTTTTTTTTTTTTTTTTTTCTTAGTAAAGTTTTCAGTAATCTTTTGGTGTACTGTTATGTTTGTAGAGTGGTGCTACTATTATGTGTTCATACCTAATAATAAATCTTTGTCTTTTGTGAATCCTGATTTATACTTGTTTACATGCTCCTCATTATTTTAGGCTTGCACAGGAAAATTCATGCCCATAATGCAGTGGCTGTACTTTGATGCCTTGGAGTGCTTGTCTGAAGAGGAAGGAGTCATGCTCACAGAGGAAGAGTGTGCCCCTGTAAGTGGTCGGAGCAAATCTTCACACACTAATGCTGAAAATGGATGCACATGATGGTAACAAACCAAGGTGTTAACAAACCAAGGTGTTAAACCTGTTTTTTTTGTCTCTATCTTTTTCTCCCAGAGGAACTGTCGATATGATGGGCAGATTGCAGTGTTTGGCACCAAGATGCAGGATATACTTGGCAAACAGCGCTACTTCCTGGTGAGTTGGCCAATGGAAAACTTTCCAACACCTCCTCTGGCATCCTGTTGCTAGGGAAGATTTAAAGGATAAGACTGGTGGTGATAGTCTATATTTTTCTGATTGTCAACAAATCCTATGAAAGACCAAAACATGAATTGATCCTACTATCATGTACTGTCTGCATAGCCAAACCAGAAACTATAGTGGGGTTTAGGAAAGTATTTAGGAAATGATTTAGCCTTTAAAAAAATTATGAAGCTACTGTATAGGTGAGTTGTTTTGAGAAGGCGACTGCACAGTCCCACTCAAGAAAACTGCATTTAGCCAGGCCTTCTTTTCCTACAGTGCATCACATCAATGGAATTCAGCACCACAATCAATTATTCCCTGTCATATCAGTAATTTCAGTGTAACTGTAAGAACTAGCTTATTAATAACATCAACCACTTAGATCATGAGCAGAAAAATCCAATGACAGATTATATAGGTACAGTGTGAATACAGTAATGTCAAGAAATTTGTTTTGTATATACCTTCATACCAGTATAGTATGTCTTAAACGGTTGTACATATTGTGTTCTTTTTTTGGTTGTGGGATGCCTAAGAACATCTGGCAAAGTACTGATAAAATGGAGGCCCCTGTTGACAAAAGTAGTAGTGTTTCTACTGTTATAACCTCCTGTAAATGATATATAATGTCTCCCCTCTAGGAAAACATTTCGCCAGTTGGTGTTACATCTTAAAGGTTACCTCAATGTAGTCATTAGCTGTTTTAAGCTCCGATGATGATCCAGCCATGCTAATACTGATGCACCAGGCAGAAACAGTTTGTCTGCCGGGGTGTAAGTGAGTTCAACTCACCTTCTCACGCTGGCATCATCAGTGTGTGCTGAGGAGAAAAAAAATCAAGTGATCTTTTTCATTAAGAACTGCTATCCTGCTCTAAGGTTGTGTTGCACCAACAAGGAATTTAAAATATTTGCCCTGATTAAATTATGGTTTAACATAAAATTTTGTTGCACCAAACTTTAAAAGTAGATTAAAACAAAGAAAGAATAAATGAAGACATTTCTTTCGACCTCTCTTTAGTTTTTACTCCATACAGAGACTAACTTTATTTATGTTGGACCAAACATTTAAACCTTCAGTTTTAAAATCTGATCTTACACTTGAGATTTAATTTTTAAAATGGCTGCCCTTTTGTAGAAGGAATAAAGTTATTAAATTTCTATTCTATCTTCTGCCGAGCCATCATGAGTAGTCTCAATAGTTTTTCAGCCAGCTAGCAAACAATGACATTTTTCGTTAACTTTTTAGCTAGATAGCAAACAATGTAATGTCAATACCAGTAACTTTAAGTTTGATTTCGGGGGACCCTGTGGACAAAATTACACTTCATAGTTGATGCTACATTATTGTGGAAAGACTACTATCTAAAAATCTAGTGCTTCTTTTTAGCTGGTTAACAAACTTATCACTAACTCTAACTGGAAAAATGCAAAAACAGCCTTGTCTCATTTTGAGGAGAATCGGACCTGGTGGCATGTATTTAGAATAACTATAGAAATCAAGTTACAAAGGTGATATAGTAATACATTAAGACTGAAAAGGGACAGTGTTAATTTTACACATGATGATGAAAATGGTTTTTGGGCTGAAAATTGACGATGTACTGACATAAAAAATGTTTTTTATGTTTTAGGATTTTTCAATTAAAAGCATACAATATAATCAGCCTTATCCTCTAATTAGCATTTTAATGACATTCACCACATTGAAATGTTTCTGACCAGATGTACTGCATGTTAATATGGCATCAGATTTGTTACTCTACTGACTACTGTAAATGGTTGGTGTTTGCTGAAAAGTGTCAGCAGTGCAACTTGGACAGCTTTACTCACTGAGAGGTTTTATCATTCCAGGTCGGAGCAGGTGCCATTGGATGTGAGCTGTTGAAAAACTTTGCCATGATTGGACTAGCAAGTGGTGAGGGTGAGGTCATTGTGACAGATATGGACACCATCGAGAAGTCCAACCTCAACAGACAGTTTCTCTTCAGACCCCACGATGTCACGGTCAGTATCATCTCTGCTCAACCCTGTCTGTCTGATAGATATGAAGTAGGTAGTGCAGAAGTTTGCCTAGGGCTGCTGTGCAATATGCCAATATCATATCATATATATATCATGCCAATATATATCATATATCTGTGATTTGCTAATGTGATGTGACTAGATATCAAGTCTTATTACAGTAAAGTGATGAAGTGTTCTGAATTTAAATTGTTCAATTTAAAGCTGTTCGATTACTTTCCTTTACCTGCTAAGTAATTATATCAACATTACTGATGATTCTGTGAAAACATGGTCATCCACATAATATTGTTGCAATATCACAGTATTTGGTCAAAAATATTGTGATATTTAATTTTCGATATCGCCCAGACCCAAGTTCTCCATTTATTGATTGAATTTGATATTTCCAAGCAGGGCTGCATATGGATTTTCTGGTCATTGTAACTGCTTCTGAATGCACTTAATCTAACTGCTGCTAATGGATGATGTCATGGCACAGCATTAGATGGAGGAAACCGAATGCCTGGAGTCAAACAGCTCATTGTTAATCTATTGGTTAATTCATGTGGTGACATTTGAAAGTACAGATTGGTGTTGGAACACTATTATTGTTACATGAACTTATTTGTCTTAGTTTATACAAAGGTGACATTCTGCACCCACAGCTGACAAATCTATTCCATAGGCCATAATTATTGTTGCAATGTTATTGCTAATGTTACTGTCAGTGTTTTTGTAACTTTTAACATCAAATGATCAGCACATATGACTACTATAACATTTTTCTCCTTCTCAAAGTTTCATTTGCTATTTGCAGTTGCTATATTGAATGTATTTGATCAGAAAGTAAAAAGGAGACTAATATCAGTTGTGTGTATTTGGTAACAGAAAATGAAGAGTGACACAGCTGCTGCTGCAGTGAAGCAGATGAACCCCTCCATCAGGATCACAGGTCACCAGAACAGGGTGGGCCCCGACACAGAGAGGATCTATGACGACGACTTCTTTGAAAGCCTTGATGGAGTGGCCAATGCACTTGACAATGTTGATGCACGTAAGAGACACAATTTAAATTTTAAATTATTTCATATATAAAATGTCAAATGTATATTTCATAGAACATCAAATGCATAACCCTCTTTATTTAACCTCTGTCCCCTGGATTGTCTTTGTGCAGGTATGTACATGGATCGAAGGTGCGTTTACTACCGTAAACCCTTACTGGAGTCTGGTACTCTGGGTACCAAAGGCAATGTCCAGGTTGTGATCCCCCACCTCACAGAGTCATACAGCTCCAGCCAAGACCCACCTGAGAAGTCCATCCCCATCTGTACCCTCAAGAACTTCCCAAACGCCATCGAACACACACTGCAGGTTGGTACGCAGACATGGCTACATTTAAGATAAACACGGACCCAGGGGTGTGCAGTTAAGAAAAACAATAATGACCACATTTTCTGTTGCTTTTGTAATATTGACAAACTTAAACTCAGTCTTACCTCTTAATCTTTTTTAGGATTAAATATTATGATAGTTTCATCATTTTTGAGTGCTTTACTAGAGTACAAAATATTTTGTATCAAATTATTGAAGGAGTCATATTGCAACAACTTGTGGTAAAAATTTATTAAATCATTTGTTCTTACATGCAAACTCTATGTTGCAGTCTCTGGGAATAGTGTCACAATAGGGTTAATAGAGTAATGCATGAGTCATGAATAGCCCACCTCTGAATAGTTATGTTTTACATGCATGCTTTACTTGTAATTTAGTGAATTGAGTGTAAAATTGATCTGTTCTCAATCGTGTCCTCTGTTCAGTGGGCCCGTGATGAGTTTGAGGGACTGTTCAAACAGCCACCGGAGAATGCCATGCAGTACCTCACGTGAGTTTCCTTTCCCTGTCATTCTAACGTGACCATGGCATCACTGAAGTTCATGAAAGTTCAGATTGGCAAATTACTTTTGTTTGCATTAATAAGCTTGCAGAAATTTACTTTTTTTTTTTGTTGATCTACGTAGTAATTTCTTCAAACAATCCTGCTGGGGGAACAACTGATGAACATAACCAGCTTATGAGGTTTATGATCATTGTCCTTGCAGAGATCCAAAGTTCATGGAGCGTACTCTGAAACTTCCTGGAGCTCAACCTGTGGAGGTGCTGGAGGCTGTTTACAAGAGCCTTGTCACAGACTGCCCCCACAGCTGGACTGACTGTGTAGCCTGGGCACGCAACCACTGGCAGTGCCAGTACAGCAACAACATCCGCCAGCTACTGCACAACTTCCCCCCAGATCAGGTACACATTGAGCACACTGCATGATGAATATCAGTTCTCTGGGAATGCTTACTGTCTAGTCTGGGATGTTTCACATATTTTCATGTGGACTCGATCATAAAATCAGTGAGCAAGGCAATGTTTTGTTTTGTTTTTTTCAAAATTGTTGTACCAGGGATGTTGGTATTAATCAATCAAAATTCCTGTTTATCAACTGTTAATTTTTATAAGTAAAATAGCCCAAAAAAAGTAATAGAAAAAGTTTGTTGCATGGTCATTGTATTTATGTTTAATGGGTCACAGACATTCATCCATTCTTTTTTAGAGATTATTTCTTTGGCTTTTGCCTTTATTTTTGATAGGGACAGCTGAAGATATGACAGGAAATGGGGTAGCGAGAGAGAGAGAGAGAGAGAGAGAGAGAGAGGATGACACGCAGCAAATGGGCCACAGACAGGAGTTGAACCAGCGGCCGCTGCAGAGGACTGATAGCCTCAGAACAAAGGGCACACGCTTTACCATCTGTGCTATAGGGGCACTCATAACAAATTAATCTTGTTGGTTAATGATTGGTTCATGAGGATCGGTTATTGGTCAGAAAAAAAAAAAGTTCAATTCCAAGCAATGCTGAAGCATTGCTCTTACATTTGAAGAATATAACATGAAATAACTAGGGTCTTTTTTTTATAGTGAGGTAACTGAATACATGACTTGGCATTGCTGCTTTGATTTAGCTGCAATGAAATTAAATCTATTCTCAAAAGAATTTGAATAAATTGAACATGTAATGCATTCGTCACATCATAGTCAACTTTGCCAGTCTATGGTACACATTATACAGTGGTAGGGATGAAATGATAATTGGTTTCACAATAAAGCACTGTAAAATTCCAGACTATTAATATCACTTTTACAGATTTTAATTGGTGTAATAACCGTGTTTGATCACTGCGCTTTGAAAATTTCATTCAGACATGGTCCACTATCAACCAAAGTTAGCAACAGTCTCCCAGACACAGGCACAGCAGCAGTGTGGGGTTTGTTGTCACTGAAAACACTGACATCCCAAAGGACAAGATGCTATTTCAAATGGTAGAGGTTTTCAGTATTGGTGAAATGATTTCCATGTGTGTATTAAGACTTTTTTACTTTGCTCTTTCAAAATTGTTGATTGACTCAGAGCTCAGTTTTGTCACTGAGATGTTACGAATGTAATGCATAAATAAGTTTGTGGTTAATGAACTGAGCGTTAACCACAACACCACAGTTCACATCAGACTGAGGATGTTTGTTGCATTATTGTTCCCATGTCTCTCCTCACCTCCAGTCATCTATCGTCTATAGTCTAAAACATGTTTGGGCATTTTATGCATAAATTAGATAAAGTGTTGAGAATTGTTATGGAATCATTGTTACAAAATGTACTTGTTCTGGTTTTGCATTTTACTGGGCTTCAGGTATTAATTTATTTGTCTCTCTCAGCTCACCAGCTCTGGTGCCCCCTTCTGGTCTGGCCCAAAGAGGTGTCCTCACCCCCTAGAATTCAGCACAAGCAATGTAAGTAGTGGTTTCTGAAGTGCACCTGCTTGACCAGTACATGCTCTGAGCTCATTGATGCAGTCTCAAGATAATGACAGAAATGCTCTGTTTTGTAGGAGCTGCACATGGACTATATCATGGCAGCAGCCAGCCTCTACGCCCAGACATACAGTGTGCAGGGCAGCACTGATCGTGCAGGCGTGATCAAGATCTTGCAGGAAGTCAAGGTGCCAGTGTTTACCCCTCGTTCAGGGGTTAAAATCCACGTGTCTGATCAGGACCTGCAGAATAGCAATTCCTCTGTTGGTAAGATGGCCAGATCTGTGACAGTGCAACAAAGCATTCAAAGTCAGGGATCAAAATTTTGATTAAAGCTTAAGAAATGTTTGTGTTTATGATTTGTTAGTTTATTCATTGAAGTCAGAGGTCATTATTGATTCTGTAAGACACATGCACAAATGATCTCTTTGTATACAGATGACTCCAGACTGGAGGAGCTGAAGGCCCAACTGCCTTCCCCGGAGTCTTTCCAGTTCAAACTCAACCCCATTGACTTTGAAAAGGTACACAGTTTTTCCTCTTGTATCTGAGTTGCTGTGTAATGGCCTCAATTTTTTGCTGTTGGTCTTGAATACAACCTCAACCTGCACTGATTATGTGTATTTATGTGATGGTGGTGGCCACTGTTTTCTCAGGATGATGACACCAACTTCCACATGGACTTCATCGTAGCAGCATCCAACCTGAGAGCAGAGAATTATGACATTCCCCCCACAGACAGACACAAGGTAGATTTTTAGACCTGGCTTTGGATGAAATAACTTGTGGACTCCTGATCCTTCACTGCATGTGTTTTAGAGCTCTCCTAGAAATTTGGAATGTTTTACTGATGTGTTTTTCTACTGCAGGTTTAACAATGAAAAAAAATAATTGACTGTCTTTTCTTTCTTCATTACATTGGCACTCATCACCATCAGAGCAAACTGATAGCTGGCAAGATTATTCCTGCCATCGCCACCACCACGGCCGCAGTGGTGGGTCTGGTGTGCCTGGAGCTCTTCAAAATTGTCCAAGGACACAAGAAGCTGGAGTCATACAAGAATGGCTTCATGAACTTGGCCCTGCCTTTCTTTGCCTTCTCTGAGCCCATTGCTGCTCCCAGACACAAGGTGGGCAGCTGCTTTGATGTCTAAATGATGATATATTATGTGTCCATGCTGTTGGAAAATATTTAGCCATCTCTTAAAGGGTACCCAAATGTAGCCATTAGATGTTTTGAACTCCAATGATGATCCAGCCATGCTAATACTGATGCACCAGATAGACGCAGTTTGTCTGCCTGGGTGTAAGTGAGTTCAACTCACCTTCTCACGCTGATGTTATCAGTGTGTGCTGAGGAGAAAAATCTGCATTCTTGTTCAATAATGACTTCTACCCTGGTCCAAGGCCGTGTTGCACCAACAAGGAATTTTTTAAATTTTTATTTAAATTTTAGTTTTTAAACCAGATTAAATGTTTAGTTTTTACTCTAAACCTAGATTAAATTTATTTATGTTGCACCAGAACTTTATCGTGTGTTCCAGTATTAACATTAAACTTACACTTGAGGTGGTTTAAGTTTTTCAGAGCAGCTGAAAGTTAAGTTTCCTCCCTCTTCTATACTTAATAAGTCCCAAAAGCACTCATAAATTTTTATTATTATATTTAACTTAGGTAAGCAAGCATCTCAATAAGTTACTCAAATTAGCTCTTAAGTGTGCAACAGAGGTCTGCTTAATTTTAAATCTGGATTTACTTTACTAAACCTAGATTTGCTAAACTCTAATTGGAGTTTATTTAAGATTAAATGAATTGTTTGTGCAGTATTATGCATTTTAGCAAACAGCAATAACTTGTGATATTTTTGTGGCAGACATCACTAGCATTAATCCTTGCTCTTCATTGTTTTTCAGTATTACGAAATTGAATGGTCATTGTGGGATCGCTTCGAAGTCACAGGGATGCAGCCCAATGGGGAGGAGATGACACTCCGACAGTTCCTGGACTACTTTAAAGTACGTGCTCATCACCTCCTCTCCCCAGTGTGCCACCATGCAGTGTCTGGCATCTGACTAACAAAACTATTTTTGTTCTCTTCTGTTCCCTGTCAGAATGAGCATAAGTTGGAGATCACCATGCTTTCTCAGGGAGTGTCCATGCTCTACTCCTTCTTCATGCCTGCTGCCAAACTCAAAGAGAGACTGGACCTGCCGTGAGTATACTGTTCACATGCACCTTTCTCTGTTTTTAGCACATACAAAGTGTAGATACAATACTTAAGTACTGATTTGATATTATTTATTGCAGTTGTTGTTTTATTTTTTTTTTAACACTAAACCTTGAGGAACAGTTGAATCATACATGATCCATGTGATATACAGAGACTCAGTTTTGAGTCGAGTTTCATTTCAGTAGCACTATTACTATACTGCATATAAAATTGGTAAATTACATACTTTTTGAAGTAAACAGCTGCATTTAGCCATTTCTGCATAGCAAGCTTGTGCCATAAGAAAAATGATACATAAATAAGATGTAAGCCCGTACTTTAAAACCCAATAGGAATTTTTTGAGTTTCGACCCTTTGAGGTTGCTGTAGTTCTAACCAACATGCACAGTAACAGCACCCTCATTCTGTTTAACCTGAATGCAACAGAACTGAAATTGGTATCATTGATTGACCTGTGTATACACTACTAGTTCATGTCAAACAGATCTATTAATTTTAGTGAGTGTTTAATTCATGGTTCTAATCATATTCTTCTTTGTGTCATGTAGGATGACGGAGATTGTGACTAAGGTGTCCAAAAAGAAGCTGGGCAAGCATGTGAAAGCCCTCGTGTTTGAGCTCTGCTGTAACGACCTGTCAGATGAAGACGTGGAAGTGCCCTATGTCAGATACACTATCCGTTGAGCTCCACACTGAACCCACCCACAGGAGGGTGGGGATTGCAGGGGGGGAGACGGGGTGGGTGTTCTGAGATGTGAGGAGTTGATTTGGGGGATGTCGGGGTGGGTGGGGTTGATCCAAGTCAGCTCTACTGGATCAATCAGTTTTTTTTAGGCCTGTGGTTTGTGTAAACCTGTGCCTGAGTGTACATAGCCCCAGTAAGCAGATATAAGGATACCTGTATGTGTGTTAGGGATCCAGTTGGTGCTCGGCTTTGGGAACAGGGGACGTCGTAGGAGGAAGGGAGCACGTATACTGGACCTCCTGATGTTTCTCAGTAGCAGAACCTCTCCACTGAGTTTAATTCTAAGCCTTAGTGTTCTCATGGCACTCCATAGCCCAGTTAGTGTCCCTCTGAAGCATCCTCACACTCTTATTAGCCTTGAGCACCAGAGGAGGGACCTTTTAATCCAGTCGACTGTCTCCCCTCCACACTACTTGCTCTCTTCCCTCCTCCAACCCCTGTCTCGTAGGCCTGGTACCACATTACTGTTTTTGTTGGTTTTGTTTTGTTTTGTTTTCAAAGATCCCCCCCCCCCCTTATTAAGCGAAGGATGTTCAGCCAAGAATCCCACTTAAACATAATTTGAGAATCTATTTTGCCCCAAGTCATATCACTGCCCTTAATTTTGCCCTTAAAGACCCCAAATTTGAAACTGTAGAAGCACCTGAAGACACATCCAAACCCGAGTTGACAGCTTCTCCTGACTGGAAGAATAGTAAGAGTATCTCTACAACCCACCTCATCCAGCACTCTGTGGCTTTGGAGGGGCTCTTGCACATGACATCAGTTCTCTTCTATTCTCTTTATATTTTCATGTGTTTTGTTAATTTCTATTTTATTTTTTGGGGGTGGTGGGGTGGGCAGGGGGCCAGACAGTTTTGGCACACACACGTTGTAGATCATAAACCGTCTTCTTTCTACTTTGTTAACTCCAAATGACATTACAGTATAAGAACAAGGCAATGAGATGTATCTTGAAATGGGAGCACTTAGTGTGATAGTGAATAAACATGTAAAAACATGTCCTCTGTGTGGTTATTTGACGTTTTGTAAGGTGGTTGTGGTAAAGGTTTAATTTATTATCGGATTAAATGTGTCACGTCTGGTCTAACACTAACGTGAACAAGAATTCATGTTTTTCCTGTCTGACCCAGTTCTTTTCTTTCATCAGAAGTTTCATTATAGAGCATATCGGGGAAGCACAGCCTTAATCAGCTAAACACCTACCTGTGTACTTGGAATGGAAACTATAATCTGATTTTGTTTTTTGATGTTTTTTCTTCTTTTGTTCTATGCAGAGGGTGCAAATTTGCACATCATGAACACTTATAAATTTACTGTCACTTCCTCTTGTGTTGACACTTATTTTAAGATCAGGTCTGTTTCTCTGCGTAAAAAGCGTTTAATGTTTTCCATCAGCTGGCTGACAGGTTTGAGTATAAGTTTCAACAGTTTTAAACCCTCCTCCCTGAGAGGAGCGGATACATGAGTATGTGCAACTAAAGGATGTGGTCGATTGTGAGATGAGGAAGAAAGTGAGGAGGAAGGAGTGCACGGAACTCTGACAAGCTGCCTGCAAACAACTCGCTGTGTGTTAGTGACACTGAGGAGAAAACAACCGGTGTTAATTTGGATTATTTCAACCTTTCTCATTCTGAGAATGTGTGTTTGTGTGAAAATGCACTGAGACCGACAAAGAGAAGATGGAAGTGGAGGAGACCGGTGAAACAAAGACTTCCTGGTATGATATCTTTCATAGTCATTGTTATCTATCTACCTTCCATATACTGTGTATTAATGCTGAGAGCTGACTGGGATATATTCACTTAAATTATGTAGAAGGCTTAGATATTTTAAAGTTGGTACACGAGGTTTCATTGTAATAAAGCTTAACTTGATGACATCACTGTTCAGTGCTGTAATCTCTTATCTTCCTATGGTCTTACTTTTAATTAACTTGAGGCACAAAAATCTGCCAAATCAGTCATTTAGACTCAAACTACCAGAATCCCATTCAGCTACTTAAGGTGTTTTTAGACAGTGGTGGAAAGTAACTAAGTACATTTACTTACTGTACTTAAGTACAAATTTGAGCTACTAGTATTTTACTTGAGTCTTTCTGTTTCATGCAGCTTTACACTCCACTATATCTCAGAGGCAAATGTTGTACAGTTTACTCCTCTACATTTGTCTGACAATTTTAGTTCCTAGTTACTTTTCAGATTACAATTTTTCATACCTGCCCTGTCCAGTAAAAGCATGTATCTCCAGATGGTTTGATTTTAAATGATTGTAATAAATCAAAAGATGAGGTGTTACTTTAGGGGTTAAGAAAATTACCCTACTTGAAAGAAAAAAAATACTTTATAGAATTATGATGCATTGCTGTAGATTAAACTGCCCAATAGTATATAAATTGGTTAAAATAAATGCGACCATTTACATCTACATGCGTAAAATGCAACATACAGAGTAATGCAGCAGTGATATCAGTGCGAAAACATGTATTAGGGGTGTAATAATACCTAAAACTCGATAGATGCGATAATACCACAATAAAAAGCCCGTGATACGTCATTTTATCTCGATGTTAAAAAACAGGAATAAAAGGTTCTTTATTATAATAAATCTGATTTGTACGGTATTTTTTGTTTGTGTATAAAATTTTTCTTTAAACTTAAGGTGCCTCTGTTGTCCCCCTTTAATGAAGGCGATTAAAAGTAGCCTCATGATGTGCAAAACATGAATGCATCCCTATCATATACAATAGTTAAACACTGACAGGAAACATGTTATTGCACAAAGAATACTTTTACTTTTCATACTTTTGGTACATTTACACAATACTGCTTTACTTAAGTAAGAATTTAAACACAGGACTTTTACATGGAGAGTATTTTCAAAGTGTGGTATTAATACGTTTAGTTAGTAAATGATCTGAATATTCAAGTAAGTTTATCTCAAATAAAATAACTATATTTATAAATAATTGGCTGTATGGATGTTTGCTTTGTGCCCAGATAACAGTTTTGCCCTTTTTAGGTATGCATCACCAGGAGAGACACCCTCCATCTCCTGTGACCATGCTGGGGTAAGTCACACCATCCATCTTATTTCTTTTACCTCTGTCCTGTCTAAAATCTATGTTGGCACTTGCCTACAAATACAGAAAGAAACTCACTTTCTTTCACATGTTCCTGATTTTTTTTTAGAAGAAGAGAAAACAGGACCCGGCCCCTGAACCTGTCGTCAGGATCATAGAGGTGAGGGACGTCTGAGATTCACCATTATACTCTGTGTTCCTGTGCGTCTTCTTCACATCTCTCTGTGTTTCTCTGTAACTGGCGGAAGTTAGTCAACCTTACCTTTGTGACCACAGTGCCGAGTGCAGAGCTGACAGGAGACATGATGTTCAGCTGTGCAGCCACAGACGCTCTCTGAGCACACAAACCTTTAAATCTGTTTTTTTTTTTTTTTTTTATGATTTTCCTGTTTGTGAGTTTTCCTATTTTGCTGTCATCTCCCTCATGTGTATTAAAACACATGAATAAATGCACAAGTACATCTACCTCCGTTACTCAACTGAATATACAGCTGATGTGGTTAGTGTGGCAAAAACGAGGCAGACATCTTGTATTTTACTACAGAGGCACTGCTTCAGCCTTCTTCCTCTTTGAAAGTGTCACACAGGAAATGAGAGATGTGCACCATGCACCGTCTCAACCCTCTCCACATCTCTCTCTTTCCACTTTCCTCGGCTCTCTAATGTCTTCTCCTAGCTAGAAGTTAATTTCTAACTTACTCTGTGCTGTGACCCGCTCTGTTTTTATTAGGATGAAGAGGAGGACGAGGATGGCGAGATAATGCCCGACCACATGAAGGATTCAGAGGTGATTGTTCCTCTTTTTTTGCAGAGGACAGATATATTGAAATACTTCTGATGTAAAGTTTGATGAGTGACTCACCTTGACAGGCTTCTGGGCCATTTTGTTCACACGTATCAAAGCCGAATTCTTCAATTTTAATGTTGATTTCACTTTAGGAGCCCAGCAATAAAAGGGTCAAACCTGTAGCAAAGTCCAACAGCCTGACAGGTGTCATAACCCCAGTGAAGACCCCTGCTCTGAAACGCATTGGACAGTCCATTTCGGTAACGTTGCACAAAGCCACCGCCTCACCTGTTGTCATACAAAATGACTTTTGCGTGCAGACATTTAACCACCCTGTGCTCTTTCTTTTCACAGCGCTCTATCAGTTTTCGCACAGAGGCTCGACCTTTGCCCCCGGCCCCCCTGCGCAATCGCTCAAAAGCCTCGTCGTTTCCACGCCGCCGCAACAGCCAGTGCTGGAGTGACACTGTGGAGGCTCATGACCTCACTGCGAAGGAGATCAAACGCCAAGAGGTGCTAAAATTAGTTATTAGTCATAAAAACTAATTAGACTTTTTAGTTTACAGTTCAGTTCTGTTGTAATGTGTCCCTAATTACCCTCCAAGGAAGGCTGTTATATTTTGTGACATAGACAACTGAGAAAAAACAGGTCAAAGTCATAATGCAGTGTTTTTGGGGGGTTTATGGGTCAAGCTGTGGGGTTGTGGTCGCAGTGTGATTTTTTTTTCTGTGACGCAGGCCTCCACGGCGATTATGAAAGAGGATGTGAGCTGGCACTGCAGCCTCAACTTCCTTTATTGAACAATCAGCTGTGACAGCTCATGCTGTCCGTCTGTGTATTTCACATCATATGCAAGTGTGTGTGTTTGCATCTCACATGTTGGTTTGACAGTAAGGTGTCCAGTTCTTTAACAGTTTTGACTTTTCTGCAGGTGATCTATGAGCTGACTCAGGGTGAGAGACAACTCATCGAAGACCTCAGTCTGGTCAAGAAGGTACTTGTTCACTAAACACCACTGTAACAAGGGTTTTACCAAATAGTTTGAGGCTTTGCTCATAACGTTGACATTAAAATTTTAAATCAGCATTTAAATGCTACCTTTTTTCTGCACAGTTCCAGATAAAGATTATGCTACCCTAATATTATTACCGTTATTCTATTTGTAGAAGTATGTAGGATTTTTTCTCACTTGTGTGGTCCCAACATTTCCAATAACTCCAGAGTCCAAAAGTCAAATTTTATTGAAAAAAGACAGATGTAATCATTTCCAAAATTCACAAAGTGTTTTCATCTATCAAAATGTTCTGCTTCTGTCCATCTTTGATGGCTTTTAGCCTTTCAAAAGCAACATTTCCACTGTGGTGGAATAGTCAATGGGGCTGTTTACACCCGGGTGTTTATAGCCCAGCAGGGCAAAGACAAGCACCCAGGTGTCTGTAACCAACAATTTCATCTGTACCTAGTGTGTAAATACCCTAACAAAGTAGTTTTATTACAAAAACCTAATGGAATCATGACTGAAAACTTTAATAATTTAAAAAACTGTAAATCAACTGTGTCTGGTGTATCAAGTGTAGTGAACACTTTTAATTTCACACTAGACTGAAGTCTTTCTCTCTCATGGCACAAGAGAGAGTCCTATCTTTAACTCATTCACCCACACAGCCTTTTTTTTAAACAATTAATTTATCGCTTTGGCATCGGGAAGTGCGAGAGAGAGAGATAGAAGATATTCAGTACAGCTCAATCTATTACTTTATACTGGAACAAATTCTGCTGATGCAGGTTGAACATATTTGAAAGGGTCATTCCACATCCTGACACCGATTTCTCGCACTCTGATGCACTTTTTTCTTCCTGACCTTACATTTGCTCTGTGTTCCCAGGTGTACTATGAGCCCATGTTGAAGTTGGACATCATGACAGAGAGTGAGCTCGGGCAGATCTTTGGTACACTGGACACTCTCATTCCTCTCCATCAAGGTAAACCACCTCTCTGCTTTGCACACCGTCTACATTCGTGCGTCAACACAACCTCCTCATTTCTTAATCGTTCAAATCGTTTGCTGACTTCCAGTGGAATCACAGTGGCATCTTTTTCCACGCACCTCTATTCAAGTAAATTCTACTTTTCTACTCAAAATGAATTGTTAAAGTTAGTTATCGAATGTTTTGCTTCACACCTTTGATGACTTTTCTTAGATAAAATACACGGAACATCAATTAGTACAATAGATTTTACCATGGTGATATACAGTGTTTATTTATATCATTAAAGGGATAGTTCAGATTTTTCAAAGTGGGGTTTCAAAGCAATATGTATTTTAGCCACCTAAAAAAAAATCTGTATCAGTTAAAGTGTATGCTAAATGTACAATATTATCACTGCTTTAACTTGCCATCAGACAGCCTTTTCTGACAGGAAACCGTATTGCTCTCTCCAAACCAACCAAGCTCCATAGGTGAAATCAGTAATTTTACTTTGCAGAGTTGTGGGTCTGCCCATGCCTCGAACGGTTACTTTGTGTTATTGTGTGCCTTTGGCATTTGAAAGGGTTAGTTCAGATGCACCAAAGTCACGTAATAACACGAAAAAAAACACAAAAAAACAATCGAGGTAGTGGTAGACCAGCAACTGCTCTGTTCTGTGAGGTAAAATTACAGATTTTGCCAATGGAGTGTAGTTGTTACAAAGAGTGACATTTGGCTTATATAACAGCAGTTTCCCACTGAAAAAGGCTGTCTGATGGCAAAGTAAAGCAGTGAAAATATTCTCAATATAGTGCACACTACAACTGATGTGGATTTTTTTGTAGATTTTTAGACTCCTGCTGCTCCTCCAAACTGTGGGCATATTGACTGCCATCTACTGTAGGTAATACTCTGACTGTGGGTAAGTGTCACAATAAAACCCCATTTCAAGTAATCCGATCTATCCCTTTAATGTTGTGATATTAATATGAACTGTGTGGTCCATTCCTAAATAGCAAATGTGTAAAACTACACAAAAATGTTCATTCATTCAGTTTAGTTTCCATGTTATAACTGAGTGTTAGCTGATGTAATATCTTTTTTTAAGTAAGGGAAGTTGAATGTGCCATTTCTGTCTCTGAGCTGTAGTAACGCTGGCATTCAGTCAGAAAAAAATAATGAGAATTCAACACCTCTGTTTTTGTTTCATACAGATCTCCTGAGTCGTTTGGAGCTGCTGAGGGGATCAGGGAAGACAGTCGGAGAGGTGGGGACTACTCTGATGAACTGGGTGAGTGTCGCCATGGAAACCAAGAGAGACTGAGAGACAGGAAGGAAAAAAAAGGGCACAACCCACTGTCACTCTCTCTAGTTCCTGTATTTACTCTGTTATGTTCCTCTCTAAAGCAGTTGCAGAGTTCAGTCCGTGTGCATCTCTGCTGCTTTTATCTGACTGTGTTTGGCTCCTTTGCTCCCCCGCCTCACCTTCCTCCTCCCTACAGTTCCCCTGCCTGGAGGCCTATGTTACATACTGCTGTAACCAGGTGGGAGCTAAAGCCCTGCTGGACCAGAAGAAGCATGAGAAAAGAGTGGAGCACTTCCTGCGCCTGTGTCAGGAGTCTTCATTCAGCAGGAAACTGGACCTGTGGAACTTTCTGGACCTCCCGCGGAGCCGTCTGGTCAAATACCCGCTGCTGCTGAAAGAAATACAGAAGTGCACACCTCCAGAGCACCCGGACGAGGACACACTGCCTGATGCTGTGAGTTGGTGTCCTACACATTCATGTGTATTTAAACTCTGTAAGGGGATTCAGAATCCACTCATTGACATGGTTATAACTAACCATAATACCATCTGGACTTCATAATCCTCATCCCTGAGTGTTTTTTCTTTAGTTTCTGGATGATATCCTATGATTTTACTTTAGACAGACCTGAGAGTCCTTTAAAATAGTCAATATAGTGTTTCATATTCACAGTAAAACTTCTAATTATTTAGTGCTACTCTTTTAATTGTTTTGAAAATCAGTGCACTTTATAATCATCATCATTATCATCATAAATTGATACTTAATTAAACTTCAGTTAACAGTTAGTCAGCTGTTAAAAACAATGACATGATAATTAATGTTTGATATGTACTAATGTAATCAGAATGTAATTGTTATAATGGTTAATATTAAGCATTACCTGAAAATTTTATAGGTGGTCAGATATTTTCCTCAGTAGGATAAAGATCAACATTGTCTGTGTGATACTGTGGATTATAACTTATTAATCAAATTATTAAGGCATAGGACTGTTGTGCATGTGTACAATATCAAATATCAATCACTACCAAATAACTTTTTTATATTTAGGTTTTATAAGTTGTCACAAATCCACTCTCATCTTTACTTATTATGAAATGTATCTGTCTATAAGTGTGGAAAGTCCAGTCTCTTTAGCCAATAGTTCCTTTTTAAATCTTTGATGTTTTGCTCATTGGCGCCTCCAAATGGCAGAAAAAGATCCTTCACCCAAAATAATTTATACAGAATATAATATACAGAATATTGAATATTACATAAACACACTTTTTTTTTTTTGCAATGATCCACCAAAAGTGCTTATCAAACATTTATGAGAAAGATATGGCAGCAGGACATTTTACAATTTAACAATAAACTTTATTGTCTAAAATTATATCTGAGCGTTGAAACAGGAAACTTTTATCTGTATATTTAATATATGCCAAAATTTGTCCTGTTCAGTTGGAGCTGATTCAGAGCATCGTGGCGGAGGTGAACAAGAAGACGGGAGAGGCGGAGTGTCAGTTCTACAGGCGAGGTCTCAGCTACCTCGAAGACAGTCAGAGACTATCAGAGATCCAACAGTCCCGCTTCCTCTACTGCCACGGAGAACTCAAGAACAGCAAGGGCCAGGTAAGGGCTCTGTTTCTGTCTTTACAGACGTTTGAGTTGTTCTGCTGAGGTCTTTGATTTGTTTTTATCTCAACTGAAGGGGGTCAAGATCTCCAAGACACAGCTGATGCTCGTAGTTGCAGACCTTCTGAGGCCCTTCATATGAGCACTGTGTATTTTGAAAGTACACTTTGTATCATCTCCTTGTGTTGTAACTGTCATGTCTATGCATTTTCTAAACATAGAGTGGGTTTGATGGTGACCCTGACAAAGACGTTGCTGTAATATCTAAGCCGTATATCTCACACTGTGCATCTGTCTCCTCTGTCAGCGGCTGCACGTCTTCCTGTTTGAGCTGGCGTTGGTGCTGAGCAAACCAGTGGAGGACAGAGACGGAGGTCAGGTGTTCAACGTGTACAGACAGCCTCTGCCCAACGCCTTGTTAAACCTGGAGGAGATCCCAGATGGGGAGGCTGCTGGAGGAGGCACCTTCAGAGGAGCTTTCACCGGAGGAAATGATAAAGGTAACATACACATACAACATGTGAATAAGAATGCAGGAATGCAGCATAAACATTAGAAACAATAGTAATTACAACTGTCGCACACCACAAATGAGCGAACACTGTATCCAACTGATATGGAATTTTAGGACAAAAAAACAAAACAAAACAAAACAATTATGACACAGGTACAATTTTCTAAAATAATTTCAGAGAAAATTTAAAAGCAATCACACTAATGTGTCCAGCTTCTTTGGGTACTGGTCACATTGGCATTTTTCATTACATACTAACAGCTGATAATTTCTTGATTACATCATTTTTAACAAATAATGTCCTGTTGAACGACTAATCAATTATTTTTTCAGTGCTACAGTAATGTATACATACTTTATTTATTAGAGCTGCAACTAACAATTATTTTCACTAGATTGATTGGTAAGTTGTGTTGTTGGGTCCATACAATTTCAGAAAATGGTGAAAAATGTTTATCAATGTTTCCCAAAACCTAAGATAACATCAAAAATCAAAGATATTCAGTTTACTGTCATGGAGGACCAAAGAAAACAGAAGATATTCACATTTAAGAAGATGGAGTCAGAGATTTTTTTTATTCTTTTCTTTAAAAAAATTACTCAAACTGATTAATCGATGATCGAACTAGTTGGCAATTAATTTACTCCACCCCATCAGTTAAAGTTGAGTTTAGGCTTTGTTTTGAACATGTAAAAAATAAAATTGAAGTAAAAAACAAAAACAAGAATAACCACTGAATGGGGCACTTGGAAAGCTCAATTGGTAGAGCGTGCGCCCCATGTACAGAGGCTGTGAGTCCTCTGCAGCAGCCGTGGGTTTGATTTCCACCCACGGCCCTTTGCTGTGTGTCATTCCTTCACTTTCTCTCCCCATTTCCTGTCACGTCTTCAGTTGTCCTGTCATTAAAGGCTTAAAATATATCATATCACAGTAAGAGCAAATAACCAGAATAAAACAAGTGAAACCCTGTCTGTCTGTCATCTTCTAGTGAGGAACTGTTTCCGTGTGAGCAGCAGAGGGCGCTCCAAAGCTCATCCGTACAGCCTGCAGGCCAACGACTCCTTCAGCAAGCAGCAGTGGATCACCTGCCTGCGCCAAGCCATCGTCCAGTCGCGGGATAAGATGGGTCAGACCAACCAGTCGCAGCTTTCCCCTCACCCTGATCCCGCCCTGTATCACATATCCGAGCTCAGCCTCAGCTCGGACACAGAAATGGCCGACCACACCAGTCGTTGACTGTTGGACTGATCATCAGGAGGCCTGGAGAATGTGTCTATAGATGTGTATATTGACAATGGAAAATATGAAAGATGGACTGTCTGTGAGAGATGATTGTGCTGAGGCATAAATTCTTACATGGAAAATATTATTTTAATTCATTTTCTAAAGGATTGTGTGATTGTAGTGATACTGTACACTGTACAACTTGGGAACAGTATTAATGAATGTGAATTTATGGTGTAAAATGTGTTTCTTTGTTTTGTTTTTTTTTTGTTTTTTTTTAATAAACTGACACTTGAAAGTTTGTTGCAGCTCTTCTGCCAAAGTACACAAAGACAAGTCTAAGTATAGCCAACAAGATCTACAAAGAAAAGATTAGTGATGATTATCCTCCCTCCCTCTCTCCCCCGGTGACAGGGCAGGGGAGAGAGGTAGACTTTCAGTCCTAGCCTACAGACGCGCAGTGAAACAGTAGACGTCCCCTTATGCATTTTTAACAGCTCAGCAGGTGATGGGAACAGTTTGGTTGGGACAGTTTGTCCACAGATAGAGTGACCAAGTGATCAGGTGAGTCCAAACCGCTCTGTTTATTTGATAATGTTATGTTATTTGTCAGGCTTTATTTGCAAACTAACTTTGTTTGCAAGATTTTTACCCTTTGCCTGCACAAAAACAGCAATAAGAGTGCAGACTTGGCTCTGGTAACGTCTCAGGACATTGGTTGTGAGATTTGCATGTTCTGTTTTACAAGTTGCATACTTGATTCTTTAAATAATGAACACTTGAGTGAGGTCTTTTTGTAAATATGTGCCCTCACACTGTTTTATTTTTTTAATGTCTGGATTCACTGAGGTCTATGTCAGACCTTGTCTTGCCAAGCTGTAATTAGGAGAGAGAATTGTGTGCCAGAGTGGATCAACTCGATCTATTTGAGATACAGATTTACCTTAAAGGGATGCTCATTCACAAATTAATCCTGTTCTTTTTCCCTCAGCTGTGAATGACATTCCTCATCACTTTCCTGGAAAAGGCGGATAATTTTTAAAAAGCAGACTCTTTCTTATGAATTACCATCTTGTTCTGCTCACCTTTGATCCTGCATGTGAAGAAATTCAGCTGGTGCAGCCTCATCTGAGCCTGGCTTTCATTTCTCTGGGAAGACCCTCTATCTGTCTGAGGATCCCTTTTTGGTAGACACATCAGAGGTTTACCAGTGAAACAGTATGCCTGGAGCCAGCGGTGTAAATGTGGAGGGCTCCTGCGAGGCCCTGTGTCGGACCCTGGTAACTCAGAAAGGACTCCAGAGAGAGACAGCCGACATCTCCCAGTCTGTCCTCTACACCTCACTGATGGGCCTGCTTCTGGTTGCAGACAACGAGGTGTGCAAAATCGTATAAACCTTTAATTTATGCTCTGGTAGTCTGCCCTTAATGTGGAAGTAACGGGACGCTCATGAGACAAACATAAACACAGACAGAGAAATCAGAATTAATGGAGCGTACACATCAACACACACGTGTTTAAGCACCTGTCAGCAGTCCTTGGTCTCTAATAGGATGAATGCTTGAGACTGACCTCCTTTTAGCCTCTCTTGTTATGTTAATGAGATAAGAAGGCTAAATCTGTCGCACCAGCGCTGTACACACTCTGACATGACGGGGTTAAACTGGACACAGCCAGGGGTCAAATAGTAGGGCATGCATGCAGTGAACTCCATGTGTATGCAAATCAATACAGGCGGTGCCACTTCATTTGAAGTGGTTAACATAAGAGTGAAGTGACGCTGTTATGACATGACATGACACCTGTCAGTAACATGAAGGAGTCTTTATGAATGTTTATGACTGTTGTCATTAAATGTAATTTGGTCAGACAGTGGCCAAGACAACATAACTAATCATAAACATGACACAGCAGACCTGACAGTGTAATAACACTTAATGACATTTTAATGACTAGTCCAAATTGTATCATTGCAGTTCAGGCCAGTAAAAATATTAATGGTCAGCGATGTCAATACCAATCACATATATAATGTTAACACTTAAAGCTAAATAGATACTTCACTTTGGTACACCTTTACTACACTTGTTTGTTTATGACAGGTTATGCTGTCTTGGTTAATTATCATAACAAAGACATCTCAAATAATACCTGTTTGGTAACACTATCTGAAGGGGTGTGCGCAAGACTGACATGTCACTGTCATAACGATGACAAGAAATCTGAACATGAAGGAATCTTTATGAATGTTTATGACTGTTGTCATTAAGTGTAATTTGGTCACTAGTGTCATTTGGTCACTTATGCAATTTGTTATGCCAAGTTGACAGTGTGTAAGATTTCTTTGTTATGACAATTTGACGTTAAGCAAAACCATAAACCAATAATAAACATACCATAGCAGGTTTAATTATCAAACTTAAAGAAACTATTTATGTGCTAACATTACATTAACTGTCATGTGGTTGGTTTTGACACTGGCTGTCACTGGACAGCTTTTTAATATTATTTGTCACCTTTTCATTAGAAATGACATATTTGACTGAATAACACTTCATGACAAAAGTCATAAAAAATTATAAACCCTCATAGTCATCTTCATGTTTTTGTTTACTAGCTTCTTGTGTTGTCTCTATTTTACAGGAAGTTGACATTGTTTGAGATGTATATATACATATGTGTATATAGTCATCTCAAACAATGTCAACTTCCTGTAACATATAATACATATATACATACACATACACACACATATGTGTGTGTGTATATGCTATAGCAAGCCAAGTTATCAAACTTAACAAGCTATTTATGTGCTAATATCACATTTCACTGTTATATGTGGTTGATTGTGACATTGGTTGTCATGGGATGACTTTTACATATGATTTAATAGCATATGACAGTATAATAGCACTTAATGATATTGAAACCACTACTTTTAACTACTAAACAGTAGCTTTTTAAGGTTTGATAAATAGGCTTGCTATGGCATGTTTATGACAGGTTATGTTGTCTTGGTTGAGTGGTCATAACAAAGACATCTCAAACAATGTTAATTTTGCATGAAAAATGACCTAATTAACGCAATGACACTGTTTGACAGTCATAAACATTCATAACAATGCCTTCATTTTCATGTCAGATGTCTTATCATGGTTATGATGGTGCCATGTCAGTCTTATGCACAACTTTTTTAAAGTGTTACCAAATAGGCTAAATACTTGCTGATGTAAGTAGCTTCCTGTATTGTCTTTACTGTACAGATAGTTGTTTGAAATGTGTTTGTTATGAGAACTTGACATTAACAGCAACATTTCCTGTCCTAAGCATGCCATAGCAAGCCTAGTTATCAAACTTACAAGAAAGTAGTTATGTGATATATGTGGTTGTCTTTGACATTTGTCATCACGGGACAGCTTTTAATTATGACAGTATAACAATACTAAGTGGTTGTCTAATGACTCATCAAAGTATACCACTGTAGTTGCGGTGACACAGTTATAATGGTGTCATGACAGCCAGCATCAAAACCAACCGCAACCGCTCTTTCATGTTCATGATAGGTGTCATGTCACCGTTATGACAGTGTCACGTCAGTCCTATGCACACCCCTTCACATATTAGCAAATAGGCTATACAGTTGCAGATGTAAGTTTGGGTCAATATCTTCCTGTGTGTCTTTATTTTCTAGAAAGAACCGCTCACCTTAGGAAGTGGACGGGTCGGCCTTAGAAACATTGGAAACACAGTAAGTGTTAAACTTCACTTTATTTGCTTTGAGCAAAGTCCTTTAAAGAAATACTTCCAGAATTACCAGAATACATTCTTGCACATTCAAGCTCACTTTCCCCTTTACTTTGTCTCCAATTTAGTGTTTCCTGAATGCAGTAGTTCAGTGTTTGTCTCACACACGTGGCCTGCGGGACTACTGCCTCCTGAAGCCCTACAGACAGGAGAAGTTCTCCAAAGAGGATGCGAAGCTCATGGAGGGTATGTTCCTCTCTGCTGCTGCTGTTCTCTTTTTATTATTGTTTATTGTCCTTGCTCCCATGTTATGTTTTCATCTACCCTCAATACTCCTTGTCTCCCTGCGCCAGCTTTCTCTCAGGTGCTGTCGGGCCTTTGGGATGAAAACGATGGGGACACAGTTGTGAATCCCCGACAGTTCTACAATATTTTTAAAGAAGCAGTGCCTTATTTCAGTGGTTACAGGTGAGAATATAGATGATGGTTTTGTTTTGTCTTTTGTGCACGCAACATCACTGCTGTGCATAGGCAAATACACTTAGCATGCTTATGAAAAGTAAATATACTTATTCTCTAATAGTCTTGTCAAAACGGTGTACTGACATGAAGTGTTCCTTTTTGTAAATGTATTGTCAATTGTACATTACTGAAACGTAAAAAGTGTACTAAATTGTGAATATTTTGAGTGGAAAGTTAGTTTATTTTTGAAAAGTGTTATTTTCAAGGTGCTTATAATACACTATATATGTTTTATTAAAGTGTACTTTGCTTTCACTTCATTAGCAGTGTATTTAAGTAAGCTTGCAAAAGATGCACTTCAGTATAAGTTTATTTAAAGCTGAATTTCAGAGTAATTTCAAAAAGTAGCCTGAATAAACAGCCACATACTAAGTGTACTTGAAGTTGTTTTAGCATATATAAGTAGACTAAATACACTTAAAATTATGCTTTTATCAAATTGAATTACAACTAAAATATACTATACAAAAATAATTATGTTTACCACGGAAGCAGATAGATTTTCCGACAATGTATCAAATAAGATGCTCGCTATATGTACAGTACAATGCAATATAATATCTACTTCTGTATCAGTACAACTATTTCAGGAACAAAGGAGGAACTGTAAGCTATTACAATTATGTTTCTATTTTGCTGCCAGTAGAGATGCTGCTTTTTGGTTTTTAAGTTGAGATTTGTATAGAAACTTGTATAGCTGTAGATATAACAGTGAGATGAAGAAGAGATCTCTCTGTTTCTCCAGTCAACAGGATGCACAGGAGTTCCTCAGGTTCCTATTGGACAAGCTGCACACAGAAATCAACCGCAGACCCTACGTACGACGAACAGGGAAGGAACCCGAACAAAAATATGCCAGATTTAGGTGTGTATGTTTGTGTGGAACAGATTCTACCCTCAAAACTTTAATGTCCTTCATGTGAGCACATTTTGTTCTCTCATCCCCTCATCTCTTATCCTCACTGTAGGCTTTCTGAAGAAGCAGCGGCCATGTGGAAGAAGCACTTAGAGAGAGACGACAGCAGAATAGTAGGTGAGGACATGCTGATCCGTCAGAGTCATCTGCATTATAAGTTCACTGAAGGCGACCGCTGATAAATCTCGCCACCCATCTCTCACAGACTTGTTCGCAGGACAGCTAAGGAGCTCGCTGCATTGCTCGATCTGCTCCCACTACTCCAACACATTTGATGTGTTCTGTGATCTGTCACTCCCCATCCCCAAGAGGAGCTCCGGTGGGGAGGTGACGCTGAGGGAGTGTCTGGACCTCTTCTCTCAGGAGGAGAAACTGGACAAGGAGAATTCACCAGTAAGTTAAAGCACAGAGTGCAACACCATTGAATTACAATACATCAAAGTATTGTAGGGACAAAGGTCAATTATGTGTACACAGTAAACTAGAAATTGTTTAGTCCTAAATTGATTTTTAATCCATCCATAACCTATACTTTTTAATTGTATCAATTTTATTGATTACATGTTTATTTGTTTGTAAACATCTTTCACTGTCTCCTGCAGCTATACCTTATTCCTCACTTTATTAGTTATTTCGTACTGTACATTTTAAGCATCTAATGGAACATTGATATTGAGAGGCCCAACAGTAAGGTAAAAAAAATCTTTGAAGATCTATTATAGTATAAATGAAGGTCTGATCAATTATTATTTTAAATATTTTTTTAAGAATGAAACTGTTAGGAAGGCTGTTTGCACTTGAAAGATAATAAATCAAATTCTAAATGTTCGACATTACAGTAATATCATACTGTGACTTAAGTATCATGATAATATCATATCATGGGGCCTCTTTTGATTCCCACCACTAAAACATATTCTTAAACATGTGTCAAAAAATCAATAAATTTGATTTGCGAATTGGTTGCCATTTTTATGAACTTCTGAACTAAAAATATTTACTTATTGTAGGATGATTTAGCAGCACCCCAAACAATATTACAATAGTTAATATATGGATAACTGTAATACTTCCTCAGTATTCCAGATATTTTCAATAATTTCTTTAACCTTTTTATACTAGTTAGTTTTGTGCAACTCGTGCTGTTTATTTGCTTTAAAGATGCTGTGTGTGTGTTTATTTGTGTGTTTCAGATGTGTGAGAGGTGTAACAGGCATACAGAGTGCACCAAGCGTCTGTCCATCCAGAGGTTTCCCCAGGTTATCGTGATCCGTATCCATGGCATCAACTCTTATTTAGTGAATAAATGTTATCAGCAAGTGATGTTTTTCTGCAAAACATGAAGCTATGATGATTCTTAACAGTGTTCATCAGATCTGAATCGTTTTACGATGTCACGGTGGTCCATTAGTAAAAGCACAGTGTACGTGTCCTTCCCGCTCACTAACCTGGACCTTGGACCTTACGGACCTGTCGACTGTGGTAACACAAACAAACCTTTATTTCAGTTTATCCTTTTACATGTCTCATTTATTCTTCCTTATAGATGTGAGCAAAGGTGTCCAAAGGTGTATTTGATGGGTGGCTGTTGGTTTCATGGCAAGAAAAAAGAGCAATGACTCATTGATAAATTGTTTAATTTGTAATATGGCAAAATCTAATGGAAAATACAATATAATGCTCACGCTTCATTTAAGGTCCCATGTGTAAGATTTAGGGGGCTCTATTGGCATAGTATTACAGAAATAGAATATAATATTCACTAGCATGTTTTCATTAGTGTGTAATAACCTGAAAATAGGAATCATTGTTCTGTTACCTGGTTTAGAATGAGCCATTTATATATGGAGGGCATGACTCCCCTTCCAAGGAGACCAACATGTTGAGCCAGCATGTTTCAGCAGCAGCCCAGAATGGACAAACCAAACACTCTAGAAAGGACCTTTAGTGTTTTTTGCGAGTTTCACTGCGAGGTATTTGGAATCAGCTTCACATTTACAGGCCATTACACAGTGGTCCTGTCACCCAAAAAATATATAATAATAATAATATATAATAACTTTAAAACATTTCACTGATTGACAAAATTGCATGTTCATTGACTAATTTCATAATGAACCAATTAAAATTTGTTATGGAAAAAATTGCCATGTTGCCATATAATTAAAAACCCATCCACAACACATGTGCTCTCTTTTAAGTAGACATTTTTTGTATTTTTTTTTTAAATGTGACAGATGAAGATGATTTCTTCCGAGGCTTACTAGAGGATTATTCCATAATGCAAACTTGGAAAACTAAGTCAAGTCCTGAAGAGCAGAGTGAGTCATTATGTTATGTGTGTCTCCGTGCACAGGCCCAGTTCTGTATGATTTATATGCAATATGTAACCATGCTGGAACCGTGAACATGGGCCACTACACAGCCTGCTGCTCAGATGAAAATGGCTGGTGCTTCTACAATGACTCCAGGTAAGACTTCTGCGCTTAAATAATTTTGGTTTAATGGCCTGTCAGTCAAGTTAAAAGCCTGCTGTGTGTATGGGTCATCTGCACTGAGACGCCTTCTATATAAACTTGCTGCTGTTTCTGATGATTACTCTCCATCTACCCACCTGCAGTGTGACTCCAGTCTCAGAGAACCAGCTTCAGACCAATCAAGCCTATGTGCTGTTCTACCAGCGCAGCAACAGCACCACCGCCTCCAACGTCAGGAAATAGACCAGAGACTGGCTGAGCCAGGCAGCCAATCAGAACAACTTTACCTCCAGTGTCCATAGAAACAAATAGAAGCAGCAGTGCTGTAACTCTGTCATCTATGAACTTCTCAATAAGCTCAAATAAACTCTGAGGAGGAGGAGAGAGAAGCTGTTCTCACTTAAAGGGGGCTTGAAGAGGCAATCTCTGCTCCTAAATCATGAAGATGTTTTTGAAGAGTCTCAATGTGCGAGCTGAGAAGGATCAGACAGACTGCAGCCTTAAGAGTCTCTGTGCCCGAGTCCTCAGGCAGGACTGAGTGGTGCACTTCATACGATGATACAGAGCTCTTAATGTAAGATCATCATGATTCATGCTTGCTAACATAAACCCAAATACTCAACAACAAATCTTGGGTGGAATAGAAATAAGGCAAAATCACTAAGTTGTGACATAGAACTTATTCAAATTAAAACTTTAATTTAATATGTAATTATACCTAGCCTGTGTTTCTGTGCTGTCTTTTTATTAGGGTTGTTCAAATACTGACCCCAGTATCCAATACAGCCTTAAATGCTGGATTGGGTGTTGGCGAGTCTGTGAGTATGCATTGATCCGATAATTTATTTGGCCCAAAAAGGGATGTTGCTCCTGTTATTTATATTTTTTTAAACCTGAGCCAGGCTATACAATAATGATCATATCCACATATATGTATATATATTCATATAGCTATGTTTTTGTTTTGTTTTTTACATTTTGTGTCTACAGCTATTGTACATATGGACAAATTACACAACTGAATGTAATGCATTATTGATATTTGAAATAAAAGACCAATGAAAAATTCTGATGATTTGACTTGAACTTTTGACAGTAAGAAACACTGACTTTATTATTGTTATAATTATTATGCTGTTCCATCACTTGTTTGTTAAAATGTAATAAATAATACTACTGTATTCATATGTAATTTCTTTTTATACATGCAAGTAAAGGTGCCGCAGCGTGCTGACGAATGACGTAATTGTGCGCATGCGTATTTGAGGTGGGCGGAGTTTTCCAGTCGGTCAGGAAGAGGAGAAAGGCGGACACAGAAACATCAAGCGGTAATTGTATTCAGCAGTAGCTTTTAAACTTTAGGCCGAGTCTTGTTTCGGTCTTAGAATTATCACGGTAGTGCGCTGAATGCTGTAGTTATAATTTCAGAGAGAATACCTTGACTGACAGCAAGCGAAACCTCGGGAAACACCGTTAGCTTAATGGCTAGCTAATGTTAGCTGGTTTGACAGGCCCAGACTACACTGCACAGCCTTTCAGCAACAGGAATGGGAACACAGCACGGAAATGTTTTATGTTTACACCCTTTACCTCCGAGGTAGCCTCCCAGTTTGCCGGTCGGCGTTTTGGTTTAGAGTTATGTCGTAGAACAGGATGTTTTTAGTGAAACTGTAAAATAGAAGTAAAAGTGGCCGGTGTGCTAGCGTTACTAACGTTGCCTGAGCTAGTAACGTACTTCAGACGTTAAAATACTGAACGGGGGGCTGATGTTGAAATATAGCAAGTATTATCATTGCACCGAAAAGTTTAAAAGGCGTATTCATCATTTTTGCTCTGTTGGTTACATTATCTCTGGATGTATATTAGTGGAGAGAAGTGGCTTGTGACAACTATATAACCTTGTTCTTGACTCTATTTTATAGATGGCTGCTATCAGGAAGAAGTTGGTGATAGTTGGGGATGGTGCGTGTGGGAAGACCTGTCTGCTGATCGTCTTCAGTAAGGACCAGTTCCCAGAGGTCTACGTCCCCACTGTGTTTGAGAACTATGTGGCAGACATTGAAGTGGATGGGAAACAGGTGAGACATTAAACACGGTTGTAACTTAGGGTCTGGGGAGCCTTTACAGGTGCCTAGAGTTAGGGCTAGAATCAAATGAGTAATAACAGTTCTAACATGATTTTATGTAGTTATCATATTGTAAAAATTGCTTGATTTATAAATAGTAAAAAATGCAAAAACATCTTCAAATTATGGGTGCAATAACTGATCACTTACATTATGAATTAAATCGATGGTTATTTTTTCCTGATTAATCTGTTGATCTCCAGAACAGAGATTCTTAAATATCAGTCCGAGGACTATGGGACTTTAATAGGAGGTCTGTGAAAAGTTGTCCGATTTACTGATGTATTATTTTTCTTTTTTCACCAGTCTTCATAATTAAACATTATAATTTTTTAGAATATAAAATCATCATAGATTACCTTCTGATCTAGCAATATATAAATCTTAAAGTATCTTCCACCAGTCAAGTACCCACACCACATGTGTCACCCATTGGTGGTGGAAATCCAATACATATCATGATACAGAGGTTGCAATTCAATATGTTGTGATGTATTGTGACACTATAAACAAGGTGATATATTGCTATTTTTAAAACTAATTTTAGGAAAACTGTTGTAGTATAAAGAACACACCACCATGTGCATTAAATTTATGTTTAAAAAATTGACTTTTTTATGCAATCAGAGCAGTGAAAGTAGATCACAAAACTGCTATCTAGTGGTCAGGGGTCTAAACACAACACAAAATGAACCATTGTCATGAAACTTTGCATGCATCACAATTTCACATCTTGTAAGAGGTCCTTGGCTGAGAAGAAATTTCAGAGCACCAGAAAACTGTGAAAATGCTTGTCATATTTTATTTTCCCAAAAGGCCAAGGTAATGTCATCAAATCTTTTACCAGAAGTCCATAACCCCAAGAGAATCAATTTGCTATAAAATGGTGCACTGAAAGTCTCGCATTTGAAACCTTCAGATATTTCAAATGTTCACTTGAAAAAAATATTTAAATGATTAATAGATAATCAGAAGAACAGTTTTATTGTTTTCTTTTCTGTTGATTGACTCATCAAGTAGAGATGTGTGCACGTGGCGGGTTCATTAGGTCCCATTAACAAAATAAACACACAAAGTGTCAAGAATTTAAACATTCTAACACATATTTTCCTTATTAAAAGCAAAGACACAACCGTACACCTTCTTAATTTATGTTCCTAACCTTTACTGAACTAAGACAACCTTAATTGGCTTGTTAACTCATCATAAAACACATCTCATTCAAACTCCTCTGAATAACGTGTGAGACTCACCCAAACCATCTTTGTTGATCTTTCCACTGCTCCAACAATAACCAACTCTGGTTTGGTAGAAATAAATCCTTAATTTGCTATGTTAGTTGTGAAAAGAGTCCGGCTATAAATAGAGATGCACCGATCGACCGGCCAGAGACCGGAACCATCCGGTTTTCAGCTTGACAGGCCCTGATCGGTGACCAGCTGGTCAGCGTCGCATATCCGATTCTGTGCCCGTCATTGTCACACACGTGCTCTGCACGATGATCACGTCATACGCACAGCAGACAAACTGACAGTGATATCACCACGGCACTGATAACAGCTACACAAACTCTGACACATGCTTGCATGAAGTTGGTATTAGTGACAGATTCCAAGAACAGGATAAAGAGAAGACAGATATTCTACACCGAGACAGAGCAGCTGACCGTGTTAAAAAACGGCCATAAACTCTCTAGCTCTTCAGGCTAATGTTAGCCAGCAGCAGATTGCTGTTCACAGAGGGACAGTTAAAATCTCACCTCCTGTTCTGGCTGAAGAATAAACAGCCTGTGTTGATGTGTCTCCTCAAACATTTTCTCATCCAGACTCGTTTAACTTCTGCGTCTGTTTGTCTCATGGCAAAGTTTCACTGCAGCAAACTGTTACACCCCATCTGTCTCTGGTTTGTTTACATCTGCTTCCACAAGAGATCACGTGAAATCGCATCCCATGAGATCATGTTCACCCGATTCATAATCTTAATATAAAAATATAATAAGGCCTGGCTGACTTTGGACAAAATTTAAATAGTATTTAATGCATATTTAATAGTCAGTGTCTTATTAAGAACGTCCAATTTAATTTTTACAAGAAAAATTGCAAAAATATTTGTGAATGCTGTCAATCACAGTTTTTAGAAAGACTGAAAATCGGAATCGGCAGGTCAGACCCTTCAAAAAAAATTGAAAATTGGAATTGATTAAGAAAATTGAAATTGGTGCATCTCTAGCTGTAGAGGCTGTTTACCTCTCACTCCTCACCAGCTTAGTGCTGTTGGCTTTGGCTGAGTGGGTGTGTACTGTGCAGCTGGATGAGAGCATGTCGCTAAGCAGCAGCTGTCACTCTGCAAACTATTTGATTAGTAAAATAAAAAGACAAATATTGTCTGAAAAATTGGCCAAAAAACAATAGGTGATATATTTTTCCAATCACCCAACTTTGTTAACTAGTCACAATTTTGTTAAATAGGTCTAAAGTATATAGAGATAGCTATTGATATTTTGAGAGTATAAGAAAAATGTAATATGGATATGCCTACTCATGTAACTTGTATGCTCAAATGGTCTTTTTTACAGATTCATTATTTATGCATCTGTCCTTAAATGTATCTCTCCCTGTCTCTCTTCTTAGGTAGAACTAGCACTTTGGGATACTGCAGGTCAGGAAGACTATGACAGACTGAGGCCTCTCTCCTACCCCGACACTGATGTTATTCTCATGTGCTTCTCTGTAGACAGCCCTGACAGTTTAGGTATTGTCTTTACAGCAGTCACATCACTATGTATTGGACACCTTGTCATTGTGAAATTGATATACGTTTCTAATTATTGCATTCCTTCCCTCTACTCACTGTAGAGAATATTCCTGAAAAGTGGACACCTGAAGTGAAACACTTCTGTCCAAATGTTCCCATCATCCTGGTGGGCAATAAAAAAGATCTCCGCAATGATGAGCACACCAGACGAGAGCTTGCCAAAATGAAACAGGTCAGGTTCTCTCTTTGTTCATTATATGCTCATATGTGCACATTTGTTGGTGTCAAAATTTAAACTTTCTCTCTGACACGTGTCTCCAGGAGCCAGTTAAATTTGAAGATGGCAAAGAGATGTCGACCCGCATCAGTGCCTATGGCTACCAAGAGTGTTCTGCCAAAACCAAAGATGGTGTGAGGGAAGTCTTTGAGATGGCAACTAGGGCAGCACTGCAGGCCAAGAAACGTGGCAAGAAGTCAACCTGCCTTCTGTTATAAGCTCTGGGAGGAGAGGAAGCTGCTGTCAAGCACAGACAGAGAGGGTGGCTTCCATTGAGATTTGACATAGGGGAAGAATATTGGGGAGGGCCCTGAAAAGTTTTGCAGATGCTCAATTTCTGATCACCCAATTATCGTCAGCAAATTCAAGCAGGTCTTAAATTATTTGATAGGCTTCTACACATTGGTCCTTGGTCTGTACATTAGGTTTTGTGCCATTTTGCTTGCGTCTATCAGAAACTTTCAGATCTAGATATATGGCAGGTGGTGGTGGGGGGTGATCTGAAGTTGAGTAGAAGTAAACAGGTTGAAACGTGCCATGATTGGAATGAAGAGAGAAAAGGTCCTTACCAGGCCAAAGACAATGGGGGTCATGAGAGAGAAAGACAGAAAAAAAGACATACATACAAAATAGGTTTGAATTAAGACCATGTCGAAGTGGATTTTACACAGTATCGCCTACATGTAGTGCCTTGAGAGCAGTGGTCAAGAAGAGTAAGTTGTGGGGTAGGGATTCATAACTTAGATGGGGTATTATTTTCTCATTTGTAGTGTCCACACATCACATTTGTGAATGCTTTCTCCCTGTCATTGGCTTGGCTCCTTCAGGCCCATATTCTGACTCAGGCGCTATGCAGGGGTATGCCTAAACTAGATTGTATGAGATCTTTTCCCATACCGAATTACTTACTTGTACTTTAGAGTGTGTGAGTGTGTGCGTTTGCAAGCAACTGTATGGTGGTTTGTTTTCTCCAGTGCAGGTCTGCATGCAGTGAATGTGTGTATATTTGTGTGGGTGTGTGTATTAACATATGTGTCTACGTACTGTATGCATGGAAAGGCCTTCTGCGTCACTGACCTAACCCCTTGTTTCCATGCCAAAGTTACCCCCCTGATGGCCACACTTTCTGGCTCAGATGGGTAATGGAATTAACAGCTACTCAGAGTGACATAGAAACCTTCACTTTACTGGAAGACGTTGTACTATACCTAGAGGCACAATCAGGTTAAACATATTATCAGTTTTTAGGACCTTTTTTGTGTGTACCAGGAGATTCATTCGATTGTGTGAATCAGTGGGTCAAATCATGAGTGGTGTAGTTGATAAGTTGAATATTCTTTCAGATGGACAATAGGCTTATCTTATTACTACAATGTCCATTATGTACTGTATGTCTTACAAGGCTTTGTAAGGACATGTTATTGATGTGTATTTCAAGTTTGCCTTTTACTCAACTCTCCCCATTCCCCTCTTTAATGATATTGTCATTATTGTACTATAACTTTTTATTGTTTGATGTCTCTAATTTTCTTAGTATATTTTAATCATTTTACTTAATCCTGCTGTTATGATCAGCTTATGTCAGTTAAATGATAAAAGTGTAACCGTAGTATTGTTTTGTTTAATTAATTGAAGGTCAAAGCTTGGGGTGCAAGGCTGGAAGGTTCTGGGGGTGGGCTGCTAGAGCTTTTTTTTTTTTTTTTTTTTTTTTGGTTTGTTTTTTGTACTGTGACATATTAGGATTTCTGGATTTTTTTTTCCAAATAAAGCTGATATTAGGGGTTTCTGTTGTAAGGTATTTATGTGTTCTTTGATCCATTCATTTATTAATAATTACAACAATTTTACCTACATTTCTGGCATTAATTTACTCTTTTCCCAAATAAAAACACTCATAACCTGTCAAAATATCTGATTCTATGGTTTTATGTCTGATATTGAATCTACTACAGTTCTTGTCTACAAGGGAACCCCAGAACCGCGGCAGATCTCGTGAGAATTATTACTTAAATTCAACCCATGATTATTCCATAACTCTAATGAAATGCATTTTGTCCCTCAACCTAACTACAGGGTTACCGGGTTTTAAATTATTAGAGGTTTGTACATCCTGGAAGATGAAGAAACGAGTACAAATCTCGCGAGAGTTTCGCAAATGAAGAGTTCCCGTTTAGACACCAACGAGTCTACAGAAACGCAGATTGTCATGGTGCACCAACCTCGGGTTGGCCTGCTTGTCTCGTCCAATCATCATCAACATTAATGTGTTCACTCTCCAAGCACCAATCACATGCCTGAGTCAGGCATTGGCCCCACCTACTCTGAAATGTTGTCTTGCTGTGGCCATTTTACACTTGGTACCCTGAAAAATAATTACTCTTTGCGCACGGAAAAATAAAACACCTTTCATACTTGGGCTTCAAGGTGACATTGAAAGAACTACTTTTGGTCACATGTGTCACTGGTGAGTGTTTGTCTTATTTCACGTATAACTGCAGTTGTTGTGTTTTTAACGGCTGACAGCCGCTAAGAGACAGCGCTGTCTCTGCCTGCACTAGCTAGCCAACCTCAGGCTAAAATAATTAGCTTGCCTGCTAACTGAAATGACCGCCACACGTCATTGTTGGATATTTCTTTAGATTGTGAGAATCAGCACATGCATTGAATAAACTTGTGTTTTTTGGTCGTGCAATGTTATGTCTGTTTAATTTGTGGATTTTAGTGAGTAGTTTTTTTTAAATCGGTGACTAAAGTAGTATTATTAAAAGTTGAAGAAGTCACTATTTAAAAATTGCAGCTGACGTGGTAATAGAATTATAACAATGTCACTTGACTGTGGGCTCTTTTTGTCTGTAAATTAAGTCTTGAATCTGAAGACAAGGTATGTGCACAGTCAAGCTGGAAAGTTAGAGGGAAAATTTGGCACTTTTCATTTGGATATCCAGCCAATGTTGATGATAAAAGTAGTTATTTGATGCAATTTGTGGTTTTATTACTACTATATCGACAGAGAAGCAGAGTAATGTTGCAATATTGTTCTTCCTGCAGCCAGTGATGTCACAGTGATGTCACTGGGTATAGGAAGAACTACAGGCTTTTCAACTTAATTTCTAGTCTCTGCCTCTATGTAGCTAGGGGGTTGTACTAGATAAATATTTTTGTTACCTTATGCTATAGATGCAAGGAGCTATACCTCATGTCCCTCTCTTGGGAACAACCACACCCCCCTTGTGTGAAAACAAGCACTGCAAAAGCAGCTAGTCAGTACACATGTCTGTGTCAAATGCATTATCATAGGTTAGTGAATGATGTTACTGAGTAAATGACATGTATGCTGATTGTGCTTGCAGAGCAAAATGAAGCAGAAAAGAATCTTAGTGGTGGTGTAAACAATTTTTTTGCAGTGAAAAAATATGGTCCCACCATAAATCAACTGGAGTTTGGTTCAGTGGTTAGCAAAAACAACAAAGTAAATTGTGTCAATGATATAAAAAATGAAAATTTTGAAATACATTGGGGGTCAAAATCGTTAAAAAGTGATTTAGTTTTTCTTAATTTATGTGTTTAAACTGGCAGTGAGCTTGGAATTTCTTTTTACCACCAGTAAAATTAGAGTGGTTGTTTTCATCATAGAAGGGAGCAGGGGCACGACGCAGGAGCAAAGCACCTGGATGGGCTGCTCTTATCTGTGCTCCATCCATGTGCTCTTTGGATTGTCCCATTTCCTGAGCTGTTAAGTTATTCTCCCAACGTTGGTGTGTTCATGAAAGTTTAACATGGATGCTGCACCAGTATGTTCCCTTAAACCAATAAAATATTCCTTTACCTGATTTGCTAACATGGTTAATACTAATAGATAATGTCAAGAGACAACAACTCAGTAAGTTGTGCTTATTTTTGTTAATAATCCAACACCACGTGAATGCAGGATGCATGCACTGTGGAATTTGCACCAATTGACTACATTTACCATCAACATTGACAGAACATTCACATGAAATGTGCCAGAGTTTTCCCTTTAAGCGTGATTCACATGATTATTGCTTCCCATTCAAAACAGCAAATGCTGATGTACTTCCAGGGTATCTAATGTTGTAACCAAATAGGGGAAAGGACAGAGACCAGAAGAAGAGTCATTGGAGCAGCATGGACTATGAGCGGAGGTGAGTTAAACATTCATGTTATACCTAAACAGTACATGTGTCAGAAAAGTGCCTCACATTGTCTCTCCTGGTCAGCAGGGGTGGGCGAGGTGACCGCACAGGTCGCTATGGCAACACTCACAATGATCACAACTTTCGGGACATGGACTACCGAGGCTATGGCCAAGAGGATGAGGAGGCAGGATCAGGATATGATGTCAGAGCAGAGGGGGAAAGACCATACGGCCGTGATGAGCAGTTGCTGGGTGTCCATGACTTCTCCCCAGGTCGCCCCCAGGACCGCCCAGGGTTTCACCAGCGAGGAGATGGGCGAGGGGACATTGGACGTGAGGGGAAAGGGCTCCTCTGGCTCCCTGGATCTCAGTTGCAGCCTGATCTAGCCCTTAGAGAGGAGGAGGGATCCAGGCGGGAGTATGAGCAGTCACGGACTGGCCTGCAGGAAAGGGGTCGGGGGAAAGGTGGAAGAGGCTTTCCTGAGAACAGCAGCCTTCATTCAGGGAATAGGGAAGGCAGCTGGGGTCGTGGTGGTGCCCATGCTGAACAGATGGAATACAATACAGCAAGACAGAGAGAGGAGGACAGGTTCTCTCGTGGGGCAGTGAAGAGGAGGGTAAGCCATAACAAGTCTCTCCTCTTTAAAGAGCTGCTTCAGTTTTATGTTGTTGTTGATATCAATTGTTATTTGTAATTGTATGCAGGCTTTTCCAGTGGGGGCAGAAGAGCATAGTTGTGGGAGTTCTGGTCCAGACCTGTCTCTTGAGGAGTTGGATCAGAGGGACCAGGACTACCGTGCAGATTTAGACCACAACCAGAGACCAAGCAACATCATAATGCTTCGCATGCTGCCACCCAATGCCACAGCCAATGAAGTAAGTGATATTTCCTTGGCATATTAAGTGTATGTTTCCTGGGCATATTTGTGTGTTTGTCTTGACAATGGTCTGATAATGCATGGGGCTTGTTGTTAGTAGGCTTAACTGTAGGGCAGGAATTATAATGCAGACAAACAGCCAGTGCTGTAGATACCCCAGAATGTGCCTCTATTATCCATGTGACCAGCTTGGCATGTCCTGTTTTGAACTGGCTGTTGTGCCCTTAAAAGAAAGTTGTGAATTTCCTTATGTAAAACACTCCGAATCAGGGCTAGGTAAAAAACTTCAATACCTTTATAGCACCTGATTGAATTACTTCAATACTATTAAGTATGGAAAAATACCTTGTCATTCAATACTAAATTTTAATACCAAAGGAGTAAAGCTCATCAGCATCAGAGAGTCATAAGCATGCAACATGCTTGTACTATGATCTAATAATGCTGTTGTTTGGTCTTTTAGCATTACATATTCTAGAGCTATCTCTGTGACTTAGAGCTTTGTTTTATTTTGATCAGCTTCTTCTATTGGTACTGCAATGTAATTTTCTTTTTGTTAAAATGGATTTGGTATAGAAAAAAGTATTGTTTCAGATTCTGTATTGAAGCCAAGTATTGGTACTAGTAGCAAAAGTTTTTGAACGATACCAAGCTCTACCTCTACCTGAGCAGCACATGTACCTCATGTAGCCTCTTGCTTTTCATTTTCATGTCCACAGTAACAGGTTAGAGAGGCCCTGTGGAACAGCCACACAGTGTGTAATGTACGGCTGCAGCAATGTTTCATCTAGAGATTCTGTGTATTGCTTATTTTTTCTGTGACATAAGATGCCTTTTATCTGGTCTTTCTAGAGTTACTCGTTTGTGAGGACACAAAGAATTGTTGATATTTCATATTTCATAAAGGGGGTGTGGCATAATATTTTCACCAGAGAGCGCAGCAGGAAGTTTTAGTGTAATTCACACTGCTAATTCTGTATGTATATTTTTGTTTTTGGCACTACTACAAAAAACACAAGTTAATTGCTGAAGTATGATAAGATTCTCTAACATTGACTGCTGTTATTTATTGGTTTAATTACTGGTTTACAGTCTAATAATGTGTGTTTGTATTGATGGTGGTTTATCAGATAATTGGCTAATTGTACAAATACTGTTTCGTATTCATACAATGTAATTATCAGATATTGTCGTTGTACCATTGATTTTTGCCTTGGTGCCCGACAGTTTGGCCGCAATGCCCCTATAAATTTGTGTTTTTCAAAGGCTAACATGGTCGTCCCCTAAAAAGGACTTAATCCACACCTGTAAATGGCAATAATGCTACTGTGTTTAATAGATCCGGGCGCAGCTTCAGGAGCAGGGGATCCAGCCAAGAGAGGTTCGCCTCATGAGGAACAAATCTTCAGGTGAGAACTGGTCCATTGCCTCAAACTTGTTTTCTGTCCTTTACTCTCCCTTTGTGAGACATTCATCCATTATCAGCTCTTTCATTTTCATCACTCTCCCAGGTGACTTTCCCGTATCTGCTTGTTTTTCTATCTCATTAATAAGCGTCCACCTTTCCTCCGCTCTTCCTGTCACTGTCTTTTTTCATACTCTGGCAGTGGGATAGATAGCAGATGACAGATTTATATTTCTATACTCATATACAGGCTTTTGCTTTAATTCCTGCTTCGATTCTTTGGTCTGCTGGTGACTGAATTCTTGCAAGTGCCCACAGCAAGACATCCATGCACGCTTCAAAGGAGAGCCCTATTCATATTTGCTTTAAGACAAGAATTAATGCACACAGCTGTAGGTTATACTAGAACCTCACTTCATTACTTTAATTTTCCTTTCCACCTCGGCTCTCTTATTGTCTGTACCCTTACATGATTCTGCCTCATCCATCTTGAAGTGCGATGTGTCTGAGTAGATGAACAATACTCACAAACTAACAGTGTCAACTGAGAGATGAGCAGCGGATGCAGAATCTGTTTGACTGTGTGTGTCATTGTAGCTATTTTTGAATGTGTGAGTGACAGGATATAAGTGTTGCAGCTACTTCTCAGCTCTGTGAGCATCATCCATACCACTCAGAAAAGCTTGTCTTTTTTCTAAAGGTTTCTCATTAAGATCATTGTCTTACTGGCCTCCCCCTTTGCTAACTCACTGGTTGTCTGTAAGGTGTGCCTTTCTGACAGGCACACTTACAGTCCCCGGCACTGCTCTGTCTTTCTCACTCCTACATCACTGTTTCTCTGTTTTTAGGACAAGTCACGCTCCGTTTCAAATGTTTAAATGATGATCTTTTGTGATTACACTCCCTGTGATACCATAGACAGTATTGTGTAAGAAAAGTAATACAAACCTTAGTTCCAAAAATGCTGGGACATTGTAAAACTTGAATTAAAACAAAATATAATTATTTGCAAATACCTTTAGACCTATATTCAATTGAATACAGTACAAAAACAAGATATTTCATTTTCAAACTGGTTTACTTTCGAACTAAAACTTTTGTTTTTGTAAATATACAATTACTCGGAATTTGATGCATGTTAATCACTGTTTTACATCATCTTTTCTTTTAACAACACTCAGTAAACATTTGGAAAATCAGGACACTAATTTTTGATGTTTTGAAAGTGAAATTCTTTCCCATTCATGTCTGATATATGACCTCAGTGCTCAACCATCTAGGGTCTCTGTTGTTGCATTATGCACCACAGGTCTGGACTGCAGACAGACCAGTCTTGTACCTTTTACTACGAAGCCACGTTGTAATACATAAAGAATGTGTCTTGGCATTTGTCTTGCTGAATTAAGCAGGGACATCCTTCAAAAAGACCTCTGGATGGCAGTATATATTGCCCCAAAACTTGACAGCATTAATTGTGCCTTCACAGAGGTGATGCCATGGGCACTAACACACCCCCGTACCATCACAGGTGCTGGCTTTTGAAGTTAGCGCTGGTAACAGTCTGGATGGTTGTTTTACTCTTATGCACAGAGGTCACAATGTCCACGATTTTTTTAGATGCAGTGACAAACTGTCTCTCAACAACAGTTTTTCAAGGAGTTCTCGAGCCCATGTAGTAATATCCTTAATACAATCATGTGGGTTTTTAATGCAGTTCCACTTGATGGGTCAAAGGTCACAGGCATTCAGTGTTGTTTTTTGGCCTTGCTCCTACTTGCAGAGATTTCTCCAGATTCTAATCTTTTAATGGTATTATGATAATAGATGGTGAAATCCCTAACCTTCTTGCGATTTGTGCATGATAAAATATGCAAGTCCTACACAGGTACAGTTTTGCAAACCTGCACCTGCAAAGCTGAGAACCAAGACCGACCCATTACCTGCACTTTTTTCCAAGTCAAATTGCACTCGCCCAGAACAATGAATATAAGCCTCATGACCCATCCAGCACCCGTGATATAATACACATACAGTCACTCACTTGTGTTCTCAACTGGTGCTGAATCTGTGCTCCTGCAGCTTTTGATGTGTTTCTATAGTGACACTAAGTCTCGCTTGCAGCTGCATTTTTAAAAATGTTTTACAAACAGAAAAGCGTCTGACAATGTTATTTTCAGTCTTTGAGCGCACCAAAATCCTCCCAAACGTCCGACTTGGCCTTCATGTATTGTCCCCATTTTGGTATCCTCCACTGGCTATTTTTGCCATTATGCCATCATTTTAGCTAACAGCTAGCCTTCATCGCTATCCCATTATTTGGCACAAGGTCGTGACTTTCACAAAAAAAAAACATGACAGCTGATTAGGCGTGAAATTACTGTATTAGTGAATATAAATGTTAAAAATGCTGCAATATAATTTTCATTTCTGATTTCTCCAGGGAAAAAACATATTATTGTCTTTTATGTTATCTATTGTCCTTACCTGCTGCCCACTCACAATCAGGTCATTTTTATCCATGCCCGCTCGCGTAAATCTTCTGTCAATATGTTTTTCCATTTTTGTGGCGTACTCGCCGGTACCCAACCCAGTGCAGGGCTCTAAATTGTTCTTCTGAATATCTTGTCTTTAAAGTGTATTCAGTTAAATGCAGGTTGGAAAGGATTTGCAAATCATTGCATTATATTTTTATTAATATTTTATACAGCATACCCAACTTTTGTAGAAGTGGAGTTTGTAAATCTAAATATGTTGTTTTATGTGTTGTCAATCAATTATAGTAATGCATGGACACAAGGATATGGAGTGTTTAAGATGAGAGATTACACCTCAGTGCTACATAGTTCAGACCGCACTCTGACTCTCAGAGTAGCAGAGATATGTGTGCGTGTGCTTGTGTGTCTGTGTGAGTCTGTTCTGCCAGGGTGCTTCATCATTCAAAGCCAAAGAGCTAAGACTCAAACTGATGAGTGGGTAGGATTCTCCCTCTCTCTCCCTCTCTTCCTTGACCCTGTTGAGATACTTGACATTGCGTCCTCCCACCCTTGCAGAGAATTTGACAGCGGCTCTCCAACTGTCAAGTGTGTTATTTCCAAGGGAGAGAGGAAGCAATGATTAATTTGATTAGTGCTGATACAGGGTCTCTCTCTCTCCTCTGGACATGAAGCACTAACCCCCCACTGCGTTGTTGTTATGTTGTTGTTGTTGTTGTTCGGTTACCATGGCGCTGGGCGGTGTCCAGGTCAGAGCCGAGGATTCGCCTTCGTCGAGTTTAATGTCATACAGGAGGCCACCCGCTGGATGGAGACCAACCAGGTCACTCTCCCTTACACAGACACACATACACATACAGTATATACATGCATACAATGGGACATAATGGGTTCAAGGGACAATTTGTATTATTTGATCTGGGGTTGTATGAGGTACTTATCCGTAGTCAGTTTATTACCTACATTAGATGGTGGCTGAATACAGCTGAGGCTGGAGGCATTATGTTTTGTTCATCCTTTGCTTGTGAATGCAAAATCTAATGCATACCTGAGGCACTTTCTTCAAAGTTGGTATAAATAACCGTTTGAAGTTGAGGATAAACTGATTGGAATCTGTTGGTCAAATGTCAGTGTGACCTCACGAAAGTCATGACTCAAGAATTCATACACTAACTATGATAACATTTCACTCAAATGTCTAGTCAGCTCCCCATCAGTCTTCTGTAAAAAAAAAAAAAAAAGGTACACTCTAAATAAATTCAGCATGTGTCTCACTAGAAATTATTCACTGGAATCATACATTTCAACATAGTGATAACTAGGGATGTGCGCGATTAGTCGACTATACGATTAAACATCCGCACCCACGCTAGTCAGCACCAGAAATACTAGTCATTGAAAATATTTATCAATATTTAATTTATGCACAATGCCAGTTATCTGTTGCCTCTAAGATTTTATGCAGCCGCCTGCCACTAGTTGGGGCTGCGGCACTGTCAGACGGCAGCCCCTCTCAGCCAGCACGTATGCCTTGATTACCGTGGCAACGCCAGATGTTTACATCAGCAAAGTTGGACAGATGAATGTAGACTGACAGAATAAGCTGATATATATTCACTCGAATGGAAAAACATGCCCACATTAAGCACAGACACAGACATAAACCTGCAGGCGGAGCTGCTGCTAGCACTGTTAATGTTAGCCACACTGTGTGTCAGGCTGGCAGCTAACGTTAGCTCTGGGTCCTTTACCCGCAGACACTGTGACCCTCTTCGGTCTGAAAAGGTGAAGCGTTTATTGAGTTGTTGTCATGTTTTGTACATAAATGTAGCGTGCATTTCAACGGCATTTAAAGTACGATTTGGGTATTGTAGACTGTGATTAACAGCTTCAGATGACTCTTAATACACACGGTGTTTAACATTATAAATTAATTAATTCTGCTAAAGTGTTTTCTTAGTGTTAGACTAGTCGACTAGTCTAAATGAAATTGTGCGTTTAATCGACAGAGAAATTAGTCTTATTAGTAGTAGTCCAAGTCTTCAGTGCTCTGTAATGTTGGAAATATTCAAAATATTGCATTCGCTAAAAGCACACATACACTATACTACACACATTGATTTTTTTTAGGTGGACCCTTTGTAAGTTGCTAATATACCTTGTGTAGGTAATACACTGACTATCCGTAAGTACCTCATACAACCTGACATCAAATAATCCAAACTATCCGTTTAATATCAGGTCAAATGTACAGTCACATCATGCCCTGTCATGTTCACATGATGCATACGGTGTAGACATACAAAGTGGAGAAATATTTTTTGTCTGTGAGGTAGGTAGGTAAGTCTTTATACTGTGAGGGGAAAATTTACATTTTCTTTCTACTTATACAGAATTCCACTAACAGGCAAATTCATATTCATGCTGACGTCTGTCTGGGGCCAAACAACATAATTTTCATAAGTGGGTCCTCCCAGTCACATTTGCTCATCATTTTTGCAATACAAGCTCCTCTTTTAATGGAGGACTCCTCTTTCTTCAGTGGCATGTTCTCACTCTCTCTCCTAAGTATTCAGTTCCACCACTGGGATAATATGACAGTGTGAATATAATTTCTCACGGAGGCACTATAGTACTTCATTTTCTTGTTTTTGAGCCTTTCATATCTGGGTCATCTACCATTATTATTTTATATTTTTAGGATGACGCTATTGTCTATTTGGGGGGTGAAGGTGGTGGCAGTGGGACGGGATGTGTGGAAAACTGTGAAAAGGTTTCCCCTTAAGGGGGGAGGGATGACACAATTGAACAAAACACACTGTGTCCTTAAAAATGGACACCCACACACTACACATACACCATCTCAGTCCGTCCCAATTTCCTAAAGCTGAAGGTTGCAATTCTCTGGTGTCCTCTTTCTTTCAGCCTCAGTTCTACTCTCTCCTTCTCTCTCTGTCCTCCTCTCCCTCTCGTCCCTTTCATTCTCTCTCATCTCTTGTGAGATGAGGCCTTTCTCTGGCATGTGTGGCCTAATTATTGCTGATAATCATTCTTTGTTCCCCCTCCCTCTCCTTCTTTTTCTTTCAGGGGGTGCTGTTGATTCTGGGACAAAGAGTGTCAATGCACTACAGTGACCCAAAACCACGTGCCAATGAGGACTGGCTCTGCAACAAGGTTGTATGTGTGTGTTTGCACTGTCCGGCATGCATCCGTGACAATCTAAATTTATATTGTATGCATGTATATCAGTCACTATAGTAGCTTTTAGTCTTTTAACAGTAGCTCATGTAACATTTCCACAGTGTGGTGTGCAAAACTTTAAAAGGAGAGAGAAGTGCTTCAAATGCAGTGTGCCTAAATCAGGTAAAATTTAATCCACCCACTGTAAATACCATAGCTATTCTACCTTTTTCAAAAACACAAGCTCTCTCTCTCTCCTCATAAATATTAATACATGCATGTTGTCTTTGCCCAGAGGCTGAGCTGAAGTTGCCCCAGTTGCAGAGGGATTTGCCCATTGGTCTTCAAAAGGAGGGAGCCCAAGGCTTATTGCCCTTACCAGCACCCTACCACTCTTCTGGTCCTGCTGTTAACCCAGGACAGACTGCACAACAGGCAGATGTTGCCAATGACAGTGAGTCCATTAACTGACATTTTTCCTACTGTGACATTTTTAATTACTGTAATTACTGTCGTGAAGTCCACCTGTGTTTTTCCTTTTCTGACAAGTCAAAATTTCTGCTGTGCAACCAGCCTCATCTTTTGAGAGTCACATTTTTTGTTTGTTCGTGTCAAGAAGGGAACCCTACATTTGCAAAACCCTTGGGGAGATGCACTTGATCCACGAGTTGCTGTAGTGTAATGTTTGTGTCTGAATTATTCTAAATTACATTATATATGTACTTTAAACACTTAATATCTTCTCAGACTATGCATAAAGACAAACATTAGCAATTGTAGGCAATATGGCTGCAAATTATCCTGTTGTAAGCTACTTGGCTACTTTATAAGGTACAAGTTTCATTTGTCATTATCATTTATAACAAAATACTATTTATATTCTTTTTATGCTGCTTCTAAAACAACACTTATATAAATATATGAATAAATAAGTCAGAAAAATAAAGTAATTTTTGTGGTGTAGTGTAATAAGAGAATTTGGGGGTGTCTACAGCCTGAGGAAAGGTCAGCACAATGAAGAAACAGCACATACAAATCTCACAAGAGTTTAATAAATCTTGCATATCTGGTGTTCCCTTCTAGACATGACTTTTCTGGTTTTTAATTGTTGTATACCATAATGGGGCATCATAGAATACTTTCACAGCACTGTCTCATGTCTGGTAACTGAATTGATGAATCTTGTGATTAAGAATTATTGTCTCATCTTCCCCTTCACCAGCTCTGATACTAAGAAACCTTGGTCCGCATACTTCATTGGAAGCCATCTTATCTGCTTTGGCTCCGTTTGCCACTCTCTCACCCTCCAATGTTCGCCTAATCAAGGACAAACACACACATCTCAACAGAGGCTTTGCCTTTCTGCAGCTCTCTACCATAGTGGTGAGAAACATGATACAACAGATACACATGCATCAGTGCTAGACAGATGTATTTGGTAATTATTATTCTCTTGTATTTAAAAGGATTATTTTATGTGTTGTTATATGAGGTACCTATCCATAGTCAGTGTATTAGCTCTAGTAGATGCCATTCAGCACACCCCTAAGTGAGGAGAAGCATCTGCTGTGGTCAGAGTCAGCAACAAAAGGTATTTTAGCTACTTAAAAAAGGTCCACCTAAAAAAAAAAAAAATCACTATCAGTGTAGCATATTGTTTTTCACTTTACTTTGCTGTAAGACAGTCTTTTCTGAGGGGAAACCCTCATTACATAAACCAAATATCTCTCTCTCCAAACCAACAAATTTCATAGGTGAAATAAATAAATTTACTCTGTTAACACGGTCTACAGTTTTCTCACTTGGATCACTTGTGTTATTGCATGACGATGGTGAATAATCCAGACTATCCCCTTAATTACACTTGTCTTCAGATTTTATGAATCCATAAACAAAACATTTTGCCATCCTTCTGTACAAATGATTTTGAAATAAACTAAAGGCAATTACACACAAATGTACCCACACTAACTCACAGGTCTGTGTTTGTTTTATTAACAGGAGGCATCTCAGCTGCTCCAGATCTTACAGGCTCTCCAGCCAGCTCTCTCCATTGATGGGAAAACTATTGTTGTGGAGTTTGCCAAAGGCTCCAAACGGTAAACACTCCCACACCCAAAATTCACCGCAGAGAAAACACAAGAGCACTGTATGTTACTGCTATTGCACAACTGGAATATTGTGAGTTCAACTCAGCCATAACCATGTCAAATTAAATCTCAAAGGAGCAATGTGAATAGTGTGAATCAGAAATAGCTTTGTAGAGTACCAAAAAAAACCCAAAACAAATTAGTAGCCTAAAAATAGAGCGACCATTGTATTTTAGCGTCAAAAGAAAAGCTATTTTGAAATGTAGGTCATCCACTGAAACCCTTTCCATGCCTCTTTTGCATGGCAGTGACGTATTCCTGACTGACGGCAACAGAGTGAGTGCTGCCACCGTAGCCAGCACAGCTATAGCTGCTGCACAGTGGGCTGTCACACAGGTAACCCGTCTGAATGATTTATCATTGCAGCAAAGGAAACATGAGGGTGCTACACATCTTTAGTTTCAAATTATGTATTTATGATTATATTTTTGTGTTTTTGTCTCACTTTTTAAAATCTTTTTAATTCTCAGACGGCTCAGAATGGATCAGGTGGAGGCCAGAGTATAGATACAGCAGTGTATCAGCAGGGGGCAGCAGTAACATACAGTCAGGAGGGAAATGAGTACTCAGGGCTGGATGGCACAACTTTCAAGGCCCAGACAGATGTCAGGGTTGCTGCTTTGCCCAGTGCAGGAGCAGCTCTGATAGGGGCATACACAGGAGGAGCAGCCCCAGGTTGGTATCACATATGCTAAGTATATAGAGCCTATTACCCATATGGTCTCCATAGCTGTATAAATTTGAATTGAGCTTGAACTGCAGTTGAACTTAAGCCGCTTGTTTCTGTGTACCTGCCAATGTGCAGCTACAATCTCATCTGAGACGGTAACATCTGGATCAGCAGTCATTCAGCAGCCTCTGAGTCACACACAGACTGCTCTCATCACCACAGCGACCACCACACCGGTCACACAGGTGTAGTATTACTGTTAACTTTTTTTTCCTCATGTATTCTTGCAGTAGGCTACTTTGTTCCATTACTTTCTTGTTTTTAAGAGCCTAGTCTCTCCACAGGTTGAAATAGTAGGAAAACCACAACCAGCTACTCCCAGTCAACCTGCAACCCCAGGCACTGAACACGAGCTTCAGCAATACCGTAAGGCTTTGTGTGTCCAGTGTTTTCTGTCAATTGAAAATGTATTTGTGTTCAGTTCCAGAGGGGAATGCAAAAACAGCTGTTAATACAGTGTAAAGCAGTAATAAGTGTGTTCTGAATTTGTCACACCACAGAAAAATATGTTATTAACCACCCAGCGAAATTATCGCAGTATATAAAATTGGGTTTCAAAATTGTGAAAAAATAAGCAGTTTTCTCTCTCTGAAATGTTGGGGGGGTGTCTATTGTGTCAAGTGTCAAATAGCACTAGCAGCTGACACTATAAAAAGCCATTTGAGTTATGATGAGCAGCTGAATGGGGTTCTGTTGATCTTTTTTGTACTGATTGATCCTTAAAAAAATGTGACCTCTCCTGGAACAGAAGACCTTCACTGATCCATCACTAGCTGCCAACTGAATGAGTCTCTGGGTCCATTAAAAACACAGTGTAATGGATAGCCTTTAATAAGAAGAACAGCTTTTAGTTTGGCCCTTGTTCCCAGTTGTTGTATGAATCATCATTCTGCTCATTATAAATTAATGTTTTGTTTTGTTTTTTAATTTGATATTGATTTGATTTGACCCTAAGGTGAATGTCCTGTGTCTTTAACTGTAGCTGTCCCAGATGTTTCCACATATCACTATGATGAAAGTTCTGGCTACTATTACGACCCGCTCACAGGTCTCTACTATGACCCTAACTCCCAGGTAAAGAGTGGTGAAGTACTGCAATATAAACGCTAAGCCAGCACTTTTTAAAAGACGTCTCAGTGTGTCCTCTTACTCAGCATTTCAGTCTGGTTTTGTGCGCCTGTCTTCCTTACAGTACTACTACAACCCTCACACTCAGCAGTACATGTACTGGGATGGAGAGAAGCAGACCTATATTCCTGCTGCCACGGGCCAGTCGAACACAGAAGGTGTTCCTATGAGCTCAGCCAATTCGGACTCACTGTTTGCGTCCCCAGGCAGCAAGGAGAAAAAAGACAAACCCAAGAATAAAACTGCTCAACAGGTACTCTACATACTGGATATTAGTAAAAGTACTGACAGATTAGTAGAGAAAATTAAACTAACCTATGGATTTCAAAGTGGACCTCAGGTTTTTGCTTGCATTGCTCTTTGTGTTTTGATTGGATGTTTGCAAAACTCTGCAAAAAGGCAGACATAAAACATAAGTGGCTGTTAAATATCAGTATGTATGATTCAGCACTTCTGATAGTGAACAAAATAACAGTAATATCTTACAGTGTAACACAGTTCTTTAGCACCTTTAACACCCTTATATAATCTCAATAGAAATTGAAAAATGTAGCCTTCATCATAGTAGTATTTATTGAAGGGTGACTGAGTTGGATTGCATTTTGCTATGCAGGTGTTGTTTGTATTGGATCACCCATTTCAAAACTGTAAATCTTTTCTGTTCAGCCAGTTTAATTGTCTAACTTGCATGTCTTGGGGTTTATATTAATAGATTGCCAAAGATATGGAGCGCTGGGCAAAGAGTCTCAATAGACACAAGGAGAACATGCGCTCTGTGTCCTCCTCCCCTGCTGTCGGCTCCACAGCGCTACCACCTGGATACACAAGAGCACCTGGCAACAGTCGACTCGATGACCGCAGAGAATCTGCTAGTGCTGACGCAGGCTATGCTGTTCTGGAGAAAAAGGTATATCATCTTTATACAGACACACCTGTATGCCGTCAGGGCAGCGGGGTATCATAGTGACTGGTGAGTGTGGTGTCTGTCAACCAGAGAACTCTTGGTTAGGCTCCTACGACCACCCATTCTCCCCCAGTGCAAGTAATAACGATGTCTGAACAAGATATGATTAACTGACCTACTAACTCCTGTCATTTTGCTTTTCTGTCCTGCAGGGGGCACTGTCTGAACGGCCTCAGATGTTTCTGGACCAGATCCGACAAAGTACAGAGGTAAGGACCTGTGTGCATTTACATACAACCACTTAGGCTAAGATTTTGTCCCAGTGGACACCATGAGCAATGTGTAACTTTTATTGAAATTCAAAAGTTCTAGTTGTCTCCTGTCAGTATTTGGCTATCTCCTTTCTTGCTGTCACAGTAATATTTTTATAGTCCTTGCTTAAATAATCTAGCGTTTGTTTCACAGTATAATATCACATTGATTTTGTGATTTACTTCTTATCACATCATCTGCTTTTGCTTATTTGTTTTGGCTATGTTAAATGTACTGTGGATTACTCACTTGGTCTTTTCATAATTTAAAGGAAAACAACATCGTCATTTTCTGTCCAGTTTGACTTTTTTTCTTTTTGTGTTCATTTTATTGTCCATTTTGGAGGAACTACACACACTGACAAAAATGCTAGTAATATTAGAGAATGAGAAGTGTGCATGTGTTGCATTTAGGGCTGGGTGATATGGATTATAAATATAATCTTGATATTTTTAGGCTATGCTGCAATATATGATACATATCTCAATAAACACATTTTCTGTATAATAACAAACTGTGACATAAATTCTCAGATAGGGATGATTTTTTAGAAGATGATGCAGCAGATAAAACTACCCAGCAGTATATAAAGTAGGCCCGAGCAATATGGAAAAAAATCTCACATAAAATATCACAGTAACCTCAGTATCGCTATAATGTTAATACTGTAGACATGACTCACTGTTTTACACATTTTTAACACAATGATATTTTGATACATAATCATCAGTAATTTGGTTGTAATGACTAAGTGGGTAAAGGAAAATAACAGACCAGCTAGAACAGTTTGATAAGTTTAGGAAATCACATGGCTTTCTTGTAATGCAGCCTTTAACCCAGTAAAAAACAACACCTATGCCATATCACCATGTAAAGATGTCCAAAATCAGAGACAATTTCTAGTCTCATATCATGATATTGATGTGATATCAATGTGTTGCCCAGTCCTAGCTGTATTATGACAATAACTGTCTTGAAAGCCTTAGTCTAAACACTTAAGCAAGGAGACAACTTATGAATCTTTATGAAACACTTTTAAATGCACCTCTATAAGCCTAGGGAAATATTTTGCTTAAGAGGCAAACTTTAGTTTGAAACTTAATGTGTTTTAATGCAACTAGGCACTGGTCACAGTGATCCACTTGTTATTTATCTGTATGCTTTGGCTTTCTTCATGGTTTTTCTAACACACTGTCTTTTGTAGAGGATGTTACAAAACCCTTTTCAAGCAAACTATTATTATCTCTGTATCATCTCTATTTGCCGCTCAGCCTTTGTTTTTGCATCTTATTTCTGTAGCGTTCCCCACCTCAGCAGCAGGGTCTGGTTCCTGCCTACAGTGGAGAAACTGACAGCGAAGAGGAAGGCGGCGAGAAAGATGAGAGAGAAGGGCGAATGACAGACTGGGTTAAACTGGCCTGTCTGCTGTGTAGGAGGCAGTTCCCCAGTAAGGAGGCCCTCATCAGGCACCAGCAGCTCTCCGAGCTACATAAGGTTACACAAGACGTTTCAGTGTAATTTCTCATTGTTACAAAACTTGCATAAACAATATAATAAGAAATATGTGTTTACTCCTGTTTGGAAGGCCAAACAGTTTTCAGGGTATTTTGTTAAATTGTTTTCTTATAGATTATTTACTGTTGGTTACCTAAAAAGTGTCTAAAATGACAGTCACAACGTAATTAGATTCCTCTTGTAATCATGTCTAAACTTGTATCTCTTAACTTGTCTGTCTTCAGCAAAACTTGGAGCAAAGAAGAGTCCAGCAGGAATCTGCTGGCAAAGAGGTTGGTTAAGCCTCAGGGTCTGACTGTAGGAGTTGGTCAACATTACATAGGCTAATTATGTTTGTTATGGATTGAGTGCAGTCAATATTGTTTCCATTGTCCTCTATTTTTGGTTGCAGAGACTTGCAGATGGACCTGAAACTCCTGATCCTAAGAGGAGGAAGTTTAGCCCCATGTAAGCAGCAGTGATATAACAAACAAGATTTGTTGATGTCATAGGGACTGTGTCCACCAAAGCATTTTTCTCCAAGGCCAGTGTCTTTTTTGAATTGTTTCCAGTGGGAACAGCATATATTTACACTGTCACAAACACAAGCAACCTGACAAGGCTCTAAGCATCTATTTGGTACTGAGTGTTTTATTCTGGTCGCTGAGAGTTGAAAAATATTCATCTTTGGATAAAACACAGGGCATCTCTGCATTACTACAATATTTACATTATAATGCCGTTTGTAACATTTTACCTTTATCCAAAAATTGTAACTCCTACAATTTGGATAGTATTTTTGGCCATGTTGCGATTTTAATAATATTTTGATTAATTGTGCAGCCCTAAACCAAATGATGGTACTCACTGAGCTGTTTCTCATGCCACAAATGTCATGAACCCACACAGACCGGTGGGTCTGTCCTCTCTCCCTACATGCTTCAGTTTTCCCCTCATCCAGGGCAAGGACCACAGCAAGTAGGCTCCTCAACCTTGTGCCGAAATTTTTACATTCAGTATTTGCTGATAACATAAACTATCTGGGAAATTAGATACTTGCAAAACATAAATCAGCTGTTGGCTCATGGCAACCAGAGCATCTCAGCTGAAATAATGCCACACCTCCGAATTGCGCGTGGTGTTTTCAGCTGGCCAAAAAAACTTTGGTGGAGACAGGGCCTCACAGGTGTGTCATGTTTTCAGGTGGTGTGAGGTGTGTGCCAAAGTTGTCATTTACAAAACACTGGATTCTACCATGCATTGTTCCTCTGGTACTGCTTAAGTAAAATATTAAGTAAGTTAGAAGGCCTGTTGCTTACTCCATACAACACACAACTGTGCCAATACAACAGTTAGCCAGTAATGGTGGATGTGACTTTTTCTTCTTACAGATTCTGTTCACAGTCTTTTATTGTCTTTTGTCTCTTCAGTGATGGGATCACAGGCACCAGTCTCGGTGCCAGGATGCTGCAGGGAGGCGTGAAAAAGGGGCTTCTACTGCGCAATATGCAAGTGGAGTGAGCCGTCACCCTGAAGTCTCAACCTCCTGACCCAGACGGGACAATGACAAAGCCTAGCACGCAACACTTCACCATTAACATCATATAGAAATCTTTAGATAAACCTCTGAATTTAGGTTTCACATCAAAATTACCTCAACGGTGGTAATACACTCATATGAACTGATCCTGTAGCAGAGGATGTCAGGATATTGCACAGAATGCACTTTTTTGCTTTCTTCCTGAATGATGCAGTTTTGAGTTCTCACTTGCTTCACAGCTTGTGTGTGATAAACAAGCTTTATGTGGTTGGGAAACGTTTGCTGTTGGAAAATGAGAGATCAGTTTAGATCTTTATGGCAGCAAATGGGATTTTCTAATACTACTGTCTATGCACCATAGATTATTTTTAATTTAATGCTGTATGCCTTGTCATTCAGTGAATGATGTATCTGGGCATGAACTGTGTATACATTTTAGAAGAGACTGTGGCCTCATGAACTGGACAGAGTCACACTAACACCAGTGTGTAGATGAAAAAAGTATCTCTGTTTGTCATGAATTCACAATGTATACATTTTATGTCTTGAGGAAGTTATTTTTTATTTCTGTATTTGCTCAAAAATGTGACCGTTTCATCAAGCTCATGTAAATTAATTCAGAATAACACATTTTCATCATTATAAATGTTTCATGTCTTATGTAGTCAAGCCAGTAAACCGAAGCTCAGATTTCAACAGTTTAACTTGAAATTTCCAAACACTGTTTTTGCAAATTGGTGGTTAAAAAAAGAGGAATATAATGTAACTCTTGTTTATGAGGCCTCTAATGCAACACCTTGACCTACGGCAGTGATACTCAGCTTGTGCCCTGCAGATCAAATGTTTAACCCAACAGGGTGCCCGGCGGCCCTCAGACCAATTTCTAATATGAAATAGAAATAAATTCATGCTGTTTTTCCCCAAAAAGGAGGGACAGGTGTGGACATTTTGGTATAAATGAGGCTGTTAGTAACAGAGAATGATGATATTTGGGTTCGGGTTTGTAGAAAGTAGTAGGACCTGTGAGCTATGTAGGGGAAGATCACTGTTAGCTGAAGAGGAGCAAAAGTTATGCAGAGATAAGGATAACTCTGAATCCATAAATCTGTATTTCATACTGAAAGAGCTTAAAAATGTTCTTAATGCCGTCTCTGGTTTGTGATTATAGTTTATGTCAATGAATCATTTTAACATTTCATTGATTGCATGATGGAAGAGGTTCCAGCTATGTTTAATATTGTATAAAGACTTTAAAATTTTACCCAAGCATTTACAACGAAATGCATTTGCAGCTATTAAGTGCAGTAATGCCCCTGGTCTCATTTCATTTTGCAAACGCGGTCTCTGGGTTAAACAACATCCCTACAGAAAAGCGCATTAGATCGTCCCTGATATGTGATTCGTCATGTCTCGATGGGAACCCTAAATTCGCGAAACTCTTGCCAGATTTGTCCGCGTTGTTTCTTCGTTGTGCGCACTGTGGCAGCACTAGTGAGTGTAATTAAGTTTGGGGACAAAAAAAACAGCTGGTTATAGATATAGAAAAATCGAGGTTTGGTTTAAAATTGTTGTTCTCGCGAGATCGTTCCAGCCATGAGACGAACCCATCAGACAGTTGTGCTTATGTTGCGGCTGTTGAGTTTCCATGGCAACAAGAACAAACGCGGTTCTTGCTTTGCTCGTGGGGATCGTAAACTCCAGTTAACCTAATGGTTCAACAAACGGTAACACTAGCTAGTTTGCACTTAGTGAGTTAACTTAATTCGTTGCTTGGTGCATTTTGGTATCTTTCTAATGGTTGTAATGTAAAGCTACGCGGCTGAATTCAGTTTGACAGGTTACCTGGAAGCTGCTGTAAGTTGGCACGCCACGCAACAGTCACATTAAGTACTTCTAGCGTTAGCTTAACTGGCTAACCTAGTTAACTAGCTAGTTCTTCATTTGACAGCGTCTAAACACGGACTAGCTAGACTAGTTTGTCAACTACCAACTGGTCCGCGGCTGTTAAACGCTACGTTTTGTGAAAACATTAACCAAACAGACAAGAATGTCTGAGATGGATGAAGATACAGTCCTGTCGGATGTAGATGGAGAGGAAGAGACACAACAAGGAGTCGAAGAGGACGAGAAGGTAACCCTGAGTGACAACGTCTGATGAAATATAGACCTCGAATCACACCATAAAACACGTTTGCCTCAGCTTTGCTGTTAGTTGTTACCTGGAAGTTGGACTGTAGCCAGTTTATATTAAATCACAAGAATAGCGCACTACTAAAGGATGTTGGTTTAAACAAATGGATTAAACAAAGTCATTCTACCATTCCCTAAAAAACACAAGGTGTCATCTATTAACTACCCCAAACAACTTTAATTTGGTGTTCCTCACCCCATCCCTCCAGAGAGCTCCAGGTTATCCATGTTTCAGATGTGGAAAAAAAAGTTCATGACCCCTCAACCCCCTATATATTAACAGTCATTAACAATGAAAGGCAAAGACACTTACACTGAAATAAAGGTCAATATAGTAACAACAGCTAGTTAATTCTTGTTTTTCCAACATAAAACCTTACTCATTCACGTTAGTTTTACTCCATAGTTTTCCCCTGGTCATCCACACTCCCACAGTGGCTCTACGCTCCACCAGGAGGACCAAAGTTTGAGAATGACTGAGTTAAAGAGAAAATTCACTTCTTTTCATGTGGATGTCCAATTAGTGCATTGAAGCTAGTGTGCTATATTGACCAAGACAGCTGAGTTCTGCTCTTGGAGCCATACTGGCATTGCTTACGTGTACCAGGATGCATTGCACATGAGCTTTTGACACCCACAGCCATGCTGCTGTGAATCACCACCTTAGTGTGTAGCTGTTATTGTGTGTGCCAAAACATAGCATTAGGTGACAAAAATACTCATCTCGCAGCTAGCTGGAATAGCTTGTAGTTCTTCTTTAACACCAACATCACTGTGACATCACTGGTAACAGGAAGAACAACAGATTTTGCAGCAGGAGAACTGAGCTTTCTCTGTCAACAGCACACACTGAGAAATGTATTGCTTAAATTATCTAGCTACATTTACCATCAACACTGACTGGACATCCACATAAAAATGTGGTGAATTATCTTGTCCCTGGAGGCTGCATTCCTCTGGAGTCGTGTTTTGTTCCCAAAAAGCACAAACAACAAAATTCTTGAAGGGATAGTTTCTATGTTTCTACAGTAGATAAAAGGTTGTTCCCATATGAAACTGCTCACAACAAGATATGTTGAGTATCTTGAGTAACCAGCTCATGATTTCTGGAAAGAGACATTGCTTTTGAGTTTGTTTGAATGTTTTGTTTTGAATGTTTTTTGGTGTGATTTGTGTTGTTTAGTTTAATTATATTTTAGAGAAGGCAGATATCTCGGTTCTAATTGAATAAGTCCTCCATGAGAGCTCAATTTATGGCTAAAAAGCTCCATGGGTGGTTTGTATGCTTGATCGTGCAAACAAAAACCTTTGGGAGGTCCTGTACTGTAGTGAGTTAGTGCCACCAACAATTTGGTCAAGTGTAATCATTTGATATCTTCCCTTTTATAGGTACAGGTTTGCTCTTTGACCCAAGAAACCATAAGTCAGGGTCTCTCTTTACTGTGCCGAACAGGAAATGGACTTGGACATGCATTTGTCAAACTGGATCTAAAAGACAAGTAAGGAGGCAAAATACCTGCAATACAAAACTGCATTTTCTCTGTATTTTTTTTTTTTATTCATTATCTGAATTTAGATTATGCTCCTTCGATTGTAGTTATCTCGTTGATTTTATACTAATTTTACTCTTTGCCATCACTTTATTCCTCAGAGGACTGAGTGACATAGCTGCAATCAGCAGTTTTATTCACTTACGTTTTTTGGATGTATCCAGCAACCAACTCACTGATCTTTCTCCTCTGGCATCTCTGACCCAGCTGCTCTGGCTGAAGGCAAGAACCTCTCTTCTTAATTCATTTAGAAAAAGACATCTCAGGGGCTGCCAGTATCATTCACTAACTGATGCTAAATCTGAAATGCAACATTTTCTCCTGCAGGTTGACAATAATGCTGTGTCAAGCTTCAAAGGGCAACCTTTCCATCAGTTGATCTACCTGCAGTGGCTGAGTATGGCAAGGAATCGACTAACAGACCTGGAAGGACTAGTTGGGCCTGCTATGGGGAGCCTTAATCCTACAGGTTGGTCTGTTGGGTTTATATTAGGACATGACCTGTCTAAGTACACTCTAAGTACAGTCCCATTGTTTTCACTCAAGTAAATGGAAAACCAGCCAGCCTCACCCTAATTACCAACTCACTCCTGTTCAAACTCAACTGGAAAAACTCTCCATTCACCTGTCAGAGTAGAAAAGAGGCCTCAGGTGACCTCTGTACTGGGGGAAGAAGGAAGCAGCATAAAGAAAAGAGATGGAGAAGAAGAGTGAGAGGAAAGGGAGGAGGAAGAAGAGAAGGACAAACTAATAATTCTAATGTGGTACATTATCATATTATCATTATCATAGATTATCATAAAGATACCATGTCAACAAGACATTGATTAGACTTTGTCTGAGTGTGTGCTCAAAATAACCGCACAAATACACATCAACATGGAAATATCAAAAATACACTGACAGGAAAAGATAAATAAAACAACAGCATAAAATATTCTGAATAGATAAAACAGATTTACTCTGTGGGAGTAAATAAAAATATATGTATACTATCAGTGTATGTGTGTAATGCATTAAGAAGCTCTCTAGGGGGACACAATTTAATATTTTTTATTTAAAAAATATTATTAATTAAAAAAATTGTTAATAATTTTTAATTTAACAATTCTTACATTTTTTCTCAAAAGTATATGCACAAAAACTGGAACTGTGCACATAAGTCAAAAAACTCAAAGCTCACATATCAACAACAAGGCTCCAATATTGCTACACTCAAAGCACAATTCCTTTGTTTTCTCTCAAATATAAATTCTGATTCACATTTTTGCAAAAGTCTAAGCACAGATGACATCATTTAGCACACTTAATTCACCTGGAAAACACTGGCATTCAAAATGCCACCTTGGTCGTTCTCCATTCACACCCGTTCAAACTCATTTGGCAAAACACTTCAATCACTATTCGCTTGTCCAGAGTTTCCTATAGTGGGATCAGTCAAATGAGGAATGATGAAACGCCTTGACATGACATTTTGGAACACCTCTGACAGGTAACAGTACTCAAAGAGTGACGGATCTTCCCAGCGGCTGTTTTGCCAACCTGGTAACTTTAGACTTGAGGGGAAACCACTTGGAAACCACTGATGGCCTCAACCTTCCCAACCTGCAGCAATTATATCTGGTAATAAAACTACTTTAATTTGGTTAATAGCACTGACATCCGTAATGAGGTTGATCCTTTAACACCAGCTTTAAAGGGTAGTTCAGATTGTTGTATGAGATACTTATCAATAGTCAGTGTATTACGTACAGTAGATGACAGTCGGCACGCACCCAGTTTGGAGAAGTAGAGAGGAGTACCAGTGCGAAAGCTAAGCAATGCACTGTTGTGGACAAACTCAGTGCCAAAAGGTATTTTAACCACCTAAAAAGGTCCACCTAAAAAAGTCTGTCAGTTTATATTACTCAAACCAAACAAACTCCATGGGTTAAATTAGTAATTGCATTTCACAGAAAATGTGAGTTACTGGTCTACCACTGCCTCGATCTGTTTACCTTGCGAGGTAAATGGATTCACAAGATCATGCAAATCCAAAAAAAAAATCCATATTGCCAGGCTTCAAGTGAGACAATGAGAAACATCCATGGAAGTTACTCATCTCAAACAAACAATGGCAGCTTCTGAAGAGATTAGCGCAGATGCTGTGATAGCATCAGTTGTTGGCTTATATAGAGGCAGTTTCCCATCAGAAAAGTCTGTCTGATGGAAAAGTAAAGCAGTGAAAATAAATGTAGCATACACCTAAACTTGTATAGATTTTTTAGATGGACCTTTTTAAAGTTGCTAAAATACCTTTTGCAGCTGACCCTGTCCACAGCAGTACATTGCTCAGCTTCCATACTGGTAGTCATCTCTGCTTCTCTAAACTGGGAGTGTGCTGACTGCCATCTACTGTAGGTAATACACTGACTATGGGTAAATACCTCACACAACTGCATTTAGAGTGATCCGAACTATCCCTTTAATACCCATGTAACGACCGAGAGAACATACTTTCTGTAACTATGCTCTCCGTTTAGGCCCAAAATGCTATCAAGTGTCTGGAGGGTTTAGAGAAGTTAGAGCGCCTCACCACTCTTCACCTTCGAGAAAACCAGCTCAAGACTCTGGATGGCCTTAGCCCTAACATGAAGTGTCTCCAATACCTCAATGTCAGGTACAGGGTTGTATCACAAAATGACATGACAGCCATAATGGTGGTTTCCAACATCAGTAAGCCACCAAATAAAATATCCCAGAATACATATCTCATACACTCATGTCTCTGTCTCTCTCCCTCAGAGGCAATGTCATCTTAGATGAGAATTCCCTTCAATCCCTTAGGCTTGTGTCAAAATCTCTGCGAGCTTTGGTTATTTCTGAGAATCCTCTAGTGGAAACAACAGACTACCGGCTGAATGTACTGATTCTCCTGCCACAGCTGGAGCGACTTGACAAAGATCCTGTCTCCCCTGAAGAGAGGAAAGAGGCCCTGAAAATATTCAAGGTAATGTTAAAAAAAAACAAAATCTCAATTCCATTTTTGGCATGGTCAGATAAAAACTGCTCCTTTCTAAATTGTTATAATGACATGTATGTCATTTCAGGGTCTTTAAGAGGAGGAAATAGCCGACCCCTAAGATTTGTAATGATGGCCGAAATGAGGAAGTGTTTGACTTCCTTGAAAACATAGACCTGGTGTGTGTCGGTGGGTGACTGTTATTGTGTTGTAAGAAAAGTAATGTATATCTTGATAAAGTATATCTTGATTATATGATGTACTTTCTATCATCCATAAATTGAACATCAGGGTTGCCTGTGTCATGCTCTTATACTAGCTATACATTTTATCTATTTTTTCAACAACAAATTCTTGAAAATATTCATTTCTTTTTTATATACTTATTTGTAAGAGTGCAAGAATTTGTAAATATATATTTGCTTTCATAAATGTATAGCATTCTTACAACATTTCTATGTTATAGTGAAAATAAAAAAAAAAATAAATAAAAGGAAATATTAATGATGATAATAAGAGTGAATTATATGTTAACAAGGAAAAAGGGTAGGTTAGTATGACGGTTCATATTCATAATCTATATACATATACATTCTATACATACATACATATATACATTATATATACACATCTACACCTACCTTACACACATATGTACAAAAAGATTAAACTTATCAAACTCAAGTCAATTCTAATTCTTCAAACTCTTCAAGGCTGAATCATTCAATATTATTTAATTGTGACCTTTTCATTTTAATCCATTTATTCACAATTTCAGATATTGAACTTCTTGATTTCTGATTGATGAAGATATTTTTTCAGTTTCTAAGATGCTATCTACATTGCCTTCAAGCTTTTCAAAACATTTATTTCTGAAGTGCCTACTGACATGTACAAATGCAGTGAATCAGCTGAAGTTACAAAGTGATGTCTTTGTGGCTATGGAATACTACTACTAATAATAATATTATGAATATGATACACTGTATTATATTATATTACTTAACAGTGTTACAAAGTTACTTTTCATATAAAACACTTAACAGTGTTACAGAGTCCTTTACCAAAAGAAATAGAACCAGGCAAGGCAGATAAATAAGTGGTTATTTGAACCTTACGTTTCTGGCCAAGCTGTCCTGTGTTTCCCTGAGTAAGGATGAGAGAGCAAAATCTGCCACCATTTCCCTGTTGGCAGCCTTCCAGCTGCAGCTTTAAAGGGACAGTGACATGTACTGGATATGAATGAAAATCAACATATGTTCATCGAGTGTTACAGTTAGGAAGTAAATAATACACTTGTGTCTGATTAATAGTAATCTCAAGTTGTCAGTAATATTTCCACATCTCACTAACATACGGTTGCCACAACCAAGGAAACGTTTTGAATTTCCTTGTCCTCAACCAGGAAGTCAACTGAAAAGACTGCACATTTTAGTAAATCCTCAAAGTGGTGGGTGCAATTTCTGTTGCTATATATTTTATAACAGAACCACAAAAAAACACTTTAATTTCTCCACACTATAACTGTCTACAATGATACCCTTATGATACAGCTTATATCTATTCCTTGTAAATTTACTTTGGGGAAAAGGAAATAACAAGAAGGAAGTGATCTCAAATATTTTCCACGATATTGAATGGGATTTGCGAAAGCAGCATCTCCTGCGCAGCTAGCCCCACAACTGCTCCTCCAATGATTGGATTAGATGGGAGGGGCTGCAAGAGGAGACATAAATTGACGCCCCCTCCTCTTTCTTGTACGTCCTCCTCCTTGGGTGTACTTTAACCGGGCGGCTAGCAGCGGTGTGGCGCAGACTTGAACTCCGGACACCTGGAAGCACCGGTGTGACAGTAATAACCGAAATTAACTTTTCGAACGGACGCCATTTTCAAGCTACAATCCAGAAAACATGACGAGCTACCACAAGCCCGACGAGAAGACTCTGCAGGCGCTGAGAGACATCGCCAACAAGCTCAGGATCAACTCCATCAAGGCAACATGCGCTTCTAACTCTGGGTAGGTCATCCAGTGTTATATAAAATGTAGTTGTTAAATATCACATGGCAACGTGCGTCAAAAAAAAAATACGCCTAAATATGCTGCAACGTCACTGTGCAGACGCAAGTTGGTAAGTGCGGGGCCCGGTTGCACGTGCTGCAGATTAACTTCACGCGGTGGAAGTCGTAGCCACGGGGCAGACCCCGAGCACGTAATTATATAAACTGTTCGCACCAACTGTGTAAGATACGTCTGTTCGAGTCCACAGTCCAAGCTAGGACTAGCTTAAGCTAACAATACATGGGTGTTTTGTAAATTCAAACAAATTGCAGCCACTGTATAGATTGTTTGGTTTGTACAGTCAGTGCAAGCTAGTTAAGAATTTAGGTTTTCTAATTTATCATTTCTATCCACTCAGTATTAAGGTTAAAGTCGCTTTATGAACTTTGTCATGATCACCGACCTGTTTTAGCTAGCTAACAAGTAATCACATGATCAAGCCAAACTATGAATCTCGTGGTCCGTTTGACGCTGTAATTTTAAAGTTGCAGTGACATCTTAAAGTACCAGACAGATACTCATTGAATATCTTCATGGTTATCTGTGATATGCATTGTCAAAAAGTCACCTGGGCCTCAGGTATTGCTTCATCCTAACTGCCAGGAGCTTTTTTGGCAGCCTGGCGTCTTCCTCTTCACTGTATGAAGTGACACTGTTGAATCGGGTCCAAACTGGAATTGTTTACAACATTTCTTTCCATGTTGACAGAGGGGTGTAACTTTGCACTTTTCTTTGTAGAGATTCTTTTGGTTGACCTTTGACTTCCCAGTGTTGTGCAAGGACACTAAGAAAGATGGAAGGTGCATTACAGCACTATAGAACATTATGTGCTTTGGTGCCAGTTGTATTGAAGCTTATTGGAGACTAACAGGAATTCCACACATTTGGAGAAATCGGTCAGTATGTTGTTCTCTGAAGTGTATGTTTTCGAGGTTTTAGAGGCGTTTCTTCAAAGGTAATACAACATAGACATGGGTTTCAGTGTGTCTCTCATAGGTAAGTGTAACTGGTACCAAGCAGAGCATACAACTATCTACAGTGATGTAATGTCCCTTCCTTCATTTTCAGTTTCCTTGGAAGTTTGGAAGTAGAGAAGTTTGATACTTTTCTTTAAAAAAACAAACAAACTCATACATCTGTGTATATATATCAAAAAGAAAGATTTTATGTAGCAAGTATCATGAATGCCTGTAATGGAATTTGTTTTGTATACCTCTCAGTTAAACAATAATACAACGGGGAGAAATGTTATTTTTAGCTGCGATTATTGATTAGTTGTAAGCTATTAAATTAAGTGGCCACTATTTGATCTTTTAAAATGTCCAAATTGTCTGATCTCAGCTTCTCAAATATGAATATTATCTGGTTTCTTTAAGTCCCCTGTGACATTAAATAGAATGTAATTGAGATGTGGACAAACAAGATGTTTGAGGACCTCATCTTGGGCTTCAGGAAGCAGTGATCAACATTTTCAGGACCTAACAATTAATCGAGTTCACTAGGTTAATTGCATTAGTTGCAAACCTGATACATTGCACCTGTCAATATCCTCGCCCAGTACTTGATTGTCCCCATAGTAATCAGCTCATTGTTCTATTATAATTGCATGACACCCTCCAAGAAATGCAGTATTGTGTAATTTCTCACCTTGAGACATCTGTAGTCTCCAAAGAGGAAATGTTTGATGCAAAACCTGTTTTTTTAACTTCCTTCTGCAAACTGACAAGGAAATAGATGAACTATATCCTGGATGTCCTGACAATGAGGCATCTGATTTTCTGATAGTACTGTGTTCCTTAACAAAGGATGTCTTTGAGTTTTGACTCCCTGCCCTCAACACATGTAGTTCCCCATTATATGACTGGTATGGAACATTACACTTCAATAGTTGATGGCATTGTTACGGCTTTTGTGAATTTATTTCAGTTTCTTCCTCAGCAGGTTATCACTCAACAAATGGACAAGGGGTAAATAAGGCACGGGGTCCTTATTATAAAATGCAACAGTGACCATGATGTATGTTTGAAGAAGATACCTCCAGCATGGTTTTTATGATGCCATTTGTAACTTAACCCACATAGGGAAGCTGGGATCCTGTTGAGTAATGTGGAATTTCTAAACCTGTTGATTACAATACTCGTACAGCTATGCAGCAACTAACAGTTTCACAAGTTTGCTTATTGTTTTTTTAAGGCCTCTGGAGTGTGGTAACATAACTGATGTGATCATGTTGAAAATTAACAATTTATTGACAAGTGATATTCCTAATGAATGAATGAGTGGCTGATTGTGTTACATGCAGTATGTGGTTCCAATTATCAGACTAAACTGAAGGATTCCTGATGTAGCAGCACATGCATGTACACGCATGGTGTGTGGATTTTGTTTTTTGGAAATAATGGGGTCTTTACTGTGAACGGTTACCAACAAGTTGTCTCCATTGTCTCTCCCCAGTCACCCCACATCATGCTGCAGTGCAGCAGAGCTCATGTCTGTGCTCTTCTTCCATACCATGCACTACAAAACAGATGACCCTCGCAATCAGTGTAACGACCGCTTTGTGCTCTCAAAGGTTAGCTTACATTTCTTTGTTTATGAGAAAAGTTGATGTTCCTCAGTTTATTAGCACATCTGAGATTTGGTATCACTGTTGTCCCCTGTCTCCAGGGCCATGCTGCACCTGTCCTGTATGCTGCCTGGGCAGAGGCGGGTTTTGTGAAGGAGTCTGATTTGCTCAACCTGCGCAAGCTTGACTGTGACCTGGAGGGCCACCCCACACCAGTAAGTAAAGCCTGCAGAGAGCATCTCTGGTGTTGATGTGTACAAGTCAATTTTTATATCTTGTATAACTTTTTCTGTTTTTCTTTTCTCTAGAAACTAGCGTTTGTTGATGTGGCTACAGGATCTCTGGGGCAGGGTCTTGGTGCTGCCTGTGGAATGGCCTACACTGGCAAAAACTTTGACAAATCCAGGTGAGTAATAGTATGTATGCAAAAACTGTGACTTCATTAACACATTCAAAGACCTCCATTAATCCTGCTCTTTAAATGTGCTATATGGTAGTCTGTAACTCTTTTGTACAGTTTCATTCTTCAGTTCACCACCCTATCTAGACTGTTTGTGTAGAGGTGAAATGTCATTCATAACTGTTGACTCAACATTGCTTAACAAGAGCAATGATTAAGTGAACATTGTAAGAGTGTGTTGACTTTAGTGGTAGGCAGAGAACTGCTTTCTTTCAAAGCCATGCCTGATGCAGTGTAATCTCTTTAATGGATAAGACTGTAGTAGTGTAGTTGTAATTGTGTTAAATTACTCCCTGCAGTGAGGCCAATAAGGTGTTCGCACCGCTGCAACAGGGTAATACTCGTAGCTTTCGACGTAGCTTTCTTCATGATGGCATTGCTGCACATAAACCCCCCTAGGTTTAGAGAGGGGAGAGCACCGGCACTCAAACCTACATCACTGCTTTTTTTCTGACATCTGAGTGGTTGTCTCCACTTGGAAAAACATGGAAATAAATGCAGATGGAGTCGTTCTTTAGCAAGGATGCTTCGGCTCATTTCAGTTTATTTCTGTCCTTTGCTGATAATTATGTTGCTGATTCTTTTTTTTTTGAGTCACATAGGAATTTAAGGTGTTTTACCTGTTGAGCCTCACATAGACACAGTACTTCATGTTGTTTTACAAAGTCATTACTGGTGGATTATCAGATTTGTCACAATATAAGTGATTCAGTTCAGTAAATAGTTATTTTTTTTATTTGGGGAATTTCTTTGTATCAACAGTTATGAAGAATATATATATTGAGATCTGTCTAAATTAAAAAATATAAGTAAAAGTTGGAAGAACGAAACAACCTACTACTCCAAGCAGTTAATCATTATGTCTGTATGAGTAGCCAGACTGATATCGGAAAGATCTAATCCAGTGTTCTTCACTCAAGACCAGCAGTTTATTCTGAACTGCACTCATTGGGCAAAACTTCTGCAATCCTGTGGTCTGACCTTTACTTTGCTTTGAGTTGTTCACCCCACATCTGTACTCAACAGACCTGTGTTTGGAGAACAACACTAATTTCCCTTTTCTACGCTGTGTTGTAGCTACCGTGTCTACTGCATGTTGGGTGATGGAGAGTGCTCAGAGGGCTCAGTATGGGAGGCCATGGCATTTGCCTCCTACTACCAGCTGGACAACTTGGTTGCCATCCTGGATGTCAACCGGCTCGGTCAGAGTGAGGCTGCACCCCTGAAGCACGACATGGAGACCTACCGCAAGCGCTGTGAAGCCTTTGGGTCAGTACCAAATTGCCAAGGAATTTCAAAGGAAATGCTTTGTGAAAATTGCCTGCAAATATGTTCTCAAAATTGAACATACAATTTATTGTCATACATTTGTATTAATGTTTATAATCAAGACCTTACTATTGAGAAGTTCAGAACCTGTTACTAAAGATTTTAACGTCGTCTTTATATAACTGCAACTTTTTGAGTTGAAATTTCACCTGGTCACCTCTTGCACATGGCTTTTTCACATGCTTTCCGGATTTTTTTTTTTCTACCATTTGTTGGCCTCTTGTCCTGTGCTCTATCTTTGCTCCCCGTCACCCAGTTAATAGGTTTGATGCTTAACATGTGTAGAAGTTAATACATGTTTTTGGGTTAATGTTTGTTGTAATGTGTGGGATGTTGTGCAGGTGGAACACGTATGTTGTGGATGGACACGATGTGGAGGAGCTGTGCAAAGCTTTCTGGCAGGCTCAGCAGGTCAAGGGCAAACCCACTTGCATTGTTGCAAAGACATTCAAGGGCAAAGGACTCAAAGGCAAGTGCCATTTTCACATGGTGAATATTGCATTTATTGGAATGTTTTCTTGTTCTAGTCTCTGAATTTGTGGACTTATTCTTTTCTTCATAGGTATTGAGGATCTGGATAACTGGCATGGAAAGCCCATCCCCAAGGACAAGGTTGATGAGCTCCTGAATGACCTGCAAGCTCAGATCCAGGTCCCCAACAAGACCCTGTGCCCTGAGCTGCCTCAAGATGACACAGCGCCTGCAGACCTCAGCTACATCTCCTTGCCCTCACCCCCAGCATACAAAAAGGGAGACAAGGTACCTTTATGGGACACTCGAGGCATGTGTTGTAGGGATGGGCAGATCGATTCTCACAAGTTACTTTTTTTTGTTAATGGTCAATATGGGTTATCTAAATTTACTTTTTCAAATTTTATACAAACGGTTCATTATTTTTGAAAAATTACATACCTAGTTAATAAATTATCTGGATCATAACTATATTGGTTAAATTATCTGGATCATAACTATATTGGTAAAATTTGACAAAGTAGCTGTATCAATTTTAAAACGTTTGGCTTCGCAACAAATTTTATTGGGACCACTACAGAAAATTGTAGATGAACACTTAATATCCAGGAATTCACATTATAGACTATACTGCTGACCATACACAGTCCAGCCATATCAGTGGTTTAGACTTAATCTTTGTAACGTACCTGTGGACTATTGTTTTGTTATCTGTCTTTACTTAAACCCTTTTCCTTTCTGCCCTGTCAAGGTGGCAACAAGGCGTGCATATGGTGTGGCACTGGCCAGGCTGGGCCAGTCAAGCCAGAGAGTGGTGGCCCTGGACGGAGACACCAAGAACTCCACCTTCTCAGAGACCTTCAAGAAGGCCTTCCCCGACCGCTACATTGAGTGCTTCATTGCTGAACAGAACATGGTACACTAGTCTTAACATGGGATTTTACTGCTGTAGCCCTATTTGCAGTCAAGTTACAAAACTGAGACATGAATAACTCCCACTTATGAAAGAGGGATAAGTTTGGCTTTCTATACTCTTCACTACCATAATCTGCTCCAAACTGGGCTAATCTGTTACTATTCATTCTTTAGCATGGTAATCCCAGCGTCTCACTTGTGACCAGTTTACGTGCTTCTCCACACTTTACTTAATCACTTCCACTGTCATTAAGACTAACCCATATTACTCATGCCTCTGCCTACTGCTGCAGGTTGGAGTCGCCATTGGCTGTGCCACCCGTGACCGTACAGTTGCATTTGCCAGCACTTTTGCCGCCTTCTTCTCCAGAGCCTATGACCAGGTCCGTATGGGCGCCATCTCCCAGACAAATGTCAACCTGGTTGGGTCCCACTGCGGAGTCTCCATCGGTGAGGATGGTCCTTCCCAGATGGCCCTGGAGGACTTGGCCATGTTCCGTGCTATCCCAACATGCACTGTGTTTTACCCCAGTGATGGAGTGTCCACAGAGAGAGCTGTTGAGCTAGCAGCCAACACAAAGGTTAGTAGGCCACCTTGTGGTAGCATTTGTCCAGTAAGTTGTCATCAACAATGATGCTGGAGTTACATTCATGTCTTAACTCATCCCTCTATATTCTTAGGGTGTCTGTTTCATCCGTACCAGCAGACCAGACACTGCAGTCATCTACTCTCCAGATGAGAAGTTTGAAGTGGGTGTAGCCAAGGTAATGATCAGTACAGGATTTTGCGTACATGAAACCTTGTGCACAAAGTAGCTATTTGGAACTAAAAGTAATATAAATGTCTGTACTTTACTAGGTGGTGCGCCAGTCTGACAGCGACTGTGTGACTGTGATTGGAGCTGGAGTCACCCTCCATGAGGCCCTCGCTGCTGCCGATATGCTGGCAAGTGAAGGTAAGCTCACACTGCCCTCTAGTGGATAGATGTAGGTACTGAGGCCTGCATTTTATAACTACTATCCACATCTCTTAGGTTTGGTAATTCAGAGGATGGAGTCAAAAGCTGCTCATTTAGCTAGTATGGCTTAATGAACGAGCAATGATGTCCTGATTAATTCCCACAGGGAAGAACATCCGTGTAATTGACCCATTCACCATCAAGCCCCTGGATGCCTCTACCATTGTGGCCAGCGCCAGAGCTACACGGGGACAGATCATCACTGTTGAGGACCACTACAAGGAGGGTGGGTTGTCTACTGTTTTTGAGCTTGAGTGTCCTAGTGAAGGGTTCTCCAGTCACCTGCCAAATAGGTTTGAAAGTCGGCAGACTTTGATTCTTACTAGAGCATCATCCTGCCATCTCTTGGTGATTTGAACTGATTTGTACCTGCTGTGTGGATGTACTAATAAAAGAATTCAAGTATTCTGTATTGCAGGGTTCCTATGCTGTATTGATTTTGATTGATAGGAATTTGCAGGACTAAAAGTATCAAAAGAGGAGCATGCAAATGTGTTTCCAGTCTATTGCCCCTATTATGTTCTAAAATTTAAAAATCAGTATTTCTAGTTTTTGCTGGTGTTTGGAGCCAAAGTGTTTACCACGTTGCAACCAGAGCAAGCTTGATACCATTGAAAGCAAGGCAAAAATCCCAAATATAAAACCTGGTATGTTGGATGTCAGATATGGTCTGGAAAAAAAATTGTAAATTTGAGTCTGAAAAAGTATGGGATTGTAAAATGGGGGACATGTTGGAACCCTGGTATTGATGCATCATTGGCTTATCTGATGATCTGTTTCCTCTGTACAGGTGGTCTCGGTGAAGCAGTGCTGTCAGCAGTTGGCAAAGAGCCTGGCATTGTCGTGACCCGGCTGGCAGTGTCTGGCGTTCCCCGTAGCGGAAAGTCCCAAGAGCTGCTCGACCTCTTCGGCATCAGCGCCAAGCACATTGCAGATACTGTGCGCCAGACCTTTGCAAACTAAGGACTTGCACCTTACCTCCTGCTTACTGCTCTGTTGCATCACAACCCAACTTGCAGCTACCTGGCATGATCATGTGAAGACCTGTGCGCTGTGTTCATGTGTCATCTTGAGGCTTAGACTCAAGTGCAGTGTACTAACCATGTGTTCTCACTATCACAGATGGAGAAAGACGGGGATAGGAGTGTAGTGTTGTTGAAGCCTGTAGTGTTTATTATTCCCTTGTGCACCTTCTGTTCTTCTGCAACATTCCTTTGTGTCCTTACGTTTTCAAAATGGTGTCACTGAGTACTGTAAAAGTAGTATGTTGACAGGTTGGTTTAAAACCTGTTGTACCAGCAGCCTGTCCAGATTTCTATTATTGTCAGGCCACGAGTTCAGTTCTGCATTCCAACCATCAGTTCTCTTTTGCGTTCCTTACAACCATGCATCATGTCTTCTCGCTCTGTTACTGTTTGTCATTAACCTTTTTTTTTAAGTTGTTTTCAGTTGCAGCTCGTAGTGCTTAGCTGTGGTAGAGAATGGTTTCCTCTTACCCAGTGTGAACAGCTGTTTAGTTATGAACTGTTTGAGCTTTCCTCTAACAATTCCTGGCCACACAGGCATCACACAATGTTACTGGCGTCCAGGTCACTGGTGTTATCCTGTTTATAGCTGTGATGTGCTGAATTAAAAATAATTAACACAGTGCCCTTGGTTTTTTTTGTTTGTTTTTTTCCGTCCAGGGTGGCATGTATTCTTATCCTACTGCCATGTCTGGAAGAAATCTATTTGGCTATCCCTCTATCCCTTTTCTTGTCTGCTCTTCAGCTGTCCTGTCCAATAAAGGCAAAAAGCCCAAAAAACATAACTTCAAATATTAATGATAATGAAACAATCTAAGTCCAGAAAAATATACCACTTTAGTGTAGTCAAACCTTTAAAACCAGGAAAAAATAACACCTACACCATATATTCAAAATCTAAGATGATTTCTAGTCTCATATCACATTATTGATATAATATTGCCCAGTTCTACCAGCTACAAAACAGCATAATAAATGTTAGCATAATAACTAGAGTTTTTAGCTCAAAGCACAAAGTACAGTCGCACAGAGGTGTTAGCATGGCTGAAGACCAGGGGTCTGCAACATTTTTCAGGAAATGGACCCCATAGCTGCTTGGGGCCTGTTGGCCATAGCCTGTTGGTTCATCTCTCGTTTGTGCTGAAGTACCTGCTAAGTCAGTAGCAGTTATAGCATGGCTAATGTTAGCTGAATTAGGCTCACCGTCTGTACTTTGGCTGGTGATTTCTGAGGTGGAGGATCTGTCAGTCTCTTGCTCGTGAGGGTACAGACCTACCAGTTGTGGCTCAAAGATTGTCTGTGTGCTTGGGATAATAACACAGCAAATTGGCCTATGTTTCAGTAATGCGTAGCCAACTAGTTTGCTGTTATGACTAGGTGTCGCATGGTGATTTAGTAGACTAGGCAGCTCACATGACTGCAGAAAGAGCCTTTTGTCAGTGTTGTGTAACATTTGTTTATGAACAGGACAATTTATCATTGCTAAAAATATTTTATGGCATGTGTTCATTTTGATGTGTATATTCAAATATTTTGTAATTTTTTGGAAAAAAAAATCTTTAAAAAATGATCAAACAATAATTTGGTGGCTGCAGTAACTCTGATGACCTCTAAGGGGTCATGGGCCCCCTGTTGAAGACCCAGGTTGCAGAATCTTAGTCTTGTTTCACTGTTATTGAATGTTTGCTACATATGTGGCTTTTACAGATATGTGTCATATATGTTGTAGAGCTGGCAGTGGTCAGACTGTCTAGGACACCTTTATTCTGAGTGAGAAAACAAGGTAATAAAATTGTGCATGGGCATATTGCAGGGTAAACTGAAGAAACTTTATTCACCTCTTTGAAATGAGGCTGAGAATTTACTCATCTATTTTCACATCAACTGTATCAATGAAGGGAAACATTGTGTATTGTATTACCACTAGGTTACACCCCTGGTTAAAAAAGTGCGTTGTGTCCTAAACCAGTGACTATTATATTATTTATCCTGGATGAATCCTAGGCCTCTGCATCATCCTCTGCAGTGGAAACTGTTAATCCAGGGTGTTGTTAGACTGAGGTTAAGGAAGGGGTTGAATGTGGCCAGTGGATTACTGCACGTCCCCGTCAAGACTCAAATGAATAACCTCTGGACACATCACTGTTTACCTTGGAGGAACACATCAGGACCTGAATGTTTCACTGTTTAGTGTTAAATTGTCCAACACGCCATTTGGAATATGTCTGGACTCTGCTGTTGTCTCTCTTTTTCGTCAGCTGTGATTCTGGGGACGTACCAGGGAAACTTCCGAACTTGCGGATCCTATGGTAACTGTTTGGTAACCATAGTAATTAGGGTTAGGACCTGAGTTAGGAAAAAGTAATTACAGATGAACAGTTCCTAAGTCACCGTTCCTTATTAAAAAAATAGGGAATGCTTATTACACAAGCATCCTAACTTCCCTTTAGCTTGGGTCAGAATTGCTGAGGGGGATGGATGGGATACCTCCCTCTCTGCTTTTGATATCCTGCCCTCTGGTCATTCTGTCCCCATCTATCCCCCTTCCGGCCAGACTAATTAAATTAAAGGCACTTCTTCTGCCTACTGGTAAATGGACATAGTAGCTATTTTAATGTATGAATGCTCCTGGGCAGACTGAGTTGTGAGTGGACTGAACTCTCATGTTAGTGATGATAACACGTGAAATGATGCAATAAATCCAGTTCTATAGTCTGTCACTGCCATTGTCAAGTTAACTGTAACTATAAGCAATAATAACTATCTTAGTATTGACATTTACTTGCTACTGAAAGTGAATAATATTGCAATGAAAGCAATATGCCTATTTAGGAAAATGTTCCCCCTTTTCTTACAAATTGCACACTGGTTTTAGCTAACAGTACACTGTTGGCTAACACTACCGTTAGCTATAGCTAATAGCTATAGCTTTCTCTACAGATGGTACCAAAATATGTCTTGAAGTTTAGTTCCTTCATTGTTCTTTGTTTTTGCTTCATTATTTGTATATTTCAGTGAAAGAAAAACAACAGTTACAAAGTTGTTTAGCTCAGCGAGATGAGAAACTAATGTCGGTTGATAAGTAAAAGGCCTAAAAGTTGATAAGAAATGTTGGATTGAGTATTTAGGATTTCCTAAGCTGAGATAAGATAGGATGGAGTAGGATAAATTAGAATTACTAGAGTTAGTTAGGAATTGTTTCTGTTATACCAAATTGGGAAAAACTGTATTTTTATAACGTGGACCCAGGTGCAGAACAACAAAATTGGCCTAGAATTAGCACATAAATTTGATAAGAATTATTGATGATAATTGATATGATCAGTGGGTCTTCTTAATCACAGAAGCTGTTGTCTGGAACATGACAACATGCACACACATTTTAACAGATTTAGTGTGTGTATGTGTGGTTACAGAGCAAATACTGAGGGTCTGTCAACAGGTTTCACCCCACAGTGAAAATCCCAGTTTGGCTCAACACTCAGCCGGTGGCACCTGCTTGGTTTAGTGGTGAGTGCTGCTGCTCACACACTGCCAGAGCACATGTGTAAGCATCGCAGTGTATCCAGACAGTATGTATGGACAGAATGTAAAGATGGGCTCATTGTTCATTTCTCAGAGGTCGTGTTTGTTTTCATACATGGATGCCACCGGAGCTCAGCCAGACAAGGTCGTCTCCGACCTGAACTGTCTACCAACTCCGTCTCTCGTTGGAAACGGTCCAAGATCAGTCTGATTCAGTCAGGAGAAAAACACAAAACTGACTAGAATCTATCACGGGTGTATGAAACTCATTGTGTTCTAGTTTCTGTCTTTTGCTCCATGTCCTCCGTCTCTCATCGCCTCCACAAATATCTGCTTTCCACCTAACGTTAGCAGACAGTTATGAAAGGCTGAGGAGACAAGGAGGAGCAGGGCGGGTCTGTGTATTTCATGGTACCACGAATGAGGGCCTTTATTAACAATGTGAGAGTTTGTTTTTTTTGTTTTTTTTTTACCTCTGCTCCTCCTAGATATTCCTTCCCAACCTCTCGCTCTTTCTTCATTTCAGCATCCACTCTGAATTGGGAGCATTATGTGCTGCTTTTGACTGACCAACAACTGTTTGGACTATGAAATTCTAGGGTTTTCTGGAGATTTATCCTCTCACGTGAACTCTCACGTTGACTGTTACTCACAGAGTTTCATCCCTTCCCTGTGGATTTATTTCATCCTCGCTTCAGCCCTGAAAATCTCAAAGTTTTGGACCTCTTTCTTAAACTGAAACAGCTTAAATCGAGTGAACGTCCAACCATGCAGATGCAGAGGACATTTATTGTGCTGTTTTGTCTATGTGGCACAGTTTTATCAGGACAAAGCCTAAAGTCTTTGCAGGACGTGGACTTGGAAACCTCCACTGAGTCACCTGAATTAGAAACAGCAGCCATTCTTCCGCCAGCGATTGATACAGGAGCGACCTTATTGGATGTTTCAAGTTCATCCCTCTCTGCTGGTAAGATGATGCTTTTGTTTCTCAAATGCTGCCTGTTTCTATGATGATGTTGGCTTTATTAACTGAACTACTTTGAAGATATTTAGCTTATACAGACAAGTGAGTAAAGCAACTTTCTAAAAATTTCTATATGTCTGTAACTGTTCTTTTCTGCTCCGCTTTATGATTGGTGAAGAAGATGGTGAGGATGAGCATCTCCACAAGGAGGCAGAGGAGGAGAGGGAACATCAAGGAGTTGATTTTAGGAAGCTGGAGGCCGGCAGAAGAAGGAGAGGTGCCTGGGGGAGGAGGAAACATGCAGCTACAGTGGAGGCCAATGCTTACAGAATAGTATGGCTCACAGAAATGCAGATTTTTAAATTAAGAAACAATAGTTGCACATTTTATCTTCCGTTTTTAACCCACATCATACTCTGGTCAGAGACTGTGTTGACGTGGGGTGATTTACTCCTTTGGTGAGACATGTCAGTGATTTCCTGCTGGTTGTTGTAGGCAGGTTTGGGGCGACCTCTGATGGGCTGGAGGAGGCGTGGAAGAGGAGAGGTGACCAGCGCTCTCATGGCTATACTCAAGGAGCTCCATACTGAGAAGCGACGGCTGATGGATCAAGGGAAAACACAAGGGGACGAAGAAGAAGAAGATGATGATACTGATGATGATGATGATGACGATGATGATGATGAGGATGATGATGACGATGATGATGAAGAAGAAGAAGAGGAGGAAGAGGTGTCACGTTTTGTACAATTGCCCCTTCCTAAGTCCCACCCCTTTTTGGTATATGCTCCAATCACAGCTGAGCTTGGTTGCCAGAAGAACCTCAGTCAACTTTGTCCGCTCCTGTTTTCATATAGGCTATGTGCTAGGCTAATCTAGTTAAAAAAAAAAAAAAACAAATTTTGAAGGTGGTTAACAAATGTTGCTGGGAGACATGTAAAAGCGACATCTACAGTATAGTCACATCTAAAGTTACCGAGTCTTAGCAAATCAACAGCTAACTAGCTAGCTAACAATTGATAAAGATGAGCTAGCTAACTAGCAATTGATAACATAAGATAATCCTTTATTAGCCTCACAATAGGGAAAATTTCAGTTGATGATTACTGTAGATCAGCTAGCTAATTAGCCAGTATTTTGCTAACATCACATAACTTAAGATGTGGGAGGAAACTTTGTTTTTCCAAAACTGTTATTTTTGAAAATAAAATGAAAAATAAAATAATTAAAGTTTGGGGTCATTAAAGTTGGCTCTCTTTAATACTTAACATTGGTTAAATATTTGTAAAACCCACAGACAGATGTAAAGGGTGACCAGTAGTATTGATTTTTGAAAAAAAAAAAAAGAAGAAAATTACAAAATATGGAGAAACAAGGTTTCTGCCCAACAGCATCAAAGTGTGACAGTATAATGTGGTGTTAAAATATAAAGTTAAACAGTTTCTTTAAGTCTAATAATGTCATGTTGTCATAACAGAGACATTGACAGGCTATGATGTTGTGTTGTAGCGTCAAGTGTTAATTTTTCTGTGACAGGAAGAGGAAGAAGAGGAGGAAGAAGAAGAAGAAGAAGAAGAAGAAGAAGAAGAGGAGGAGGAGGAGGAGGAAGAAGAAGAAGAAGAAGCAACTGAGGCTCCCAGCAACCAAACAGAATCATACCCCGGCTTTACAGAGTCTCCTCTCAGCGAGTGTCAGACTGCTGACAGAGAAATCAGCTGCAGGGGCATCGGCCTGACTCGCCTGCCGATCATCCACAACCTGCTGGCCACAAACCTGGACATGGCAGGTGTGTGTGTGTGTGTGTGTGTGTGTGTGTGTGTGTGTGTGTGTGTGTGTGTGTGTGTTGTGGTGGTGGTAGACTCATACAAAATGAACGTGTTTGTGCATAGTGGATCAGTACAAAATAGAAGTGGACTCCCTAAAAAGTAATACAGCTGTGATATTGGTTACATATTGAAGTGGTTTATTATTAAGTCAGTGGGCAGGCTGGGTCATAAAATAACATTCTGATTAATAGCGGGGGGGTGGTCTCCCCAGAGAAAGAGGGGTTGTGTTTGCATTTCACATGACGAAACAGCAGCACAACTTATTGATTATTTAATTCTGTTTCCTAACTAGCACTACAGGTAAGAGGAAAAATATGTATTTTTGATGTTGGCATTTGCCATTAGCCCTGTTTTGTTGTAAACGTTTTAACAATGGTACATAGTATTTGGAAAGAAAAATTTAGGTCTAGACAGTGACTCATTAAGCTGAAAACTAATGAAGTTCACTGATCATATTATTTCAGTCAACACCAATAAAATTTCCCACTCTGATTATGTCACTATGACCTGAGTCAGGTGAAGTTCAAGTGAAAATCAAGTGAAGTCGTTTATCACAGTCATGCCAAATGGTTTTACAAGCTATATTATACACTTCCACTACATGTACTATATCTAATACCATGTGATTTATCATTAGAGAACAACATCAGAGTCATCGCTTCTCAAGATTTCTCTGGTCTGCCCAACCTGGACACACTGGACCTGAGCAAAAACAAACTGGACGATGAGTCATTCAGCCAAAACCCTCTGTCTGTGAGTAACACTGCTCTGTTTGCATTTTTATCAGACACCAGTCAACACAGCTGACCACTGTTTCTTCACTGTCTGTCACAGTCTCAACATTACAGTCTAATACTTGCCTGCAAGTACATCACACCTATAAAGTTGTATTCTCTGTGTTAAATGTACATCTCACTTCTACATTAGAGTTTGATTGAAGGATATCTGTGCTTCAAAACACTTCAGTGTTACTTAATGTATGTGCCATGTGATGCAAATCCACAAGGCTACATATCATATCATATAGCATCAGTAACACTTTACAATAAGGTGCACAAAATTTTGAGTATTTGTGAGGAAACAAATGAAGAAGTAACTGATAGTGAACCATTAGTTAATGAGTAACTCCAAATCATATTTTATGGAGTTGCTGATGATTAATTAATGATTAGTTAATTAAGAAACAAGTGAGGAAGAATGATGAGTTAATAGGGAACAGACTGGGGAATCCTTTATTAATGAATCATTTGGTAAGTATTAGTTTTTGAATATCTGACCACTTTGTTTATGAAGTGTAACCAGCCAGTGACTGACTAATTACTAACTACTTAAACAGTATATACTCTTTTTGAGTCCCCTCTGAGTAAAGTGATGCATTATACTGAGTAGTTACTGAGCACTGAATCATTACATCATCATTACTTCATTTGGCAATGAGTATCAGTACTTTGTAACTGCTTAGTGTTATGCATCACTTTACTGTAACTGCAGAGCTGCACAAGTTCAAGTAAACTTTATGATCCCAAACTGGGAAAAAACACAAAAATGTCATAAAAACAGATAAAAACATACAATATATAGTTTCCCTTCCATCCTTGTAACACACGCACACAAATACACACACACACATACTTCATATCTATACTATAATCAGTTGTCAGATACATTGCACTATACAAATTTTGCATGAGGCTTATAATTGCACATCACCCTGATCATTATATCGAACATTAAATCCTATGTTTTTGTATTTTTCCTCTCATTTAACAGTCTAATACCTGACGGGTCTAAACACTTGCTGTTACTGTTTTCCTTTGCAGAAACCTTCCCTTGCCCTATTGACTTAGTTTGAATCTGTTGTGTACAAGGAGAGTAGGGTCAGACTGAGGTCTTTACATAGCTGAGCAGCTGACGTCTCATTGCACCCTGAAGTACCAGTTCAGTCTGCTCTTTTTTTTTTTACTGTTGCTCTTTGTGTGCTTGTTTTCTTTTATTTTACACTTACAAAATATAATGTGAAATTTTGCGTTAAATACTGAGCGTCATCTTGTGTCTTTTCTCCTCCAGAACTGCATAAAGTACAGGGTCCTAACTAGGCTTTATTTGTCCAAAAGAGAAAAAACAAATAGGAGAGACAGAGGCCAAAGCAAAAGAAACAAACAACAAACAAAAATGTAGCTCACTATGTTCTGCTTTTTGATGCAACATATTTGAACTGTATTCTTAAAGGGAATATTCTGCGCTTTTCATTTGGATGTCTTCTCTGTATTGATGGCAAATGTTGTCAATTCAACAATAAATTTTTCAGTTTGTGCTATATTTCCTAAAAAAGCTGAGTTTACTGCTTGCTGAGCTGTGCCAGCAGTGCCCACATGTACCAGGATGGTGGGCAAGCTTCTGACGAACTCAGCTTTCTGGGTCAGCATACCAGACTCTTAGAAATTTACTGTGTGAACTGACTACATTTACCCGCAACACCAACTGAACATCCACATGAAAAGGTCCAGTGTCTAGGATTTAGTGGCGTCTAGCAAAGAGCTTGGAGATTGCAAATACATGCGGTGCAACATGGTGGAAGAGGACTCGCACCCTGTATCTACATGCGTACCTCTGGTGATTGAATTTACACTTTAAAAATCATAAAAGTGGTCTTTAAGTATTACAAACCTTTGTTTGCCACAGAGTTTATTTTCTGCACTAATGTGCGATAATCTGATGGAAAAACTGTAGTCCATATCTGCCATCTGTTTGCCTGATGTTCAAGTGCCTGTTACATTTTTATTACACTAAGATACTGTAAGGGAAATAAATAATAACATGATTTAGAAATACAGGGTTTCAGTGCTATAAGATGAATTGTATTTATATTTTAAGTGTTAACTGAGTGATAAATATCCACTGGAGGTTTGAGTGACACAATAATACACGGAAAACAAAAAACTAATGCAGTAAAACTCACTGCCTGTGGTGGGAATGTTACTGCAACAGATATTAACTTCCTCTGCCAGTAAGAGGCAACACTGGCGTGTGAAGATGTGCAGGTCTGAACTGCAGCTGCTATTATTTTCCTTTCCTACAGGTGGTGTAGGTCAGAATGTGTTGAATCAGTCTGATATTGACCCAGAAAGCTCCCTCCTGTGGAGAATCTGCAGCCTGCTGGATGTGAATGAGTTTGTGAGTTACAAGGCAGTTTTACAAGTCACTTTGCATCTAATTAAAATAAAAAGCAGGCTACATCCTGTATCATTACAGTAATAAAAGAGCACTGAAAATTGCATTAACTAATCTTTTCTAAGAATAACCTCCGGTCTAACCTCTAAATGACCACAGGCCAAGCACAGATCCTGACCACACTGAGGCAGCCCGCCGCACTCTGACCAATCATTACACGCCACCGTCAGCATACTCTCACAGTATTGGCTGAACGGACCTGCTGGAAAACAGCTGCAGCCAATGATGTGGAGAATAAAAGGAAATTATTTTTAGAAGAAGATTTTTCTTCGTTCTCTCTTCGCATCCCGGTAATGACAGAGGACTGATGGACTGGCGAGAGGGATACTGCGAAAGATTCAGTCCACTGGTTCTTTTACTTGACACACATTGACCACATTGACGAGCCACACAGAGCGGCTTTACCAAAAATACCCAATGATAGATGAGATGGAAGAGATGCACAGATTTGACATTCCCTCATTTGGTGTATTTCTGAGAACTCTGTGATTGTGTCGGAATGGAAAATTATGGATTTCGAGACCAGTATCTAATTTGTCTGTTTTATCTCTCTGGCCCATTCTTCCTTCTTTTCTGCTGCGCGCCATGTAGAACTTGACCTTTCTGAAGAAGCTTAACCTCAATGGCAACCAGCTCACCAGGATCCCGGCCCTGCCGCTGTCCCTGGAGGAGCTCAAGATCAACAACAACAAACTCAGCTCACTCACACCTCACTGTTTCAAAGGTAGAACTTGTGTCCATGACGAGAAACACTAGTTTCTTGTATGAAAATAATGCTATTATTAATCTGTATTCATTTCCAGGTCTGATGAACCTGTTGACCCTGGAGCTGGAGGAGAACACTCTCCATGAGGTCAGTGTGTCACCACAAGCCCTCAGACCGCTCGAGAGACTTCTGAACCTCCAGCTGGACAACAACCGCTTCCGTTCTCTCCCTTTGGGCCTTCCTCCCTCTCTTCAGGTGCACTGGTATCACTTTATTGAGTCCTGTAGGGAAAAAACTCCACCTTAAAGGGATAGTTTGAAGTGGAGTTGTACTTAACCACAGTCAGCGTATTACCTACAGTAGATGGCAGTCTGCACGTCCCCATTTTGTAGCTGAAGAGGGAGTACTGGTATGGGAAGTTAAGCAATGTACTGCTGTGGACAGGTTCAGCAGCAAAACATAATTTAGCCACCTACAAAAAAATGAGTATCAGTTCAAGTGTACCCTATATTTAAAATATTTTCACCACTTTGCCTCACTGTCAATCAGCCTTTTTTGACTGGAAACTACTGTCGCATAAGCCAAATATCACTCTCTCCAAACCAACCAAACTCCACCATTCACTCCACCACAGACACTCCCAAAACTCATATGACACTGTCAAACAAGGCAGTGTTGATCAAATATATTCTGTTACTACATTGTCTATTTCTCACCTAAATGTTTTCAGTATTGTTTAGCTGTAATATGAGAAAGTTTTCCTCCAGGCCATCATGTTTAAAATGGATGCGGGGAAGACAGAGAGCTTGCACGCATGAACATAAATAACATGGACAGCAACATACTTGTGTTGAGAGTGTGATGTCATTCTCTGCTCAAGACACCACTCCATTACTCCACTATATCTTTAAATAGTAAATAGTTGGGAACTGACAGCTGGTGAGGCTGGATGTTGTATATTGCATCTTCTGTTTTTCTGGGTGGGCCTTTAAGTGGCTTAAATATGTTTTGCTAGAAGATCCAGCACGGGTTCGGAATTGAACTACTCAGGATCACTTGAGAAAGCCAGACACTGACACGAGGGCAAGAGCTATGCCACTTTGACAGACATCTTGTCTCTGTCTGTTTGTGTCCATCTTTTCAAATAGGAGCTGGAAATGAATGAGAATCTGATTGAGGAGGTGACAGAGGTGGCGTTGAGGGGCTGCATCCATCTAAGAGTCCTGGACCTGAGTCACAACCTGCTGCATGAGGGAAGCATTGGCACCCAGGCCTTGACCAATCTCAAGTATGTCCATCCATCCATCCATCCATCCATCCATCCAGAGTTATTTATTTAAAAGAATAATGATCCTCTGCAGTTCCTCTGTCAGCCACAAGAGGGTAGACTGGTGTTTGGGATTCTGACCACTATAGTTACCATTTTAATGTTTCTGCAATTATCAGTCGGTGGTTGTTGCACTTAAGAGATTAAAAACACATTTCCATCAAAACATGATAGATCCTCTGACAGATCAGATTATTATTACTGTCATCAATATAAATAGGAGAGGCTGGTGCTCTGATTCACACACAGATAAACACTCTCACACACAATCCAGAGCAGTACTGTAACTCTGTAATCAGGTCTGTCATTTCAATGACAGCTCTGACTAATTCACACAAAGACAGACACGTTCCTCTTCTGTTTTCCTCTTCTGTGTTTCTCTCTCACACACACAAATCAGAGAAGTTATGACAGCTGACCTTGTGGACTTAGATCAGCAGGCGTGTGAGAGAGAGCTTGAGGGCAACTGTGTGCCTGTATGGGTGTGTTTGTGCATGTATGTCTCAATGTGTGATGGTGTGTGTGTGTGTGTGTGTGTGTGTGTGTGTGTGTGTGTGTGTGTGTGTGTGTGTGTGTTGTTTAAATATAGTGAATTCCAGTGGGTTTTTTTCTTTGCTCCCTGGGATCCTTGTGTACCACAGTGGAAGCTTCAGGGAAACTGAGGAAAAGAAAAATGCTAAAGACAGAGAAAGATTAAAAAGTTCAATTGGAGATACTTTGTATTGTATGTACTGTGCTGAAGGGCTAAGGTTCTACCTAGAACCTTTTTGCCTCTGAAGAACCCCTTTTTGAAGAAAGGGTTTGTCAACGGTTCTTTGTAAGACGAAGGGTTCTATCAAGAACCCTTTTCATCCAAAGAAGAGTTCTTGAAATATAATATATTGTTGGAATATAAAATGGCTGTTGGTAGAACCCTGTGGTTGTGTTCTAGATAAATTCCTTGGAATATAAAAAGTCATTGGTAGAACCCCCTGAGTATTCTAGGAATATAAGGTAGTAAGGTTCTCAGTAGAACCCCCTTGGTGGGTTCTAGATAAAACTCTTGAATTATTGAAAGGTTCTTTTTAGCACCCTTAGAGGGTGGAAAGGTTAGAGGGTTCTGGGTTGAGCCATTTCACCATATAGTGGTTCTCTGTAGAACCTCACATAACAGTGAAGCCGAAGAACTCTTTATGTTTCTAGTTTGTATGCCTGAATGATTACATCCAAAAGCAAATCGAAATATAAAACTGATAAAACATACTCAGGGGAAAACTGTCAGAATAAATTACATTTATCTTGCAGTCACAGATGGAAAACAGTAAAAAAAAAAAAAAACTAAACACAGTCTCCAAAGAGGGACAGAGAGATGAAGGAAGAGTCTGAAGCTAAAATTAAGAGAATTCAACTGGGCTGCACTCGGAGCTTTCGCTTGACATCTGACACTTGCCCTCATTAGTGGCGACAGAGGCAGTCTTCCCATTGACACTGCAGGCTTATTAGCTGCTCCTCTATTTTAAAAGCTTCTTCAGCGCTGCATAGACGGCATAGTGTGAACAAATTCAATGGGACCTGAACTCCACCAGCACAGCAGGAGATGATACCTCAGATGGCAGAGGTCATTAGTGTCATAAAACATGACTCTTCTCTGTAGTTGTATTATATATTATACTGCAGATCTTTCATAATTAAATCTGCTTGTGGAGAAATGTATTCATCCCGTAGCTCTGTATGAATGTGTGGAGAAATGGTCAGAAAGGGACTGAAAAACATGGCAAAACAGAGTGAAAAGTCAATTGTTTAATGTTAAAATGAACTGCTGTGTGCTGGTTCTGGTTAGTGGAGTGGCTCTCTTCCATGTCATGGAGTCGGTGTAATTGTTGCCTCCTGCTGAGGTTCAGTGATTGGACGCTACTGTGGAGGATGCTGGAGGTTACAGTGAGCTGGGGAGTTCAGTTTGGACACAGCTGGGCCAACTGCCAGCGTCTCACCTACCTAGTTAATACATCTTAACTACAGTCAGTGCTGTGTGTTGTCTGTGTATGGTTAGATACATTAATTGCCTAATATTATACAGGGACTGAGATTTTCTGTTTCCCATTTTTACCCTAGTAAACTTGTCCCAGATCTTTACTTTGTGTTACTGTGTGTGTGGTTACAACAGCTACTGATGCGTGGACTTCATGTAAGCATACACACATGCTAATAGTCCACCTCCAGTCATGTTTTAAACTGTATAAAATGCTCTGTAAGTAGTAAATTGTGCCTGATGTTCTTTTCTTTTTTTTTCCAAAATAAGTCCAAATACCTCGTTAAAATGGCTTACAAATAGCTCTACATCTTGCCTCTATTTAGTACTCAAGTACTCATGAATATGCTAATAGTCCCCACCTTCTCTTTAACAACCAGATGGGGAAATGAATCATACCCAAGTAATGTACTTGAGTACAGTTTTCAGGTTATTGTGCTTATGTATAGCAAGATTTTACATTCAAAGATGAACTTATTTTATTTTAAATATATAAAAAAGATCTGATGCATTGTCAGTGGTCGAAAATGTAATTCCACCTTTTTATGTTACTCCACTACATTTCAGCAACATATTTTACTTTTTTACCCAGCTGCATTTATCTGACAAATTTAGCTACAAAATATTATTATAGGGAAATATTTTATCCTCTACCTTACCTGCAGTGCTGTTGTTTTGGTGTGAGCTGTTACTTGATGGCACTCTGCTTGTGATGCTCATTGTGCCAAGGAAAAACAAAACTGAGCAGTTTCATATAGAAACTTTTTTTCTCCTACTATTTAAAGTTATAAGGCAGACATCTCTACAGCTTATAGGTCCAAAACTCAGCAACTAACACCAAAGCTATCTAGATGGATAAAAAGCACTACAGAAAAAAATATATATATACTTGAATTTGGGGTGAACTGTCCCTTTAACAAATACACTACTATGTAGTAATATAGATTATTTTGTATAAGAATTCATGTTAATATGATCCTGCCATGAATCTATGAATGATTTTAATCCCATATACATTATTCTGAAATGGGCCATTCTGCATGAGTACTTTTACTTTTGGAACTTTAAGTATATTTTGATGCTAATACCTTTACATAAGTAACATTTTGATTGTAACATTTTTACTTTAGAGAGTGTATCTACTCTGTTATAGTTACTTTTGCTTAAATGGCTGAGTAAATAATTCGAGTCCCTCTTCCACCACTGTGCAGTATTACGGATGAAACAGTCAGTATATGAAGTACTGAAATCAGCGCCACCTCACCTGACTACAACAGTAAAGTGCACATTAAACCATCAATTATAATATTTAAATAATAACATACATGATGATATTACAATCCCAGTGGGGACTTTTTGCATAATGAATAGTTTTGATTGTTAGAGTAGGATAGAGATGCATAATCAGTACATCATCGGCTTTAAAATTAAATGTCATTGATGTGGTGAAATAAACATTTTGGACCATATTACAGGCTGATAAGATGACGCTTTAATTATGTTTGTTCAAGGATTTTTGAAGTCGAAACGAATAACAAAGTTGCTGTTTGCAATGGTTACTCAGCAGTAGTTTTCCAAGTAATGTGTTCATTTAAATAAGCATTGCATTTTATATCTCCATCGACAGTCTGACATCATAATAATATGTTATTTCCACTACTGGAGAGACTTAATGATCTCTACAATTAGGTGGAAAAAGTATGTGCATGTATCTGTATCAGCATCAGTATTCAGCCAAAAGGAGTTAGAAAGTATCAGCATATTGGACATCAGCAAAAATATTGTGCATTCCTGCTTTCACTGATAATACTACTGATAATACTTTACTTTGAAACGTCTTTCCTCAGGGGCTCAGTCAGCAGCTTTCATCATTTAACACCCAGATGCTCACACAGAAATCACAAACACACACATACACACACACACACACACACACTGACAGAAACAAATCTTTTCCTGGCTCTTTATGAAGCTGTCAGTTTAAGCAGCAGTCTTACATGCCTCCATATCTCTTCCTCCAGTCGCTCAAAACTCCACAGTGATCACATCACTGCTGCCAGCCAAAAGACCAGACTCCAAACTCCACAGGTTCACTGACACGACCAGAACATGTTTTAAATTACAAAAAATCCCAAATAATGATATTTCATGAGTAATATGTTTTCAATTGTAGTTTTGATTTGATGCCGTCAAAGATTTTTATTGGGAAAATGATCGTAATCTGGACTTAATGATTAAATTACCTAATACTTCAGGATGTTCTGCAGCTTATCATAATAGCCTCGTAAATGTGTCATCAGCTGAAAGATTATCCAGAAAAGACTACACTGAATACAAATTAGTAAATGACATCGAAGTGATACTTTATTTTATATTTAAAGAAATAGCAGTTTGGGCTGATTGAATGATATATTTTGTCCGTTTGGTTTTAATTAGTTGTGTCATTTTTGACAGAGAGGCTGTTGTTGGAGAGGATCTCTGTGTAGATTTATCATCGCTGCAGGCTCAGACTGACACAGGCACAGGTTCAACGATCATCACACCAAAGATGTGTCTATCGTGTTATGTTATGACGTGTCTGAGCCTGATGGGACTTGTAACGAAAGCGCTTTCATCTTCAGACCAGCACAAATTGGTTTTGTAATAAGCTTGCATAAATGGGAAAACAAGCACACATACACACACCACTACACATGCACACAGCAACTCTGTTAAAGCATTACACAGATAGCAGGTGAAAACCTCTAATTCTAATTAAGCATACAAACAGGAGTTTTTAACTGTTATGAAACAGTCCCAACTTAATACTGATGCCACTTTATGACCTACATAAGCAAACAAGACCATCAGCAAGGCAATTTTCTATTTCTGTCGAGTTATTCTTAATGCCTGCATTCGGGTCCGGTTCTCCTTGAAATCAGATGAAAAGCTTTATGACATGCAGCCTGGAAGAGCCTATGTATTCATTTTTCCTGGCAAAGTTACAGTTAGTAGTATGTTACCCATTTAAAAAAAGTAGGCTGAGAGTTTTCTTTAGATTATTTTATTTTTGACGTTATATTTTGTGGTTATGGTGGTGGAAGCACTTCTGCTTTTGTCCACAGGGGCCTCCAAAATCAACACAATATGAAAATTCCTTGCAGCCGCTTTAAATGATCTTTGGTTTTCATTTAAAGATTTAAAGGTTTCCTTTTTGGGGCGGCACAGTGGTGTAGTGGTTAGCACCGTGGCCTCACAGTCCAGAGACATGCAGGTTAACTCTAAACTGTCTGTAGGTGTGAAGATGAGCATGAGTGGTTGTTTACGTCTGTGTCATCTCTGTGATGAACTACAGCGACCTGCCCCCCTACTCACTGTCAGGTGGGAATGGCTCCAGCCCGCCACAACCTATATATATGGTTTTCAATCTGAAAAAGTTGCTACAAAAGTAACGTTGCACATGATGTTGATATTTTTCTTCTTAGTTTCCAGTGTTTCAGCTGTGTTAGACAGCTTATACAGTTATACTGACTTATACAGTTCAGTTGTTATACAGATGTGACAAATGGCCCAAATTAATCCAAGATATCAGCCTCATAAATAAAGTCCAGACAGAAGCCTGCACCATAATGCTGTGATTTAACTGAGGCCATGTTCTGCCACCATCCATCCATCATTCAGTCCAGTCTCGATCTGTTCATCGTGCTTATAGCTGCTCTGCCTTGTTACATTACCTATTCTGGTTAGGTTGCCAAAGTGCATACGCCAGCTTGTGTAGTGCCGGCACGGTGGGCCATATGTAAGTATTATACATGTGCTTCTGTACCTGCATATGTTAAGGAGAGTGAGACAAACCCCTCTGTGTGCTGGTTCCAATTAGAACCCACCACCTTGAGGATGAGCAGGCCATTATCCTGATTACTCCTGGCCATGCTTTGCACCAAAACACGGACACACACACACACACATTTGTGCACACAAACACATTTGGTTTTATGTAAGTGTTTGCCTCCCCATAAATGCTTCAGAAATGAAGTAATAAATTAATGTTGGAGGGAGAGTGCATATTTGTGCCTACGTGTTTATGTATAGTAATTATCTGTAAATTTGCGTTTTCAAATTTGTTCGTCTTTGTATATACATCTCTGAGTCTATGAGCGTGTTTATTTATCTGCATCTGCGTTGGTGTTTGTTCTTCACATCATGTTGCACATACACTGCGGTGCGGGTGTGTTGGTGTGTGCGTATGTGTGGGAGTGTAGAGGGTGGAGGACTCTGAGAAAAGAGGACTGTGTGTCCCTCTGCTCATTAATACCATGTGGAGCTCTAAGCAGTGGCGGACTGCTGCTGAGCTTCCAGGCAAAGATTTAGAATACAAATCAGCAGCAAACAACTGGTCTGAACTGGTCCTGAGAAATAGAGCAATATATATTTGTGGGTTTAAATTTCAAGCAGAAACCACATTTTCATAGCAATCCATAACTGTCACGATATGCAAAGGCTGAAGAAAAAGCCTGCTGTGTGTTCTATGAGTGCTGATTTGTGTGTTTTGAGTTAAATCTGCCATTGTGCTCCCTCCCCTGTGTATTAATTTTGTTCTCAGTAAAACATTTATGGTTGTATTAATGTGATATTTTATTGCACCTCTGTTAAGCAAGAGGCAAGTAACCAACCTCAGGTTTCTTGTGCCCAGTTGCATAAACCACCGTAAGTTTAAAACTTCAGTTTGTTCCTTATGCAAAATGTTTCCCTAAGCTAAGGAGTTCACCTTTGAGTGTTGCATAAAGCCTCTGTTTAGAGTAAAGCTTTCACGGCAGTTACTATTATAATACAGCACTCGAGAACCTCAGTTACCATGGTTATATTTCATTCATACCATTCTTTAACGTTTCTACACAGCGTTGTCAGTTATTAGCTATCACACCTGTGTTAGCCAGCTTCTCCAGGAAGAACTCAAAGAGAAAAAGGAGATAAGTCCAAAGTAAATTTAATATATATGGGCACAACAAATACGCACAAGCAGAGGTTATAGCAAGAGGTCACTGACAAAATCATTGTGAGAAAACTGCTGTGAAACAAAGCGTAAAGGAAGTAATGAAGAAAAAGAAAAACAGTGCTGTGACACCAGTAAATGAGTTGCTAACGTTAAATCTATATTCTCTAACAAGTTGGTAGCATCGCTCATAGTGTCGAGTGGGTTCTCCCTGACCTCAAACATGAGTCTTGGTATTCCCTCCTCCTTTTCATTCACCACAAATTTAGCCATTATCTAATGTTCCACAAATTATTTCACATTTAAGGGGGTGGCGAAGCTTACTAAGGACCTTCTAGCAACACATCATGGAATACTCAAGTTGCTAAACACTTGGAGATTAAAGGTTTCCACCTTATCACATCCTAAAGAAATCCACTGATTTTATGCTACTAATTTTTTTTTCTAAGGCATCTTTAGATGAAAGTTCAAGGGAAACCTCAAACTTAAGTGGTGCAACCGGGCAATAAAGTAGACAGTGGACCTTGCTCGACTGAACTTGGGGAGTAGGGGCTTGTATTAACCATGAACTGTCCTGTGTTACTGACAAATGATCAGAAATTGCTTTACGTCCAAACATTTTGATTGATTTCGGGACTTTAACCCCTTCTCATTTTCACACATCATCTGTCTCATGGAAACCATAGCCCCTAAACCCTGTACTCCACAAAAACACCAATGATTAATGTAACCTGGGAGTCGTAAAGTTCAAGGGAGGAGAGTTAATGCAGGGCTCTTACTGTAAGTCACCTTTACGAGTAGCAGAAATGCTGAGGCACTGAACATCAGTCAAACAGATGCCAGTCTCAGTGTCTCCCACATCCAAAACGTTTCACACTCTCTTTCTCCTCATTGGTCTCCAGTTCACTTCACTCTCTGGTCATTGGCTGGTCACCTTAGGGCGTTCTAGGCCTGTTGGCTGTTCAGTGTGGTCTATGAATGGTGGAAGAACAGGAAATGAGGTTCCTCTCCTGCTGTGAGCTGTTCTGTAAACTCACAACAGCTGTGTGGGATGTTCCAACAAAAACACTGATCCCCTGTACTACATCTTCACCACGAACCCATGAAATCTGGTCCCCTCTCTACAGCCATTCAGTCTGTTTCCTTCAAACCAAACATTTTCATACTCCTTATCTGCCACTCAGTTGCAAATCCACCCTCAAACTGCCACACTCTCTTACTTTGTGCACCTCCAGGCCCCATTATTTCCTCCAAATCTGCTCCCCATGGTTCCCCCGCAGCCCAGCCTCCCACTCTGCACTTCTGACTCCCTGCCTCCCCAACAGCGCTATGCAGGAGTCCAGTAACTATAAAACATGAACTCTGCAGTGAAATGCCTTGGATTCAGAGAGGAAGCAGGCATCCATCCATATTATACTGAGGGGTAATATTACCATGATCACCATAAGATTTTATTAATTACTAAACACAAGTACAGGTGAGTCTCACCCCCTTTGGAACCTCAGTCAACTTTCTCCTCTCTCCTGTTGTAAGATGTTCCAGGTTCATCTATGTTGAAAAGGAAACCAAGTTTTGAAGATGGTTAAAAGATGTTTTCACATCTTAAGTTAGCTAATGTTAGCAAAACACTAGCTGACTAGGAAGCTTATTTGCATCAATCATAACATCTGATAGCTAAGTTGTCTAGCGTTTTGCTAACGTTAGCTAGCTTTAAACTTTAAATGCATGTGTATGCTGATTTTACAGGTCCCCCAGCAAGATCTTTTAACCATTCCCAAACTCTGGTTCTCTTTTCAACATAGATGAGCCAAGTACATAGCATATCTGAGTACAAGAGACAGGACAGGAGAAAGTACAGAGGTTTTGATGGGTACCAGGTTTGCTCTTCATCTGTCTCTGAGCACAGAGCAAAAAGGGGCGGGACTTAGAAAAGGGTCAGTTGCTGAAACAAAAAGTAGAATGTGAAGAATAAAATTTTCATTTGAAGGCCTTTTTGTGACATCTGATTCATGATTCCTGTGTGTGTGTTTCTTCTCAGGACTCTGGAAACTTTGGACCTGTCCTACAACCAGTTCACCGCTGTCCCAATGAGTCTGCCACACCATCTCCGTAAACTGACCCTCGAACACAACAACATCAGTCACATCCCCACCTTCACGTTCCGTCACATGCGGCCCGGACTACAGTCCCTCCGCCTATCCTATAATGCCTTGAGCAATGAGGGTATAAATCGAGTCTCTTTTGTTGGAACATACCGCTCAATGGGTGAGCTCCTATTGGACAACAATCGTCTGAGGGAAGTCCCTCGCTGCGTTCGAGAGTTTAAGAACCTGCAGGTGCTGAGGCTGGATAACAACCAGATCAGGTAGAATTGCACTTTCCATGAAGTCAGTTTTTAAGAGTCTTTCAGAGTGATTTTCATAATGCAGGGATCAGCTAAATGCGTTCCTGCTTGTTACCCAATCCTGTCCTAATACCATTAGCTCTGCTAGTGCAGCTTCCTTTGGAAATTACTCTAAGAAGCTTGGCAAAGAAGCAAAGAAGAATATCGGTTCCACATTCAGTGTCTTATGGAAATACATTTATTCAAACCGACATTTTCAATAGTCCTCATCAGCATAAGGATGAAGACAATAACTATTGTTGTCACAACAATTTCTCATTACTGTCTGTGAATTTTACCAGACTCTTTATCCCCTTTGATGTAACACAGTAACACTGGTGACCAAAGCAGCAATTATGACTGAGATTTACATGACCCCGTGTTTTGTTTTTTTAATCACGGTCAGTTGCCAAAAATCAACAAATGTACCTCTAGCAAATAACTTGGCAAAGGCAGTCCATACACTACTGTAGATATTCTCTAGATAAGGCTGATTTCTTCACTTGGGCCTGAAATTTCCTGAAGTGATTTAAGAACCAATAATGTTTCTAATTTGAAATGGATGAGGAAAGTCTTGTCTTAGAGATGAAGTTGGCATAGGTGTAGATTTTGGGGTGGACGGAGGGGACAGGTCTGCCTCAATAGTTAGAACTTCTGCATTTGTCCCCCAAACATGAAAGTGGCAGAGGGTCAACAGCCTTACTGCATTATATTCAATTATATTTTGAATTGTCACTTGAATTGTGCTTGATTTTTATGGTTTCCTTTACATAAAAAAGACATCCCCTCTATAAATTGATGCAGAAAAGACACAAAATTGTTCACCAAAAAATCTCAAGAATGCAGGAAATTGTTGATTGTTGAAAGTCTTTGGCACAAAAAAACATCCTGTGTTTCCCCACAATGTTGAAAGAACACGTTTGCCCCTATTAGCTGGTGGTGTGGTGGTGGTGGGGGGGGGGGGGGGGGGGGGAATTTTTGCATCTTTGCCTTGCCTGGGAGAGAGAGTGGGTTATTACATGCGGTCTATTATTACAAAACCTCAAGACTATGAAAAATGTCTGACTGGACCAAAGCCCAATTGTCCCAGCAGTCCGTAATCCCAAAAATAAACATCCATTGCTCCAAAAACACACATTCTCCCTCCCTCCTAACCTTAAACCTAATTTCCAAGGTGTTTTTTTCCCTCAAAAACTTCAATTTTCCAAAAGGATAGATTTTATAAACCATCAGCGCGTTATATTGCTGTTTTTAGATTAGCCTACATCTAACAACTCGGGTGACTGAGGCACGCTCCAACTAAGTTAAAACTCTCATGATTTTATTCAGACACTAGAAACTTGTCTGCGACAGTGAGATCATTTGAAATGTCGTTTGTTGTAAAAGCAGAAAGACAAGTCCAAACAAAGACAAGGCAAACCCCCACAGATTCAGGACCATGGAAAGGGCAGCAGTCACTGAACTAACAACTGCAAGGAGAATGTGTTTTTTTTTTGGAGCAATGGGCCTACAGAGCAATGGCCCTTTGCCTTTGGGATAATAGGCTGTCGTATAAATTGATTTTCAGGCCAATGGGACATTTTTTAGGCTATCAAAATAGTGGGTCAAAAAAATGGACAGTCCCTGTTATCAAACCATGGACATTGTTGTTATACCGCAGGTATTTTAACCACTAGCCTATGAAGGTACCCTGCGTGATTAGTTTTGCAGGTACTTGGTTGTTAACCAAAGTACTGGACAAATAGAAATTTTGACGTGATGATGGGGAAAGAGGGAGGAGACTGCGAGGGAAAGCCTGCTAACCACCATTACAGAGGGGAGATGTGAATATGTGAACCAAAGTTCATGTCAGTTTAGCCAATAATTGTTGAGACATTTCACTCAAAACCACTAATGTGAACCTCATGGTGGAGATAAATGAAAAGTCAGGAGATCAACAAAGGTGCAGAATTCAGATACAGAATTCAGATTTAGTATCTGAAGTTCAGTTCAGTCTTTTTATTAGCCCAGATGGGAACTTTTGTCTTGCAGTCAGGGGCAGAAAGTATTCATTCATTCATTTTCTGTAACCGCTTAGTCCGTAAGGGTCGCGGGGCTGCTGGAGCCTATCCCAGCTGACATCGGGCGAAAGGCGGGGTACACCCTGGACAAGTCGCCAGTTCATCGCAGGGGCAGAAAGTAAAGAACAACAAAAAGTACAAAAAATCAGAAATTGCAAAAGAATTTCCTGTACATACAGGGCAATATACAACACAATAAAAAGCAAAACAGTCTCTAAAATGCTAAAGTTTTCACTCCTATGACACTAGAAGCAGGGTACTCTCGCTCTACGGTCTTAAGCTTCAAGTTGCTGAGAGAACAGCACCCTCTCCATATATGTCTAAATGTATTTGTATGCTGTGGTTGCAGGATGGTGAGGAAGTGGGGAGTGTGCCACCCTCGTAATTCTGGCTCCACCTTGGCTTCAGTCCACTTGGAAAATAATCTGCTGGAAGTGGAGAGGATTCCCCCAAATGCCTTCTCATGTCTCACTGATCCTCAGGGACTGGTCCTCTTTCCACAGAAGGGGCACCCATAGAACCAACAGACCACACAGTGGGACACATATACACGGACATATATTATTCACATTATGCACATGTGCATCCTTATGAGGGCCTCACCAAAAATAGTGTTGTCATGTAGTTGGCTATCAGGCAGCGCTATCAGTTTATCATCTACAAAACCATCCTTTTCTTTCACATCTTGTCTGGAAATTAATGTTTTTGTATGTATTAAAGCAAATGTGTACACTGTACACTGTAACTGAATAAAATGCTCTTCGAAGTGTAAAATGATAAATATACATTGCTGTGGAATCTAGATCTGCTCCAAACACATGACATTAATCTGGCTTTTCATTAAAGTAGAAGGTATTAAAGTGATATATTGAGAAAGTGAAGACTGAAATGGATTAACCCATGTCTGTAGTCTAGGTCTGGGGCTTGCAGGAGGAGTCATTAGTCAGGGTAAGTAGAAATAAAGATGTATATGGGACCTTAAGATATTAATTGCTGTGTGACTCTATAGGTTTATTACCTGCCATCCCCTGTAGAAGTGCCAACTCCTGTATATAACTTCCATTTTCTCCATGTTCTAATGAAGGCCATTAGCTAAAACATTAAGTCAAGTCAAGACAATTTATTTATAAGGCCCCAAATCATAATAAGTTATTTCAGGGTACTTTTCATATACACTAAATTTCTCCCTGCTGTTATTTTGGTTGCCTCAATAGCCACACATGTAGCTTTGTTACCTTCAGGGCATGTCTATCAAGTAAATGTACATACAGTAGCAACACAAACACACATGCCACACACACTCGCAACAAGGATTGCAGAGCAGAACTGTCACTTATCTAATGCAGCTGCAGCCTAAACTTTCAGCATAAAACATGGCAAAACTTATAGCTTCCAAGTTTGAAGTCCAGTCACAGACAGGCTTGAGCCTCACCCTTGTATTGCTCATCAAATCTCTGAAGTATTGATCTGTTCATTAAAAAAAAAAAACATGAACATAACGGTTGTTGCAGTTGCTCTCCATCCCCTGAAGTTGACCTCTCAATAGCGCGGTATTTCAAAATTGTGGTTATTGCAACGGCCCAAACAGAGACCCAACAATTCCCACTGAGAACAAGCACTAACATTTGCATGTTTGTCGAAGTGGCCACAATAAACTGGTGAAATTGAGATTTGTCAACTTTTTCCTGAAGATCTGTGTGTGCTACCTTTCTACCTTTACGTATGCAACGCTGAAAATAAGTACAAAAAATAAGTTGGGGTGTTTGGATAGCAGTGGGTCATAAAGCAGTCAAATCTTAAAACTGCAACATGGGGGTCCCTGAGTGAAAGTGAAAATGTCTGGTGACACAGTGTGAACATAAGGGGCCCATTAGAAAGGAAAACATAAACATCATGCAAGTTCCATATCACCAGATGAGTTCCAACATGAACATCGACCACCAGCCGTTCAGCAAAGTCTGGGCCTCAGTCAGGGCTTCTAAACATGTAAAGGTGACGTCAGCCACTGTAGGATTATGTACAGTGATTGCAAGTATGTGTGCATGAGAGGAGCAGGGCAGGCCAATATTTGGATTCACAGGAGGGAAGAGAGAGGGGAACATGTTAGCGCAGGATGGAGCTAAGGGACAAACAACAAGCTGACTTTTCAGACACAATGCAGCGATTGTTCTGATCAGTGAAAGATGAGAAGAGCAGCAGTTCAAGTCTCGTTAAGCCCAATAAGATGCAGCTATAGAAGAAGGAGAGGGAAGGAGATGTAAAACAGAGAGGGGAGGAAGGCAGAGAGCTGCATTTAGAGCCATGTTCCCTTTTGGGAGCTAAAGCCACTGGAGCTCTGGTGTTCTGCCAACCTTATTGTGACTTTCCAGATCTCAATGTTCTCTCCTTCTCGTTATATGTATCTGTCTGTATCTCTCTCTCCATCTTCTGCTGTTTGTCTCAATCCATATGCCTTTTTCTTTGATACCTCCTCCTGCACAATTCGGTGCAAAATGAGCTAACAATGCCCCATTCTTCCCTTTCAACATATCTCTGATCTCAGGCCCCTTCAGAGATGCTTTGAGCTCTGCAGTGCGAGTGTGATGTGAATAAGAGCCTTATAACATTTCTGGCCTAGGTAGTCTTGATGACAGAGCCAGAGGAAAAAAGCACAAACCCTGCTGCACTCTCTGTTATTGTTTTCTCTGAAGCAACAACTCTCTTTCCTTTTATTCCTCTCACCCTGTATTCTTTTACCCAAAACCCAGTTCAGGAACATAATGTAATCATGACCATAGATGTAGATTTTAGGGACAGGGGACATGTCCCCCTCAATATTTAGAGCATGTGCATTTGTCCCCCCCAAATCAAAACATGACAGTAGCAGATGACTTTTATTTTAACAAACCTCTTGAATGCTACTCATGGACTAAACAAGGCCTCCAGCAGTGGTTGCAATCTGCCATAAAATGTTTTGTTTATGAGTTTATTTTTAGATGTGTTGTTTGCTAGATTGCAAACTAATCTTAAAGTAATGTTGCCTGTTGATAATTAAAGTTTATCTATGCTTAGTTTAGCTAGCTAAGGCTGTGGAGTGGCATAATATAGATATGATGGACCCTAGTGCACGCTAGTTGCTAATTATGAAGCATACGCACGACATACACACCATTAGGTCTATATTTTATATTTTACCAACTATGTGTTCAGTTTTACAGTTGATTGAGTTATGTAATCTTATTGAGAAAGAATAGAGGTCAAAGAGGGTGTAGCAAATGGCACCATTTTCTGGGTACCAATATTTCTGAGGTGGCAATCTTAAAAGTCTTTGAAAAGACTTGTTCTTTAAATAACACCTTGTTTGGTGGTCTGTTCTCTCTATGGGCCCCCCATCCCACAGGCCCCACAGACTATAGTTACGCCCCTGAGCAAAGGCACAAAATGGTGCATAAAATTCACTAGAATAGCAGAAAATAAAGTGTTTGGTGCTGAAGATTTCCAGGAGGAGGACTCCTAGACCCCCATTTAATATGTGCCTCCTCCCCCTCATGTTGAAACAAAACCCTACGTCCTTGATCATGACATATAAATGCCTTCATTCATAATGTAGCTGGCTGCTTTACACCAAACCCTGCTGCAACAAACATGATATTTGATGTCTCACTGAGAAAAAAACAACAACAAACTAAATATTTTATGAGAGCTGATGCAAGTGAAAGCAATTCAGTGCTGGAGGGGTGTCTTTAATTTGTTAATCTGCCCATGCAAAGACACAATACACTTAAAAGCATATCACTTAGACTAATGAATATAATTAAAATGATAAAACGTTGAGTCGTGCTCTGTGTGTGAAGTCATAATTTACGAGCTGTGCACTTGCTGTGTTGACTAGCTGGCTCCAGGTATAAGTTTTCAACAGCGAGTCCGTGTTTCTGCGGCTCCAAATGAAGAACAGACGGTCCCCTGCAGATGCTAGAGTTACAAAAGACGAAGGGAGGGGGGAGGCCTGAGGGTGAGAGGGAGAGATGGTTAATAAGAGAGAGAATGAAGCTGGGTTATTAAGAGTCAAGCAGACGACAAAGTTAAGGATATAAGAACAGAGTATATGCTTGGTCTGAATATGTGATATACATACATACACACACACACACACATTTGTACTTTTTCCTCTCAGCCTGGGCGTGTAATCACATGTTAGATTTCTGCTCTCAGTCTTGTGCATGTGGTGCAGTCTCTATAATTGTACAGTCATTTTACAAACAGCATATTACTGTCTAAGAAGCTCCACATTCCCATTTATACTGCAGTTCCTACACGTACAGGCAGAGCCGGAGCTTTGCACAAAAACGTCTGAGCTGCATGAGTCCTCTTTTGCACAGTTTCTTTGTAGTTCTGCACAGATGGATGCTGCAGCTTTGATCTTCAACATCCTCTCCGCAGCTTGTCACATGGGGTATTTTAAAATTTGACAGACTTGCCACTTCAGTGCCATCCATCAGGCCACATGTGACACAACTAAACTGTTAAACCGATGTCCCATCACACCCAACAGATGTTTCGCATCCTCTTGAGCTGAGGCCACAGTCCGTTTGCAAGAGGCTGACCATTAAGAGCGGCGTAGTGCTTTTCTTCTCCCATGCTCTGTTCTGTTCTACCCGGCGACAGCAGCTTCCTGTGTTTGTTATTGGAGGAGCGGGGGAGTACTGGCTGATAAAATAAAAAGGTCCACTACACACACACACAGACACACACACACACACACACACACACATTCACAAAAGTCAGATGGGCATCACAAGCAGATTAAGTGAGGTAAAGAGAAAGAGGACAGATCCTCTACTAGAACATGAGATTGGGTTCCAGTGTGAAGGGTCAAACTATTCAGGGTCAACAAGAATGTGCTTACTGCAGTGTGGAGAGTTAACCACTCGGCCATCAGCCCTGCTGTGCACATCCTTGATCACCAGCAACTTTAATGACTATGAATTTTTTCCAAAATCCAAAAACAGAAAAACAGCACTTTCACTGTAAAAAAAACAAAAAAAAAGATACAGGAATTTAGAGTAATCAACTGCTCTTTTCATCTTAACACAAATATATAGGATCTACTTATTCAAGTTAATCTAACTTAGAATTTCTAATCTCTTTTAGTACTATAAGCATTAGTTCTTCCAACTTGAAGTCTTTTGACTTGACATGATGAATGTACTGCACAGAGATCAGTGAGCTGATTATATATATATAAGAACATGATTAGCCTATTAGCAGACTTCCCAACCTGCACTGTCCCTTCTTTTTTAAAGTTTGAAGAAAATGTATATAATGGAGACTCGCTGTATGTCTCTAATACATTTTAAGATAAGTCATGGCTATTTGCTTTCACAATAATGACAACATTGAAAAATAATGAGAGTTTCTTGTTTGTAATGTTCATCAGTGTGACTGAACGGTTGCTGGTTCAACTTAATATCTTAAGCCTACTGAACATGTTTTCTCAAGTACAACTGAATTACTATTGAAATTATTAAGTGAGAAATGTTTATTTGTTTTGAATCGTTATAAAATTACCTCAACTTGTCTTTTCAAATTCAGTCCGCTCAAAGTTCCTGTGAAAAGAGTCACAGAGTGCTTATTGTTTACGTGTCTCCTGTAAGACAGGCAGCCAGGGAGGGACTTGTCGCAGACATTGGTTTGTGTTTATAGTAGCCAGTAGCGCTGAATGTGCGTTACGCCGCTCCCACCACACAGATGAAGTAGTCCATGGATGTAATGCTAGGAGGGAGAGTGGTCCTATTCCTGGGCTGCCAGTGAGCACAGCCAGACCAGGACCTAAACAGCCTTGGAGACCAACAGAGGGCAGTTTAACGACAGGGAATAGGCGACAGTGCTGACCTGGTCTTCTTGCTGGCTTTCGCTCCCAGCTCTCCGGGGCTAACTGGGCTAACTACAGATAGTGGTGCTGGGAGCAAATGGCAGTTAGCGGTTAGCTGCTGTCTTGCTTGTGTTGGTTAGCCCGAGGAAACATAAAAGTCAAACCCAGGAAGAACACCACCTCGCTATAGTATCGCTAACTGTAGTTTGCTTGCTAACTAGCATTTGCGTGGTCTCACCCTGGTCAGCCCCAGGCCGCTGGGAGCTAAACCCAGCAAAAAGACAACCTCAGTACGACCTCTGCACTGTATTCCCCGTCAGTCTCAGAGGCTGTGTTCATCCTGGTGACCGGTCATGTTTACTGGGAGGCTGCTGAGCCCAGTTGTGTTGCCTGAAAACGTAAGCTGCTAAAGCTAGTGTTACCTGTCCATCAGGAAAGCTCTGAAATTAAACTGCTAACAGCTGAAGGTGAACGGCATGGAGACACCAGAGGGAAAACCAGAAAATATTTTCCCCTTAAAATACAATCCAGTTTCATGCAAATCAGTGAATTAAGTCATAAAGTTGTGCTGTTGTTGTGAGGCCCAGCTCACTCTGAAAAACGAATGTCTTTGTCTTCCATGCTCTGCTGTGTCAAAAGTGAGGAGCCATTTGATTGGATGCAAATTTAATAACACCCGTGAGTGCAGGATTAGTCATCAGCCATTTCAAATCAATTTCCAAAAAAGACAGCCTCTGAAATGCCAAACTGACTTTTGCATTTCATGACATGTAGATCTATATGTTTGATACAAACATCAATTTGACTTCATTTGAACTTTAAAATTTGAAAGCAGCCCTGACACTAACTTTTTTTTTTTAAGTTAAAACAAATACTTTATTTTTACAGTGTTGGTCAAAATTATTCTCTCCTCTCTCCTGCACATAAAGGCACACACACACACTTAGTGCATGGCAGCACCTACGCAAGAGAGCTAACAAGTGGGTGTGCTAATCTCTAGAGACACGTTAGCTGAACACTCGTAGGACAAAAAAGAGTTTAATTTGGATGCCAAGCCCTCGAGCTACAGACCAACACCATAATCAACTGAACCACAGCGAGAGAGAGAGACGGGCAGACACAGAAATAAAGAGTGAGAACCAGAGACTGAATCTACAAACCGAGAGACGGAGAGGAAGCAGAGAAGGGGAGGAATGTTATCTGCAAAGGCCTTTATCAAAACTCTGTCCCCTGCCAACACCCCTGCAGGGCATTGATCTGGCCTGCATGCCTTTTCCGCCACTGTGGATACTGCACTCTTTGAGAGAAAGACATATAACAGAGAAAACACAGGCGGGAGTGTCAGTCTCCTCTTGTATTGATATGGATGATGAGGAAAGTGATGATTTGATGCTCCTGAAGCAGCAGAGCTCATGCATAATGTGAAGATAAGTGTAAATGTCTCTGTGGGGCTGATTCTGCACATGCAGGGTCGGGGAAAAGTTCCCAGATGGTGTGGCTTGCCAAACTTGCTGCTGCCTCTGCTCTGGGTGCTGCTGGCAATACGGAGAGGAAATCTGAGAGAGAGTCAGTGAGAAAAACATTTCATGCTGCCAAAACAAAATTTAATAGAAAACCGTGAGAAGACACCAAATCATACGCTTTATAATCACAGTGCTAGAAATACATTTTCTACATGGAGTTTGGTAGGATCACTGTGTCCTCTCCCAGCACTAATGAGAGAGAAATGTGTGATTCAATGTTTTGAGGGTAAAAAAAAAGTTAACTATGACTCAGCAAACATTATAAAAACACTTATACAGCTAAAATATCCTTTGGAGTATGATGTGGGACTTTCTTGAAACAGACTCTTAATACAGACCAACAAGCGGGAGGCATGGAATAACTGTAGGGCATTAAAGGGATAGTCCACACAATAATCAATAAATAAATAGTGAACAAATATTTTTTCCTGTTACCTGTTATCCATCTAAATTGTTTTGGTGTGAGCTGCCAAGTTTTGAAGATATCCAAGAGATGTCTGCCTTTTCTCGAATAAAATGGAACCATGGCACTCAGCTTGAACAGAAAAACTCAGTATCAGTCTTTTTGCAGAAATCATGACCCAGTTACTCAACACAGACCTTGTTGCGAGCACTTTCATGTCTGAACCATTTCCTCTCTACCAAAGTATGCCTGCCAACTATATCATCGTGCAGAGAGGAGCATGCATCTCCTCTCCCTGAAGTTACAACTCAGCTGAGGAGGACGCCATTAAGGTCCACATGACATGGAAATCAGAGTGCTATTTGTTTCTGCATATGGACACCTTTCCTGTAAAAGCAGGCAGCTAAGTGTCATAGTAGACAATAGCACTGAATGAGCATTAAGGCAACGCCCCCTCGGCCATACATCTACAGCGCAGTGGTCCATTAACCTGGCTGACTCTTCCTGGACTGGCAGCTCCCAGTGATCACAGGAAGACTGGGACCGAACTCCATACCTTGTTAGGACCCTTGCATCCAGGGGCTTAGTTAGCAAACCTAGCTGCGTGGCTAGCTAATTTAGCAACAAATAAAGCTATCAAGATGCTCAGGGTAGCATCAGGAAACTCTGTAAATACCCCAGTACTGTATTCCCAGTCAATCTCGAAAGTTGTGCTCAGTCCCAGTCCAGCTATGTCCACTGAGACACTGCCGAGCCCACTGTTGCCCTTTAATGGCAGCTAGGTCCACACACACACATTTTTTTTTTTTTTTTTGAGCATCACAAATGCCATTTAGTCCCATTATATTCAAGAGACTCAATCTATGAAAAAATATGTAAAATATACATTTTATATGTATTTTTGATTAGCCCCACTTTCTTTCTGGTATAAAGAATCTTGGAGTCACTTTCTTTCTAGGAGAAAGAGAGTAGTTCTGGTAGATTCTACCATAGAAACAAAATAGTCCCTACATGAAACTACTCACATCAAGGTCTGTGGATTATCAAGAGGTGATGGGCCACGATTTCTGCAAAGATACACTGCTGTTGAGTTTATCCTTTTTTTTGTCAACACTTTGAGCTTTGAACATTTGTATTTGAGCGTGTTGAGCTTAGGATAAGCTTTCTATCACGCTAAAAATTATGTACAAGAACAACATGTTCTAAATATTAAATTAGAGGTTAAGAAAATGTAGGTTTTCTGTACAAAACCTGTTTACAACTAAGGTGATACTGAGAGAAAAGGGATTTAAAACTACTGCATAAAGACATTTTTGTTGCTCTTTACTTTAAGATTATATTACAGGATCTACAATATGGGTCCCCATGTTGCTACTGTATATTACAATTGCACTGTAGTGAAGTCTGGCTGAGACAATGCCAGGTTTTAGTTTGGATTTTAAGTGGCAGTGTGAAAATTACAATGTCCTTTATCTAAAATGTCTTCAAAGCAATTAATTACAGACTTCTGCTCAAAGTTCAAACACAGTCCACAGCTCCTTCTCTTTGTTCTTCTTCACCATGAAATTACTACAGGGAAACATACTTATAACAATCTCTTCGGGCCAAAAAAATCAGAAAATTTTGTAAAATATTGTTATATTATTCAGTCTATTCATATCTCATTCTCGTTTTCTAATTCATTTGCATGAAGACAGGTTATGAATTATTTTAAACGTACCACTAATTTTTTATATCACCAGTAGTGGAACGTAATTTACTCAAGCACTGTTTTTGAGCAGAATTTTTTACTTTACTTAAATGAAGTAGATGTTATGCAACTATCTACTTCTTCTCAACTATATTATTGTGGTTGCAAATATTGTACTTTTCACTTCACCACATCTTTTTTAAAACTTAAGTTTCTAGTGACTTGCAGATTTGGATTATAAATACAAAATATACATCAACCAATAAATTATTTCTGAGCCACCTTTACCAACTGCAACATAATCAATTAATAATTAACCTTCAATAATAAAACATAATATAACATATACACGTTTTGGGCCATTCTGCATAGTCAGTGGTGAAAGATAACAAAGTGAATTCATTCAAGTTGTGTACTTAAGTATAATAATGACACTGACACAGTTGTACTTTACCTCTATTTCTATTATAATTTAACACAGCCACTCCTCATTCTGAGTACTTGTACTTTTGTTACTTCAAGAACATTTTGCTGATACTTGTGTACTTTTACTTAAGTAACATTTTGAATTCGGGACTTTTACTTGTAAATGAGTATTTTTAGATCAAGGTATTTCTACTTAAACCTAAGTAAAGGATCGGAGTACTTCTTACACCACAGTGCATATCATGAGTTAGTTTAACTATAATACTTTATGCATATTTTGATACGAAGACTTTTGTAACACTGCAGTATTTGATACTTTTCTACAGTACCGTATTATTGTGCCAGCTACTATAATAGCACAAAAGTACTGTATTCAGGCCTTCCCTCCTCCTCCTCCTCCTTCTCCTCCTCCTCCTCTTTCCTCCATCCAAAAAGGGGAGAAAGGAGGCTGGCTTGTTAACTTTACGGGCTTGACCCCCCCCGGCTCTCAGTCATTTCCTCGGTTTGGAGTGAAACGCGCACACGGTGCCCTGACAGACACGGTGCGCAGTGGCACACGGAGGCGGAGGAGCTGCGGCTGGATGTCAGAGGACCGCGGGGAAATATACTGCAATAATCCCTAAATGTGATGAAAATATAGGACAACATTAATTTTTTTTAAGTCTCCGGGATAAGCTGACGCACAGAGGGAGAAAAGACCCTTCAATCTACTATTTTTGGAATTTGGAATTAAGATCATATTTCTGTCCATAAGGTAGGGGAGATGGGTTATTTTTTTTTAATTATATGTAGTATATAGTCTTGTTAATAGCGTTTCGCAACTTTTTTCATTTCCCCATCTAGGTTGATTTTAGTTGATAAAGTAAAAAAAAAGAATACATGAGAAATTGCAAAGTTTATGTGACACAAACTTTTATCGTGCGATTTTATCGTAATGATACCAATAGAATTTAGATTTTAGTAGCAAACATCTCCTACTACACCTTGATATATATATTCACATTTATTTTGCACTTTGTTTTACTTGTTAAAACTTTAATATTTCCGTATTTTAAGTATTTTCAGTTTTCATGTTGTTTCCACATAAATTGCACCACATAACTTGTCAAATGTGTATTATTTATGTGTTTATTCACCCTAAAGATTATTATCTTTGGCATATTATCCGTATCTTCGAGCGACGTAGTGCAACCTGTTACATCTTTTGCCTCATCTGATGCTCAGCTTTTACTTCAGATTTACACTAGATGGCGCACCGAGTCTCTAAAGACTGCTCAATGGAATATATCATTATTAGATGAGATAATAATTAAGTAAATCTTTTCTTTCCTCTCACTTTATCGTCAGCTCAATGCACCATAATGCTCTCATCAGACTGTAAGTGTAAAGCAGGGCATTTATAGCGGCTCTTTTACGTCCATATGCCTGCAGCATCATTTAGGGAGAATAATTATAGTGAAACGTGCCAACCAAGTCAACCCCCTTCTGGTGCACAGACCTGCAGCTCTGCACTACCCTCAAATTCAGCCTGTGCATGTACACAGTGTTCAGATTGAAATGTGTTGAGAGAACTGTGGCCTGAGGAGCTTTATTTGGCAGGAAGGTTATTACTGCCCGTCCTTTTCCCTTGCCGTGTTTTATTTTGTCACATAACCTGATGCAGACAAACATACAGTGGACATTTTTTTTTCCCACTTTCTCCCATCTATGGCCCCATTCTGTCTTGTGCTGGTGACTACATGTCCAGCAATGTTTAACTACCATGTAGGAGTCCTTTGTACTTGTGTATTTAACTGAGTCACAGAAGTTTACAAAGACTGTGGAGTCAATGGTCAGACAGACAAACTGATGGTCTAAATCTGTCTGTTTCCTGACTGTCTAGCCTGCCTGCCTATTAGCCTGCCTGTGGGTTGACCACCCTGCACCTGCTAGTCTGTCTGTCTTACAATCAATGTTTTATATCACATTTTGAAACTCCTGACATTAATAAAGATGGACGACACAAAGTCAAAATATCCCGGATACAAGTGCTGCCACCTTGCGTTGGTGATGTAATTTCGAGCAAGATTCTGCTCAGTATTGATCAGGGCTGAAGACGTGCTTTCAAGCTTTCAGGCTCCTGCCATAGATTTATAACAGAATCTGGACAATTCCCCTGCAGCCCACAAAGCATTTTCCCCATAAGCCAACATTATAAAAGAGATGTCTTTAATACTGCTGACAGATCACTTCTGCAAAAAAACGATCAGTTATGGTTCTTTCTGTGTTTGATCCGTGGATGGTTTATATTTGTAAAAATTTTCCTAGATCTGGAAAAGCGCTTGAAAAGTCTGTGACGTCATCACAATGTTAAGTCTATGGTCCGAGTGGGAATTTGTCGGCAGAGCCAGTGGTACAAACACTGCTTCGCATATTCAGTGGCCCGCACACTGTGGAAGTAAACCAAGAAGCGAGAAAATGTTTTTAGTATATGAATGCGCCAGATGAGCAATTCCCATTGAACTGAATGGCCGCTTTCTTTGTGTTCAGCATCACGTTCATATGACAGATCCATGCTACCGTCTAAAGGCCAGCCACTGTAACTACAGTTTTGGTTCAAATTGAATTCCAACCAAAAATGATCTTCTTGATATCTGTTTTCTCTTGTGACAAAGTTCAGTTTTGCTTTGTTTTGCTTTTGTTTTTTTTTTCAGGTTTACTCTTTGCATAGTTACTGCAGTTAGAAAACAGTGCGATAAGTGCTACCTAAAACCACAGCAACGAATTTAGAGAATGATTTGATGTGTACTTTGATTTTTTTAGTTTTGCCCACATCTTGCCTACCAAAATGGGTGGGGTTTATGACCTATTCTGGAGCCAGCCACCAGAGGGCGATCAAAATATTGCACATTCGAGGAGCAGTCGTGTCAGTCTATGTCAGTGGTTCAAACTCAAAGTTTCCCTGTAGCTTTATATTCGTCCTTCAGAGGACTGAGTTCTTCTGACTCTTATCGATCAGTTACACTTTAATGCCTGGCCCATTATCCCCTTCCAAGCATGTTGGAGGACATATACAAAAGGCCGTATCTAGAGCCAGTGTTTGGTTTGTCCATTCTGGGCTACAACATGGTGGTGCAACATGGCGGCCTCTGTGGAAGAGGACCCTTGTCCTCTGTAGATATAAACAGCTCATTCTAAGGCAATAAAAACGCAACAATTTTTATTTTCAGGTGATTGTACACTAATCAAGATCCATTTATGAATATTATATTCCATTTCTTTCTTATTTTGCCAGTAAATCCCTGCAAATCTTACACACTGGTCCTTTAAATTCAAGTCAGAGTTTAATTCAAGCCCTGGAAATTTTTCATTTTCCATATTTTCACAGTGAAATTTGCTGATTGTTGCATATTGGTTTTGAAAATGTAGCCATTGTTCACAGTCTCTGTTCATAGCCCACTTATAACTGGCACAAACTCTGAAATACTCCACATTCTTTGAATGAGGCTCATCTGCCCACAGGCATGGATGCTCAGGTCAGTTGTCTCCTTGCTGTTGTCTGATTCTGCCCTTTTTTGTTGTTCTGCACTGCTCTGCTCTCTCTTCCTCTCTGGTTAGGCCTCGTCTCTGCAGTGTTGAACAGCTTGCCACCACATCCAAGCTTGGCGGCAACAGAGAAGCTGCCAAACAGTTCCTTTTTTTAGGGATAGCAGTCACCAAATTACAGCCGCTGGGGCAGTTAACTCCACCCGAACGAACGCTCCTACCGGACCCGCCTAGCACTAACTTCTACTGACTGTATAGTACATATGTGTGTGTACATCTGTGTGTGTGTGTGTGTGTGTGTGTGTGTGTGTGTGTGTGTGTGTGTGTGTGTGTGTGTGTGTGTGTGTGTGTACATGTGTGGAGGGAAGGAGACATGGCATAATAGGGAAATGAGGGAGGTCAGTCAAATGACCAGATCATTTTGGAGGTGGACTTCAGATTTGGAGACCAAAATAGATGGTTTACGTGTGTGTGTGTGTGTGTGTGTGTGTGTGTGTGTGTGTGTGTGTGTGTGTGTGTGTGTGTGTGTGTGTACATGTGTGTGTTTGGGCCAGCTTGCGTTCCCACAAGCAAACATTTGTGTGAGTTTTACATTGTGTTTTTTTGGGTGTCAAAGTTTATTGCAGCTTGGCTCCTGCTCAGAATAACATGATGGGTTGGGAAAAAAATACAAAACTTTTACTGAAAACAATTGAATATCCAGTGAAGCAGGGCCTGCCAAAATTAGATTTATTCTTTGAAACACAATACTAAGCCATGTTGAGTATTTTGTGCTCCATCAGCGCTCTGATCACTTTGCTCTACCATGTGATGGTAATCGGCACTGAGTGTTGACGTGGCGGCAGCCAATACACCAGCGTTGTGGCGCCAGCTGGCACTGTTGGTAAGCTCTGTGCCCCACCTTAACTCTGTTGCCAGCATGAAGGAGCTGAGCTGATGTGCTCTTAAGTATGAATACAAAGATAAAATGAGCCAGCATTTTATGTTTTGATCAATATTGTAAAGCATAATGGATTTTGGCTTCTCTCGCTTTGTGGGTTCATGGTGGTGCCAAAGGGTTCAGCATTTGCTTAAAGAGACAGTTCACCCCAAAAAGTGCTAATGCGTCTAGATTGTTTTGGTGTAAATTGCAGTGTTTTGGAAATATCAGCTGAGGAGATGTTTGCCTTCTTTTGAGTGTAATGGAAGTACATGGCACTTGGTTTGTGGTGCTCAAAGTGCCAGAAAAGTACATTTAAGACTCAACAGCAATATCTCTTTCCAGAAATCATGACCCAGTTAATCCAGACAATTCACTGAATTTGTTGGGAGCAGTTTCATGCAGGAACTAATTTCTTTCTATGGTATCTGGGTACTTTCCACCCAAAGTATCTGGAACTTTTAGTCCCAGGAACTACTTATCAAGGAACTAAGAGGGTTCTTCAGCTAGTTGTCTGCATTTCCACTTCGGTCTAAACACCTGAAAAGATTAAGCAAATTAGACCGCTGATGTATGAAAAGTGACGCCTGTTTTTACATTTTTGCTACAACATTTTTGATGTCACTACACACAATTTCATCGTCAGTCCAAAAGTTGAGAAATTTCAAGGAAGTTGCTTTCACTAGATTTCTGAGTTTTGAATCAAACACAAACTCTTAAGTTTTGAAATAAATTAAAGTTTTGCACAGATGAAACCTTTTGTTGAGATTATTTACTTTTGTCCTTTAAATAAACTTGAATCTTTGAGTTTTACAAACCAAAAAATTGCTCACAGTGAGCTATGCACCCAATTTGTCATTATTTGCTTGCTTAACAATTTTTGAAATCCAAAGTTTTTAGTGTTTCTAAAGCTCAAAAAAGTAAATCATCTCAACAAAATGTTGTTAGTTGGTAAAACTTTTTCAGAACATAGGAAACTGAATTGCACTCAAAAACTCAATGCTACAAGTACTCGACCACTCAGAAATGTTCAGCACTGCAAGCCCCACCCCCAAAGCTCCTGCATTAGAAAATACTACCACCCAAGCAGGTTTTTTTTTTTTTTTTTAAATGTCTTTTGGGAAAATTATGTAGTGGAAACACGGCTTTTGATTTAGGGGTGAACTGTCCCTTTAAGACAGACAAGAAGAGCATAAAACATGCCGTGATAAAAAGGTTGGTGCGCACATACAATTTGATGATTTTACAGTCATAACTAGTAAAACTTTCTCTGTAGAGGAAAGGTGGCAGCTTTTCTTATGAATGAAGAGAAAACGGGGGTTGTATGTGCAACTGGGTTGGAGGTTGAAGTGATTGCCTTTCTCTCAGTTGTGGTCATGGGAGAACAAACACTCTGTGTTGTATCTTGAGGAAATGATTATTCTTGGCAACACAAAGAGCATATACTTTAAATATGTGTTTGTTTAGCTTGAGAGGGGCGAAGGCTGCCTTGTGGGAACTCTCCTCACATCAAAGTAATTGCACTGGATGTGATGGCTGACAAGTACCCAACAGCACTTGATGGATGGTGCTTATAGGAAATGTAAAGCCAATCTCAGACACCCAGTGTGGGAAACTCAAACAACTGATGCGCTTGTAGTGTGGATTGTTCACCAGATGGTGCTTTTGCTGCGTTTTATTATCAGTCAGCACCCCTGAACCGTGTCTCATGTCTTCTCTGCTGCTCTGTCTCCTTCCATAATCCTATTTTCACCTTTCAAATCCAAAAGTAAACCACTGGAATTCATATCTTCATAAAAGTGGTGCCTGTTATGACAGCTTCAACTGTCTTTAGAGGTTCAGACAGTCATATTTTGTGTGTGTGTGTGTGTGTGTGAGATTCAGACACTGGGCATGAGCTGACACACCTTTGACACAGACGGGGAATTTCCTCCTGTTTCTTTTCTCTTTGTTTTTGATCGAAGGAAAATAATCACTGCTGCAGAGGGGAGAGAAGCCTCCATCTCATTAAATGTTTCCAAGGTGGGACGACCTAGACTGTATGGCCAAAAGTATGTGGACACCTGAACATTATACCTAAATGTGATTGTTGAGCATCTCATTTCAAAAGCATGGGCACTGGTTTCAAACAAACACAGGACTTTCACACAAGAGACTAGGGTTCATGCCTCATGTGAAAGCAAAAGGTTATTAAAAGTTGTAAGGTATATAACGTTATGTGCATCACATGACTTTTGTCATGTGACTTTTGTGTTGCAAGTTTCCTCAGTGAAACGTGATTTTCGTTGTGTGACTTCTGTCTTGCAAATTGCTTTGGTGCTGTCACATAATGTAATGTAATGCAACATACTGTAAAAGAATGTAGTTATTGTAACCCCAAAGATGGTCTCATCCTAAACCTCACCATGCTTATTCCACCTTTAAATCCTGAGAAAGAGCCCCAGACAAAAAAGTATGCATTTTCACTAGGCTATCCACATGCTTTTGGCTATATAGTGCAGCTAGGCCATTACTGCAAACTGTCCCATAGTGCCCGTGATGCAAGTGTTGATTAGACACTTCCCTGTATCTTTTGCAGCTTCATCTATCACATCTTTCTCCCCACTGCGGGCACACAACTCCCACTCTTTTTCTCTGTCTGTCTGCCTCATAATTGTCATTCTGCTGCTGTTTTATTCTTTTCCACCCACGCCACCTCCCTCCTTACACCCCACAGCACCTCGGAGACAAACACAGCAAGCGAGACGAGAATAGCCGCCCATCCATCCATCCATTAAACCGCTCTTGGCCTTTGGATGGGGAGGAGATGCGAGGCAATAACAATTTAACAAAAGATTGAAGCCTTCGGTTTGTTTTTGTCTCAGACCGGATGTTTGACGGATCACAGCTTAACTGTAAGGAGAGAGAAGGAATTCTTACGTACACACAGCAGGGCCACATTAAAGTGGTTATTACAGCCAGAAAGGCTACTTGATTGTGGGATGTAGTTTAGTCTTATCGTCATGTTGTGTTTATAGTAGCCTTACACGTCATTCCTGGATGATGATAGGCTGTTCTTGTTCCTGTCTCGCTTTTGTCCTTCTCCATCATCCCCAACACCTCTGTCTGCAAATCTCCAGTACCACATCTTTGCTGACAAATCATCGGTTTGACGAATGAAAAATGGCTCCACAGATTAGAGCGTGGGTGCCACATTTTTAGATTTACGGTATACACTCAGTTTGCCTCCCGTAATGCTGCAAAGCACAAGTTGCAGAAATTGTAAAATTGTAGGTGCATAAATAAGTTTGGTGGTGTTTTCTGTGTATGTACCAGCTCTTTTGTGTGTTGCGTGTCATTGTGTGATGCTGACCATATATGCCCTCGCTATGTCCTTTTGGCTGCATTCTTCTGGCCAAGCCAAGGCCAGTGGTGTTTTTTCTTTGCTGCAAAATGGTATAATTTGGCAGCTATTTTTATTGCATGGCGCAGACTGCAGAGGCCAGTTATTCATGCTTCCAGGCCAGGTCCACACATCATGCACAGGCTCTTTGTTTCACTGGTTTTAATTTCCCTAAATAATACTTGTGTTTCTTTGCATAGAGCAGAAACACTCTACAGTTGCAATGGGTTGCATAAGCAACTTTAACAGACTGAAAATGGATCCTTTTCTCATGCACAGTCCTAAATAATTCAGGGCTCAAAACTCAGTTTGTATTTGAGGTTATGAATAGTCAGTAAGTGTTGAAATGATGTGTTGTTCATCACCCACGCAGGCTGTGATATATGTGCTCTGACCACATTCTTCTTTCTGGAGTATTTTTGTTAAGGCTCTACTTTTATAATTTAAAAGATCAGTATCAGTTTAGAGAACATTTTTTCATGAAGTGTGGAATGAAAAGCATTTCCCTGACATTAAAAAGCCCTTGAAACCCCCCTCACAAGCTTTATTATTGCAGTCTCCCTTTTAAGCCCTTTCAAAGTCGTTCAAAATGTGAACAGTCAGTGCTACCAGAAATATCCTGGGACACTAGGTGAAATAGGGTGCTGCAGGGATGACATATTTTTGTAGGGCCACCCCAGAAGTTAGCATAGGTTCCCTCCACAAAAAGCCAATCGGATTTTTCCATTGGATTTTGAATTAGAGCAGAGAATAAGCTCTGTGGCAACCAAGTTGATACCTCCACGATTTGCTAATCTTTACAAACACTTTTATGATTTTTGATGCATAAATGCAATCGCTGCAAATTAAAAACTAACATTAGACTATAAACAGACTACACCATGGTCGCATGACTTCACATCACTACCACGAAGTGACGAGTTTAATGTCCCTGACAACCTAGTCTCATTTAGCCACTTGCTAGCAACCACTTTTTTAAAATACACAAGTTTCATATTTATTTATTTATTCATCTCACTGAAAACCCATTCAAAAAAAATCCACTAACTTCTAGACAAGGGAACCAGAAGTGCTAATAAGTCCACCACTTTTGGAACCTTTTTCCTTTACTTAGATATACTAAGAAAATCAAATTTTGAAGATGGTTAAAAATGTTGCTAGGGGACCTGTACAGAAATATATGTTCACATCTTTGCTAATGTAAAAGAAAAAAAAAAGGCTAGCTTTTTAATCTTCATCAATCTTCAGCTAGCGGGTTACACCTGAGAGCTAATGTTAGCAAAGCGCTAGCTAACTGGCTAGCTAATCTACATTATCTTTTTTTATTGTGCAATTTCCTCTTCTTTTTATCTTTATAAAGCACTTTCTAACTTGTTTTAGATGATTGAGATGTAACTAGAGGCAATATATGTCTACAGCTGCAAGAATTTTACCTATTAATTGTGAAATGATCTACAGATTAATTGATAATGAAAATTATTAGTCGCAGCTCTACATATGTCTCTTTATCAGTTCCCCTAACAAAATCCTTTGATCATCTTCAAACTTTCTTTTCCACATAGACAAGCCTAGTATATAGCATATCTAAGTACAGAAATCCAAGAAAAGAAAAAGTTGACTGAGGTTCTGCCAAGCACACAGCAAAAACAGGCAGGGCTTAGGAAGGGTCAATTGAGACAAGTAGGGTGAGCAACAAGCAGAGACAAAATACAGTTTTAAGTTAGGAGATATTACATGCTCTGAAACATTTAAAGTCTAGTACAAACTCCCAAACATTTTTCATCCAAAGACATCTTGCTGTCATATATTGTCAGTTCATCAGTCCTCCCTTTCCCGTCCTCATTCTCTCTTCTCCCCTCCTTCTTTTCATCCATCTTTTAGTCCTGATAATGCTGACAACCAAACTTCACCTCCTACTTCCAATGAAAACCTGATGATGTTGCAACAGGATCCTTAAACTTCCCTAAAAAGTCCATTTGCATGCTAACCACTGGCATCAAGACTCTCCAGCTGCAGGATCACTGAGATACGGATGAGAGCAGGAATTAACGTGACGGGGTTAGAGATTATTGGGTTTTAGGTCACTCCAGTGACTCTAGGACCTCACTTCACAGGATTAGCTTCGGGTTAAAGGTCATGGTATAAGGATCAATTGGCCTGGTAATACTTTGTTTTTCTAGGGATTAGATTTTAGGTTGTGTGGGAGGGGCAGTGGCGCTGAAGTGTTAGTTAGGTCAGTGCAGACAGGATAAATGAAGGAAACACACTCAGACACACACATGCTCACATGTCTGGTGACCTCAATTAGCAGTGTGTGTGCGTGTGTGCACAGCTATGACATCATGGAGTCTGTGTTTCATGACATGCACTCAAACACATGTACATGCGCACAGACAGCCTTGCACACCCAGTTTCCCCTCTAAATGAATGGTGGCTTTGTTTGACGGCTCGGTTGCAGGAATAAAGTTTTCCACCGCTGAGGTGATGTCCTCTAGACTATCTGATTGGCCAGTGAGAAGAGACCCGCTCTCCAGGGAACAGACGCGGTGTGCAGGAAGCAGACAGTGACATTTTGGCCGTGTGGTTTAAGTGACTTTTATTCCCAGAGTCGATTCCTGGCGAGTGTCCCAGGGGGAATGAGTGCATTTCTCCTCACCAGCCTGCAGCTCCTGGTTTGCCTGTGAGGTGTGGTATAAACAGTAAGCCTTTGTAATTAAGGATAAGCAGACCGTTTCATAATATTTTAATGTCCATTTATCACTCACCCTTACCCTACCTATGAATTTTAAGCCCTCAGGCACACAGCTGGGTTAACCTGGGCAAAAGTTTGCTGTAGGGCGCCTGTTGATGGCACACACCACCTCCTACTTTCTGCACGTTGTGTATGAACTCTGTCACCCACATGTTCCCATTAAGTACAGTGCACATAGCACACTATACATAGCAACATCATTATGTGCCCTGAAACCAACCAGTGCTTTTAAAACTACCTGGTCACACGTTTTTGTGCCCCTGTCTGTATGTTTGGATTAAACAAACCTTAATTCAGGAATATTCACCACGTTAGCACAATTTAATATGGTAATAACACTCTTAAAATTAGTTTTAAAAAAAAAGAAGAACAACAATAATGGGCTTGCCTTGGCTGTTTTGTTTGGTGCTACACTCTAAATTGGGGGTATCAAAGTCATTTTTATCCGTGGCCATATCAACATTATGGTTGCACTCAAAGGAAAGGTTGTAAATATCAGACTATATAAATATGTCTACTTGTAATTATATTACATAATTGCCTCTGCATTCGATTATTGTTGGATTGAAAAATGACTTAATGACTAATAACTAGCTCTGAAAGCAACAGTCGAGAAAATAATGTCAAACTGACAAACAAACAGTGTACAAGTGTTATACCAAATAACATATATATCAAACAAATTAAATTTACTTTGTACAAAGTTATATAGTCAAAATGCCAGTAAGAGCTGTTTCAGTTTGTGTAGCCTACAAGCAAGGTTTCAAATCCAAAATGTATATCTGTGTAAAAATTAAATGACTGCAACATAAGAATACTGGTCAGGTTCTGGTTCAGTTTACTCAGACATGATGTGGACAAAGTGGAACGTGAGAGCGGACACCAAATAACCATAACACAGCATAAAATTGTTCTGTGCAAATTATATTCTTTACAAGATCTCACAGGCCTCATAAAAAGAGACGCGGAGCCAGATTCAGCCAGCAAGCCTTGAGTTTGACACGTGTTCTGAACAAGAAATTTAGAATTAATCAAATCAACAAGTAATCCAGCCTTGGCCATGCACGTTTCCTTTCTTTTTGTCATTTTACAGCATCCTAGATATTTAGATGTCATAGACATATTCCTGTCTGTTCTCATGGATATAAATGAGCTGCACACAATATTACAACAAACTACAGACACAAGAATGACCATAAAAGAGAGTTCAGTGTTAATTTTTTTTTTATTTATTTCTTAAATGAGTCAGACATATCAGAAATCTCAAATTGTTTTATCTAGTAGCAGTTATGAAATAACATCAAGGACTAATGTCAATTGTCATGCATTTAATCTAGGGCTGCAGTATCTATAACATGTCAGAAAATAGTGAAAAATGACCTCCCAGTTTCTCAAAGTCCAAGGTGATGTCTTTAAATGTCTTGTTTTGTTAGTCCTAAACCCGAAGATATTCATTTTAATATGATTATTAACAAAAAGAAAAATGTGAAATCTCCATAGTTAGAAGGCCAAAACCAGCATTTTCTGCCTTTTTTGCATGAAAAATAACTTTAATAATTAATCAAATATCAAAATAGTTTAATTTTTCTTTCTTTCTTTTTTTTTTTTTTTTTTTACTTTTGGGTAAGGGCTAGATTTACTAGCCCAACGTGGCATTTTACTTGCCATGGACAAATAGGCAATCCTTTTTCTTGAACCCTGTAAAGTTGAATCCTCACCTGTCTAAAGATATTCTAACCTTTTTGGTCACGCTTTATTTTACAGTGCACTGTAGCTGTACTTTGTATCAAATTATACAAAAAGTAGAAATAATGTTCAGTATTAGACCCTTATTAGACTTTATTAAAGAGTAGTTAGAGACACATTAAAACAGAACTGTACTATAAACTAAAGTGAAATCATATATCTGATGCGTTTTGTCTAGTCTGATACAGCTTGTCACATCTTATTAGTGTACTGTAAATCTTTTTGAATGTAAGATTAATTGCATTAGACTGCATTTGTCTTAGTTTGTTCTACCTAATAATCTGCCAACTCCAAGTCCATACATTCATTTACAATAAAACTGATGCTAATCTCCTTTTTGAGACACTCCCCTCCACCTCTGACAGCAGACCGCAGTCCATCAGGACCAAAACTTCACGCCACAAAACCCAACTGCAGTTGGCCTCATCAACAAGGCCAGAGACTCCCACTGACACTGACTCACCCCCCTCCCTCCATAGACACATTTACATTTTACATTAACATAAGGTCATCTGATTAAATGTGTTACTTGACACACATCTTTTTATCTGGATTACTATCTTACACAGTTCAAACATTCTTATACTCTAAACTGTACATTCTATGGTGAATACTGGCACATTGCTGCGCAAAATCTATACAGCTCTTTCATTTGCATAACATATTGTAGATATTTTAATTTTCTTTTTTCATATTTATTGTCAGTTTTCTATTTTTTATTAACTCTTCTTCATTTGCAGTACTTGTTTTAAGTATTCTACTCATTATGTTTATTGTTTTGCACCAAAACACCAAGGCAAAATCTATGTTTTCTATGTTTGTGTCTCCTCAGGTGTGTTAAAGTTAAAGATGCTGTCACATTGCTCCCTCCTGCTGTTGCTATGCGTGGTCCGGCTGCTCTCCCCCTCCTCGGCCCTGCCCTTCGAGCAGAAAGGCTTCTGGGATTTTGCCATGGACAGCATGGACACCGGCGGGATCATGACGATGATGAGGGACGAGGAAGAAGGCTCGGCCGTAGAGGAGATCCTCCCCCCTGACATACCCATGTGCCCCTTCGGCTGCCACTGTCAGCTCAGGGTCGTGCAGTGCTCTGACCTCGGTCAGTGAGAGTGTGTGAAAGATGCGTGTCTGTGATGCTTGGTCATCATTTCTACATGTGTGTGTGTGTGTGTGTGTGTGTGTGTAAAGAAGTTCAGAAAGGAAAGCAAATGATCTGAATGACAGCATGAGTGAGCCTGACCCACCCCACCCTCGCATGACTTTTGTAGCTCCAGAGAATAAAGCCCCCCTTTGGTGTATTTTTTAAGAGAGGAATTTCTTCCCCGGGGATAACGCTGGTGTATTTTGACAAGGAAAGGCATGTCTTTGAGGGATTTTATGTTCCAGACTCTGTGTGTAGATACTGGGTGGGAAAGGAAGAGAGGGATGGTCTGAGCAGAAAAGACTGAGTCGAGAGAAGGAAGGAGGGAGTTAGAGAGGAAGGCAGAGACATAGACACAGTAGTACAGTGCAGAAAATCATACAGGAATTTAGTGGAATCAAATCATCTTTTCTCATTACATTAACGTATACAGGTTTATTTATTCAAGTTAATTAAACTTTGGAGAATTTATGTTCAGAACACTTCAGAACTTATAAACATGAGTTCTTCTAACTCAAAGTCTTTTAACTTGAAATGATGACTTGAATCAATGTACTGTACAGAGTTTAAGCAACTCATTAAATTCAGTCTCTAAAGAAACATCATCAGCATATCAGCAGACCTCCCAGCATGCATTGTGTGAGAGTTAGAACTCTCTTGAGACCCTTTTTTACAGTTTGAAGAAAACGTATGATGAAAACTTGCTGTGTCTCTATAAGATAAGTCATAGTTGCTTGTTTTCACAATAATGAAAACATTACAAACCACACCTCTAAGAAATAAAAGTGCTAACTAGACAATCTGCTATATTTTGGTTCCATCTTGGAACCTATTTTTGTGGTTCAGAGCCAGATTATTTTTGGTGGAAATACTCCAAACAGTTCAAAATAAGCTGCTTTAACTGGAACAGTACCAGTTCCATGTCGTTGGAAAAGGGCCCTGAGGGTTCTACCTAGAGCCCAAAATGAAGGGTTAGAACAACATGTGAAAGGTTCCACCCAGAACCTCCTATGAGAAGTTCTACAGAGAACCCTTCTATGGCGTAATGGTCCCACTCAGGACCCTCTCAGAACCTTCCGACCTTCTGAGGGTGCTAACAAGAAAGCACCCACAGCGCATTAAACTGGGGACTGTTCTGAGCTTAACCACTGAAAATAAATTGGTTAAGAACCTGAGAATCAAAGTGGGTGTGTTGTATTCTACAGGTTGTAGTGAAACACTCCCTGTTGATGACATCTTTGATTACAATGTTTCCACTCAAAACTGGTGGAAACGCTGGCTGGTTCACTAGATCGCACCAAAGTCTTAATGGAAGAACCCTCGATGAATCTCTCAAAACAGGGGTGCTCTTCAGAAGCTGATGGTTAACCTCAGCTCTTCAGGAAGAAGTGTTTTGGAACCCTTATGTCTAAAAGCGCATGATGAATGTTAGTAACGAATTCAGTCCGTTCTCTCGTACATTTACAGTTTAATAAATTCACCGGGAGCAGTTTCGCATATAGTCTTTGTGCCAATGCTGGAACAAAGTAGCTCCAACAGGATCAGCTGTAAGTTCTTTGTATGAAATGAAGAATGGTCTCTTCAAACTGAGAAAAATAGTTCAGTGTGACTCAAAAGTTGTTGGTTTAACTTAATATCTTGACTGTTTTCTTAAGTACAACTGAATTAATATCACGTTTTGTCTTTTCAAATTCAGTCAACTTAAATTGTTAAGGCAGCCCACTAACGTTTTTAAGTTAAATCATACAGTTTATTTTTTTATAGTGTAGACGAAAAAAGGGACAATGAGAAGAGATGAAAAGTTTATATTTTCCTGACTGTCTTTAAGGAGCTGTTTCATGTTGTTTTTGGGACGTGGCCGGGATATTTAATGGAGAGCCACAACAGGAGGCGAGGATGGAGGGAAGTTTGGGTTAGTGTAAAGGAATGTAAAGATGGAGAAGAGGATTACGAGTAAAGGATGATAGAGAGATAAAAGTTTTGTTTATGTGTAAAGTCTTTTTGAATAAAAAATAAGAATGTGAGGGTGATGAATATTCACACTTATGAGCTCCACAAAAAAAAAACATGCATGCAAAGAAGGAAACAAAAAAAAATATTCAGCTATTTTTTGCCACATCAATGAAACATAACCAACCTCAAAAGATGATTTCCACGATGCTTTTACAGTCTGACTTAATTTTAGTCATGTTTCCATATAAGCACATGTTACAATTTCCTGACTAGCCTTTAAAACAGTCTACCAGCTGCCAAGCAGTCTCTTTTTCCCCCACTGTGCTTTTTTCCTAATTTTAATCTTCCATTACTTGGCTATATTGCAAAGGTTTTTCTCAAAAGAGGAGAAATTAGAGTTTCTCTGCTGAGCCATCATGAGTAGGCTAACTAAGTTTTTAGCTAGCTTGCAAAAAGTGTAGCTTTTTAATTAGCTAGCAAACAATACAATGTGTTGTTAACCTTTTAACAAGCTAGCAAATAATTGTATTAAACTTTTTAACTTGTGAGAAAACAATGTCATGTTTTGTTGGAGCATCTCTGCAGAGCCATCATGAGTAGGCTAACTAGGCTAACTACCATTATAGCTAGCTAGCAAACAGTGTAACGTTTTGTTAACTTTTTTAATTAGCTGGCAAACAATTGTAAGTTTTTGTAGGGATTATGTACAAGCTGCAAGTTAACAGGTTCCTCAGTGCCTTTAAGGAGCTGTTTCATGTTGTTCTTGGGATGCAGAGAGGATGTTTAATGGAAAGCCACAGCAGGAGAAGAGGATGGAGGGAAGTATGGTTTAGGTTAAAGGGATTTAAAGATGGAGGAGAGGATTAAAAGGAAAGGATGATGAAGAGATCAAAGTTGTGATTATGTGTAAAGAAAAAAAAAAATACACACAAAAGAGGATACGAAAATATTCTGCTATTTCTTGACGCATCAATGAAACGTAACCAGCCTAAAAATATGATGTACATGATGCTTTTACAGTCTGACTTAATTTTAGTCATGTTTCCATATAAGCTACAATTTCCTGATTATAATATAAGTGCCTGCTATTCTTCCTCTGTCTATTCTTACATGACCAAAGAAACTGCATCCAGTCATATTTGTGGACATAAAGATTCCTCATATTATACAAGCTATATAACTCTAATAACCTGTCTGTGTTTAGACATAATGGTTTTGTCGAATCATCATTTTACAAGCTCCATATATTTACTGTCCCCAGTCTCTCGGCAGCAGCAGGGTAAATGTGGAAGCGTATAATTTCCGAGATGTCAAGTGCTTATTTAGAGCAGATGTATTTTGGCGGTGGCGTCTGTCTCCTCTCAGTGTGCATCCCGGCACGATGTCGGGTATTTGTGTGGAGGGGCGCTGGGGTTTAAGAGGGTGCTAGTTTTGTCAGTTTGTGGTAAAGGCTTTGAGATTTGTGGCAGATATGGGTGCAGTGCTGTGGTTTGGGGTTTAGAGGGTTAAAGAGATTTAGTTAATCAGGGTGTCGGTGAGAGTTTTTCCAGGTCTGTCTGGTAGGTTTGATGCAGGCATACAAATTTGAAGGTTTCCAGTTGGCAGGATACGTGTCGACAGCTGCAGGTGTGGACTGGAAGGTAAATATTTCCTACCACCACATGAACCACCACATGCATTTCTTGAGTTGTATTGCTCTCACAGCAGCTGTAATAACTTTATCACATTTGAGGAAAGTAAATCACAGACACCAAGTTTGGTTTATAATTTAAACACGATCTTTCATCCACAACTTAAATGAATTTATCTTTGCTCCCTCAAGGCAAGAGCTTAAAATCTTAGATGAGGCTACAGCCACTCTACAAAGTTCTAGGGACTTCATTACAGACATTTCCTCAGACTGAAATCCTTTCTTATTCCAGTTTAGGATGTTTCCTATCTTCATGTGGGGGAAAAAAAAGCTTTTTTTCCTATGGATAGAAATTTACCTATTACAGAACCATCCTAACAGAAGAATTTAGGAATCCTAAGTTAGGAATCCTAAGTTAGGATGACATAGACCCTGTCCTAAATAGACAGGCAAAGTCCCTCCCCTTCCAGTGGGCCACTGTGGGACCTTACTTAGGAGAAGATATGAACGATAGTCAATGGACCAGGAGTCGCTGGATAGGTAAGTTAAGATTGACAGTGATGTTGGTGCTGATGATAACGAGATATGTAATTTCACACAAAACTAAAATATCATTTGGCACTCGTCATTGACTGTAATTTCTGTTTTTTCCAAAGTAAGGTCCCATGGGTTACACCGGAAGGAGGGCATGACAGGTCAAGTGCCGATTACAGAATCAAGTTTACTGTTCTAGTTAGTTAGTTAGTTAGTTAGTTAGTTTAGCATACTTGATAGTACACACTGCAGTCACACAAATTGTCAGTATACTTCAAGTGTGTTAATGATTAGTTTTCTACTTTGGAACAACTAATTACTACTGAGAACATTTTAGTTGTACATGTAACATAAACAATTTCCCCTCTGATCAATAAAATATTTCTGAATCTTATTCTGAAAAGCACAATTTTTAAGTGTATTTAGTAAACTTCTATGTGCTTCAGTAGATAAACTTCAAGTATTCTTAGGGCACTCAAAATATATAGCTGTGTACTCTATGTACCAATATACATGCTAGGTTAATGAAATTAGAGCTTACCTTTTTTGTACACTTAAGTACAGTTTAGATAGACTCATATTAAAGTGCACTTTTTTATAAGTATACTTGAATAAAATTCTAATGAGGCTGACTTAAAGTACACTTGAGGAACTTAAGGAATACTAATAGTATATCACAAAGGACTTGAAAATAACTATACTTTTCAAGAGTAAACTAAATTACCACTACGTATTGGCAATTTATTATACTTTTTAAATGTACAGTAATGCACAATTTGCAATACACTTACAATGAAGTACAGTTCCCATAAGTACACTGAAATACCATTTTAAGTATTGCAGAATTACTATATTTATTTTTAGTACACTAAGGTAATCTTTTTTGATGTACACTTATTAAAAGTACACTTTAAATTAAGCAAAAGTACAAGTACACTTTCAATAACATTTGTATTCTTAAATTATATTTCTAATAAACTAAAGTATGCTGCTTTTCTTTACCGGGGAGGACACAGTCATGATTTTATTTTATGTAACAGGAGGATAAGAGTTGTCCCGTCTTTGATACTTAAGTTAAGATAAAATAAGCAGTTAGGAATTTTTTTCTGTAATGAGGCCCAGATCTCTCTGCAGGACGTGGTTTGAGCAGAATGTCAGAGGGAGCTGCTGCTGCTGAGGATTTGATCCTGTGTGGTGACATGGAGGGTGTGGCACAGTACAGCCAAAGCCATATATCTAAACTTAACTCTCGATGGACAGCTCTGGGTAGAGTCCTGTGGGTCAGATGTGGTTTGGTGGCGAACTGGATCCCAGTGGGACAGCTGGCGCTCTCTCTCACCAGCGAGTCTGGTTGCATCATGGTCGTGGCCCAGATGAGGTTGGGATTCACTTACCAGGGCCTGTCTGCGCCACTGACCACATCTGATACACTCGTCCACGTGGCTCTGTGATGTGGTCTTGTTAATGATCACTGGTTGCTGAGTTTGTACGTGTGCTGAGTCATTTTCCACAGAGATTCCTGAGTGGAACAACGCAGGTGTATTTCTTCACGCTTTCCACTTGTCATAACCCATTCTTAGCACTTAGTGCTTAGTAAACAATATGCAAGCAACACTAACCATAACAGCTTTTTGTGTTTAAGGTTGTTACTGATGGCATTAACTGTCAGTGGCAGGTAGAGGATTGAAAATCTATTACTCAAGTAAAAGTACAATTAGTCCTGTTTAAAAAAGTAGAAAGTTACCATTTGTTCGGCCTACTTAAAAGGCAAATATCTGGTTAATAAATCGGTCAAAGTAAAAGTTAATCTACATTTATAATAGCAAATAAACAGAATTCCCTCTGCACAACTAGTAGTCTGGTGCTGGTCAGTTGCAGGAACATCTCAGGTAAAAACATCCCTAATGTATCCAACAATCTTCAAACACAGAGAAATCTATATATATTTTTTGAGATATCAGTGTGTTTCCAACTAGTCGTTGCAAGCCCTCTGCTAGTTGCTATTACTTCCGTTAAAATACAAGATTCATCAGAGACTGAGCAAGGAAGTCAGTGAATGTGACTAAATGTAACATGAATAACACTTTAATATTACCTTATCCATGAGCATGATTGATAGATTTTTAAAACTGAGGCTACATCATCATGACATCATCAATCTACGTCTTCAAAGTTATTTTTTTAATGTGAGAGAGACCCTGAGCGACATAACACATATATTGTATGTTTAAAGTCACAAACATTTATGATTGTTACCTATGAAAAATGAACATAGCTAATTTTAGCTCGCTAACTATATTTTCAGCTACAGCATGTGCAGTTTACTTCAATGCGCTTGCAGAGGTTAGAAAAGAAGTTTTTAAAATCAGAGATCTCAAATACTTTTCATAAGGCACAGCAGCACTTCATCATTTAACTATATCTTCTTTAGATTTTGGGATGAAAAGTGCATCCAGATGTGGCCGGGGACTGTTACTGGAAGTTCTGTACCGTTATCATAGCATTCTGGTCAAAAAACAGGTGGTTTTTATTTTTCCTCCAGCCAGCTTTCATCTTGTGGAGGTGCTCCTTGCACGCTCCCCCTGCTACATTCAATCTCCACATTTAGAGCAGACCGGTTGTGACAAAGGTATAAATGGCAAATGTAGTGAAGAAAAACGTAGATTGCTGGTTCAAAAAAATACTTAAGCAGGAACAAGAGCACAGTTAAAAATGAATGAACATGAGAAGTACTCATTCCTTAAAAAAACAATATTTTTACTCATGTGCTTTACCCACCCCTCTTAAATGCACCATATTTAAGTTCTGCCTCTAGAGGCCTCTCTTACATTAAAACGATAACAACAGACACGGTTTAATGATGTTATGAAGAAGCATGGGATCGTGGGAGTTATCCGATGTATCCTGTCTTTCCCCGGAAATTATTGCAACTAGCTAGCAATGGCTAGCAGGAAACGCAGCATTACCTTGAAAAAATTATGTATTTCTCTGTTATATAAGATAATGTAAGTACACACCTCAACAAAATATATAACATATGTCATTTTAATACATATTATAGCTTTAACTGCAAATTTCCACTAGTTGTTCAGTCTTTAGCAGGTGTTTCTGTCACAAGGAGGTCAAATGAAGTCACTTATGTTCTAAAATGAAATGACAGCTTTCACCACTCATACATTAACACACACAGCTTGTATTTCTCCGTTTGTACTGTACGTGTCAGAGTTGTGTCTGTCTCCCTTTTATTTGATGTGTGATTTTACTCCTGGTATTTAAGTCACATCTTTTGTGACTTCTGTCAAATGGAAACCAGATGGAAAACATCTGGTGTCCCCATCTGGCGTGAGGGGAACTTGCCTTTGTGCATGTGTGACAGTGCGTGTGTGCATGTCTTTGTCAGTGACAAGCCAGTAATGGTAGTTAATGTGCTGCTTTGACGTCTCTGGGTGACCTCCATGGTCATGTCTATGTCCACCTCTCATTAAAATAATAGACGAGGAGACCCAAAGTGCTCATTTGAGATTGTGTGGGAGTGTGATTTGGTGAATTTTTAGGCCTGATGGAGGTTTTAAAACACATGCTGACTATTTATTTTCCGAGGTCTATGTCTGACTAAGATATCCTAAGGAGCTTGCCCGTTGAACACAAACAAACTGGCTTTTAGGGTGTTGGTTCACCGTCATCCATGGAAGCATTTAATGGAGTGTGACTCCCCTCTGTGTTTTTATTGGTCTTGTCCTCAGGTCTGACCGAGGTGCCAAAGAATATTCCTAGGGACACCAAGTTCCTGGACCTGCAGAACAACCGTATCACTGAGCTCAAAGAGGACGACTTCAAGGGCCTCACTAACTTATATGTAAGTAACACTCAGTCACAATGTCCCCCTCTTAGCATGAGATCAGCACTTCTAAAGGATGTGTCACCAACTCAGCTTAGCATGTATTGGCTTTAAGAGTGTGAAATATAGTTATGACCCTCCGTTTCCTCTGAGATTTACAGGTTCATTTCCTTTATTTTCTCCCTCCACCGCCCTTCACTCTGAGAGCTTTAATTGTATTAAGTTTGAGCTTGAAGCCAAATGGGAGTATTCAAGCTCATATCCTTGCCACTTTTAGTAGAACAGCTTTGCTCACTCCTGACCCGCACTCGAGAGCACTGACCAAGAGCAATATTAAGTCTGGCAGCAGAGGAAACTCCAGACATGACATTATACAATAACATCTCTCTTAAGGTCTGTTTACCTCAGTCTACATCTGTCTCCATCTTTCAGCCAGCACAGGTGGAGGGACCGTCTGCTGGATGACGGACTGCCGTGAACTCTTTTAGTTCACACATTCAGTCGAGACAGAGGATGCAAACACAAGCTCTTTTGCATCCTGTGTTTTATTTTAGCTTTCTTTCGTCTGGGTGCTACTGATGTTTTCACACAAGTCAAATAAAGTGGGTGTTAAATTTTACCTTTCCACCCTTACTGTTTTTTTTCAGGGTCTGTCTCTGAGGAATAACCTCATTTCCAAAGTCCACCCCAGAACATTTATGCCTCTGAAGCACATGCAGAAGCTCTACTTCTCCAAGAATCTGCTGACCACCATCCCCAAGAACTTGCCTGCCTCTTTGGTTGAGCTGAGAATCCACGAGAACCGCATCAAGAAGGTGGCAGCTGGAGCCTTCTCGGGACTGGGCAGCATGAACTGCATAGGTCGGAAATGATGATGACTTCAACAAATATAGGCTATATTTGGTGTTACTTACCACTGCCTTTGCCACACTGTATAGTATTGGCATTGGATGTTTTGAAGATTAAAGAGATGTATTTTATTTCATGCCACAAATATCCCCTTCATCTTGCAGAAATGGGAGCAAACCCCATCCATAACAGCGGTTTTGAGCCTGGAGCCTTCAAGGGACTGAAACTGAATTATCTGCGTATATCAGAGGCCAAACTGACTGGAGTACCAAAAGGTAACAACTCATCCATGTGGTTAACATGGAGACATCACACAGTTTGGGGTTAACTTCAAATGAATAGTTGGGAAATACACTTGTTACCATAGATGGCAAGATTGATTCTGCTTTCATGTGTGTATGCTAAGTATGAAGCCAGCAGCTGATTAGGCTAAAGAGTAGAAACGGTTGGAAACAGCTACCTTGGTTCTGTTTGAAGGGAAAAAACCTTCCTACCAGAACCTCTAATGCTATTGTCAAGCTGTCAGTGTGGTGGCTCTGGCTGTCACCATATTGCAGTGCCTGACTCGCTCGTCATCTGTGACAGTATCCACGTATCATTCAAAGTTGACATGTCTTTAATTATGTATAACTTTAAGCCTTAATATAATTTAAACATGTGAGTTACATGAAATGTCTCTGTACACTTGTCATGAAGGGGAGAACTGGCTATAGAAACCAAAATCTTTGGGGACTGACTCACTTTTAAAGCCAACTTCAAGTGGCCATTCAAGGACCTGCAGCTTTTGGCACTTTTGCATTAGCCTAATTCTTCAGCCCCTGAGTTTGTAGCTTGATAACATATTATATGTCATTTTTAAAATTCACAATGATGGAGTAGTATATCCATGGTGACCACAAGACTCCAAGGAAACTAAAAAGTTAGTTTCCTAACAAGATTCCAGGAAGTCACTGACCCTGGCCAAGAAATAGTCCAGCTTGTAAACCCCTGTAAAACCACAGTTTCTCATTTTTACACTACGATTTATGTATGTATTAAATAAACAAAAAAGATAGAACATGTCTATTTGTTCTGGTGGGTGGATTTTTTTTTTTTACGCAAGCCCAGGTTGCAGTGAAGGTGCCCTTTTAAAATTGTGTCAGAGGGTCACTTCTTTTGGTGGAAGATTTGCATGTGGGGAGGCGAGCACTGGCATTAACATGGCTAAATCCAACGAAAAGAAACAGTAACAGCTTCTAGCTTGTTTGCATCTGTAGAAGGGGAGTTGAATGTGTGATAGTGAATGAGAATCATTGCAGAGATGAGACAGAGACAGGAACTTAGTGCATAAGAGGAGCAGTTTATTTGACAAATAAAAAGACAAAGTGACAATGCGTGACCTCCTTTTACAGTCTTATCTGTGTATCTGTGTGCATATGCATGTGCACATGCATATGCATGTGTGTGTTTGTGTGTGCCCTGGATTGAACCCAGATGTTTCCTCAAGAAGTCATTTCTGAAAATCCCATCCCCGGATGTTTACTTGTTTTGGTTTTCCAGAGAATCGTGTTGCGTCATAGACTATAAAGTCAATAGCCTCTGAAGGTTACAGTGTTCATGGCATTCTCAGAAGGAATAACACTGTTGTGATAGAATATGAAGGAACAATACAATATATTTATGAGACATATATATATATACCGTACCATAAATGCCAACTGATATAGTCGGCCAATGGCAGGCTTATACCAACAACCTATGTCTTGTGAGCCAGACTGGGGCCAGGCTAGCTGTTTCCCCCTGTTTCCGGTCTTTTTGCTAAGCTAAGCCAATTTGCTGCTGGCTGTAGCTTCATATTTAACTGATATATATCAGTCTTCTCATGTAACTCATAGGAAACAACAAACTGCATGTCACAAAATATCAAAGTCTTCCTTTAATTCCCTCTAATTAGAAAGTGTCATTATAACCAGGAAAGTAGTAAGCAGTATAGAATACCAAAAGAAAACCCTACAAAATCACATCTCACCGTAAAGTGGAGCCTTACAGGTATGGTGTCTGACTTTCAGATCTCCCAGAGAGTCTCCATGAGCTTCATCTGGACCACAATGAGATCCAGGCTGTAGAACTGGAGGACCTGAGCCGCTACAAAAACCTGTACAGGTATCTGTCACGCTTCAACATCATACTCATTTCTAATCCTAGCTAATTTTTCCTGCATCCAAAGGATTTTTAATGACTGAGAATCTTCACAGACGTAAGGGATTTGTTGCGTGTGAAGAATTATCGTGTGTTTTTTAAAAAATATATTTCCGCAGTAAGCTGTGCCCCTCAGGGGTATTATTATAAATTACATTCACATGCTTCTAAAAAGGAGAAGGATAACTGCTAGTTTATGTTTGTGTGGGCAAAATAGCAGTCTCTCCCAGTCCTCTATCATAGGGTGAAAACTTTTCAACAGCAGCTTTTCACAGGAGCCATTTAGACTCGTCAAAGAAAAAGCACAGGTGTTTACTCTAATCTGTTTCTCTTTACACCTCCTTTCTGCACACTTCAGATACCTAATGTGGTTATTTATGGCTACAGGAGTATTGCCAGGCTGCTGTGCCCTAATTCTCACCTGGCTTATTATCTTGCAAAGATATTTATCAGGGAATTAGCAGTTACTCAAGCTCATACGAGTAAAACAGTCAAGGTAAATGTACCATGCAGTGGCCTAATTTCTGCCCATTCCACATTTCTCCCCTTGTCTCACTTTTTCCAGGTTGGGCCTCAGCTTTAACCATATCCGTAACATGGAGAATGGCAGTCTGTCCTACCTCCCCAGACTGAGAGAGCTGCATCTGGACAACAACCGCCTCACTCGTGTTCCCAGAGGCCTCCCAGATATGAAATACCTACAGGTGAGTCTCATGCTCGTAATATGGAAACAACATGGATACTGCAAAGGTTAGGGTAGGGTAGGGTAAGGTAGGTAGATTTGAGTAGGTGGGGTAGGATGTGGTAGGATATGATAGGATAGGATAGGATAGGATAGGATAGGATAGGATAAGGTAAGATAAGGTAAGATAAGGTAGGATAAGGTAGGGTAGGACTGAGTAAGGTAGGGTATGGTAGGATGCAGTAGGATAGGAAAGGGTTAAGTAGGATAGGATAGGGTATTGCAGGTCGGGTAAGATAGGGTAATCATGTTGCTATTCAAGTACACTGAAACAGTTTTAAGCTGTGTATTACAATGTGATCTCAGAGTTGTTGCTGCATACTGTAAGTATATTTCCTAAAATAACTAAAATATTATTTTACCTGACTTATTTTCAGGGTTAATGTTAAAAAATAACCTTTCTAACTAATCAAGGTCACTCTAAGTGGATAGCAACTATATTACCATATTATGTTAAAATTTATTCATTAAATGTGAAAATAAAATTTTATATGTGATATGTTAATTAATAAAAGTTATCAACCAAATATTTACTTTTGTCTCTCATGTTTCTGTCAGTCAGCAGACTCAGCAAGTTGTGAAACAAAACTGTCTCTGACTTTCCAGGTTGTTTCATTTTAAGGGGGTTTGACACAATGCTCTACTCATCCTTTCTAGGTGGTGTACCTCCATTCCAACCAAATCAGCCAGGTGAATGTGGATGACTTCTGCCCACGAGGATTCGGGATGAAGAGGGCATTCTATAACGGCATCAGCCTGTTCGCCAACCCTGTCAACTACTGGGAGGTGCAGCCCGCCACGTTCCGCTGTGTCAGCGACCGGCTCGCCATTCAGTTTGGCAACTACAAAAAGTAAAGACAGGGTGACACAGGGAGGAGAAAGTGAGGGGGAGGGGAAGGAGGAGGAGCAGATAATTTAAATAATGAAAAAAACCTGAGAGATGGAGGGAAGGGAGTATAAATTTGAGATTATTATTATTATATATTGAGAGAGAGGATGAGTGGTGGAGAAGATGGGCAATAAATTGATAAGATAGAAAGAAAAGTGAAAAATACAATCACATAACTTGAAGGGAGGGGAAAGCAAAGCGCTTGCAGTACTTCACCTGAGTTTTTTGTAATTCTGACTTTACGGTTTTGAAAGTTTTGCCATCTGAAATGGATGAAACCAAGGAGACTGTCTGAGAAGAATGTTTTTTTTCCCAGCCTAAATGGATGAAAAATGAGTACTGAAAACTTGTGAAGCATTTCATTCCATATTTTTTACACAATAGTGCTTATTGTGATAGAAGTCTTTTTGTTTTATTAACATTTTTAAGATTACAAGTAAAAAAAATAGAGAAGCAATGCATTATAGATTGTTTTTATATATACATAAAAGGTGCCCTGTATGACTTTCTGTGTGTGCTGATTTGGGAGATATATCACTTTGTCCCTGTTTCACTGGTCTGAAGCCATTTGGCCCTCAACTCTGTGAGTAAATTTTACTGTAAAAATAAACAGCTAGTCACAGATTTGGGGCTATTTTCCACCAATTTACAGACATAAAACTATTGCACAAAAAGTAAAAACCATAATTCAAGTTCACAAATTGAATTCAATATTTGTATGTTTGTAAATACCATAACATTCAATTAATTAAAACAGCAATAAGTACATTTTAAAATTCCCCTCATCAGTGCTAAACACTTTTTCTTCATGATCTGAGGTAATCGAACCACCAGCCTGCCTGTGTAAGGAGTCTTTTCTGTGCCTTTACTAATATTACGCCGTCTGTATCATACTTTAATGCAGTATTCCTTGAGGGGACACTGAGGTAGTCGGGATTTGCCCCAGTTAGAGAAAAACACACATCCGCTTTGCTTTGAGACAATGAAGGCAATGTGTTTACATAGTGCTACAAACAATAGTAGTGTTAATGCATTGTTTTGCACAGTTTTTTTTTCTCTTAATGCTTTTTCTGCTTCAGGGTTAATGGAGGGTTTAGCCTGTTTACGTTGGTAGACCTATGTGGAACAACTCTAGCCATAAGTGTATTCTGTCCTGTCTCTGTTCTGTAATCTGACAAGCTACTGCTGCATGTGAATAAAGACTTTTTTTAGCCTGCCGCATAACAACAGAGAACAACTGATGCCCCTGGGTCGGATGCTGTGTGAGAAATAAAGAAGAAATATCACTTTGTGTAGATAAATTTTGAATCCACACTTTATAATTTATAACACAAACACATACAGCAAGCACACATCACACTGATCATTTTAACATTTGAGGAATTTTAGGAGGTTAGATCTTCTAAAGTCCTGAAGTTATGAATTTGTCATCAATTTGAATCTATAATTATCAATAAATTTCAATATGAGCATTTCATCTGGTATCCTAAAAGGGAAAATAAAGCCAGATAGATAGCCAAATAGTCAGTTTGTATACATACTTAAACTATCAGCAGCAATATTTCTACAAGGAGTCATTTTCAAAGAAAAGAACAAAAATGTACCAAGTCTTTAATTTATGTTCTGGTTTTAGATGTTTTGTGTGTTTTTGAGAATTATTTTTAGTCACGACACATGTACTGCCCAGACATACCAAAATTTCTTGTCACACTCGACTGCATTGTAAGATGCCTTTGTCTCTGTTGTGGGATTCAATCCCACAATTTCATGCCAGAGTTCATCTGTGTGGTGCTTTTGCATGAGATATTTTCAGCAGTAGGGGGAGACCGGGGGCAGGTGTAACAGGGGGCAATTGTAACACACTCCAGTCAGGAACAAGCTGGAGTGATAACACTCACTCTGCCCATGCTCAGCAGCTCTCCTTGCCTGTGGAAAGCAGGATCAGTTCACCTTAGCATAGGTTTTCAACAAAAAATGATTTTGAGGTATAAAACTTTTTTCCTCTGCTGTCTAGAGTTTAGATGACTGCAAATTTAAAGTTACATGAATTTTATCTGCAGGTTATTAGTTAAAAATGCATTTGAACAATGTATGCTAATAAAGGTGTTGCTAACTAACATGGCCATGGATGTATTATACACAGGATACCAGATGCAAAGATGGTGAATGGAATTTTTTTTTCTACCTTCACCATCCAGGTTTACTTCTGCGATATACAGCACACTAAATATGGACAGTAGTGTTTCTGTGCTGGCCCCACCCACAAGTTCCTGCTCAGCCCATAGCCTTACATTATGAGTTTCACAAATAGTTTTACAAATATAAACCCTCCGTGGATCAAAAATTCTTAACAGAAAGAGTCATAATTGACCTTGTTTGCAGGTCAATGTGTCATGTGACAGTTTTACAGATGACTCTTTTCTAAAGGTGGCAAAAAATTGTCAATCCTTTATCTCGGTTTGAACATCTAAAAGAATTTGAACCATATATGAAAAAATCTTAAGTAACATTAGATACTACAGCAGTAATGGGATTACTTTGAGATGTGCTTTTATTTGAGATACAGTGGGTTAATATAACTTATTTTTACTCTGTTACAATATCCCCCAATCACTGTTACTATTGTCCCTACTGAGGAGGTAACTGGCCCTTCCTAAGTCCCTTGGTCAACTTTCTTCTTTCCTGTATAGATATGGCGAAAAGAAAACCAAGTTTTGAAGATGCTAGGGGACCTGTAAAACAACATTTAGAGTATGGGTCTACAATCACATCTTAATGTTTGCAAAGCTAGCTAGTTAGCTAGCGTTTTGCTACAGAGCAAAACACTGGCTAACTGTGTAGCTAAACTATATCAATCATTAGCTAGCCAGCATTTTAGTCAACATCTTCAAATTTGTTTTTCTTTTCAACATAGCTGAACTCATATCTAAGAACAGGAGACTAGAAATGAGAAAGTTGACAGAGGTTCCGTCAGGTACCAACTGTCATTGGAGCACAGACCAAAAAGGGAAAGAAAGGGTCAATTGCAATACTCTGACTTTTTGCATTAATCAAATCAAATCAGATTTGATGGTTATAGTCGGCTGTAGTCTTGTCCTTACAGTGAAAATGATTAATCACTGCACATTATTTGTCTTTCTTTTTTAAAAAGATGATCAGAGTTATGAGGGAAAATTTTTAAAATGTTGCAATTCCCCCAGGTCTCCCCTTAATGAACACACACACACACACACACACACACACACACACACACATTCACAAAAGTTAAAAATAAAAATAATAATAGATACTGTAATATGGAGTGGAGTCAAAAGTCAGACTGCATATTTATCCTCATAAATGTGATGAACAAAACGTTTCATCCGATGTTCAATATTATGAACTACATAATTCATCTTTTGGTAGGTTAAATCCTGTTTGGCTCTTTCAGTATTTCCCTAATTTTGCTGTATGATGGCCAAACTTCCGCTTTTAGTGTTCTTAACTTAATTTTCACCCATAATAGTAATTATTATCTGCATTTATTTTATATGGTTAAATATGTATACTCTTACCAATCAATCATCGGTGGCAAAATCACAGTTTCTTTTCAGTTTTTAAATGTGCCGCTGAGCGCGTCACGGCCGTGCGTCCCAGCGCCTGTGATCCAGTGATCCAGTGATGCAGGAGCGATGAGGAGGCAGAGCGCACTTGCTGCCTGTGTTGACACCGGACGGATATGCGGCGATGCTCTTGCGTGCGAAAGCGTTTGCAGCGCTCTCTAAGCAGCCACGGAGAGATTTCGCCTCGGATGACAGATTAGGAGGAGGAGGAAGAGGAGGAAGAGCGAGCAGCATCCGAGGAAACGCGGTATCTTTCGGTCCATCGCTCGCAGCCTGCTCGGTGGCGGCGGCCCGTCGATTGTGAGAGGAAGCCGGGGGCTGGATTTGAAGCGTCGCAGGGATGTGCTGGTGAGTCGGCTGCCGCTGCAGAGCTCGGACGAACCTTAAAATAAAGATCAGAGAAGTAAGAAACAGCCTTTGTGGTCGATAAGAGGACTCTTGTAGCCTGTGATGCCGTCGAATAAATGTAAATAGTGTCCATGAGGGCCTGCACAGGCCTGCGAAAGAAGCTGATAGGCTAATCACCTGGATTGAAGGCTATCTGCTGATAACCGCTGTTTCTGTTCTGTCCTCTAATATCTGTGAATTCTAGTGTACTGCCTCAGGATATTCAGCTCCAGTGGTGAATCCAGTGGCACTATAGGCTTTGCTATAGCATGTAACTGTTTGTACTGACAGTGAACTGTGATGTTGAGTTAATACATCTGCAAGCATCAGCAGCGTCTCTTCCACACACGCCCCTCTTAAATGTCACTGCTGAAAATAAGCCCTGCTAAATAAAGAAGCAAACATGACATTTGTTTGTAGCAGCTTGTCATTCCCCAGCTTATTTTATCTTACAGTAGGATACACTGTAGTACTGAGACAGAACTGCTGCTCACTCAGGTCTCTTGTTATTTATTACAGAAAGCTTGATGATGAAAGGAGGAAGAGGAGGAGAGATGTGGAGTGAGTCCCTCCTGGTCCAGGACAGGTTTTAATTAGACCCTTGCAAATCCAGGTAACCTACATCAATACTGATGTAATGCAATAATAAAAATAATTATTTTTATCACCATAATCATAATAATAATCAACATAATAAAGTAACAGGGGATCATCAGCATCAACATGTTGATGTTCCAACCCATGAGTACCCAGTAGTCATTGTTACATTTTTACATGAGTATTCAGTGTTCATGGGTCAAATTTAGAGTATATGACAATATGACAATTTCACATCATGATTATACTGACTAAAATGATCACTGTTTTCATTATTATTGTGGTTCTGATAAAATGTGCTGACAATCAGAAAGCACTGCTAAAATCAGACATCCTATCAAAAAGTTTGCATTGAAAAACTCCCAACAATTTGAAATGGCATCATGTCCTTTGTGATGTCAGTGTTTTCACTGACGCAAAACAAACCAACTCCGTGTGCTGTGCCTGCTTACTTTGGTTGATGCTGGACAGTGTTTACTTTGAGGTTTTCAAAGAGGGGGGTAATCAAAAATGGTTATTATGATAATTTGATATTTGATTTGAAAATTTAACGCTAATCATCAGGAATCAGGGTTTATTGTGAAAACAAAGAGAAGAATTTCCACACACTGTGCGGCTTACTGCTGAATATTTTATTAGATTACAATGTTTTTGTAAATCTCTATATACATATATATACACACCATGAAGCAGCCTAATCCATTTATCCAATCAAAGTGATTGATCTGACTAATGATCACCTGAAACTGCTGGGCATGTCACATGTCAAACAATACTATTAAAAGGATATAAAGTCACACAATCTAATATAATAACAAACAACCTCCATGTAACCTGAGATACCCCCACACCCCCCAAAAAAGTCTACAAAATAGCAAAAAGCTGATATCATAAATCAGTGCTATCAAAACATGATCACTCTTGTTTTATCGACAAATAAAAAGGGAGTTCTTCTCTTTGTTTTCAGGTTGTACCTTCCCCCGACACACCTGTCATTCAGGTGTGCAGGAGCTTTTCTCAAAGCATTATGGTTTATCGTGAAACCAGTTATTGTTTCATTCCACGTCACATCACACCTTTCTTTGAAATCAGCCTTCTGTAAAGTTTTGTAAAGCATCATATACGGTTGTGACATATAAGCTAAATGCAGATATACAGTATATAATTGTCAGCCAATATTATAGGTCCAATATTGATCTATCATGGAGTTTGCATGTTCTCCCCGTGTCTGCATGGGTTCTCTCCGGGTTCTCCGGCTTCCTCCCACAGTCCTAAGACATGCATGCTAGGTTAATTGGTGACTCTAAATTGCCCATAGGTGTGAATGTGAGTGTGAGTGGTTGTCTGTCTATGCGTCAGCCCTGCGATGAACTGGCGACTTGTCCAGGGTGAACCCCGCCTCTCGCCCAATGTCAGCTGGGATAGACTCCAGCAGCCCGCGACCCTTCGGGAATAAGCGGTTACAGAAAATGGATGGATGGATTGATCTATCACAGCTATACAGCCTTTAATGTGTATTTGATCTTTTTTCTTAATTCAGCTGTAATATGCAGATATTTTTGTTGTATTTCTGTTTTTTATTCATAGCTATTTATAATTATAATGCCTCTTATTACATATCTTTCTCAAAAGTGTACAACCAGACAACACTTATGCCATATAATGATATGCAAAGTCCATCATGATACCTAGTCTCATAACACGAGACAATATAATATCAATATATTGCCAGTGTAATACAGTGATTCAGGTCTGCAGATATATAAACACCTACTCAAAGCCGCTTCTTTGGTAGTTCCCACTGCTGCAGGTGTCTCCATGACCACATTTTGCCCTGATGACACACATACACTCACAAGGTGAAAACACTACCAGCCCTGCTGTCGTGGCAGGTAAAACAAAAAAAGTAATAATTCACTAACAGCATTTTTTTTCTTCCTTCTCAGTGACATCTGTGGTCAGGAGGTGATGGCGGTGCGGACTGAGCTTCACCACCACTACTATCCATTCCTACAGATGGACGACCGCCTCTTGCACGCCTGAGCCTGTACTCAGTGCTTCCTCCTTCCCCTCCTCTCCTTCTGCCTCTCCTTACTCATTTCCCACCTCTTCCTCCACCCACCTCATCCAGCTGCCATTTGCTCTCCCCCCACCCACCCTACCTCTCATCCATTTTCCCCACATAGACTGTCACTGTACCTCTACAATCTTCCTTTATTATGGCGTGCTTTGGGCGCTCTCTGGACTCGCCGTGTACACTAGCTTTGCTAGTGGGCTTCCAGTTTGCCTTTGTTCTCTACTTCTCCCTCGGGGGCTTCAGAGGCCTGGTGTCTGTCTTAGTGCACACCACAGAGCCGGAGTTTGATTACTCTCGACCTCACGACGTCTATACCAACCTCAGTCATCTGGGAGTACCGCCTCCCCCGCCTCGTAACTCTGGCACTGGACCTCCTGCCACGGGACCCCCGCTGAGAGACTGCCAGATCCCCTCCCCACTGCTGGGTGAGAGAGTGAGATGGGTTAAATGTGTGCTGTTTTATGTAACGCATGCATAAACGGTTAACATGCACAGTAAACAACACACCTAACAGTGACCAGACAACAGACGTGATTAGCTAGCATTTTGCTAACATTAGCTAACTTAAGATATAACTAGAGACTAGGTTCAGCTGTGTGGCTTTGTGCTAAGCTGTTGGTCAGACAATCAATAATACTTCAATATTTTTTCTCGTCCTTTACTTCAGTCGGACCTGTGTCTGTCCACCTTTCCTCTCCTCTGTCTCTGGAGGAGATCAAACAGAGGAACCCGTTGGTGTTGCCAGGGGGACGCTACCGGCCCCCAGACTGTGAACCCCGCCACCACACAGCAATAGTGGTACCATATCGGAACCGGCAGACCCACCTCCGTGCCCTCCTCTACCACCTCCACCCCTTCCTGCAGAGACAGCAGATCCACTACAGCATCTATATCGTACAGCAGGTCAGCTTATGTATTAGTGTAATACTGGTGTGTTACACGTGTAAATACTCAGAGTATAATAGTAGCATTATGTAATACGGGTGTTACTTATGTAACCAGTCACACTGTTGTGGTATATTACTGGTGTATTATCGGAAAGCTGCAAGGATCACATATTTTTGTAGGCCAACCTGGAAATTTGCATTGCTCTGGTTCCTTCAAAAGAAATCCAATTTTTCATTTGGTTTTTCCTCTGGATTTTGGATTAGTGAGGAAAATGAGCTCTGTGGAACACAAATGAATCTTTCATGTTTTGTTCAACAACATAAGCTGATAAACGAACACCTTTTTATGATTTATGATATAAAAAATAAATAAAAAAACACCACGGTGGCATAAATCAGCATCACCTCCTCTAAGTGACTGGTGCTCAGTGTGATGACGTTTAATGTCCTCGATAACCTCTGTAGTCTCATTTAGACACCATGTTTTTTAATACACATAAAAGCTTCAGATTCACGAGTGGTGGAATTTACTGACGTTTTTTTATGTCGTAGAACAATGCATGAAAAGCCATTACACTTGTGTCAACCACAGACCTTATTTCAGGCATCTAACCAAAAAACCCGTTCAAAGAAACCCACTGACTTTGAGACGTGGACACTGGAGGTGCAAATATGCTAACTCATTTCTTGCTTTTAGGACTCATTCCTGCCGCACTCTATATTTATGTTGGAATATTTGAGTACCACTAGTATAGTATTAGTGTTGCACAATGTATTTTAGATGAATAACCAGTCTGTCATTGTGTAATACTGACATATAGGATCACATCTTTATATTATTAGTGTAACCCATGTATAATACTGGTGTATTATTGGTCTACTTCTATTACTTGTGATAAACTGGTTTAGTACTGCTATACAAAATATATTAATCAAGTGATAAAAACATCTGATTTAAAGGGTCAGTTCAACAAAATAAAACCTACAAAAACATATTTTCTTACATATCTCTTGTGGTACACATCCATGCATATGCTGGTTTTATTTGCACAGGTTTATGCCTCAAACATTTGCCAGAAACATGTTTTTCTGAGACCTTTTAAGAATCAAGTATTTAAAACATGTCGTTTCTGTTTTAAAATGAATACATCCATGTGTAGCTGTGCGTTGACCTCTGTCTTTGTCTCTGACTGCAGTGGGGGAATGGTACTTTCAACAGAGCCAAGCTGCTGAATGTCGGGGTACGAGAAGCCCTCAGAGATGAAGACTGGAGCTGCATCTTCCTGCACGATGTCGACCTGCTGCCTGAGAACGACCACAACACCTACACCTGCCACAAACAGTTCCCCACACACTTGTCTGTGGCCATGGACAAATTCAGATACAGGTAGATGCACGGCGTGTATGTGTGTGTGTGGATGGACTTCTGTATAAATGGATTAAGCCGAGACACTATTTCCAAGATTGCACATAGATGAGAGCAGCACATCGGGGTATTTTGCCTTTGTGTTATGCCCCTGCCCCTTTTTGGGTGGAATCAAATTAGTTTGTCTAATTTGACCAGTGGCAAATGCAAATTCTGAGGTCCAATTTAATAGTTTAAAATAAGAAAACTGTATTGCTTTTTAGCTATTAGGAGCCCAAATCCTATGGCCAGTCAGGCAAATAATTATGTTATCGCAGATCAACGATTGGTGTTGTTGCAAAACCAGAGACATACAACTACTTTATTGAATTTCCTATGTTACTTTAGGCTTTTTACAAGGTTCAGTATTAGAAGGCAGGTCAGCATAATTATTTGAACATTAAAACTGCTAATGGTGGTCTTTTAAGTGGACAAACTGCTAAACCAAACTCCATTGTAAAAGCAGATATATGGTATTATATGGTACGAACAATCTGCGATGAAGTGCTTGCCACAAACAACAAGTATTGGCTGGCTGTGTCCCAGAGTTTATCAGGGTCATCCAGGGTTTATTTTTTTGTTTGACATTCAAAACGTGATGCAGCAGCTTTTAGGCATGGTGTCACTAGTGTTATTTTGTTTTGTTTATTTAATTTGGTGCACTTTTGCAGTGCTTGTTTTCACCCAAAAGGGGGAGTGATCATTCTGACAACAGGAGATTGAGGTATGCCAGCTCTCATGTATTGGTGATGTGACCCTCCCAGGTTGCCGTACCCACAGTATTTTGGTGGGGTGTCTGCAGTGACCCCAGACCAGTACATGAAGATGAACGGCTTCCCTAACCAGTACTGGGGCTGGGGCGGAGAGGACGATGATATTGCTGCCAGGTGAGGAGGGTGAATGAGGGCAGAGGTGCACATCCTGTAAACTGTGCATGTTGACATTCGAGATGTGAACCACATGCACGCATTTCAGCCTCTCTGCTTCTTGTACTTTTTTCACCATCTTTTTTTTTTTTTTTTTACACATTCATCTGTTTTTTCATGTTTACAGTTTCGTTACTACATGTTTTCCTTTTTTTTGACGTTTGTTTCATGTGTCCTAACATCATCTTTCATCTTCACCTCCCCTCCCACTGCTGTGGCTTTGCTGTGTGTCTCTTGGAGTGGGCTCAGTGAGTATGTTTGCATGGATTAGCTTGCAGTTTTTGGGCCGGGCTGTGAGCTTCAGAGTTTTCACGCAGTGTTCAGGCTCAGCTCATTCCAGTGCTGCGGTCCCTACCCTCCACTCTCTGGCTCTTCTGGCATTTGCAAATCCTGTTGTGAAAGAAACTAAGAAGAAAATGAAAACCAAAAGGCTTGCACTAATATTTACATGCGAAACGACACGAAAATTTCTCCTATGCTCTTTGTAACACTTTCCCTTTAGTGCATGATGTCTGCAGCTTGAAATATATCATAAACTGGATATTAGGGCTGCAACTAACGATTGTTTTCATTTTCTGTAAAAACAGTCAGTTATTTTCTAGATTAATGTACTAGTTGTTTGGTCCATGAAATGTCCAAAAAAAAGGTGAAAAACGTTGATCAGTGTTTCCCAAAGCCTGATGTAGCATCCTCAAATGTCTTGTTTTGTCCACAACTCAAATATATTCAGTTTACTGTTCATATTGGACTAAAAAGTTGAAAATATTCACATTTCAGACTTTTTCATGCTACTGGAATTAAAAGGATAAATTGATTATCAAAAATGTTCCTGATTAATTTAATAGATGATAACTAATCGATGAATCTACTAATCCCTGGAGCTTTACTAGGCTTTCACAAAAGTTACACCATGTTTTTATTGACTGAGATAATTGAGGACATACAGAAGCAACAGAGATGGAAAAAGGGAACCACATTGTTTTCCACTGCTTATAAACCATAACAGTATGTTATTATTATACATCACCCATGATTATATTTTTTTCTTTTTTTGCTTTTAAATTATTCCATCTGTGGAGGCTAGATGTTCTCAGATTAGGCATTGTTGTTGTTTGGAGTTATAGAAAACAGCATGGATTGTAAAGTGCCTAGTTTTGTTGTTGATCTCATATTATCCCGTCTCTGAGCTGTACTTTTCCAGTTTAATGCCTGCAAATGAGAATCTGCTGCTCTTGTTGACTGCTGTTGTGTGCTGTCTATCCAGAGTGCGTCTGTCCGGCATGAAGATCATGCGCCCTCCGGTGGCCATTGGTCATTACAAGATGATCAAGCACAAAGGAGACAGAGGCAATGAGCAAAACCCACGCAGGTACAGATGAACATACTCACAGACACACATAACAATTACATGTGGACAGTTTTCTCTTTGATCTAATTTTGCAGGGATATATTGGAACTATGAAACCATAATTTTCAAATTGGCAAGTAAACATGCACTTTGTACCACTTTGTCCTGGCTTCATTCCCTTTGCTGGAACGGGCATCAGAATTATGTTGTCCTTGCTCTTGTCCTTTCTTCAACATTTCACATGTTGAGTTTGTTTTTGCTCGGGTTTGGCATTTTCATCTGCTCACTCTATTGAATTTTCACTCAATCTTGACCATGTTGCTTCTGAAAGACTTTCTTGAACAAACAAGCCGCTACAAACTGGTGTAGTGCCACAAGTCACATTCACATGGAAATATATCTCAAACACAATGTGTCAGGAGCACTTTCTTAACTTTTATAGAGAGGCATTTGGAGTTGTTACTTGCAGAGAATCAGATGACAAGTTTGATGCCACTTTTATGTCTGTTAGCTTAGCTTAACCTACCTACCGCCTGCCAACAACTCATTGCTCATTCATTCACACTATATATTTATCTGTTCTGTAAAAAAAAAACTAAAGTTTTAAAATAACAAGTTGTGGTTTATATAGAGGTACAGGCCTTTTTTTTGGGGTGGGAGGGGTGGGGGGGGTGTAGATGCCACCCTAGTCTTAGCTAAGACTTGTGCTTCTTATCTACCTTTCAAACTTCTTATCTAACTTTTAGCAAAAACATAATGCTAGACTGTTGACCTTTCCTAAGCCCTACTCCTTTTTGCTTTGTGTAAATAATGATAGCAAAATACTGGCTTATTAGCTAGTTCATAGATTATCTACCTAGTTAGCTAGCATTTTGCCAACATAAGCTAACTCAGGTGTGAATATATGGCGCTTTTACAGGTTCCCCAGCAACATCTTTCAATAATTTTCTAAATCTGTTTTCTTTTTTTGATTTCTTTTCAACATAGATGAGGACATAGCATATCTAAGTGCAGGAAACAGGAAATGAGAAAGTTGACTGAGGCACCAAGCTTGCTCAACTGTCTTTGGAGCACAGAGTGAAAAGGGGCGGGACTTAGGAAGGGTCAGTTCCTTCACAAGAAAACATCTGAAAACATGAAAGAGACATTTGACATTGAAAACACAGCAAACAGTTCCACACACAAACCTGTGATATTATGTTGATCTCCCTAGATTTGACCTCCTGAAAAGGACCAGACTCAACTGGCGCTCTGACGGCCTGAACTCTCTGACCTACGAGCTCCTTTCCAAAGAGCTGGAGCCTCTCTACACAAACCTCACCGTCAACATCGGAGAAGACCCCCGTCTACCCCCGGGGAAACCACCTATCCCCGTGAAAACAACTACCACGGTCCAGCAACATAGCACCAGCAAGGTCGCAGACACGGCCAAACAGGAAAAGATCCTAGAGAGCAAAAGGGCTGTGGCTGCTGCAAATTTGACTGTCGGTGAAAAAACAGAACCTGCCCGATCAAAGGCAACAAATCAAACAACACAAGAGAAGACAGGTGTGATGAAATAGGATGAGGGACTGCATCACATCTGAAGGGTAAAGTGGCTTTCCCCTTCGTTTTGATCGAAGCAGTGTAGATCTGTTCTGTCGTGGGACATAAAGTACACCAGCTTTTTGTGCTCAGTGCAGGTTAGGGACAGTTATGCAATGATCGCAGTGAAGAGGCCACTTTTGTCTACAAGAACATGACTGAGTCACCTCTTGGTTCGTCATCCACTGAATGTGACTCTGGCTGTAGTGACGGACACGAGTCTGTGGTCACGACCAGTTTGGAGCCAGGAGACGTCATGTCCACATAGAGGTCCAAAACAAACTAAACGAAAATGAGACAGCAAATATATAACTCTCTGCTCTTTTCCAGACATCGCAAGTTGTAAGCAACTCCTGCAGCTTCATCCAATTTGCTCCGAAACAAAAAAACTGCTGCTGTCAGTCCGCCCTACTCCACGGTGGGTTTGTGTTTCTGTGCCTTCTCTCTTTTATGCGCATTTTATAGACAGGTAGAGTTGCTTTTTAGACGCCGACCTAGGGTTAATTTGACCTCTCCTGCGTTTCGGCAAGTGTTGGAAAGCAGGGAGGCTGAAGCTGAATTCTAGACCAGAACAAACGATTTGTTCCAGGACTGCCGTTTTATATTTGTGTGCATCGATCAAGCGCTGACCAACTCCATAGTTATCAGACAATTCTAGAGTTTATATTTCTATAGAGAGACTTCTTTATTTGTTTACTGGTTTGTTTTACTTGTCCTTCCTTACAGTCTGGTGCCTCTTTCTCTCTCTATGACATTTAGTTTCTAGACAATCAAATCATACTGTACGGGATGATAACTCTGTATCCAACCACATAGAATGAGGAAATATTATCATGACTATCTTCACACCTGTCAGATAAACATAGACTTGGCATGATAGTTGTTGTCTAGTTTGACTATACTCTCGATACATGGATAGACCTGTGCTTCTGATATTATCTGTGATTTTATTATTTTTCTTTTAGGCTAGTCAGGTATGGGGGAAAAAAAGCAAACTTGCAGACAATATTGTAGGCACGTGACTACACATTTGCCAGTTCCAGACTGTGTTTTAATAATACAAAAGAGGTCTTAGTTATGATAAAGCAAGCACTGTGTATAGATCTAGGTCAGCTTTTCACTAGAAGGCCCGACGTCTTCACAGAGTCTTTCAGTATAGTATGAAAGACCCTTGGGTGCATCTAAAAGCTATAAATGTGTCTGCCTCTCCTTGTCTGTCTTCTTCATGTGCTAGAATGAAGCTTTTGTGTCTTGAGGGAAAGGAGACAAGGAGGAAGGAAAGACGTATATTACACTGAAAATTAAAGGGATAGTCCATTGCAAAATCATAAATATATATTTTCGTCTCTTCTGTTGGGTTATTTATCCATCTAGATTTGTTTTAGTGTGATATGCTGCATTTTGGATATTTCAGTTGTAGAGATGTCTGTCTTCTCTTCAGTGTCACAGAAGTAGATGGAACTCGGCTTTTGGTACTCAAAGCACCAAAAAAAACACATTTTAAAAATGTCTGACCAGTGAGCTGACTGGCTCCGATTGGCTCAATAGTTTTGACAACAAACACCACATGTTATGGCAAATTCTAATATTGCTGGATATATTAGTCTTATGTTAAGCAATTAAGATTTAAAGTGTTAACAAGCATATATTTGTTTGAAAATAAAGCATTAAAAGCACAGGGGATCATGGATCAGTGGGGGGATCTCTCTGCTTCATCAGGGATCAAGATCACATACTTTATTACTTCAGCTATAACTTCTGAATTTGAATCTGAATTTCATCTGCAGTCTACAGGTAGCCCACAGATGATCTAACAGGATGTAAAAATTTCTGTCACTCCCTGTATATTCTCTGAAGGCTGCCGGTAACTGTCCGAGTTGACTGTAACCTCTCATCTATGACTAGATGCACGCTTCCTTCTGCGTGGTGATACGATTGGCAGATGTAATGAAAATACTCATGAGGTCTGCGGATTATTTTGGGATGATGATTTCCGGAAAGAGATGTTGCTGCTGACTGATTTAAATGTTTTTTGTTTTTTTGTTTTTTTTGCTTACCACAAGCCAAGTGTCATCTAGTTCAGTTATGTTTGAGCAAAGACAGACATCTCTACAACCAGTAGATGGATAAATAGCACTGCGGGTAAAAGGAAGAATATGTATTAGATTTTGGGATGAACTGCACTTTAAATAGTTTTGATCTGAGGGCTGCCAAATCAGGACCTGCATGTAGACCAATTATCATCCACTTCATCTCTGAGATATTCAGTTTTTGTGTTCAGTTTTTTTCTGTCCATATCAGCTTTTTGGAATATATTATTTAGAGTTCTCATCGTAGTTTAGTTTCATGGTGGGATAGTTTATCAGGTGAGATTAGTTTGAGAGGAACTTGAATCTGAGCACTCATAGAGTATAAGATTTCTTGCTGCTATTTGACAAGAGAAATGGGTTAACTGTATAATCAATTAGCTTGAAAAATGACTTACTGTAACACTGACTTTCTGGTGTGAAACTGTGTTTTACCATACTAACAGGTAATGTATTATGTATGCTAATTTGAATGTATTTAATTTATCAATTTATTTATTGACTCACTGATAGGTCATATGTGTTTTAGGGGTTTGAAAAACATTTTCCATTGTATAACAGATTATTATCCCTTTATTATATGTCCATGTCTCTCATGTTATAACATTGTGCCTCATGACGTAAGCCCATACTACAGAACTGAAGGATTCTGGGTTATAAGTGAGCGCCCTCAAGTGGCACAGTCTGGCATAGCGCCAGCCAAGAAGAACCAAGGACTGAATGAAACTGCAGTGTTGTGACATGAATGTTAATCATTAACGTTGGCCATTCACAGGTTTCAGCCAATCAAATTTTTGCATTGCTCTGTGTGGAGGGTTTCTCGTTTGCGTAGTATCACATGATTGATCCTGCCATCTTAAAGGCATAGAGCAACTCTCTGAATTTCACTGGTTAATAGAACCAAAAAAAAAAAAAAAACCTACATGAGTGTTTTATGAATGGATCTAGTTTTATAGAAGGAACTGATGTTTATTTATGATGAAATGTTTGAACAAAGAGTGCTGTACAAACTTGATGGTCTTGACAAAGTACGCCGAGAGATGATAAGGCCTCATTCCTTAGCTTTATACTACATAATAATTTAGTTGCATATCAATAGATAATATATCTTCCATTTATCATATTGCCTGGGAGAACGCCTACAGGACATGAAGCAGTGACACAATGAGAGCTTTTAAGGACGTTATGTAATCTCAGCAGATTAATCAGCAAACCGTGTGCTTACCTGGAGATTGTTCTATATTTATTAATAAATAGGCTAGTTTTTATAAAGGATGTTTTCGCATTTAAATGTTGGAAATATATACTGTGTAGTTGAATGCAAACTCAGTAAACAGGATTTGAACTTCTTAGTAACATGTTTTTTTATTTAATAAAGAGGTCATGAGCTCATTGTGGCAATGTGATTGGAGGACCACTTCACTAGAAAGATGATATGTTTATGCATTCATAGCAAATGAGACATTATTAATACATGACAATAGGGCTGCAACTGATTATCATTTTCATTGTGGTTTAATCTGTCAGTTATTTTCTTAATTAATCAATTAGTTGTTTGGTCTATAAAATGTCACGAAATGGTGAAAAATGTTGATCAGTGTTTCCCAAAGCCCAGGATGACGTCCTCAAATGTCTTGCTTTGTCTACAACCCAGCAATATTCAGTTTACTGATAGAAACCAACCAGAAACCAGAAAATATTCACATTCAGGAAACTGGAGTCAGAGAATTTTCACTTTATTTCTTAAAAAATTACTCAAATAACTAATAGATTATCAAAAAATTGCCAATTAATTAAACAGTTGACACATAATCAATTAATTGCTGCAGGTCTACACACTGTAAAAATGAAAAAGTTGAGAAAACACAAACTTCCAAGGCAACTTTTTGAGTTTTAAGCAAGTTTGATCAAGTTTTACCAACTAATAACTTTATCAAGATTTTCAAGCATACAGATCAATGTGGCACAATTTTTTGATTCAAGTTTATCTAAAGAAGAAACATTAATTATCTCAACAAAAGCAAAATTTTGTTTAGCCTTTTTTCAAAACTTAAGAGTTTATGTTTGACTTAAAACTCTACAATCTAGTAAAGGCAGTTGCCTTGAAATTATGAGTTTTCTCATCTTTTTTTTATTTTTATAGTGCATGACATCACTTATAATGATGATGATGGAAGGACTATTTTATTAGCATCATGTGATGATACCAGTCATCATGTTGCCTTATTTACTGACCTATTGAACATTGAATAAATTGGATGTGTGTGTGTGTGTGTGTGTGTGTGTGTGTGTGTGTGTGTGTGTGTGTGTGTGTGTTCAAGTGTGTGCATGTGTAAAGAGCCAAGGTCATCAAAAAAGGCAAAAGCAGCAGTGATCTATGACGGACAGTGTTGTGACAGAAAGCAAATATGTCTACCAATAAAAACATAATCATAAAATGTGTCTCTTCTTCCCACATTTTCTGTCATGAATTCACTAAACACATTCATGTGGAGCTACACACACTTGAATACACACTATAAACTGCACTATAAATACATTTAAATACTTACAGTGATGCACTTACTCCCCCACAACACTTGAGGCCTCTTAATGAATACAGGCTTTAAGCATTTTGATTAATGCTGCCACAGCTTTAACGTCGCACAGATCTGATGCTCGTGCTAGCTGGTAGATTAGCAGTCATATATGATCATCAACACATGCTGCAGAGCAATCTAAAACTGCACTAACCTGTTACATCATGCTGTGCATCACAGGCCACGGCGTTCTATGCGGGCATAAAGAGCAGGATTAAAAAGTTGAATATGAGATCATACCTATAAATAGACAGTAACCCCAAGCTCTGTACGTTCGATCTGTTTCATAATCTAAAATGCTGTATGACTCACCAAGAGAGGGCAAAACACAAACTCTGAACTAGGTCGACAAAAAAGAGCACCTTACCAGCAATCTCAGTGCAATGCCAACAGACTACAGCCTCAAATAGGAGCATAAATAACACCCCTGATAGTCTCCTCAAAAACCTGAGTATTACAGGCTTCACAAATATAGTATACTGTTGACACTGCTGGGTTTTATTTATAAAAAATGTTCTTAGATATGTACTTGAACTTAGTTTTAAGATCATTTCTAATAGTGTGCTTATGTTTGAATCATAAAAGATACTGAGTAAAAAAGTTCACTTATGCAGGGTCTAAGAAGCTGAATTGTACATTATGCACCAATGAGTTATAAATCTCAGATTAACTTAAAATTGATGGCATCTGCCTTACAATCAGCAATTTCCCCTTAGGCCTACATAATGCAGCAAAAAGGAGAGTTTAGTCAGGAACGGCCATGGACCAAAAATGAAAAGCATATTTTTTGGAAGACAAGAGCACTGTGATAGAGAAAACAGAAGCCAGGCGACACAATATTGTGTGGACTAAACGGTGGGTTGACAAACAACGTCAAAAACATAGTTTGGGAGAGTGTTGACATTAATCCCTCACATCTTTAACTGATATTTCCTATCACATTGTTCAAAAATGCTGATGCAAAACTGACCACAGGCTCAGGCACGTATGCATCTTAGACTACAATATGCTTACATAACCAGCAGGAAAATCACACAAGTCATGTCTAGACTTTGTTTAGAGATAGTGGAGATTGTTGCTGATAAGACTCAAGATATAGCTAGGTATAATGCTAGATTTTCTTGTTATTTTGCCCACCCTAGCATGAAGAATTTGTCACTTCAAGATAGACTATTTCACTTCACTTCAACAGCAGCCACTGGGGTCACAGGTGACAATGAAGGGATGAGGGTAAATGCTAGAATGTAGGGTCATAAAAAAGTCATAAAGACAGCAATATCTCAAGTTAGCTAACACTGGCCACCATAAACTACTGGTTATACCAGATCAAGCTAGTAGCTTCCATTGGCTTGATTTGGAGATGTTGTATTGCAGTGTGCAGAACACGCCACCAGGGGTCAGTCTCTGCACTGCAGCACTGCTGAGCAGACAAACATAGCGTTCATTAGAAGAAGAAACATGAAGTAAAGTTACAGGACTAACGAGTAAAATAGAAGAAACATGCCTCTGCTTGTGTTTGGGAGTATTTGGATTTAGTCGTGATGGTAAAGGTAAGCTAACAAACTCTGCAGACTACTGACCGTTCAGAGGAGCATATCTTAGCGAGTGTGTAACTTTAGTGAGAGCTAAGAGGGTAACTACTGTCTACAGTGTCAGAGAGTGACGGTGAATGTGCACTGAGGGTAAGGTGAGCAGTGAATTTGTCTGCCTGGCAGTAAATGTACAGTAATGACACTGTAGATGTGCAGTTTAGGTTAAAGTTTGTTAGTGAATAAAAAACTGTAGCTCAACAAAATTGAAGCAGAGTTTCTGTGTGTGTTGTGTTGCGGAGTACAGGCGAGCTGTTTTACACAGGTTTTGCACAAATACTGATACCACCTGAGCATACTTATCAACTCACCTTTTTGTAAGAATGGGTCTCATGCATGAATCACTTTTATGAAAAGATTTTATCTTAAATTGTGCGTGCAAACAGTTTAAGGTTATTGTTAATTTGTTAATAATCACCCAGCCAAATTGTAATGATTACAAAAATCCCTTAGTGTATAAAATTAGGTCTCAGTATCATGAAAAAATTAGCAGTTTTTTTTTCCACCCTGAAATGCTGGGGGCGTGTTCATGCTGCTGTCTCAAGTATCAAATTCCACTACAACCTGAAAGATAGATGCTCCATCTGGCAGCTTTATTGGACTTTTCCAGACATGTTTGAGCCACCAGAGTCAGCGGATAGTGACCCAACAAGTCATTGGAGAATCGTCAAAACGACCTCCATGCGATATGGAGCCATATTTCAGGTCTGCCCAAAAAAAAATCCTGAACACTGAAATCATGAACTGTTTAATGGCCTAACTTTACAGTTCAGTACTACATAGTTCTAGAACTTTTGTGGCATTCATCAATACTTTTGTGCTTCCTGTTTGTTCTTAAGAGAATAAGGTAAGATTTAAAAAGGTTTCTTTTTTTCCTGTCCTTTGGTGGCATGTCCTTTCCTTTTCCTTTTTTTTCTTCTGAGTTTATTGTTAACTGTGAATTGACAGTAACATGTTTCTTTTGCACACAGCACTTAGGTCTGCTGACCTTATATGGATTCGCTGGAGAATTCATATGGTAATCACTAATTTCCGGGTCTGTGCATACACACATGCAATCACGTGCGATTTGTCAACCTGCTCAGGTGAGTAAGAATAGATATGGCTGTTAACACACATTTCATGAATCCCATGCATGATTTTCTTATTTTCCTCTTGCTGTTTTCTTTAAGAACAAATGTAGAAGAAAAATAAGAAAAAAATAATGCTTGAGGCCTAATGTGTTGTTTCCTATTTTAATTTGGAAAACCTTGCGGACAAAACTGGTATAGTTTCCAAAAAAAAAAAAAAAGCATCAAAAATCAAATTATCTAAAGAAAATCTCGTACTGCTTCTTTTCAAATGGCTAACATCACTTAGCCTGAGAAAATGTAAACACAGGCTCTACCAGTCTGCATGCAGTAAATCGTTTAATCTGATTTCAAGGAGAATCTGACCCAATAGCAGGCATTAAGAGTAAACTGTATAGAAATGGCCAGTCTTCTCGCAGATGGTCTTGTTTACCTATGTAGGTCATATAGAGGCATCAATAATAAAGTGAGACAGCTTGATAACCAGTTGAAAACTCCCTGTAGTATGTTTAATAATTATTGTTACTGTTTTCTTGCTTAATTATTGAATTATATTTTGGTGCTTTATATCACATGTAATAAAAGAGAAATGATTAAGAAGGACATGGGAATCATGATGAAAACTGTCTGCCATAACTAATGTAATGTTGGATCTAATGTTATGAGACATCAGAGCGTAACGTCCTCCTCTAAAGTCGTAACACCTGGACATCTTTCTGTGGGCTGTTCTGTGATGCTGTCACTCTGTGATGGCAGCAGTGACAGTCTAGTTTGCATTTTGCCTCCAGTAGACTGACACACTGGCCTGCTGAAGTGACCAGACGCAGAGGGCTGAGACAGCCTTTAGTCACCTCCTGTTACCGTGTAGGCCTCGGAGACACAGCTGACCTCTCATACCCTCAGCAATACTTCAGCCCTCTGAGCACACACACAGTCACACACACACACACACACACACACATACACAGGAACAATCTACACATATACATATACATATAGTCCTAGAAACCATTGCACAAGGATGATCATTTAATGCAGAACATTAGTTACACAAAAATAAACACATCGAGAAAGATGAGATAAAAAAGACAGAAAAATCTAAATCTTACTGGTGTTACAGTGTTGTGCTTTCAGTTTTCATTTAGTTAATTCAATTCAAGTTGGTTTTCACTTTTTTTTTAAGTTGATAGTGTACCCACTTAAATGCTAACCCACAGGCAAGTAATTACAACCGCATATTGTTGAGATGCCTAGCATTGTTCTTTTTTCTTTTTTTTTTTTTAAAGTCTAGCCTGCATCCAAACAAGAGAAATAGGTCATGCTGAATAACAAGGCAACACAAATGTCCCAAACACAAATAACACATTGCCTTGGGTTTTAATATTTGACTCAATAATATGATACTATTTCAAATAATCCTTGGAACAGGTAATATATATATACATGTCATAGTGATCCAGTGTGGTATGACTATTATATATAAGTATTTGTATAAGAGCTATTAAATCTCAACCGTTAAACAAATACCTCACACATTTATCTTAAATCCACCTGTTATTGATTGTATTGACCTTCATTTGTTTTTAATATTTATAATTACAATGTTTTGTGCCTGAAATAGAAGATAGTCCACCTCAAGGGGTTTATCCTCTCACTAAATTTTGAAATTAAAATTACAACATTCATCATCACTTATCTCCATCA